>NC_079191.1:394723078-395349745 GCF_029499605.1 Hyla sarda
GTCTCGCCAGACCCCTCTACATCTATTGTATTAACAATAAAAGATTGGACTGTCTCATGCGTTTCCGCACAGAACCCCTCCTAATGTGCATCGGACCTCATCACGGAAAAATTGACTTTTTTTTCTTCTGGTTCTTTGGCCCCAAGAAGAGGGGGAGACCCAAGGGGGGGGGTACTGTTACGCCGAGCGCTCCGGGTCCCCGTTCCTCCCCGGAGCGCTCGCCTCATCCTCGTTGCTGCAGCGCCCCGGTCAGATCCACTGACCGGGTGCGCTGCGGTACCGCCTCCAGCCGGGATGCGATTCGCGATGCGGGTTGCGCCCGCTCGCGATGCGCACCCCGGTCCCCGTACCTGACTCGCTCTCCGGCGGTCCTGTCCCGGCGCGCGCGGCCCCGCTCCCTAGGGCGCGCGCGCGCCGGGTCTCTGCAATTTAAAGGGCCAGTGCACCAATGTTGGTGCCTGGCCCAATCTTCCCAATTACCAATTAGTGTGATCACCTGTGTACTTCCCTATATTACCTCACTTCCCCTGCACTCCCTTGCCGGATCTTGTTGCCTTAGTGCCTAGTGAAAGCGTTCCCTTGTCTGTTCCTAGCCCGTGTTCCTGACCTCCTGGCGTTGCCCCTGACTACGATCCTTGCTGCCTGCCTCGACCTTCTGCTACGTCCGACCTTGCTTCTGCCTACTCCCTTGTACCTCGCCTATCTTCAGTATCTTCAGCAGCCAGAGAGGTGAGCCGTTGCTAGTGGATACGACCTGGTCACTACCGCCGCAGCAAGACCATCCCGCTTTGCGGCGGGCTCTGGTGAAAACCAGTAGTGTCTTAGAACCGGTCCACTAGCACGGTCCTCGCTATCCCTCTCTGGCACAGAGGATCCACTACCTGCCAGCCGGCATCGTGACACCTGTAGTGTGGTTTTCAATTTTGATTTTGAGTGTGACTCTATATCCAGACCTCCATGGGTTGATAAATTTGATTTCCATTGATAATTTTTGTGTGATTTTGTTGTCAGCACATTCAACTGTGTAAAGATGAAAGTATTGCATACGATTAGCTCATTCATTCAAATCTAGGATGTGTTATCGTAGTTTTCCCTTTATTTTTTTGAGCCCCTTAAGGACCCAGGGTTTTTCCATTTTTGCACTTTTTTTTCCTCCTTACCTTTAAAAAATCATAACTCTTTAAATTTTGCACCTAAAAATCCATGATTGCTTATTTTTTGTGCCACCAATTCTACTTTGTAATTACATCAGTCATTTTACCCAAAAAACTACGGCAAAAATGACACCTTCTCGTTATTCTGTAGGTCCATACAATTAAAATGATACCCTTTTTATATAGGTTTGATTTTGTTCTACTTCTGGAAAAAATCCTAACTACATGCAGGAAAATGTATACGTTTAAAATTGTCATCTTCTGACCCCTATAACTTTCTTATTTTTCTGGATATGGGGCAGTAGGAGGGCAATTTTTTGCGCTGTGAGTCCATTTTTGTATTGATTGGACTTTTTGATCGCTTTTTATTCATTTTTTCATGTTATAAAAAGTGATAGGATGACATTGATCAATGATTCTGCCGCTTGACTGCTCATGCCTGGATCTCAGGCACCGAGCAGTCATTCTTCAAACGGACCCTCCTTGTAGGTAGGGACCCTTCTTGTTTCCTCCAGCTGTTTGGGCCACCATAAATTCGCCGAGGCGGTCCTGAACTGCCCACTGAGCTAGCTGGGGGTAGTTTACTTTGACTTTAGACGCGGCAATCAACTTTGAACACTGCATCTAAAGGGTTAATAGCGTGCGGCACCACGATCAGTGCCATGCGCTATTAGCCACTGGTCCCGGTCATTGTTAGAGGCATGGGCCCACGTTAGGAGAAAACTCAGGCCGTACAGGTACGCCCTGGGTCCTTAATGGGGTACTCTGCCCCAGGACATCTTATCCCCTATCAGAAGGATAGGGGATAAGATGTCAGATTGCGGGGGTCCCGCCGCTATGGACCCCCGGGATCTCGGCTGCAGCACCCCACTTTCATTACTGCACAGATTAAATTCGCCCTGTGCGTGATGACAGGCAATACAAGGGCCGGAGCATAGTGATGTCACAGCTCCCCCCCTCGTTATGTCACGGCCCGCCCCTCAATACAAGTCTATGGTAGAGGGTGTGGTGGCCATCACGCCCCCTCCCATAGACTTGCATTAAAGGGGCGGGCCATGACATCACGGGGCTATAGATAGTGACATAAGATAAAGGGAGTGGATGACAATAATGATTTTCTAATCTCAGAGGCACTGACAGGATATCCCCTCTTAGTTGTCAGTAAGGTGAAGACAATGACCAGTGCACCGTTCTGGTTTATGGATCTTGAAAAATATAGTTATTTCTTTTTTTATACTGCTGTATCAAAGTGGGTTTCAGGGATCAGCAGGGAACATTTTGCCTTTCTGTCAGAGTTTTCTTTAATCTCCTTTCTATTTCAGCAATATTACACAATATAAGAAACCTAAATATGCATATATAAATATATACAAAAATAGTACAAACTATACAAACTAAACGACAAACAACAATGAGGCTTTCCAGCCACACAAATCCCAAGTTCAGCGCCTGCAAGCCCTGTATTCCCATATACCTACAGCACAAAACAAAAAGACTAATGTGCCAGCATCAGCCCACCACCAGGGAAGGAGACAACAGGCTAAGGCACTTTAAAGGCAGAGCCCCTCCACAGACGAGAAGCCCTGCCAGCACCCAGCATCTCGTACTCCAGAGAACGCACCATCACCAGGTCACCCAGTGTGTTCCTAATTACCTCACCCACAGGGAGGATTTTACGCTGTGTCGATACTAAACACTGTTCCACATGTAGTACCTGACCACTGAGCTAACTAGAAATAAAGTGAACTCGTCCCAGTTTCCAAGGTTTCTGAATGCCCCATAGGCCCATTCCGCATAGGAGAGACTGGCCAGCCTAGGCAAACCAATAGAAGCACCCACCCTGTTGTAAACCTCTGTGTTAAAGGGACAATGAAGCAGAAAATGGTCCATGCTTTCCAGCATGCCTCCACACTCCTCGCGGGGACATCCCTGGTCCTCATAGCTCCTGCACTTCAGATTGTCCCTCACACACAGTTTCCCATGGAAGCAGCGCCAAGTCAAGTCCCCAAACTTCAATGGGATCTTGATAGAATTCAAAAGCCCTAAGCCAACCTCCAGATCCCGACTTGGGCAATCCTTGAGCACCAATAGCCTCTGGAAATGAGAAGACAGAACCCTCTTGTCAAGGAATTTCCTAAACAGAGTCCTAATCTCTCATATCTGCAGACCCCACCGATGAATAACCTTCAGAACCAGGGTAGCATAAGTTGGGAGATGCCATGTGCTGTGCGAAGATCCTTCACTTGCCCTCCTGTCTCCCATTCCTGGAAGAAAGGCTGAAATCATCCCCTACAGGAGGATACCCACAGAGGAGCTCTCTCTTTCCAGAGGTTTGCAATATTGGTCTTAAGAAAGGTATTCACTAAGAATACCACGGGGTTGACAATACACAACCCCCCTAGTCTCCTCGTATGGTAAGTATCCTTCCTCTTCACTAGGTTCAGTCCATTCCCCATAACATTTGGAAGAACACACTGTAGACCCAGGTCCAGAGGGGTTCTGGCAACATGCATACACTGCCCAGATATATCAGCAAAGGGAGCAGGAATGTTTTGATAAGATTAAAACTTTCCCATAGGGTCAAAGACCAACCCTTCCACTGATCCACCTTCTGAGCGGCAATCTTAAGCCTGCTGTCCCAGTTTTGTTTTGGGTATTCCCCTTGGCCAAATTCGATGCTGAGGACTTTTGCAGATTCCTGGGGCTCTGGAAGGGTGTCCGGGAGTTCAAAACCAGGATCTTCCACTACCAGCCAGAGACTCTCACACTTATCCTGATTTATTTTGGACCCGGATGCCTCCGAGTAGTGGTCCACCTCTGACATCATCCATTAGCCTTCCTCTTGTGACAAACACGGTGAGATTATCAGCATATGCTACCACCCTCAGAGCCGAATCCGGCACGCCAGGTGCATTCTCACCCCCGCCAACGGTCCACAATCAGTCCTCCTAAGGAAAAGATCAATTGCAAACACGTACAGCAATGAGCTCAAAGGACAACCCTGACGAATGCCAGACCCAACCTCTAAAGAGTGGCCAATGCAACCATTCACAAGCGGGAAAACTCTCTGCCCCTACATACCAGGTCTTAAGCCAATCAACAAACCTCCCCCCCACCCCCCGGTAGGCCATATCTCAGAAGAACAGACCAGAGGTAATTATGGTTAACCCGATCAAATGCTTTTGCCTAATCCAAGGACAGCAAGTACCCCTTCCAGTGGCCAGCCCTACCCTGCTCCACAGCCTCTAGGACACTGATCACAGCACTAAATGTACTGCGGCCGGGAACAGAACAATGCTGAGCCCCCGAAAGGAGTCGGGGCACAAACTCCACCAGCTGATTAAACAGCATTTTAGCCAGAATCTTTCTGGCTGCATTGAAAAGTGCTATGGGACTCTAATTCTCAATGAGGGATGGGCCTTTACCCTTTGACAAGATGATCAGTGCTGACCTCCTCATTGACTTTGGCAGAGTGCCCGACGATAGACACTCATTAAATACCTCGGTGAAGAGGGGAACCAAAGTGTCCTTAAAGGTCTTATAGAACTCAGATGTTAAGCCATCTGGAACGGGTGACTTCTTGAAGGCAAGCCCATCAATCGCCATCCTCCCTTCCTCTTCCCGGATCATCTCTGTCAAAACGTCAAGAGAGGGGTCTACTCCTGGTTAAGGGACAGCTTCAGCCAAGAATGCTGATACCCCATCTCGATCTAGATCCTTCCTCCCCAAGAGGTGCAAGTAAAAGGATCTTACCAAAACAAGAAGAAAAGTACACCATATAGCGCACACCCAATCAAATATGACAATCTTTATTAGAATCAGTACAAAAAAAAACATATACATGTCTAATCAGACAACATCCCATTAAAAACATTTAAAAGTGCCCCCACCCCCACAACAGGGAGAAGCCCTAGGACCCCTCCCTGTGATTCAACACTGCCTCCGCACACATATAAAAAAGGCTCTATGCAGTTGTGTAAATACCTGAATAAAGGAAAATAGTGCTGACCTAGTCCCACTATCAAGAAACAGTTTTCGATATACAACCTGACAATCAGTGGCCCCACAATATATGTCAGATAGGGAACTGGGAAAATGCAAGAACAAGAGGCAGCAGGTAAGTATAAGTCCATCAGGTGTCCTCCTGTACCCCACGCATTCCATCACCTACAGGTGGCTTCCTCAGGGGTGTTATGGTTAGATTGATAATCTTGTCTCTTATATACACATGTTGTCTAATTAGTTAATGGATGGTTCCTGTAGATCATATTGAACACTAGCCCGCTTGTACTTCTGGGTCAGTACATTACTTCCTCTGTTCCAATATCCTAACATGTGCACTGAACCTCGAAGATCTCTAACGCGCACTGTGCACGTGTATAATGAGGCACACACATCCACGTTCCCCTTAGTCTCTCAATCTTACCAGCTCAAGATGCACATGCGCAAATAAATGCGCAACCGCATCAGAGCTCTGACCAGCATATTCTCCACTACACATGTGTCTCATATCCCATTACTCTGTAACCACATTCACGCATGCAATACGTTAATTCTGTGTCGTAGTCCATAGCAACATATGCATAATCTCTCTGTTGTACATTCTATAAAAAAAAAAAAAAAATTATATATATATATATATATATATATATATATATATATATATACCGTATTTATCGGGGTATACCACGCACCGGCCTATAACATGCACCCTCATTTTACCAAGGATATTTGGGTAAAAAACGTTTTTTACCCAAACATCCATGGTAAAATGAGGGTGCGTGTGTGCACGTGTATACCCCGATACACCCCCAGGAAAGGCAGGGGGAGAGAGGCCGTTGCTGCCCGCTTCCCTCCCCCTGCCTTTCCTGGGGTCTAGAGCCCTGCTGCCGGCCCTTCTCTCCCCCTGGCTATCGGTGCCGGCGCCCCATTGCCGACGCCGATAGTCAGGGGGAGAGAAGGGGCAGCGGCACCCATTGCCGGCGCCGCTGCCCCGATGCCTACCCCCATCCCTGGTGGCATAATTACCTGTTGCCGGGGTCGGGTCTGCGCTGCTGCAGGCCTCCGGCATGCGTCCCCTGCGTCGTTGCTATGCGCTGCACGGTGCGGCGCATGACATCAGTGCGCCGCGCCATGCATAGCAACGACGCAGGGGACACACACCGGAGGCCTGCAGCAGTGCGGACCCGACCCAGGTAATTATGCCACCGGGGATGGGGGGAGGTAACCCATTGCTGGCGCCGCTGCCCCTTCTCTCCCCTTGGATGTCGGCGCCGCTTCTCTCCCTCTGGCTATCGGCGCCGGCAATGGGGCGCAGGCACCGATAGTCAGGGGGACAGAACGGGCAGCGGCGCCGATAGCCAGGGGGAGAGAAGGGCCGGCAGCAGGGCTCTAGACCCCATGAAAGGCAGGGGGAGAGAAGAGGGCAGCGACGGCCTCTCTCCCCCTGCCTTTCCTGGGGGTGTATCGGCGTATAACACGCACATAGACTTTAGGCTAAAAATTTTAGCCTTAAAAGTGCGTGTTATACGCCGATAAATACAGTATATATATATATATATATATATATATATATATATATATAGATATATATATATATATATATATATATATATATATATTCCAATAACCTATCGGGTAAATATATACGTATTCCAATAACCACCGTATTTCAGTTACATGTATATACAAAAAATTATGCATGCACACATATAAAACTGTTTACTAGAGGCATTGTATAAAGCACATCATCAGATGAAGTCTAGTATAAATTGAAATAGATATAGCCATATATTCCATACAATCTGAGCACATATAGATTGCATCACATATATCCCTATAACTTATACCCTATCCCTGCTTAATTAGAAGGATCCATATCTCCACACCTTATTTTATCATAGGATAGTATTGATTCAACATCTAATATACATATTCCAAACAATTTGAACCTAATTCATATGTAAATTACACCATAATTTGAATTACTCAACAATTTGTAATATTCTAAAAGATATCAAGGCCATTATTGAATGGCCCTATTCCACAATTAGCACCCCCACCATCGTAAATCTTAGCTCATATAGTGTAAGAATATAGAAATCATATTAGATGACATTTTTTTCTCCTTTTCCCATTCATATTTGTCACCAACTCATATAAATATGACCGTAGCATGTATCTTAATGTTATTATCCATCCATCACTCTTCTCATCTTAGATCCATTCATACTCTATTCACACCTATGATCTCAGGTACCGTTCATTATGTACATTATCCGCATTGTAGTTGATATCACACATTTTATTGTTCCTGCATACAAAAATGTTTTATTTTTTTTCTTAACGTCATATGTATATAATTACCTCAATTCCAGAAATCAGATCATCTACCTAGTGGCATTCTTCCCATACAGAAAGAAAGAAACACACCAATAACACGATATGGCAAAAAAGGGGAAAGATTCCCCCTGAGAATCCCCCAACAAAAATCTCCCAATGAAAATCTCCCAAAAGGAAGGAAAAAGAAAGGTGCATTCATGAAGTCCATTCCTAATTTTCATAGACTGTAATACACTATGTTCCCGGTAATTTCTTCTCCAAAACCTTCATATTTCGGCGAACCCCCAGTCTCAAGGCAATTTTTCGAATCAAAGAGCAACACAGATTAGAAGCACCGGACTACAAGGAATCCCTTTGGCATATCTATAGGCATATATATATATATATATATATATATATATATATATATATATATATTAGTTTATATGCATTAATAAATCAATAAACTTGGATCCAACTTGGGGGATACTCACAGTTTTACCTCAGGACCATCTCGGGACATACATGATTATACATCTAGTTATAGGTAAGCATACATCCCAATGTAATGGCTAAATGTTACTAAATGTGAGTGCCTAGCCTCTCTTAAGCCCTTTTATTCGTTTTACCACGATTTAACACCTATTATGTAAGAGAAACTCATATTGTATGTGATAACTAATGTATACATAATATATGCTAAACAATAACTAAATATTCAAGTGAAACAATTACCTTCCATTGTGGCTATAGATACTGTGTGCTAATTCAGGTAAATGCGGTAAATCATTGGTGTCTTGTGATGTGTATGTGACTGATGTGTGTGTGACTGGTGGTCAGTATGAGTATCGCCTGAGTGTGTGTTGGAACTCCTATGTGACCCATTAAATATATAGTGTAAACTCCTTGTGTATGTTGTACCTGATTACCCCATATGTGAACAACTAATATCTCGGTGTGGTAAGTGTATACGTGATTGGATATGTGAGAATGTGAAATGTGATGTGTGACAAAACCACATATCACATATCACAATCACATTTCAGGGGTAGTTTAGTTTCACTTTAGACACTGCAATCAACTTTGAACGCAGCATCTAAAGGGTTAATAGCACACGGCACCACGATCAGTACCGTGTGCTATTAGTAGTAACACAATATGGCACTCTTGATCCAGATGGTAGGTGCACAAGTAGGCTCCCAATCCTTACTTAAATACTATAGATGACTCGGTACTCAAATAATGCTTAAGTGGGATTTATTTCATACACAATCCAAGTAGATGTACTGTGTGCTATTAGCCATGGGTCCTTGCAATTGTTAGAGGCCGGGCCCGACCCGCTATGACGCGGGGCTACGCCGTGGCCCCACACTATAGAACGGGAGCGGACTCAGGGTGTACAGGTACGCCCTTGGTCCTTAAGAGGTTAATTAAATAGCACTACTACATTTATCATTTCTAGCACTGACATCATACCTAATATATTTTTACGCATCTTAATTATTTTTAGTGGTACAGCAGAGAACCTCTATCAGGTATCTTAGCAGCTTACTGACTCCATAAGCGCCAGTGCCCAGATATTACTAAGATTTGTAAATTACTTCTATTAAAAAATCTTAATCCTTCCAGTACTTATCAGCTGCTAAATGCTTCACAGGAAGTGCTTTTCTTTTTGAATGTCCTTTATGTCTGACCACAGTGCTCTCTGTTGACACCTCTGTCCATTTTAGGAACTGTCCAGAGTAGGAGCAAATCTCCATAGCAAACCTCTCCTGCTCTGAACAGTTCCTAAAATGGACAGAGGTGTCAGCAGAGAGCACTATGGTCAGACAGAAAGGACATTTAGAAAGAAAAGAACTTCCCGTGGAGCATTTAGTAGCTGATAAGTACTGGAAGAATTAAGATTTTTTAATAGAAGTAATTTACAACTCTGTATAACTTTCTGCCACCAGTTGATTACATTTTTTTTTTCCAGTGGCATACCCCTTTAACATGGACTCAATGGCATGACCTTAGAACAACTCTGTGCATGGCCCACTAGTGGGTCTGATATTGTCAGATTTTTCTGATCTCACAGGATAGGATTTTGTCAATTATGGACATTAAATATATGACTCATGTGTCGACCTGTAATATGGCCTTGTGGATGAAACTTAAATTAAATAAGAAATATATTAAGTTTATATTTGTCAACCACTTAAGAGGCAATAATGGACAAATTGACAAATCTGGATGCAACATCAAACACAAAACACAACCTTTGGGGGAGCGTAATACTTTCCCGTACTTGATGTTTCTGAGCATGTTGTAAAAGTATCTGTTGTTTGTAAATCTTTCATGCAATGAGCATTTGTATAGCGTACAATCATACAAAATGTTTGGAATGAAAAGTGACTGGTGCATTAAGATCAAGTCTCTTGGTGGAGGACAGATGTCTAGAAAAATGTTTTAACACTTCTCATTGTGCCCTTTTGTATACATGTGTTCACTTTTCTGTCCTTGTATTTCTTTTATATGAAATGTGCCCTTTCTCTCCTTACATGAAAACAGAACAAGACAGATGTAATCTCATCTAGGTTATGTTGCAGTTTGCTTGTTTTCTCAGAATCTGTCTTGGTTATTTCAGCTCATTTTATTTTACTTTGTAGTGTCTGTTTTGATAAAGTAATCCAATTTTAGCGCTCTAGTGTGTGTAAGTAGAGAAGAGTTGTTCTGTGGGAGAATGAGTAAAGGAGTAACATAGCAAGTTTGAGAAAAGTAAGGCAAAAACCCTCCATATTAGCTAATTACCATTTGTCCTCATTTATATGTATAATAATTAATCTTTGCATTTGGCTGCTTTATTAAGAGGCTCCAACTGTCCCGGACATTGTGCACAGAAATTGACTGCAGCTCCGAGCTTGAGTCAATTTCTGCCTAATATATGCTGACTTGCTGGTGTATTGTAATGATCACACCTGACCAGGCTTTACATGCTGCCCTCTGGCCATTAAACAGCTGCAGATGGGATATTTAAATCCTTGCAGTGTGTCCTAGTCCTACTCGTGATTGTAGCTTATACCTGAGTTCTGATAGTTCTTGACTATTCTTTGACTGCTGATCTGTACCTTGTAGTCCTCCTGGTTTTGACCACAGCCCATCTGACCCCCATTTTCTGTTTGTGTCCTGTGTTTGAGTATTTGCTTGTCTTCTGTATGCCTTCCTGGTTTTGTTCTCTGTGTTTTGTTATTGCTCTTTGGTTTTTGTCTCCATTGTGTTCTGACCTGCTTTCTGACTTTTGCACTGTGTCTTGTTTAATTGTTTTGACCTTAACACCCTGCATCTTATTCATCGTAGGAACTGGCATTGGGGATACTCTGCTATGGAGACGTGTACGCCAAAAGGCAAAGACAGAAGATGTATCTTAGTTCAAGGCATCTCACTGTTAGCATTATTATTATTATCATTATTTAATATAATAATAAAAATAATAATATCTTTACCTAACAGAGAAGCACAAGAAAATTAGCAGACATTTTTCTTTTCACATTTAGTAAATTACTTTACTGTAGAGCAAAGCATAGTACTGTACCATGTTAGACAGAAAAAAAAAAGTTAAAAATAACAATTAATTCAATTCTGGCTTAAGACACAGTGAGACAGATTATACAGTATATACAGTAAGGGATACTGAACTCATACTGAACTTTCCAGCCTTTGACAAAAGGACACAACCTAACACCTGGATTTATAACCCATTACTTAGACACAACTTATGGGTGCAAATGTGTCTAAAACAAGTCTAAAATGCATGGTACCGGTCATGTCAGACAGTGTCCCTCATTTACTAAGCCAAACCCGCCAGTTTTTATTGGATTTTGTGGACTAAATTTATGCGCACGCCTGTGCTACAGTGTTTGCAACATGTTTGGATGAAAAACCTACATTCTCAAAAATCACTCGGAGAGAAAGGGGTGTGGCTTATAAAAGGGGCATAACCCGACATTTTTCTAAAATCACAGTTTTTTTTGTCCAAAACCCAGCAAAAAAGCGGAGAAGAGTGAATTCTGAAGACCCGACTGCCAGAGGCTGATGCAAAAACAGGTTAAATGGTCGGTTTTTCACCAAGCATGGTTATTATGGGCAATATGCACAAATTAGGTGAACCAAAATTGTTCTGCCCACCCCTGGATGTTGAGGGGATCGTGGGAAGAAGATGGAGGCCGGTACCTGGAGGAGAAGATGCCTGGGGACCCAGGATCGTCGCTGGAGACTGCTGGATCCTGGATCACTTTACTAGCCTTTCATTGGGATTTATATTCCTGACTTGATAGGATGTATGGACAAATATTTGTATACCTTAAATGTGTTGAGATTTTAACCCCTTAAGGACTAAGACAATTTTATTTTTAAGTTTTGGTTTTTTCCTCCCCGCCTTCAAAAAATTATAACTCTTTTATTTTTTCATTGACAAACTATTATGAGGGCTTGTTTTTTGCGCGACCAGTTGTCCGTTGTAATGTCATCACTCACTTATAATAAAATGTATGGCGCAAACAAAAAATACTATTTGTGTGGGGAAATGAAAAAGAAAACCACAATTTTGCAAATTTTGGAAGGTTTTGTTTTCACGCCGTACAATTTACGGTAAAAATGACATGTGTTGTTTATTCTTAGGGTCAATATGATCAAAATGATACCCATTATTACATACTTTTCTATTACTGTTGCGCTTAAAAAAATCGCAAACTTTTTAACCAATTTAGTATGTTTAAAATCTCCCTATTTTGAAGACCTATAACTTTTTCATTTTTCCGCATAAGCGGCAGTATGAGGGCTAATTTTTTGCGCCATGATCTGTACTTTTTACTGATACCAAATTTGCTTATATAGAACTTTTAATAAATTTTTTATAAATTTTTCTTGAAATAAAATGTTATAAAAAAGCAGCAATTTTGCCTTTTTTTTTACGTTCACACCATTCACCGTATGGTATCATTAACATTATATTTTAATAGTTAGGATATTTATGCACGTGGTGCTACCAAATATGTATATAAAAAAATATTTTTACCCTTTTTGGGGGTGAAATAGGGAAAATGGGACAATTTACATTTTTATCGGGATGGGGTTTTTCACATTTTTTTTTTACTTTTTTAAAAACTTTTTTATTTTTATATTTACACTTTAATAGTCCCCATAGGTGACTATTTATAGCAATCATTCGATTGCTAATACTGCTCAGTGCTATGCATAGGGCATAGCACTAATCAGTGTTATCGGCTATCTTCTGCTCTGGTCTGCTCGATCGCAGACCAGAGCAGAAGACCCGTGGACTGCAGCGGAGGCAGATGAGGGGACCTCCATCTGCCATTCTGGATGATCGGACTGCCGCGGCAGCACTGCGGGCAATCCATTCATCAGTTTTAGGGACCACAATGCTGCAGATGCCGTGATCTGTATTGATCACGGCATCTGGGGGATTAATGGCGGACATCAGCGCGATCGCGGATGTCGCCCATTACCGGCGGGTCCCTGGCTGCTATCAGCAGCCGGGACCTGCCGCGCATGATCCGGGCATCGCTCCGATGCTCGCGGTTATGTACAGGACGTAAATGTACGTCATGGTGCGTTAAGTACCACCACACCAGGATGTACATTTACGTCCTGTGTCGTTAAGGGGTTAAACAAATGTATTTTTAAAATGCGGTTTACTATGATGTTTGCATTTTTCATGGTAGTAATTTTTTACTTTGTCTGTGATTTATTCATTATCCATGAAACAACATTATTTGTTGCATTGCTTACATAATCCACGTTCATCCTTTTCTTTCATCTGGTATGTAGAATATTGTCGCTATGGCTGGAAGTCTCAGTGTCCAAATAAATGCTTAAAAGTTTTTCAAAAATTTAGTGTAAAAATTTGTTATTTCTTAAATTAAATCGCCATGGTTCAAAGAGCACATTTGGCACCCAAATTTAAAGGTGTACTCCGGTGGAGCGCAATTTTTTTCATATCAACTGGCTCCAGAAAGTTAAACAGATTTCGAAATTACTATAAATTACTCTTAATCCTTCCAGGACTTATCAGCTGTTCTATACTACAGAGGAAGTTTAGTTGTTCTTTTCTGTCTGACCACAGTGCTCTCTGCTGACACCTCTCTCTGGTTGTTGTGGTGTGGTCTCTTTCCTCAATAGCTCACAGACCGGAAGAGCCACTGTTGTTTATTTACTCTTTTTTTTGTCCCTTCGGATGTGGACAAAATTAAGCCCAACAAGAAAAAAAAAAAAAGCAACAACAAACAAAAAACCTACACTCTTAGTAAATGGGGCCCAGTGTTTGGGCACAAATTGGTGCAAGCAGTTTAATTTATCTCCCCCCAATGTTCTAAAACATGGATGTCCATTTAAAAAAAAAAAAAAACTAGACTATAGTAGCTTTCCATCAATTACTTGTTTCTTGCTGTTTTAACAAGAGAGCCTTCATAATGGGATGTCTCCCTGAATAAGAGCTGCTAATTACCATGTCTCTCTTAAAGGGGTATTCCGACCATAGACACCTTATCCCCTATTCAAATGATAGGGGATAAGATCTTTGATCGTGCGGAGGGGGTGGGGGCACCACCCCTATCTTTCCCCCTCCCATAGACATGAATGGAGGCAGCATATCATTACGTCATGATTGGGGCGTGGCCTGATGTCACGTCTCCAGTCCCGAGAAACACAGACATTTCCGAGACTGGAGCAGAAGCCCGGCATACAATCCGTGTGCTGCATGGCGGTCCCCCCACGATCAGACATTTTATAACCTATGCTTTGGATAGGGGATAAGATGTCTATGGCTGGGGGGGGCGTGGCTTGGCACGCTGTGAATGAGAGGCACGGCGTGAGAGCTCGTGAAGGGCTATGTCACGATTCGGCTGGCTGGAGGTGGATCCTCTGTGCCAGAGAGGGATTGGCGTGGACCGTGTTGGTGGACCGGTTCTAAGTTGCTACTGGTATTCACCAGAGCCCGCCGCAAAGCGGGATGGTCTTGCAACGGCGGTAGCAACCAGGTCGTATCCACCAGCAACGGCTCAACCTCTCTGACTGCTGAAGATAGGCGCGGTACAAGGGAGTAGACAAGAGCAAGGTCGGACGTAGCAGAAGGTCAGGGCAGGCAGCAAGGATCGTAGTCAGGGGCAACGGCAGGAGGTCTGGAACACAGGGTAGGAGCACACAAGGAAACGCTTTCACTGGCACGATGGCAACAAGATCAGGCGAGGGAGTGCAGGGGAAGTGAGGTATAAGTAGGGAAGTGCACAGGTGAACACACTGATTAAGCCTGCTGCGCCAATCAGTGGCGCAGTGGCCCTTTAAATTGCAGAGACCCGGCGCGCGCGCGCCCTAAGGAGCGGGGCCGCGCGCGCCGGGACAAAACAGACGGGGAACGAGTCAGGTACGAGAGCCGGGACGCACATCGCGAGCGGGCGCCTCCCGCATCGCGAATCGCATCCTGGCTGAGAGGGATATTGCAGCGCACCCGGTCAGCAGGTCTGACCGGGGTGCTGCAAATGCGAGGATGCTGCGAGCGCTCCGGGGAGGAGCGGGGACCCGGAGCGCTCGGCGTAACAGTACCCCCCCCCCCTTGGGTCTCCCCCTCTTCTTGGAGCCTGAGAACCTGAGGATAAGACTTTTGTCTAGAATGTTGTCCTCAGGTTCCCAGGATCTCTCCTCTGGGCCACAGCCCTCCCAATCCACCCAAAAAATTTTGTTCTTTCTGACAGTCTTGGAGGCCAGAATCTCCTTCACGGAGAAGACGTCAGAAGAACCGGAAACAGGAGTGGGGGAAACAAGTTTGGGAGAGAAGCGGTTAATGACGAGTGGTTTAAGGAGAGAGACATGGAAGGCATTGGGAATACGAAGAGAAGGAGGAAGAAGGAGTTTGTAAGAGACAGGGTTAATCTGGCACAAGACTTTGAAAGGGCCAAGATAGCGTGGTCCCAGTTTGTAACTGGGGACACGAAAGCGGACATATCTAGCGGAGAGCCATACCTTGTCTCCGGGAGCAAAAATGGGGGGAGTTCTTCTTTTCTTATCGGCAAATCTTTTCATCCGGGATGAAGCCTGTAAAAGAGAATTTTGGGTCTTTTTCCATATGGTGGAAAGATCACGAGTCACTTCATCCACCGCGGGCAAACCAGAGGGCAAGGGAGTAGGGAGAAGGGGAAGAGGGTGACGGCCGTACACCACGAAAAATGGGGATTTAGCAGAAGATTCGGAGACTGTGAAGTTGTATGAGAATTCGGCCCATGGTAGAAGATCTGCCCAGTCATCCTGGCGGGAGGAAACAAAATGCCGTAAATAGTCACCCAGGACCTGGTTAATTCTTTCTACTTGTCCATTGGATTGGGGATGAGAAGAAGAAGAGAATTTTAATTTGATCTTGAGCTGTTTACA
Source organism: Hyla sarda (assembly GCF_029499605.1). Lineage (NCBI taxonomy): Eukaryota > Metazoa > Chordata > Amphibia > Anura > Hylidae > Hyla > Hyla sarda. The sequence continues at coordinate 394,738,972 of NC_079191.1, forward strand.
GAGGGCCCTCCAGAATTTAGACACGAATTGGACGCCTCTATCCGAGACGATATGCGTGGGCAAACCGTGAAGGCGAAAAATGTGTACAAAAAATGGCTTTGCCAACTGAGGCGCTGAAGGAAGACCAGGAAGAGGAATAAAATGTGCCATCTTGGAAAATCGATGAGGGATGAGGGTAAGTCCGTAATAAAGTCCATACCAATCTGTGACCAAGGCTGTTCGGGGACAGGCAGAGGATGAAGAAGGCCAGCAGGCTTCTGGCGAGGAGTCTTATCCCGGGCACAGACCGTACAGGCCCGCACAAAATCAACAACATCAGTCTCCAGAGTCGGCCACCAATAAAAACGAGAGATGAGTTGCAAGGATTTTTTGATGCCCGCATGGCCTGCGAGGTGGGAGGAGTGTCCCCATTTGAGAATCCCGAGACGCTGGCGTGGAGAAACGAAGGTCTTCCCTGGAGGAGTTTGCCTGATGGAGGCTGGAGAAGTGGAGATCAGACAGTCTGGAGGAATGATGTGTTGCGGAGAGACCTCTACTTCAGAGGCATCAGAAGAGCGAGAGAGGGCATCGGCCCTAATGTTCTTGTCAGCAGGGCGAAAATGAATTTCAAAGTCAAAACGCGCAAAGAATAACGACCACCTGGCCTGGCGAGGGTTCAGTCGTTGGGCAGACTGGAGATAGGAGAGATTCTTGTGATCAGTGTATATGATAACTGGAAATTTTGATCCCTCCAGCAGGTGCCTCCATTCCTCAAGCGCCAATTTAATGGCCAATAGTTCTCGATCCCCGATGGAGTAATTTCTCTCCGCCGGGGAGAAGGTCCTAGAAAAAAAACCACAAGTCACAGCATGCCCGGAAGAATTTTTTTGTAGAAGGACAGCTCCAGCTCCCACTGAGGAGGCATCTACCTCCAATAGGAAGGGTTTAGATGGGTCAGGTCTGGAGAGTACGGGAGCAGAAGAAAAGGCAGACTTGAGATGTTTAAATGCGTCTTCCGCTTGGGGAGACCAGGACTTAGGATTGGCATTTTTCTTGGTTAAAGTGTGGAATAAACTGTCTGTAATAATTGGCGAACCCCAAAAAACGTTGGATAGCACGGAGTCCGGAGGGGCGTGGCCAATCTAAGACGGCTGAGAGTTTATCTGGGTCCATTTGTAGTCCCTGGCCAGAGACCAAGTATCCTCGGAAAGGAAGAGATTGACATTCAAAGAGACATTTCTCCATTTTGGCATAAAGTTGATTGTCCCGAAGTCTCTGGAGAACCATGCGGACATGCTGACGGTGTTCTTCTAAGTTGGCAGAAAAAATCAGGATATCATCCAGATAAACCACAACACAGGAATATAGGAGATCACGAAAAATTTCATTAACAAAGTCTTGGAAGACGGCAGGGGCGTTGCAAAGGCCAAAGGGCATGACCAGATACTCAAAGTGTCCATCTCTGGTGTTAAATGCGGTCTTCCATTCGTCCCCCTCCCTGATGCGGATGAGATTATAAGCACCTCTTAAGTCCAGTTTGGTAAAGATGTGGGCACCTTGTAAGTGATCAAAGAGTTCCGAGATAAGAGGTAAGGGGTAGCGGTTTTTTACCGTGATTTTAGTAAGTCTGCGGTAATCAATGCAAGGACGTAGGGAGCCATCTTTTTTGGACACAAAAAAAAATCCAGCTCCGGCAGGTGAGGAGGACTTGCGGATAAACCCCTTTTTTAAATTCTCCTGGATGTACTCCGACATGACTAGAGTCTCTGGAGCAGACAGAGGATAGATTCTGCCCCGGGGTGGAGTAGTGCCCGGGAGGAGGTCAATAGGACAGTCATAAGGCCTGTGAGGAGGTAAAGTCTCAGCTTGCTTTTTGCAAAAAACGTCAGCATAGTCCATATAAGCCTTAGGAAGACCGGATACAGGAGGAACCACAGGGTCAAGGCAAGGAGTACTGGGAACCGGTTTAAGACAGTCCTTGTGACAAGAAGTACCCCAGTTCTTGATTTCTCCTGTGGACCAATCAAGGGTTGGGGAATGGCGTTGAAGCCACGGTAATCCAAGAAGAATTTCAGAAGTGCAGTTGGAGAGGACCAAAAATGCAATTTTTTCGTGATGAGGTCCGATGAACATTAGGAGAGGTTCCGTGCGGTAACGCACGGTACAGTCCAATCTTTCGTTGTTAACAGAATTGATGTAGAGGGGTCTGGCGAGACTGGTCACCGGGATGTTGAACCTGTTGATGAGAGAGGCCAAAATAAAATTTCCTGCAGATCCGGAATCCAAGAAGGCCATAGCAGAGAAGGAGAAGGTAGAGGAAGATATCCGCACAGGCACAGTAAGGCGTGGAGAAGCAGAGTTGACATCAAGAACTGTCTCATCTTTGTGCGGAGTCAGCATACGTCTTTCCAGGCGGGGAGGACGGATAGGACAATCTTTCAAGAAGTGTTCGGTACCGGCACAGTACAGGCATAAATTCTCCATGCGGCGTCGTGTCCTCTCTTGAGGAGTCAAGCGAGACCGGTCAACTTGCATAGCCTCCACGGCGGGAGGCACAGGAACGGATTGCAGAGGACCAGAGGAGAGAGGAGCCGAGGAGAGAAACCACCTCGTGCGAACAAAGTCCATATCCTGGCGGAGCTCCTGACGCCTTTCGGAAAAACGCATGTCAATGCGGGTGGCAAGATGAATAAGTTCATGCAGGTTAGCAGGAATTTCTTGTGCGGCCAGCACATCTTTAATGTTGCTGGATAGGCCTTTTTTAAAGGTCACGCAGAGGGCCTCATTATTCCAGGATAATTCGGAGGCAAGAGTACGGAATTGGATGGCGTACTCGCCAACAGAAGAATTACCCTGGACCAGGTTCAGCAGGGCAGTCTCAGCAGAAGAGGCTCGGGCAGGTTCCTCAAAGACACTTCGGATCTCCGTGAAGAAGGAGTGTACAGAGGCAGTGACAGGGTCAATGCGGTCCCAGAGCGGTGTGGCCCATGACAGAGCTTTCCCAGACAGAAGGCTGACTACGAAAGCCACCTTAGACCTTTCAGTAGGAAACTGGTCCGACATCATCTCCAAGTGCAGGGAACATTGCGAAAGAAAACCACGGCAAAACTTAGAGTCCCCATCAAATTTATCCGGCAAGGATAATCGTGGGCTGGAAGCGGCCACTCGCTGCAGAGGAGGTGCAGGAGCTGGCGGAGGAGATGGTTGCTGGAGCTGAGGTAATAGCTGCTGTAGCATCACGGTCAGTTGAGACAGTTGGTGGCCTTGTTGCGCTATCTGTTGCGACTGCTGGGCGACCACCGTGGTGTGGTCGGCGACAACTGGCAGTGGGACTTCAGCGGGATCCATGGCCGGATCTTCTGTCATGATTCGGCTGGCTGGAGGTGGATCCTCTGTGCCAGAGAGGGATTGGCGTGGACTGTGTTGGTGGACCGGTTCTAAGTTGCTACTGGTATTCACCAGAGCCCGCCGCAAAGCGGGATGGTCTTGCAGCGGCGGTAGCAACCAGGTCGTATCCACCAGCAACGGCTCAACCTCTCTGACTGCTGAAGATAGGCGCGGTACAAGGGAGTAGACAAGAGCAAGGTCGGACGTAGCAGAAGGTCAGGGCAGGCAGCAAGGATCGTAGTCAGGGGCAACGGCAGGAGGTCTGGAACACAGGCTAGGAACACACAAGGAAACGCTTTCACTGGCACGATGGCAACAAGATCCGGCGAGGGAGTGCAGGGGAAGTGAGGTATAAGTAGGGAAGTGCACAGGTGAACACACTGATTAAGCCTGCTGCGCCAATCAGTGGCCCTTTAAATTGCAAAGACCCGGCGCGCGCGCCCTAAGGAGCGGGGCCACGCGCACCGGGACAAGACAGACGGGGAACGAGTCAGGTACGGGAGCCGGGACGCGCATCGCGAGCGGGCGCCTCCCGCATCGCGAATCGCATCCCGGCTGAGAGGGATATTGCAGCGCACCCGGTCAGCAGGTCTGACCGGGGCGCTGCAAATGCGAGGATGCTGCGAGCGCTCCGGGGAGGAGCGGGGACCCGGAGCGCTCGGCGTAACAGGCTACAGCCAACACGGCACTTTTGAAGGCTATGGGAGGCCATCGCAGTGGCAGAAACAAATGATCTGCTCCCCCAGAACCCAGTGACCAACCTACCGGCATCAAGGCATACTTTCATCCACCGCCGGGACCCGGTGCAGAGACGCGGCCTGCTCCTCACCCGCGCGCACAGCCGCCATTACCATCTGCGCAGGTGCCAGTGATCCCAGAAGCGGCGGGTGCGTCTTCCCGACACACAGCCATGGCCGCGGCGCACACTGCCTCCGTACAGCCCCGTGGGCTTCCTGCAAACCCGGACGCCACGGAGCTTTCGCAGAAAACCCCAAGAGATTTGGAGACACAACCAGCAAATGATCCACAGCTGACGCCAGGTACACCATTCCGGCACCGAACACGGCCTCCTCCCAGCCACCACCGCTACTAACAGGGAGTAGAGGCCCCTCGACTACACTGGCTCCATGTGCAGTGTCCCATCATGCCACCCCTGAGCAGACAAACTACCAATAGCACTTTGCTCACCTGCCCTCCCAGGAACATGCCACCCTCAGTCCCTCTGCTGCTCTCGCTCTGACCCCACCAAATATTCAGCTGCAGACCTCCATGCTGTGCCCTGTAACACCAACTCAGGCCTCTCCTCACCTCACTCCTACACAGTCCTCGAGATTGTCATCTCCTGCTGCTCCACATATCAAGGCGAAGAGATCGAGGGACCAACCTGACACCTCTTTAACCATGGTCCCTGGCCCTCCTGCCCAGGATGTGACGGACTGGTCGGCCGCAATGGAATCCGACTCAGAAGGCGAGTCACATAGCTCTGCTGCTGACAGCGACACCCCGGATTATTGGGGCGCAAGCCGACCAGCCAAAAAAACTCTCTTTAAAACTCCCATGAAGCATCTTCCTGCTGGTCCTTCTCGTTCTGGACATTCTTCATCTGATGATACTATTATTGACCGAAGACGCCCGGCTCGGCGCCACCCCACCCCTGATCGTCCCCGAGAGCTCACTCACCCCAGGACGTGGACTTACCTACCCCTGAAGCTGCTTCCAACACTCTAAAGCGCTTCCCTGAACTCCAGGCTTTACTGGCGCTCCTACCTACCAAGGCTCACATGCAGAACCTAGTGTCAAACTGCCTGGAGAAGAGACCTCAAGCCAGTTAAAGAGGAGGTCTTGAAACTTACTGTTATGGTGCGAGATCTAGAGGAATTCCGTGCGTCTGTGTCCACGCAAATCCATGCACTAAACGACCATGTGAAATCCACTTCTGTCCAACAAGCTACTATGATTGATTAGATGGATGACCTGGACAACAGAAATAGACGGAACAATATCAGACTAAAAGGCCTACATGAATCAGTCCTCCCCCAGGACCTTCCTGGGACATTACAGAAAATCTTCAATGAAATTATTCAAAAACCGCCTGAAGCACTGCTGGAACTGGACAGAGCCCATAGGGCACTGAAAGCAGAGTCCTGACCCTTCAAGGCCTAGAGATGTAATCTGCAGAGTCCATCACTACAATGTCAAGGGAGAAATCATGCGCAGGGCAAGAGACTTGAAACATTTAGCCTATAATGGCCCTCCGATCTCCATCTACCCTGACTTGTCCCTGCACACTATCAAACTGAGAGCCTCTCTCAAACCTCTTCTACTGATGCTACAGATGGGGCTTCCCCTTCTCCCTGACTGCTCGCCATGGTCGCACGACTGCGACACTCCGCAGACCTGAAGACTTGCCCGCTTTCCTAGCAGCCTTCAAGCTGCCATCGGTGCCCCTGCCTGACTGGAATGGCCTGTTTATACCCACAACGTGGCCCAGAGCACGTCCTACGGAATCTCAACAGCAACGGCACAACAGATCCGACTTGTTGCAACTAATGCCCCACTTCACGCACCAAGACCACAAGACCTGACTTCAGTAACTTCTTTATTGTCTTTTTGCGATCACCTGTTATGTCTTATTGCAAATTTCTGAACCATGTTCCACACTGTGCCTTGACCTACCTTACCGTATCTTCAAACTGGTTGCTTCACTGTTTATTTCTTTGTTTCTTACATATGTGACATTTATCTATTCCCGTAGATTACTCACACCACGTTTATTTAGCTACTACTACTCGATATTAGAATGATACCTCTGCCCCGCACCCGTGACTCTAGCAGTAACCTGATAATCTTGCCTCCCACACACCGCCAGCACTCCGAGGCAAGCTCTGCCCTCATAACTGCAATGTGCCCTACACTTTTGGGGCTCCCTACCAATCTCATAACTTCCCCAACCCGATACTACAATGGGACCCCACACTCTGATACACACAATAGCCCACACTCCATGTGATGGTGACTTTACACCCCACTGACCACTATAGGTCCCAACCCACTGTACCGCTTCTCATTACAGGTGTGCCTTCCATGCTAACCCCTATTAGAGTTATGATCAGGCTGGTCCTGATCCTGACACTGACCTTATTGCTCTCCTTAGTCCCCTCTCCTTAGTCCCCTTGTATCCATTCTCTTATGGCTACCTTTTTCTCTGCTTTGCCCTCTTCTTTCCCTACTAATCCTCTCCTTTTTCCCTCCTTTACCTAGGATCCTGCAACTGTTTCCCTGCCTGCGACACAGATGGGGGGTGTCAGACCTCCACGGCAAACCTGGTGAGTTGACGTCATCACACATTTCTCCTCATGGCAGCTGATATTAAATTACTGTCCCTGAATGTTCAGGGATTTAATACAGCGGAGAAGCGTGCACAAATGCTCTATTCCTTTCATAAGCAGAGGGCACACATCATAGTACTGCAGGAGACCCACTTTAAAACTGGCCACATACCCAATATACCCTCTAGATATTATTCAACCAGGCTCCATAGCACCAATCCCGATTCCAGATCAAAAGGAGTATCCTTGGCATTCCACAAATCTCTCCCGATCAAAATAACTTCGTCCCTTCCCGACCCTAATGCTAGATATGTTTTCACTACCTGTGAAATCTCTTGCCAACCCCTCACTATAGCATCTCTCTATGCCCCCAACTGAGCCCATATACCATTCCTTCTCAAAGCTCTATCAGCCTTCTCACGCTTTGCAGTAGGCCCCATCTTCCTAAGTGGTGATTTTAATCTACCACTATTCCCACAGATTGACACATCCACAGGCTCTTCGACTATTTCACACAGTAAATTGAGAGCATTGAGGAAAAGATTACATTCTATGCAGCTGTGCGATGCGTGGAGAGTTTTCCACCCTCAGGACAAGGATTTTACATTCTACTCCTCTCCGAGACAATCCTACAGCCGCATTGAGTATATCTTTTGCCCACAATTCCTACTCCCTTCTGTCACTCTCACCTCCATTGGTACACGAGTCCTTTCTGACCGCGCACCGGTCTGTTGCTCGCTGACGCTCCCCTCTCTTTCGAGGCCCCTATCTTCCTGGAGACTAAATGAATCCTTGCTCAAAGATGTGGTGTGCTTTAAGGATCTTGGAGACACCGTTGAAAATTTCCTCCATGATTATGCCTCTGATGACTCCTCCCCATGATAAAATGGGAAGCTTTAAAATGCGTCCTCAGAGGCGTATTGATTAAACATGGGGCTCGACTTAAGAGGGAGGCGTCGGTGAGACTCCAGACTTTATACCAGACCCTACAATCCCTGGAAACACAATATAAACAATCACAGCAGGATTCCATCATGAGAGAGCTTGTCCAAACTCGTTGCGAACTCTTATCTCTTTTGTCCTCCAAGAACAAATACTATACGCAGGTTAGGGGTCACCTTTTTTATGAATGGGGCAATAAATCGGGCAAATTACTTTCCGCCACCCTCAAGGATAAAAAATCCTCTCTATACATCCCTAAAATACACTCTCGCACAGGCACCCCCTACCACTTAACACCCGATATTCTGGAGGCCTTCCGTCAGTACTACATGTCCCTATATAATCTTCCGCCGACCGCAGGATCTCCCACATCAGAAACCACACCTACCTCTTTACCTGAATACATAGAACACACGGCACTCCCCCGCCTTGACCCCTCGGCCATACAGACCTGGAGAGCCCGTTCACCCCTATGGAGCTGGATGCCGCCATTTCTTCATTGCCGAATGGGAAGAGTCCCGGCCCTGATGGCTTTACTGCTAAGTTCTACAAATCGTTAAATCAGACCCTCGCTCCCATTTTACTGATGGCATTCAACTCCATATCAGTGACTTCGCCTCCCCCTCCCTCCTTCCTAATGGCCTACATCACAGTGCTTCCAAAAGATGGCAAGGACCCACTATTGTGCTCCAGCTATCGTCAAATTTCCCTTTTGAACTCCGACACGAAATTGTTTGCTAAGTTGATAGCAAACAAACTGGCGGCACACATGCCAGACCTGATCCACTCTGACCATATTGGTTTCATAAGAAGCAGAGAGGCGAGAGATAATACGCTTCACACGTTCTCTGTGGTGCACTATGCCACAAAACACGCCTCACCACTCTTCCTCCTCTCTCTTGATGCTGAAAAAGCATTTGATCGTGTGGATTGGGGCTTCATGTCTTTTGCCCTCACTCAAATTGGCATCGGCGACACCATGTTGTCCCGCATAGTTGAACTATACACCCACCCACAAGCCCAGGTTAGAGTAAATGGTCGTCTCTCAAAGCCCTTCTCCATTTGCAATGGCACGAGACAGGGCTGCCCTCTATCCCCCCTACTCTATGTGATCTGCATGAAGCATCTGTTAGTTGATATCCGTCAGAATCCTTCCATTAGGGGGCTCACCGTTGGATCGTCCCAGAGCAAATGCTCGGTGTTCGCGGATGACCTTTTGCTTTACCTTTCCTCCCCTATCACCTCCCTACCATCCCTTTTGTCCACGATTCGCCTCTTCTCATGGTTCAGTAATTCCAAACTGAATCATGACAAATCCGAAGCCCTTAACCTGACACTCCCTGAACCCCTACTGCAACACCTCAAAGATACGTACCCCTTTAGATGGTGCACAACCTCTCTTAAATACCTAGGGATTCAGGTCCCACACAATTTATCAAATACATACAGACTCAATTTCCCACCATTACTGGCCACTTTGAGATTGGACCTGACTAAATGGGAGAGGAAAGATTTTTCTTGGTTGGATAGAGTGAACATCATGAAAATGAATACCTTGCCCAGGCTTCTTTACCTCTTCTCTTGTATCCCTACACATCTGCCCCACACCTTTTTCAGGGAACTGACATCGCTCCAGTCGGAGTTTGTCTGGACCAGAAAAAAGCCTGAGACTGGCTAATCATGCCCTCATTCGGAAAAAACAAAAACAAAGGAGGATTGGCCCTCCCAGATTACCTATCCTACTACTTGGCGGCTGTATTGAACAGAGTGCTGGATTGCTGTAACCACAATGACAGCAAACAATGGGTATCCCTCGAGGGACTGTCGGTTGATAGTGACTTGATGGCATTCCTGTGGTGTCCCCGCACAGCCCCCGCTCATGTCAGGACTTTCCCTCCGGGACTCTGCTTCATACATTGTGCACGTAAGGGATATTTATCCAAATCGACACTTTTTCCAACTGATGGACCCCTGACACCACTTTTTCACATTCCCACCTTCCCACTGACTCTCATGAGCTGTCACTTCCTCACCTTCCACAAAGGTCATGGCATCACCTTCACTAATCTTTTGACACCGTCAACACTAAAATCTCTTGATGAGCTCCTCTCTGGAACCACCCCTTCCCCCAATCACTATTTCCAATATGCTCAACTAAAAACACTATTACCAAATCGTAAAGGACAGACTACGCCTACATCGCCCCCTATCCAAATTTGAACGCCTATGCTTCTCTACACGCCCTATTCCACACTCTGTCGGCTTTCTCTATAACCTCCTCATTGACAAATTCACTACAAAACCTTTCCCCTTCAGATTGGGTTGGGAAAAGGATTTGGAAACCCACATCACTGATGAGGACTGGTACAAAGGCGTGAAGAACTGTCATAAGTTCTCCCTATCCAGCAAAGCGCAAGAAACTAACTATAAACTATTGACAAGATGGTATAGGGTCCCCACTCTACTGGCGACCTTTTATCCTGGAGTCTCAGACGTATGTTGGTGCTGTGCCTCAGGTAAGGGTAGCATGCTACACACCTGGCTAACTTGCCCCCCATTCTTGATTTTTGGAGCAAAGTATTTGACATGATTGAGCATATCACATCAATACGCCTAGATCTCTCACCGGAGGTTGTCCTTCTTTCAATACTCCCCCCATCGATACCTAATCCTACGACCAGACTAATCGCTTTTCTACTCATAGCGACACGGACAGTAATCCCACGATTGTAGCTATCCACCCAACCTCCCACCATGACATCTTGGCTCCGTGAAGTCTCCCATATTCACAGAATGGAGGAACTCACAGCAGACGCACATGATACCCATTTACGCTTCCACGCGACATGGTATCCGTGGACATCTTTTCAGACGTCCCCAACCTTTACTTCCCTCCATCTCATACCATAGATATCCACATTCTTTACACTGTAGATCTCCCCCTTCTCTCACCGTGCTCTACTTTTACACACGCTTCACTACGCCTCACCTACTCTTCCCAACCGTTGCCGGTAATGTTTAAACGCCGTGGAGGTCGGACATCACCCACACTCGCAAGGTAACCCATTCCCTCTCGTTTGGATCTGCTTTTTTTTATGTTTTATTTGTCATGTTTTCACTTTTTCTTTCCTGTATGAAAACTTTCATATTTGAAAAAAAAAAAAAAAAGAAGATGTCTATGACTGGAATACCCTGTTACGCCGAGCGCTCCGGGTCCCTGCTCCTCCCCGAAGCACTCGCGGCATTCGTCTCTGTGCAGCGCTCCGGTCGGACCCGCTGACCGGGAGCGCTGCACTGGTGTCACCGGCGGGGATGCGATCCGCGTAGCAGGACGCGCCTGCCCGCGGGTAGCATCCCAATCTCCTCACCTGCCTCGTCCTCCGGCTGTTCAGTCCCGGCGCGCGTGGCCCCGCTCTCTAGGGCGCGCGTGCGCCGGCTCTCTGAGATTTAAAGGGCCAGTGCACCATTAATTGGTGCCTGGCCCAATCAGTACCTGCACCTGTGCCTTGTATATAAAAACCCACTTCCCCTTCCTTTCCTTGCCGGATCTTGTTGCCTTGTGCCCTGTGAAAGCGTTTAGTGTGTTCCCAAGCCTGTGTACCCAGACCTCCTGCTGTTGCCCCTGACTACGACTCTTGCTGCCTGCCCTGATCTTCTGCTATGTCCGACCTTGCTCTTGCCTTGTTCCTGTGTACCGCGCCTGTCTCAGCTGTCAGCTGGGGTTGAGTCGCTATCGGGTGGAACGACCTGGGGGTTACCTGCCGCTGCAAGTCCATCCCGCTTTGCGGCGGGCTCTGGTGAAAACCAGTAACCCCTTAGACTCCGTTCCCCTGGTACGGCCAACGCCATCACCCCACTGACACAGAGGATCCACCACCAGTGTCCTCGCTACATACCAGTCCGGATCCTGACATCCCCCTTCAACTTTGGTCTCCAAGATAAGAGGTTCTTCCTCGATTTTCCACCTTAATAAGACAATAACTACATTTCAGTTGTCCAACACTCACAAAAAATAATAAAAGATTCCAAATGGAATAAACACTACAACACGTGCAAGAGAATACAATAAAATGTATTTAGTATCATTTTGGCCCCATAATCAAGTTTTTGAATATATGGATAGGTAGAAAAGAGCATGAAAACTTCACTTTTAAACATAGAGAACCTGGAAGAAAGGAAAATTACCATTTAAACATTGTTTAGTAACAATTATGAATGATTTTATTCCTACAGAACAAAGTCATAATAAAGTGGCCAATTACTAAATAAAAATAAGAAACAAAATACATTTTGAGAATTGAAAACATTTAGTTCTTCGTATCAAAATGTAGACATTGACCTGGATAATAATTCTTAAAACACTATGACAAGTCTCACTATTTACAGTATGCTGATTCAACAATTTCTCAGTTATGCTTTGGAGCAAAAAAAAAAAAATAAATAAAAAATAAAGGAAAGGAAAGGAAAGAAAAAGAGCTGTGTCAGAATAAATTCTGAATATTACCTCTCTCATGCCACAACATATAATGAAGCCTTGTGACTGTAATTTGTCATTTTTTTCCAAATAACATTTTGAGAAATTGATTTATTATATTCATTACATTATATTCATTATATATGAAAACATTTTGGTAATCATTAGGGTGGACAAAAAATCTTATTGTGTTTCTTTTTTTATCATGATAAAGTGTTAAATTCATTTGAGTAACTTTTTTAATGTAGCTTAAAGTACACTTTATTCTTCTATGATCACATAATGCCTATTCTGGGTACAGGTGGACCATCTATCATTTTATTGAGTCCTTCACTATGTTATTGTAAATACATTTAATATGAAAATATGTATTCAACGAGAATCTAATTAGAAAAGAACTCAAGGAATTTCCCATAGTTTCTCAAATCACTTGCAGAAAACTCTTAGGCTAAGTTCACACAATGGAATTTCCAGCTGGACAAAATCTGGGCCAAAGATTCTGAGCGTGGCCATTTCCAACTGAATCAGTCAGCGCTAGAACCATGCGGACATTGCTGTCCCCATAGACGGCATTGCCTGCAGCATGGATTCTTTTGGTGGTGGAATTTCAGTGGCAGAATATCTACCATTTCCATTTCATAGTGTCATAGTGTGCACTGTGCAGTGGAATCCCGTTGTACGCAACGGAACTCTGCTGCACTGGAATTTCAGAGCGGTGTTCCACTTTAAAATTCCACTATAAAATTCTGTAGTGTAAACCTAGACTTAAAGTAAACCTTTATCTTACCATGTAAGCTATCTTTTAAATATATGTATACAGGGGATTGACTGCTACACAAATGTATTGGAAAATTAGATTGCAGCAATATATTGACCGTATTTACATAAAAAGTAGACAAACAAATTTATATTCAAGGCTGGATATTTACTTTACAATTGATAATTTATAATATATAATTTAGAATTTTCAAGTAACTAGGATTAAAACTACAGCTCAGTTCCATTATTGTCTCCTTCCCCCACATATTAGGTTTCATGATGTCAGGGTTAAAAACAGTAATAATACCAGCCTCAGTTTTCCCTCATTTTGACCATTTGCTTCATTAAGGAGTGGGCAGCAGATGACATCAACAGCTGTGCCCACCCATACTATTAGAGCCCATTCATACTATGGAATTTCCCTGCGGAATTCTGCTCAGGAATCCTGAATTAACAAAAAAGAAAAATTGTTGGTGTTAATTGTTTTTCTGTTGAGCCATTCACTGTGAGGAATTTCCATGGCAAAAGCTTCACCACAGAAATTCCGGACTCCTGACCCCCCAAAAGAATAGATGTGTTCATTCTTTTGGCAAAATACATTGCCATGAATGATGACAGAGCAAGTCTGCTTGGCCTAGGGTCTATGGAGTTCAGCGGCACCAAGTGACTGCAGGTGGAATCTCTGCCGGCAATATCTCAAAGAAAAGATTTCGTAGTGTAACTGTTCCCTTAGGCTAAGTTTTCACTTGGTAAAAAGTAGTGGATCAAGCAGGATGAAGTCCTTACTTTATATTTCCCATTCCTTTTGAACCCACTGTGGCAGTTTTCAAAAAAACTGTCAATTGTAAACTCTGTCTAACCGTACTACGTCTACTACATACATCAGTGCAGTCTTAGACCACCACTTCCCCTACAGTATATTGTTAGTGGATTAAAACATTCAAAACACTTCTTCACAGGCACTTTCCTTTGGATGCAAGACACATGACTGGCTAAGACAAAACCAATTACTACTACTCTCGCCTTCTCGGTTTCCAGCGAAAATATAAATGTGCAGAAACTTTTTGAACATCCCTCGCATATTGTTGTATTTTATGAACACTGTTCACATGACCCCATTAAAGAAGAGATGTCATAGATAAATAATGCTATTGAATCTTAACATCATATCTACAGTCGCAATAGAAAGTTTATTTTTTTTATGGCCCACTCTACATCTAACCTCCTGAGTCTCAACTATAAAATTAACATAGCATAATGTAATATTAACACTGACTGCCTAATATTGTATTGCCACCTAAGATTATTTAAATAATACTTTTCCAGGGAGATTGTACTTTTTTTTTTTTTTTTTTTTTAACTTTCCTGTGGTATTTGGCACTAACACATTAGCAGTAAATTGTTAAATCCTGTTTTGTGTAAATTGTGAGCTGGGGTCTTTATGGATCAGACTTGCTTTCCAGAACATCCAGTAGATGCTCTGATCTATTGAAATCTGAGGAACTTGCCCAACTGAACACCATGAACACTTTTTCATGTTTCCAAAACCATTCCTGAAAATTTTTTGGTATGTGTCACAACAATATCCACAAGAATGCCAGGACCCAAGGTTTGCCTGCTAAACATTTCCATGATTACCACACTTCCTAATCTTAATGATTGCTTCTCCCAAGTTCAGTGATGCTGACATACCTTGACATCCACATGATGTTAAAGAAAACATGATTCATCAGGCAAGCCTGCTGCCCTCCATTGGTCCACATTTCAGTGAATATGTGTTACAGTGGTTGGACGCCAAGCTGACCATCCTACTACATACCTCTACCAAGCCAGATGCTCGGCTCCTCCTCCACACCGTAGTTTCCAGATGTCGTCCAAAGTACTGTAACATGCGGCGACAGTTTCTGGTGCACCCTCTGGATGGGTTGCATGCATGCAAAGGCTGTTTCTTTAAGGGTCCGCTGGCATCCCTGATTCCTTTCCTCCTCCAGTCCCTGCCAGGCACCACCTATATGACAGCACTCTTTCCTTCCTGTGGTGCCTGAGCAATTGTGTAGTTTTACCACTATGAAGGGTATCTGCTGCTGTTCTGATCTATTGTGCTCCATTGTTCCTGACTAGGGATGAGCAAATCGAATCTGACGAATCCGAATTCGTTACAAATTTCATAACAAATTTGATTTGCAACTAATCCGAATATCACCGCGATTCGATGAAACAAATCACTTCATTAAACTCCATTTAGTGCGGTCCAGGCTCCAGAGCATCAAAAATAGTGGATACACATGTGAGGACATGGGGCAAGGGACTCTAAGACCAATCACATGAATCACGTGCAGCATGCAGCCTATCAGCAGCCAACCAGCCCTGGGATTTCCCAGCCCTATATAATTGGCAGCTATCTTGCGGCCAGCCATTCCAGCATTGCATTTCAGAGAGAGCATTTTATTGCAGACATAGCAGTGTGTGTGTTGCACAGAAAAACAGCTTCACAGCAGCGATTCACCACAAGCCCAAATCACTGCAGAAAAGCACTGACAGGGAATGGCGAGAGAGAGTGAGAAAGTACACTCTTAGGTGTAATACACAGTGACTCTGTATTGCCGCAGTGTGGTGTACAGCATATTTAACCCCTTAACGACCAAGGACGTATATTTAAGCGGTGACCCCGTGTCATATCGGGTCGGTCACGGCATGCCGGGACCCAGGGCTAATAGCGCCCGGCAGCGATCGCGGTGCCGTGCGCTATTAACCCATCAGATGCGGCGTTCAAAGATGAACGCCGCCTCTAAAACAAAAGTAAAAGCTTCCCGGCTGCTCAGTGGGGCTGATCGGGACCACCACAGTGAAAATGCGGTGTCCCAATCAGCTGGGTCGTGAGCGGAGGTCCTCTTACCTTCCTCCGTCGCGTTCCTTCGGTGATTGATTGCTCCAAGCCTGAGTTGCAGGCTTGAGCAATCGACCGCCGATAACACTGATCAAAACAAAGCTATGGCTTTGCAGTGATCATAGTGTAAGATCAGTGTGTGCAGTGTTATAGCCCCCTATGGGAGCTATAACACTGCAAAACAAAAAGTGTAAAAAAAAGTTTATGAATGTGATTTAATCCTTTCCCTAATGAAAGTCGTGTGTAAATGTCCGAACTATAAAAATATATCATTAATTAAACCGCACGGTCAATGGCGTATGCACAAAAAAATTCCAAAGTTCCAAATAACATATTTTTGGTAACTTTTTATATCATGAAAAAATGAATAAAAAGCGATCAAAAAGTCCGATCAATACAAAAATGGTACCGCTAAAAACTTCAGATCACAGCGCAAAAAATTAGCCTCATACCACCCCATATGCAGTAAAATAAAATAGTTATAGGGGTTAGAAGATGCCAATTTTAAACATATAAATTTTCCTGCATGTAGTTATGATTTTTTCCAGAAGTACGACAAAATCAAACCTGTATAAGTAGGGTATCATTTTAATCGTATGGACCTACAGAATAGAGGTAAAGTGTCATTTTTACCGAAAAATGTACTGCATAGAAACGGAAGCCCCCAAAATTACAAAATGGCATTTTTTCTTCAATTTTGTCGCACAATGATTTTTTTTCCCATTTTGCCATAGAATTGGTGGTGCAAAAAATAAGCCATCATATGGATTTTTAGGTGAAAAATTGAAAGAGTTATGATTTTTAAAAGGTGAGGTGGAAAAAACGAAAGTGCAAAAACAGAAAAACCCGTGGTCCTTAACCCATACAGGACCCATGACGTAACGGTACGACAAGAGTCAGCTCCTGTTCTATAATGAGGGGCCACGGCGTGGCCACGTATCATAGCGGGTCGGGCTTGGCCTCTAACAATGGCCGGGACCCGTGGCTAACAGCTATTAACCCTTTAGATGCGGTGTTCAAAGTTGACCGCCACGTCTAAAGTGAAATTAAATCATTGCCGGTTAGCTCAGGGGGCTGTTTGGGATGTCCGCAACTGCGGCATCCCGAACAGCTGTGACACAGGAGGAGGGTCCCTTACCTTGCCTCCTGGTGTCCGATCGCCGAATGACTGCTCAGTGCCTGATATCCAGGCATGAGCAGTCAAGCGGCAGAATCATCGATCAGTGGTTTCCTATGAGAAACCCCTGATCAATGTAAAAGATCAGTGTGTGCAGTGTTATAGCCCCCTATGGGAGCTATAACATTGCAAAAAAAAAGTGGAAAAAAAGTGAAGAAAGATCATTTAACCCCTTCCGTAATAAAAGTTTGAATCACCCCCCTTTTCCCATTTAAAAAAAAACCTGTGTAAATAAAAATAAACATATGTGGTATTGCCGCACGCTGAAATGTCCAAATTATAAAAATATATTGTTAATTAAACCGCACGGTCAATGGCGTACGCGCAAAAAAAATCCAAAGTCCAAAATAGTGTCTTTTTGGTCACTTTTTATGTCATGAAAAATTTATAAAAAGCGATCAATAACTCCCATGAATACAAAAATAGTTATGATTTTTTCCAGAAGTATGACAAAATCAAACTTTTTACCGACAAATGTACTGTGTAGAAACGGAAGCCCCCAAAAGCTACAGAATGGCGCTTTTTATTTTTTCAATTTTGTCTCACAATGATTGTTTTTCCATTTTGCCGTAGATTTTTGGATAAAATGACTGCTGTCATTACAAAGTTGAATTGGTGGTGCAAAAAGTAAGCCATCATATGGATTTTTAGGTGCAAAATTGAAAGAGTTATGATTTTTTAAAGGTAAGGAGGAAAAAACGAAAATGCAAAAATGGAAAAACCCAGGGTCGTTAAGGGGTTAAAGGGGTAGTCTGGAGGAAAACTTTTTTTTTTTTTTTTAAATCAACTAGTGCAAGAAAGTTGATTTCTGAATAGCTGAATATCTTTTTGGAACACAGTGCTCTCTGCTGACATCTCTTTCCATTTTAGGAACTGTCCAGAGCAGCATATGTTTTCTATGGGGATTTCTTCTACTCTGGACAGTTCTTAAAATGGGCAGAGGTGTCAGCAGAGAGCACTGTGGTCATGATGTCAGAAGAGAGCACTGTTTTCCAAAAATAAAATATTTTCCTCTGTAGTATTCCGCAGCTTATAACTACTGAAAGGATTAAGATTTTATAATAGAAGTCATTTACAAATCAGTTGATTTAAAAAAAAAAAAGTCTTCCACCGTAGTACCCCTTCAACCCCTTAAGGACGGACCCATTTTTGACCTCAATGACCAGGCTCTTTTTTTTTTATTTGACATGTATCTCTTTAAATGGTAATATTTTTAGAACGCTTTTTCTGAGCAGAGAGCAGAGCGATTCTGAGATTGTTTTTTGTGACATATTGTACTTTATATAAGTGGTGCATTTTTGATGACACATGCAGCATTTTTTGTGAAAAAATTCAAAATATTGTGAAAAACTGGAACATTTCTGGCGGCTTTTTTATGGTGTACACTGTGCCGTAAAAGTGATGTTATATTTATTCTGTTGGTCAGTACGATTATGGCAATACCCATTTTATATAACTTTCTATGTTCTTTTTCCTTTACTGAGCAAAATTCTTTTTCAGCCATTCATTTTCCAACAGCCGGAACTTTTTTTTAAATTTACATTATAGTTTTATAGTACACGCCATGATGGACGTGACAATACCTATTATGTATATGATTTGTGTTTTTGATCTTTTTTGGTGATAATACAGGGCTTTTATTGGGAAAGGGGCATTTTTATTTTTATTTTTTACACTTCATACTTTTATTGAAGAACTTTTTATTACATTTTTTACACTTTTTACAGGTTATATATATGACCTGATGAGCTGCACACACTACAGCCTGTGCGATCCAGCCTCTGGCTAGATCTCACAGGCTTCCGTAGCAGGCAGACAGGAGGTCATGATCTGACCTCCTGCTGCCATAGCAACCAACAGCGACCTGCGATCATATCAAGGCGCCGTGATCAGGATTGATCACGGCCTCTAGGGGGTTAATGCTGCTGCGGCAGCCGCGGCAGAACTCCAGCTGTGATTAACAGCGGGGTCCCGTCGCCGGTCTCCTGCGCTGCCCGCGGCAGTGCCGGAGATCGCTAGGACATATGCATACGTCCAAATGCGCGAACGTGTCGGATGCTTGGACATATGCATACGTCCTATAGCGGGAAGGGGTTAAAGCTTATAGGGGCCATTTATGCTGAGCACTTGTCATTGTCACCTGCTATTAGTGCATAATGATACTGTACTGGGCTATACTACACAGCGACTCTGTGCTGCAGCACTAGTGTGTACTACAACTCTAAAGATAACAGGGGCCAGTTATGTCGAGCACGAAAAGCCATAGTCACCTGACTTCAGTTCTGTACGTACACCTACATGGTGTACATTTTTTTTCCTGTTAAACTAATTTGGACCTAGTTACTGTGAAAGACCAGCCAAAGCTACACACTTGTTTTTGTTGCCTACAGTTTGTAGCGGAGCGTATAGTCCTCCTCTCATAAGTTTAAACTGTATGTTCACCTACGTGGTGTCCTTTATATTTTTCCTGTTAAAATAATTTGGCCCTAGTTACTGTGAAAGACCAGTCAAAGCTACAAACTTGTTTCAGTAGAACACCAAAGAAATTGTAGAGCTTACACTTAGATTAGTAAATATAAAATCCAATTTTTATTATAACATAACATAAAAAATACGACCTGTAACTTCACAGACAAGGAGGAGCTTATTCACAGACAATTGGAGCTTAGGGTCCAGTAATCTTAAATTATGGACACGTTACCACATATATATCGCATCCATATCTAGGAAAATATGATATCTTACATAGCACTATGGTGTCTATTTGTAAATATCCCCTGCTTGTGCCTCTGATATAACGGAATGCTCTCCTATACAGGCACAGGCAGGCCCACTGACCTAAAGCAATCCTACATATCACTTAAGTGCATGAGTGCATAAAGTGCCAAACATTCCTCACCCATTGTACTGGTACCTCACCACTCCACTACCCCAACAGCTGCTGTTTCGTCTCCCTGAAGAAGGAGACGAAACAGCAGCTGTTGGTGTAGTGGAGAGGTGAGGTACCAGTACAATGGGTGAGGAATTTTTGGCACTTTATGCACTTATATGATATGCAGGATTGCTTTAGGTCAGTGGGCCTGTCTGCACCTGTATAGGAGTATGTTCTGTTATATCGGAGGCTCAAGCAGGGGATATTTACAAAAAGACACCATAGTGCTGTGTAAGATATCATATTTTCCTAGATATGGATGTGATATACAGTACAGACCAAAAGTTTGGACACACCTTCTCATTCAGTACAATGAAAATTGTAGATTCACACTGAAGGCATCAAAACTATGAATGACCGCATGTGGAATTATATACATAACATAAAAGTGTGAAAATATGTCATATTCTAGGTTCTAGCCCCCTTTTGCTTTGATTACTGCTTTGCACACTCTTGGCATTCTCTTGATGAGCTTCAAGAGGTAGTCACCTGAAATGGTCTTCGAACAGTATTGAAGGAGTTCCCAGAGATGCTTAGCACTTGTTGGCATTTTTTGCCTTCACTCTGTGGTCCAGCTCACCCCAAACCATCTCGATTGGGTTCAGGTCCGGTTACTGTGGAGGCCAGGTCATCTGGCGCAGCACCCATTCACTCTCCTTCTTCGTCAAATAGCCCTTACACAGTCTGGAGGTGTGTTTGGGGTCATTGTCCTGTTGAAAAATAAATGATGGTCCAACTAAAGGCAAACCGGATGGAATAGCATGCCGCTGCAAGATGCTGTGGTAGCCATGCTGGTTCAGTATGCCTTCAATTTTGAATAAATCCCCAACAGTGTCACCAGCAAAGCACTCCCACACCATCATACCTCCTCCTCCCCAGCAGCACACCTGTGAAGTGAAAACCATTTCAGGTGACTACCTCTTGAATCTCAACAAGAGAATGCCAAGAGTGTGCAAAGCAATAATCAAAGCAAAAGGTGGCTATTTTGAAGAACCTAGAATATGACATATTTTCAATTGTTTCACACTTTTTTGTTATGTCTATAATTCCACATGTGTTAATTCATAGTTTTGATCACTTCAATGTGAATCTACAATTTTCATAGAGAAAACTCTGAATGAGAAGGTGTGTCCAAACTTTTGGTCTGTACTGTATATGTGGTTACTTGCCTATAATTTAAAATTACTGGACCCTAAGCTCCAATTGTATACATTGGTAGACCTTGTCTGTGAAGTTCCATGTCGTATTTTTACGTTACCGTATTTTCCGGCATATAAGTCAAATGGGCGTATAAGACGACCCCCAACTTTTACAGTTAAAATATAGAGTTTGGGTTATACTTGCCGTATAAAACTACCCCTCTACCGCGATGTATGGTACCTTATCAGTGATTGGCTGGTTGTTGTATACAAAGCCTGCTTCGATTGGTCAGCTCTCCCTGCCTGCCCAGCCCTCCCTGTCTCCAAGACTACCAGAGCAGTACATGCCTCTTTCACCCATCTTTCCCTCCCTTGTATCCTGTTACCGTACTTCCTTCTCTGCCTCTCAGATCTCACACATGCGCCACCATTGTATCCCATTACCATACCTCCTTCTCCGCCTCTCTGATCTCGCAAATGCAGACTAAGATCAAGCGTTTTTCTGTTTTTGCACTTTCATTTTTCTATCTGAAATCTTCAATTAAAATTTTAAAAAATATCTTTAATTTTTTCAATTGTGAGGCCCTATGGTCTCGTCGGGCTGCTGCCACCTCTAGGCTCTGTCATTGTGCCGCCATTTGACTCCTTGTTATATTGGGTTTTGTGGCCATACAGTATTAGTTCAAAGTAAATACTTTGGGCACCCTGGACATTTAACTTGTGAATCTAAGCAAAATCTTCAATTTAAAATTAAATTTTAAGCTTCAATCTTTTCAGTTGTGAGGCCCTATGGTCATCTTCATATATTACCTGTGGAATTACCACAAGAATCCAATGAAAAAGGTTGGAGAGATAGCAATGAACTACAACTGATTAAATAAAAAATATTGGCAGTTTCAGTCGTAGGGGGGGGGGGAGAGATAGACAGGGGCTGGAACAGGTGGTAGCTTGTCTCGCGGAGGACCGCTAGCTCCATTTTAAGTTGAAAGTATGAGATTTTTCACTGCAGCAACTTATAGCAGTATGTGCCCACTTATCCAACGGCGCAGAAGCTCAATGTGCTTCTGTCCAAGTTGCTGGTACTGCAGTCCCTCTCTATTCAAGTGGATAGTTTTAAATAAAAAAATCTCTTTAATCTCTTCAATTG
Source organism: Hyla sarda (assembly GCF_029499605.1). Classification (NCBI taxonomy): domain Eukaryota; kingdom Metazoa; phylum Chordata; class Amphibia; order Anura; family Hylidae; genus Hyla; species Hyla sarda. The sequence goes on from NC_079191.1 coordinate 394,761,124, forward strand.
TGATGCCATATGGTCTCCCAACCCTGCTGTCACATCCAGATGCTCTGCGGCAGTAGCCATGCCTGTAATCTGCATATCATATTGAACAACAGTATTATTTCACTAACAAAGCACACTCCCTATGCGTGTTAGGACAAGGTAAAGTGTTCTACACCCCTATTGAGGCTCTCTGTAGCCCAGAAATAGACATTTGTAATAGAAATTTGCCGCAAATAAATTCGGACCGAACCAACAACTTAGGGACCAAGCATTTTTAATTTTTTACACTTTCGTTTTTTCCTCCTTACATCTTAAAAATCATAACCCTTTAAATTTTGCACCTAAAAATCCATATGATGGCTTTTTTTTTGTGCCACCAATTCTACTTTTTAATGACATCAGTCATTTTACCCAAAAATCTCCGGCGAAATGAAAAAAAATATCGTTGTGAAATAAAATTGAAGAAAAACTTTTTTTTATTTATTGTGGGGGCTTTCATTTCTACACAGCACATTTTTCGGTAAAAATTACACCTTCTCTTTATTCTGAAGGTCCATATGATTAAAATTATACCCTACTTATATAGGTTTGATTTAGTTGTACTTCTGGAAAAAATCATAACTACAAAAATGTATACGTTTAAAATTGTCATCTTCTGACCCCTAAAACTTTATTACTTTTCCACAAATGGGACAGTATGAGCGCTCATTTCTTGTACTGTGATCTGTTGTTTTTATCTGTACCATTTTTATTTTGATCAGACTTTTTGAAGCCTTTTTATAAAAATTTTTATGGGATCAAAAGTGACCAAAAATACGCTATTTTGGAATATAGGGGCTGTAACACTGCATATACTGATTGCAGGCACTGTTCAATGCATTGCCAAAGGAATGCATTGATCAGTGTTTTCTGCACTTGATTGCTCAGGCCTGGATTTCAGGCTGGGATCAACCAAATGCTGATTGGACAGCCAGGAAGAAGGTAAGACACTTCCCGCTGTCCTCTCAGCTGTCCGGGATGCGGCAATTTCACTGCGGCGGTCCCGAACAGCTCCACTGAGCTAACCGGCAGTGTATTCCCCCTTTTTAGACGCCACAATAAACTTTAATCGCGGCATCTAAAAGGTTAATACCGGACATCAGCCCAACCGGCGATGTCCGGTATTAGCCGCGGGTCCTGGTTGCTGATAACAACCAGGAACCCACAGATATGAAGCGTGCTTAGCTTCTGAGTGCGCTTCACAGATCGGGAGCTGGCCACATGACGTAAATAGATGTCTGTGCGCGTTAAGTGGTTAAAAGCAATTTGCCGCAAATAAATTCGGACCGAACCAAACTTTTTCGGCATATTCGGTGAATTGGCCAAATCAAATTTTCCAAAATTTCGCTCATCTCTATTCCTGATCCAAAACTGTTTCCTGCTTCTGTCTGTTTCTGCTTGCACCTTTCTGACTCTCTAGTCTATGACCTGGATTGATGACCATGCCTGTCTGCTGATCAAGCCTGCTCCACTTGGCTGCATCTGAGCTCCTCAGCTCTGCTGTTTTTACAGCTCCAGCACAGCTTTATCATTAAGACTGCTCTGCTTCATCAGACTCACTGTGTCAGCTCGCCCCACCTACCTGTATCCCCAGTGCTTGGCATCGGGGCATTCTGGCCTGCCTGGCCTGCAGCCACTTAACCGGGACCACTCTTGCAATAATGACCCGGTGTATCCCCTGCAGCTGAAGTCCAGCTTCAGCATCCTGGAATGGGATAAAGGGTGAAAATCAGGGGAATTCTATAGCTGTTCAGTGTGTATATGTCATTCAATCCCTTATTATATTTTGGAGTGTTACGCCGAGCGCTCCGGGTCCCCGCTCCTCCCCGGAGCGCTCGCTACACTTCCCTCACTGCAGCGCCCCGGTCGGTTCCACGGACCCGGGGCGCTGCGTTACCACCTCCGGCCGGGATGCGATTCGCGATGCGGGTAGCGCCCGCTCGCGATGCGCACCCCGGCTCCCGTACCTTACTCGCTCCCCGTCAGTTCTGTCCCGGCGCGCGCGGCCCCGCTCCCTAGGGCGCGCGCGCGCCGGGTCTTTGCGATTTAAAGGGCCACTGCACCGCTGATTGGTGCAGTGGTTCCAATTAGTGTTTACACCTGTGCACTTCCCTATATCACCTCACTTCCCCTTCACTCCCTCGCCGGATCTTGTTGCCCTAGTGCCAGTGAAAGCGTTCCTTGTGTGTTCCTTGCCTGTGATTCCAGACCTTCTGCCGTTGCCCCTGACTACGATCCTTGCTGCCTGCCCCGACCTTCTGCTACGTCCGACCTTGCTTCTGTCTACTCCCTTGTACCGCGCCTATCTTCAGCAGCCAGAGAGGTTGAGCCGTTGCTAGGGGATACGACCTGGTCACTACCGCCGCAGCAAGACCATCCCGCTTTGCGGCGGGCTCTGGTGAAAACCAGTAGTGACTTAGAACCGATCCTCTAGCACGGTCCACGCCAATCCCTCTCTGGCACAGAGGATCCACCACCTGCCAGCCGGCATCGTGACAGTAGATCCGGCCATGGATCCCGCTGAAGTTCCTCTGCCAGTTGTCGCTGACCTCACCACGGTGGTCGCCCAGCAGTCACAACAGATTGCGCAACAAGGCCAACAGCTGTCTCAACTGACTGTTATGCTACAACAGTTACTACCACAGCTCCAGCAATCATCTCCTCCGCCAGCTCCTGTACCTCCTCCGCAGCGAGTGGCCGCTTCTGGAATACGACTATCCTTGCCGGATAAATTTGATGGGGACTCTAAGTTTTGCCGTGGCTTTCTTTCCCAATGTTCATTACACTTGGAGATGATGTCGGACCAGTTCCCCACTGAAAGGTCTAAGGTGGCTTTCGTAGTCAGCCTGCTGTCTGGAAAAGCCCTGGCTTGGGCCACACCGCTCTGGGACCGCAATGACCCCGTCACTGCCTCTGTACACTCCTTCTTCTCGGAAATTCGAAGTGTCTTTGAGGAACCTGCCCGAGCCTCTTCTGCTGAGACTGCCCTGTTGAACCTGGTCCAGGGTAATTCTTCCGTTGGCGAGTATGCCGTACAGTTCCGTACCCTTGCTTCAGAATTATCCTGGAATAATGAGGCACTCTGCGCGACCTTTAAAAAAGGCCTATCCAGCAACATTAAAGATGTTCTGGCCGCACGAGAAATCCCTGCTAACCTACATGAACTCATCCATCTTGCCACTCGCATTGACATGCGTTTTTCCGAACGGCGTCAGGAGCTCCGCCAGGATATGGACTCTGTTCGCACGAGGCGTTTCTTCTCCCCGGCTCCTCTCTCCTCTGGTCCCCTGCAATCTGTTCCTGTGCCTCCCGCCGTGGAGGCTATGCAGGTCGACCGGTCTCGCCTGACACCCCAAGAGAGGACACGACGCCGCATGGAGAATCTCTGCCTGTACTGTGCTAGTACCGAACACTTCCTGAAGGATTGTCCTATCCGTCCTCCCCGCCTGGAAAGACGTCCGCTGACTCCGCACAAAGGTGAGACAGTCCTTGATGTCTACTCTGCTTCTCCACGTCTTACTGTGCCTGTGCGGATGTCTGCCTCTGCCTTCTCCTTCTCTGCTGTGGCCTTCTTGGACTCTGGATCTGCAGGAAATTTCATCTTAGCCTCTCTCGTCAACAGGTTCAACATCCCGGTGACCAGTCTCGCCAGACCCCTCTACATCAATTGTGTAAACAATGAAAGATTGGACTGTACTATACGTTTCCGCACGGAGCCCCTTCTAATGTGCATCGGATCTCATCACGAGAGGATTGAACTGTTGGTCCTCCCCAATTGCACTTCTGAAATCCTTCTTGGACTTCCCTGGCTTCAACTCCATTCCCCAATCCTGGATTGGTCCACTGGGGAGATCAAGAGTTGGGGGCCCTCTTGTTCCAAGGACTGCTTAAAACCGGTTCCCAGTAAACCTTGCCGTGTCCCTGTGCTTCCTCATGTAACCGGTCTCCCTAAGGCCTATATGGACTTTGCGGACGTTTTTTGCAAAAAACAAGCTGAGACTCTACCTCCTCACAGGCCTTATGATTGTCCCATTGACCTCCTCCCGGGCACTACTCCACCCCGGGGCAGAATCTATCCTCTGTCCGTCCCAGAGACTCTTGCCATGTCTGAATACGTCCAAGAAAATTTAAAAAAGGGCTTTATCCGTAAATCCTCCTCTCCTGCCGGAGCCGGATTTTTCTTTGTGTCCAAAAAAGATGGCTCTCTACGTCCTTGCATTGACTACCGCGGTCTTAATAAAATCACGGTTAAGAACCGCTACCCCCTACCCCTCATCTCTGAACTCTTTGATCGTCTCCAAGGTGCCCATATTTTTACCAAACTGGACTTAAGAGGTGCTTATAATCTCATCCGCATCAGAGAGGGGGATGAATGGAAAACGGCATTTAACACCAGAGATGGACACTTTGAGTATCTGGTCATGCCCTTTGGTCTATGCAACGCCCCTGCCGTCTTCCAAGACTTTGTTAATGAAATTTTTCGTGATCTACTATACTCCTGTGTTGTTGTATATCTGGACGATATCCTGATTTTTTCTGCCAATCTTGAAGAACACCGCCAGCATGTCCGTATGGTTCTTCAGAGACTTCGTGATAATCAACTCTATGCCAAAATAGAGAAATGTCTGTTTGAATGCCAATCTCTTCCTTTTCTAGGATACTTGGTCTCTGGCCAGGGACTACAAATGGACCCAGATAAACTCTCTGCCGTCTTAGATTGGCCACGCCCCTCCGGACTCCGTGCCATCCAACGTTTTTTGGGGTTCGCCAATTATTACAGGCAATTTATTCCACATTTTTCTACCATTGTGGCTCCTATTGTGGCTTTAACAAAAAAAAATGCCGATCCCAAGTCTTGGCCTCCTCAAGCGGAAGACGCCTTTAAACGACTCAAGTCTGCCTTTTCTTCGGCTCCCGTGCTCTCCAGACCTGACCCATCTAAACCCTTCCTATTGGAGGTTGATGCCTCCTCAGTGGGAGCTGGAGCTGTCCTTCTACAAAAAAACTCTTCCGGGCATGCTGTTACTTGTGGTTTTTTTTCCAGGACCTTCTCTCCGGCGGAGAGGAACTACTCCATCGGGGATCGAGAGCTTCTAGCCATTAAATTAGCACTTGAGGAATGGAGGCATCTGCTGGAGGGATCAAGATTTCCAGTTATTATTTACACCGATCACAAGAACCTCTCCTACCTCCAGTCTGCCCAACGGCTGAATCCTCGTCAGGCCAGGTGGTCTCTGTTCTTTGCCCGATTTAATTTTGAAATTCACTTTCGGCCTGCTGATAAAAACATTAGGGCCGATGCTCTCTCTCGTTCCTCAGATGCCTCTGAAATTGAACTCTCTCCTCAACACATCATTCCTCCTGACTGCCTGATTTCCACTTCTCCAGCCTCCATCAGGCAAACTCCTCCAGGAAAGACCTTTGTTTCTCCACGCCAACGCCTTGGGATCCTCAAATGGGGTCACTCCTCCCATCTCGCAGGTCATGCGGGCATCAAGAAATCTGTGCAACTCATCTCTCGCTTCTATTGGTGGCCGACTCTAGAGACTGATGTGGTGGACTTTGTGCGAGCCTGCACTATCTGTGCCCGGGATAAGACTCCTCGCCAGAAGCCCGCTGGTTTTCTTCATCCTCTACCTGTCCCCGAACAACCTTGGTCTCTGATTGGTATGGATTTTATTACTGACTTACCCCCATCCCATGGCAACACTGTTATTTGGGTGGTCGTTGATCGATTCTCCAAAATGGCACATTTCATCCCTCTTCCTGGTCTTCCTTCAGCGCCTCAGTTGGCTAAACAATTTTTTGTACACATTTTTCGTCTTCACGGGTTGCCTACACAGATCGTCTCGGATAGAGGCGTCCAATTTGTGTCTAAATTCTGGAGGGCTCTCTGTAAACAACTCAAGATTAAATTAAATTTTTCTTCTGCATACCATCCTCAATCCAATGGACAAGTAGAGAGAATTAACCAGATCTTGGGTGACTATTTACGACATTTTGTTTCCTCCCGCCAGGATGACTGGGCAGATCTTCTACCTTGGGCCGAATTCTCGTATAATTTCAGAATCTCTGAATCTTCCTCCAAATCTCCGTTTTTCGTGGTGTACGGCCGTCACCCTCTTCCCCCCCTCCCTACCCCCTTGCCCTCTGGTCTGCCCGCTGTGGATGAAATTTCTCGTGATCTTTCCACCATATGGAAAGAGACCCAAAATTCTCTCTTACAGGCTTCTTCTCGCATGAAGAGATTCGCAGATAAGAAAAGAAGAGCTCCTCCCATTTTTTCCCCTGGAGACAAGGTATGGCTCTCCGCTAAATATGTCCGTTTCCGTGTCCCGAGCTATAAGTTGGGACCACGCTATCTTGGTCCTTTTAAAGTTTTGTGTCAAATTAATCCTGTCTCTTACAAACTTCTTCTTCCTCCTTCTCTTCGTATCCCTAATGCCTTTCACGTCTCTCTTCTTAAACCTCTCATCCTCAACCGTTTTTCTCCTAAATCTGTTCCTCCCACTCCTGTTTCCGGCTCCTCGGACATCTTCTCTGTCAAAGAGATTTTGGCCTCTAAAAAGGTCAGGGGAAGAACTTTTTTTTTAGTGGATTGGGAGGGTTGTGGTCCAGAAGAGAGGTCCTGGGAACCTGAGGACAATATCCTGGACAAAAGTCTGATCCTCAGGTTCTCAGGCCCCAAAAAGAGGGGGAGACCCAAGGGGGGGGGTACTGTTACGCCGAGCGCTCCGGGTCCCCGCTCCTCCCCGGAGCGCTCGCTACACTTCCCTCACTGCAGCGCCCCGGTCGGTTCCACGGACCCGGGGCGCTGCGTTACCACCTCCGGCCGGGATGCGATTCGCGATGCGGGTAGCGCCCGCTCGCGATGCGCACCCCGGCTCCCGTACCTTACTCGCTCCCCGTCAGTTCTGTCCCGGCGCGCGCGGCCCCGCTCCCTAGGGCGCGCGCGCGCCGGGTCTTTGCGATTTAAAGGGCCACTGCACCGCTGATTGGTGCAGTGGTTCCAATTAGTGTTTACACCTGTGCACTTCCCTATATCACCTCACTTCCCCTTCACTCCCTCGCCGGATCTTGTTGCCCTAGTGCCAGTGAAAGCGTTCCTTGTGTGTTCCTTGCCTGTGATTCCAGACCTTCTGCCGTTGCCCCTGACTACGATCCTTGCTGCCTGCCCCGACCTTCTGCTACGTCCGACCTTGCTTCTGTCTACTCCCTTGTACCGCGCCTATCTTCAGCAGCCAGAGAGGTTGAGCCGTTGCTAGGGGATACGACCTGGTCACTACCGCCGCAGCAAGACCATCCCGCTTTGCGGCGGGCTCTGGTGAAAACCAGTAGTGACTTAGAACCGATCCTCTAGCACGGTCCACGCCAATCCCTCTCTGGCACAGAGGATCCACCACCTGCCAGCCGGCATCGTGACATGGAGTTCTTATAAAAAAAATAACTAAAAAGCAACACAGTCATCTACATATTTCCAACAAAAGCTTACATTTAATGTAATAAACATATTGAACTTGTCTTTTTAAGGTTGAATTGTCTAATGAAGTTTGCTCTGCTCACTAAGAGAAGCATTATCCAGCTTGACAGATACAATATATGTCTTTTGTTCTATTGCTTACTTTGTCTTGGACAGATGTTGGTATCATTGCCTCACTACTTGCACTGTGCTAATTTAGTTTGAAGGGCAAGTCATATTAATGGTAAGGTATATTTGAGTGGTTTAATTCAAAACATAAAAAAGGATCAAGGCTAGAAATGAGGGAGCTGAATCCGGCAAACCTGGCTTCAACCCAAACGTTATGATTTTTGCGGCTCAGCAAACTTGAGCTTTAACTGGTTCGGCTCGCGCGAGCTGGTAAAAAGCGCAAAAAACCATGAAAGCATGTTTTTTTGGCGGGCGGAACAAGCAGAGCGGACAGAGGGTGGTGAGAATACGTCAGGGACATCAGCATATTAAATGATAACCCAGGTCTATTACTATATGTGGAGGTAAGCGGTAAGGCAGGAAGTGGAAGCTGGTGATCGCGCTGTCGAGAATGGAAGGTTAATCCAATGTGATTTCATAAATGTATTGAAGCTATGTACACACACAACGCATTTCAAAACCGTCTGGTTTTTTCATCAGGCGCCTGATAAAAAATACAGACGGCTTTGAAACGTGTTGCATGTGTACATAGCTTCAATAAATTTATGAAATTGCATTGGATTTACCTTCCATTCTCGACAGTGCAATCACCAGCTTCCACTTCCTGCCTTACCGCTTACCTCCATTGCCTTCACACCGATTGGTCGGCGTGGGAAGCCGCTGCAGTCGTCTCTTCGTTATGCCCTTCTGAGTGTTGTGCCTCTTGAGTACAACCCCACCAGGTGAGCAAGTTTCTAACCAGTCTCTATTTTTGGTGACCTCACTGATTCCACACAGGGAGCGCTCGGTTTTTGTTTTGTTTTGTATTACTGTATGTGATTTGCTGCTTACTGTGTCAATCAGCACAAAGGCCAATAGGACACAGCAAGGGGGGAGGGCATCTTTACACAGATAAGAGGGCAGTGACGTCACCCTCTTCATGCAGAGCGCCAAAACTGCTGGACAGAGATCAACAGGGAAAGAGAAAGAGGGAGAGAGACAGAAGAACCAGGGACAGTTAGTGATTAGAAAGATAGAGCAATACAGATTAGAAAGAGAGAGAGAGAAAGATAGATACAGATTAGAAAGAGAGAGAAAGATAGAGAAATACAGATAAGAAAGCGGGACCGTGAGTGGGCGTGTATGAACAGAATACAATCCCCATGGAAGAATCCTATAGGGACTCCTATACACTAAAACAGCAAGAAGACCTCCTAATCATAGCCTTTTTCAAGGCTCATACCTGCATATACCTGACTTGAATAGTGTTCCTCAACCAACTACAGCAGCCAGTGAGGTGCAGTGATCTGTATCTAGCCTGTAGTGTAAATCCAGTTCTGTTGCATTTCTGTCACGTATGGGCAGGGAAGGAGTGCAAAATTGATCTCACCCACTCCCTTTATCCCTGCCTACTTGCCCACTCTCCCTAAATAGTGACAGTCCCTCCCTAAATATGTGATGGAAGTTACTGTCAACAAAATAAACTACAAAACAGACGGAGGTCGGGATACAGTATGGGATCACACAAACATTTCATATTGTTCTGCAAACACCTTCAGTACTCATGTCATCCCTGGCACTCAAAAAGCGTGTTGACATTTCACGTATCTAGCCTGTAGTGTGAATACAGTTCTGGTGCATTTCATATTCTTCTGCAAACACCTTCAGTACTGATTGTGCTGCTGTAGTGTAAATCCAATGCTGGTGAGTTTTATATTGTTCTACAAACACCTTCAGTACTCATTGTGCTGTCAAACCTGCCACGCAAAAGGCGTGTTGAAGTTGCACTTATCTAGCCTGTAGTGTAAATCCATTCTGGTGCATTTTATTTTGTTCCGCAAACACCTTCAGTACTCATTGTGCGGTCAGCCCTGCTAGGCAAAAAGCATGTTGAAGTTTCATGTATCTAGCTTGTAGTGTGAATACAGTTCTGGTGCATTTCATATTGTTCTGCATACACCTTCAGTACTCATTGTGCTGTCAACCCTCCCACGCAGAAAGCATGTTGAAGTTAAACGTATCTAGCCTGTGGTGTTAATACAGTCCTGGTGCATCTAATATTGTTCCACAAACACCATCAATACTCATTGTGCTGTCATCTCTTCCATGCAAAAAGCATTGAAACTTAGATTTGACAAGTAGGTTGGTGAAAACTCACCCAAAAAGGATAAAAGTAAGCAAAAATAACATGTCTGGAAAACTAGTTAGAAGACGGGGTAGAGGGCAGAAGACCCCCGCAATGTTCTCTGCTAATAGGAATCTTTGTAGCAGTACTTGTACAGGTAGCTGCAATAGTAGCCAGGTGTCGTATGGTTGAAGTGGCAGCCGCATAAGCCATTCCAAGTTTTCAATACCTGAGAGACATATTGTGGTTTCACACGATAATCCGGCTTCAATGGAATATTTCTGTCATGCGACTTCTAAGGATTCCTTTGAGTCTACACTCACATGGGGAAGTGGAAAGGTCCATCCTAGATGCTGTGCTTCCTTATTTTTGACTTTGTCTCCCCCCTTACTGCTATGCAAAAGGATAGCACTAGCCACAAGGAGGAGTTGTGGGGACAGTCAAGCTTTGGAGTGTTTTCGTGAGGTGGTGGAGGTCGAATCAGTGGTCAAGCCTAGCACAAGTGGGACTGGTGGTGGTAGGCATGGTGGGGATATTGTAAGGCGTCGAAGTGGCTATGCTGAAGGGGAGACGGGAGTCCAAAGAGTCCATGAAGAGAGGAGTGGCGTGGACAATGAGGAGTTTCATGTTGACAATGATGTGGTGTTGGACAAGATGTGGGAACAACCTGGGTATGAGCTGACATGTTCAGAGCAGGAGGGTAGTGGCAGTGTCAGCGAAGAAGAGCATGGCCGAGGTAGCAGTAGAAAACCTGTGAAATGTAACAGGCGTAGGGCTACTGGTCTGATGAGCTAAAATGATGGCTACGCTGCAGCATGTTCAGGTTCTTACAAAAAAAAAAACATCCAGAGGAGAGGTACAGTCAGGTGGTGTAGTGTCCGATATTTTGATGTGTGGGACTTCTTTTCTACCTTACCTGATGCAGAGAAAAGGCAATATGTTGTCTCTGCAAATAGAAAGTGAGCCGTGGCCAAGGTTGGACTCCAGCTCTACGTAGGCATATGGAGCATCACCATAAGGCCACGTGGACAGTCGAGACGCCCCACAACATGAGGAAAAAGCTGCTGCTGTTACTGCTACAGATGATCCTCTAGATTCCTCCCAACTGCCTAACAGCCAGGCCTTTTACACAGGCAGCACATTTTTGGGATTTGCCTCATCTGTGTCGTGCCCTCCTACTCTCTGGTCCCATCAGTTATCCATTTGAGAATGTATGTCATCCAGACAACTGTATTCTCCCAGTCACCCTGTTGTAGTGTGCCTCAATTCGTACCTAGCCAAGTTGTTGGGGGCACAGGCCCTCTTATACCATACTGTTGACTGCACGGCCTTCAGGCAACTAATGGGGTGTCCCCAGCCCAAGTGCTGCATACCTAGTCACCATTATTTTGCAAAGAAAGACGTTCCCGCTTTGCACAATCCTATGGGGGAGAGGGTTGGCCACTCCATGTACTTGTCTGTGTGCAGAACAGTGCATGCCACAGTTGATACGTGGATTAGTAGCTATGGCTAGGGGCAATTCGTGTATTTTACAGCCCACTGGGTCAACATCCTGCAGAACGAGGCTCCACCGCAACGACGCCAGGAAATTGTAATCACACATCCGTCGATCAGTTTCAACTGCTGTCAACCCTGCCTATCCTCCTCCTCCAGAGACATCTTGAACCCAACGGGGAAGAGCATAGCTTATTCTATCCCCCCCCCCCCCTCTTTCATTGCTGCAATATAAAGTGCTGCCATGCTGTGTTACACCTGCTGAGCCTGGGCGATAAAAGCCACACAGGCTTTTCTCGCCCAGCAACTTGGAGCTGCTGCTCTGTTTGGAACAGTTTTACACTGGTTCACAGGTTGTGAGCTGATATTGGGAAACGTTGTTGCCAATAACAGCACAAACATCGTCAAAGCGCTGCATGTAGGTGGCATGGCACACTGTCACACTTGGCACACGTGCTAAACCTTGTGGTCATACGTTTCTTGGAAACTTGTCCAGGTGTCTAGGTGCAGGAAAATTTGCGTCCGGTTTCGCCGTTCATATGCTTTCAAACATGACGTGCTTAACCTACCAAAATGGTCTTCCCCAACACCACCTTATTTGCGACGTACCAACACAGTGGAACTCCATTTTACACATGTTGCACCCCCCCAGCAGCAGCACAAAGCAGTGACCGACTTTCTCATGCAACAGCAAGACGATTTCTGGAGCCAGTGTGCTTTACGGCGCAGGGATTGGCAGCTAATCAGGGACACTTGTCATGTGCTCTTGCCTTTTAAGGAGGCTACAAGATATGTCAGCAAGGAAAACAGTGGCATTAGGGATGTGATGCCTCTGATATTCCTTTTGGAGCAGACACTGACAGCGATGATGGAAGAAGGAGTGATAGAGGAGACTTCACATCTTGATGGCAGCAGTACGGATGTTCTCCTTGAGGAGGAGGTGTTGGATGAGGAGGTAGTGGGACCTGAGGATGAGCATTTGGACATAGACTCTATGGAAGAGAGAGTGGACGAGGACCTTACTCAAGGCCACACTGATGGGGACGAGGAGGAGCATGACCAACCTTGGCAGTATGTGACAGAGGTGGAACAAGCTGGGCCCTCAGAAAATCTGGCAAGGATGGCTAGGTGCATGCTTTCCTTCTTGCACAATAATAAGCATACTGTGGGCTTGAAGGGAAGAGAGGAGTACTGGATAGCCACACTCTTAGAGCCTCGGATTAAACTAAAAATGGGGGAAATTTTCTCTCCTTCTGAGAAGGAGGCTAAAATTAAATTGTATGAGAAGCTACGCAGCCAGCTTGCCACGGCCTTCCAGCAACAAACACCTGCTGAACGGATGTCCAGTCTCCGCTCTCCACAGAGTCATCTCTCCACTACCTCTGCCAGCACTACCCCAGCAAGAGGTTGGAGCCGCAGCAGTGGTGGCATCTTGACGTTTGAGCACATGATGGCGAAGTTTTTGCATCCTGTATACTGAGTTTACTGGCATGAGTCATGAAAGGAATGCAAACCACTACCTGAGCAACCTACCTCAGCAGTGCCCTTTCTCTGACAGACACCACGAGCCCAGACCCCATGAACTTCTGTCTCATCAGATTAGATGCCTGCCACTGAATAGACAGTACTACCACCACCCCTGCTGGATGCTAGTGACATCTGTACGCCATCTCATGCTGTATGCTAGTGACTTCTGTCTGCCATCTCATGCTGTTTGTTAGTGACATCAGTCTGCCATCTCATGCTGTACAATAGTAACATCAGTTAGCCACCAGCTTTTCATACAAGAGCTGTTTCTTCTTCTTCAGCCTTCACTATTTTAGAACGCCAATTCTGTTGCTACTCCTAGAAAAGGGATACTTTGTGGAACGCTTGGAAAAATCCATGTCGTCTTCTTCTAACTTGCTAGATTAAAAACCTGTTGCTACTGCCAAAAAAAGGATAATTTTTGGCACGCTGGGATAAAGCAACTGCGTCTTTCAATGCCTCTGTGTGCATATTAACACCGGCAGCCATCTACCGATGACCAGGGATTCTTTATGCCACTTTATTTTTGTGTAAATAAGCCGAAACAATGGGCGAGCTGGAATAGTTACCATGGGTTACTGCATATCGCTATAACTAAGCCTTAAAAACACTTTAAAACTACTTGAATACACTTCTAGAGTTTAGAGGTGTTAGGCAGTGTCATAAATGTTTTTAGGGGCTTATTTTATTGCCGGTTTGAACCAAAATCGCGATTTTCCAAAAAGTTTGGCGAGTCCAACGAACCAAACTTTTCAAAAGTTCACTGAATTCTAATGAAGGCTAACATGCAGTTAAAGGGGTATTCCAGGCCCAAACTTTTTTTTATATATCAACTGGCTCCGGAAAGTTAAAGAGATTTGTAAATTACTTCTATTAAAAAATCTTAATCCTTCCAATAGTTATTAGCTTCTGAAGTTGAGTTGTTGTTTTCTGTCTAACTGCTCTCTGATGACTCACGTCCCGGGAGCCGTACAGTTCCTATGGGCATATTTTCCTTTAATGCACAGCTCCCGGGACGTGACATCATCATTGAGCAGTTAGACAGAAAACTTCAGAAGCTAATAACTATTGGAAGGATTAATTTTTAATTTTTTAATAGAAGTAATTTACAAATCTGTTTAACTTTCCGGAGCCAGTTGATATATATATAAAAAGGTTTTGCCTGGAATACCCCTTTAAGGCACAGTTGCATGTATGATTCCTCTATTATACTTATATAAAGATATGCGCTTCTGGCCATAAGAGTTCTTGGAGTCTGACCCTCAACAATCACACATTGATGGCACATAAAGACCATTAACCCCTTAAGGACCGGAGGTTTTTCCGTTTTTGCATTTTCGTTTTTTGCTCCTTGCCTTTAAAAAATCATAACTCTTTCAAATTTACACCTAAAAATCCATATGATGGCTTATTTTTTGCGCCACCAATTCTACTTTGTAATGACGTCAGTCATTTTGCCCAAAAATCTATGGTGAAGCGGGAAAAAAAATCATTGTGCGACAAAATTGAAAAAAAAACGCTGTTTTGTAACTTTTGGGGGCTTCCGTTTCTACGTAGTACATTTGTCGGTAAAAATGACACCTGATATGTATTCTGTAGGTCCATACGATTAAAATGATACCCTACTTATATAGGTTTGATTTTGTCGGACTTTTGGAAAAAATCATAACTACATGCAGGAAAATTAATACGTTTAAAATTGTCATCTTCTGACCCCTATAACTTTTTTATTTTTCCATGTATGGGGCGGTATGAGGGCTCATTTTTTGCGCCGTGATCTGAAGTTTTTAACGGTACCATTTTTGCATTGATAGGACTTATTGATCACTTTTTATTCATTTTTAAATGATATAAAAAGTGACCAAAAATGCACTATTTTGGACTTTGGAATTTTTTTGCGCGCACGCCATTGACCGAGCGGTTTAATTAATGATATATTTTTATAATTCGGACATTTCCGCACGCGGTGATACCACATATGTTTATTTTTATTTTTATTTACACTGTGTTTTTTTTTTATTGGAAAAGGGGGGTGATTCAAACTTTTAATAGGGGAGGAGTTAAATGATCTTTATTCACTTTTTTTTTCACTTTTTTTTTGCAGTGTTATAGGTACCATAGGGACCTATAACACTGCACACACTGATCTTCTATGTTGATCACTGGTTTCTCATAAGAAACCAGTGATCAACGATTCTGCCGCATGACTGCTCATGCCTGGATCTCAGGCACTGAGCAGTCATTCGGCGATCGGACAGGGAGGAGGCAGGAAGGGGCCCTCCCGCTGTCCTGTCAGCTGTTCGGGATGCCGCGATTAGCCGCGGCTATCCCGAACAGCCCGACTGAGCTAGCCGGGAACTTTCACTTTCACTTTTAGCCGCGCGGCTCAGCTTTGAGCGCGCGGCTAAAGGGTTAATAGCGCGCGGCGCCGCGATCGGCGCTGCGCGCTATTAGAGGCGGGTCCCGGCTTCACTATGACGCCGGGCCCGCCATGATATGATGCGGGGTTACTGTGTAACCCCGCGTTATATCAGAAGAGCAGGACCAATGACGTACCGGTACGTCCTTGGTCCTTAAGGGGTTAATTCACATTCATTAAAAAGTCAAAAACTAGGTTATCAATTGCACCCCTGTAATTTGCCCTCCTACATACAGTTGGAATATAAACATCATGTTTGCTACATTTTAGATGGTTCTAGTTGCACAGTGGTGCTTGTGCCTCCAGAGGGTTTGGTCCACTGGTTTTAGTTGTGATGCTGCCGCTGAGCCAGATGATAAAGGCCAGACCTGTGCTCATGTTTTGTCATTTTCACAGCAGGTTTCCCTTGAAGTCTTGGGCTTACATCTTGGGGAACGTCATGGCATTGTAGCAAGGTGCTATAGCATCTACTAGGTTACATAGGCCCATATATGCCTTGTGAGAGGTGGGAAGTTTGCATAACCTAGAATGCAAGCTAAGCAACCTACTGAAGCATTAGGCCTCTGAGCTATTGTGAGGTCTAAGTGTAACTAAATCCAAGAAGAGATAAAGGTCCCAAATAGCCCTGTGCCACCTGTGTCAATGCTAGAAGAGAAGCTAGGTAGTCTACGGTAAGGTCCCTCTAAAAGGTGGAATTGAACTGTAGAGAAAAATCCACCATAAGAGTCCCCAAAAAACAACAATCTTACTGTAAAGTAAAGACCTCTGTGCACTAGTGCCACTAGTCAAGATAAAGGTCCCAAATAGCCCTGTGCCACCTGTGTCAATGCTAGAAGAGAAGCTAGGTAGTCTACGGTAAGGTCCCTCTAAAAGGTGGAATTGAACTGTAGAGAAAAATCCACCATAAGAGTCCCCAAAAAACAACAATCTTACTGTAAAGTAAAGACCTCTGTGCACTAGTGCCACTAGTGTGGTAGGAACCAAGATTATGTCTTGAGTGCCACAAGACCTTGAGGTCTTTCTATGAACTAGAACTAAAATGTATTAAGGTTGGTCTGGAGAAGATGTAGCCAGTGTCAACTTCATAGTTGCCAACTTCTAAAATGTAACTTTTAATTTGTCAAAATAACATATTGATATTTCTTGCCTAAAAAATACATATTAAAAACAAGTACAGTCAACACACTACAGCATATGTGTAGCCAGCTCACCTGATGGAGAACCACTCCAGATGCTTGTGCAGGTCAATGGAAAAAGAACATTCTCCAACATGGATTTTCCTGATCAAACCACTTCTCCTTTAATAGTTCCATGGTTTATTACATCACTATCCTGCTTTTACTACGTGAAATTAAAGAAGGAGAAAATGTTTAATCTGGAAAATCTGTGCTGAAGAACCCTCTTCTTTTTTTCTATTAAAAAAACAAGTGCAATGGACATGGTTCTGTCCTCACCTTAGGCCCTGTCTGGTTGAGTCCCTCAGTGACCTGGGGTCTCTCCTGCAGTGTCTCCCCTGCTGTTATTATAAGTGTCATTTATTGTCATAGGATTATAGTCAGTTTATTGATGTATAGCTTGCCTAAAGGACCTGTGAGATGTCATCTGAAGGACCTGTGGAATGTCACATGTTATGTTATGTTGTCACATGATGTTAGCCAGATACCACAAGGTTAACCTATGACCCGCAGCTTGACCAATGGGCTTTGGCTCAGCCCCCCTCTACATAAGGGGACAGCCATTACAATTCCGTCTTTTTCTGCTGAGGACAGCAAAGCACAGACATCACAGATCCTGTGTCCAGTACATCTGAAGGCCACAAAGCCCGCACACCAGCCACATTGTCAGTAAGTTATTTCATCTATGTCTGCTGTCTCTACTAAAGTCAAGACACTGATCAAATCTATTCTAGTCTACGTGTCTGAACTAAAGTCTATTACAATAACTACAAGTCCCAGCAAGCTGCAGGACCCTTTCCGTGTAATTGGTTGACTCTCTGGGATTCTGGCCTAGCTGTGAAGATAATAACACCTGTCTTGACTCAGTAAAGCCTCCGTTAAACCATAACTTGGTTGTGGACTCACCTTTCATGCCTAGCCAATGGCGTCACGAACATTAGGGGTTAATAACACCCTGCCCCTGGGGTTAATACCATCTTGCCCCATCCACCTACACTGCTACATCCCGTGGTCACCACACAAGTTTAACAGTGTGTCCCTCCACTAGACAGTAATGCCTACTAATGTATGCCAGGATATGTCACCCTCAGATATATTATTGTTATTCATGACTGGAGGCTATATAACTCTATCAACCATACATTGATAACACTGTATTGAAAAATGACTGTACAACCCTTAACATGTTTCATTGTTAGAACAATGTCCTCAGGAGTCTATAAGCATTAGCTAAATCTGTCTATCACTGGATGCATTAACTCACCAAGTTAAATGGCAAACCAAGGGCGGCCATTAGAGAACAACCCCCTATCTGTGTATCAGTACTGTTATACAGGAGACTGCAGCTTGTTTGTGATGTGACTGCCAAGCAGATGTACCTCTCTTCAGGGGACAAACTAAAAGAAAAGCTTTGGTGTGTTCTCTAAAGTCATGTCCATGGCATCTCGAAGAAGGGGACCGGGCCCCTTCCACTCCGCCAACAACAGAAATGAAAATATCAGTCATTATCAAATAATTGTCTCTGTAGAGAGTCAGAATCAATCAACTTAAAAGAGATTATCTACACTGCCAGAAGACCTACATAACAAGAGTGCGGCATCAATCAGCTAATTAAAATAATTACATGTACTAATAATCTACCATTTTTAATCTGTTACTCTTCCTTACACGATTTGGAGCCGAGATGAACAAGCTGTTCCAGGCTCGTATTTCCTTAATTTCCAGAACTTGGAGATAGCGAAATTTTTTTATAAAAAGTGGCTCGCTCTATGCCTCCCTAAATCAAAAGTACTGGGAAATTACAACCTGTAGCCTTCTGTGTGGTTCACAAAACTAATTAAGTAGTAGATGAAAACCTGTTAATTAAACTGATACATAGAGAATTTAGACTTTCTAGATAAACAATATCTCAGGCTGGAAGAAATTTGTTTTCTAGGAAGT
Source organism: Hyla sarda (assembly GCF_029499605.1). Lineage (NCBI taxonomy): Eukaryota > Metazoa > Chordata > Amphibia > Anura > Hylidae > Hyla > Hyla sarda. The sequence continues at coordinate 394,779,450 of NC_079191.1, forward strand.
TATTTAAGCTAAGGACAGACTGTCAAAAACTAAATATGTTTGTTCTTGGGTGGATGCAAGATGCGGATTATATCAACATGTCATCTGAAGTGCTTCCCAAATCGTCCCCTTCTACCACCGTTAATTGAGCATTTAATTTAAAACTATAGAATCTTGACTCGTTTCCTACCTCTCCCTGCCAAAAGAAGAAGACTGTTTTGGAAAGTTGCGCATTACATTACCACTAATTAGGCCCATATTTCTTGGAACACAAACACCATATTATTGATGCAAGGTAGGTGGAAAGTCATTTATTAGGCAAATATGAAGATATTTGATTCTATTATTAAACCATCTATTGCAAAGAAATATAGATTTACTGAGAACACTTTTACTTTCTTTTTTCATAAATGCTCACTCAAATAAGCAATTATACTGAATCATTTACAACCACATTTTATGTTAAGGGGAAAACCCCCACCCAAGAGGTATAAGCCAATTTTCATAATCTTAGGCTAAGTTCACATTGCTGCTGTGCTCCATCCCCTTTTAAATCGGTCGGAGCACAATGGGCACCACCGGGTCATGACAGATCCCATTGACTTTGAATGGGGTTTGTCAGTTGGCCATTATTTTAGGAAAAGGATATGCAGTATTTTTTTCTCTGTCCAACTCTTGTATTTTCACAATGTACAGCGGCAATGTGAACAAGGCCTTAGGGTTCAAAAAAAAGAAAAAGGAAAAAACCCTTCTGCTCTAGAAATCAATATAAATCCCTGGATCAACAACCTTAGTCCAGACTAAAGTAACTGCAACTTGCAGTATTATTATACTCCAAAAAGTCATTCAGGCTTCTGGACTCTTTTTTAGTGAGTTCACCTTCACAGACTATGGTTGAGAGCTGAATATGCTCAATGCTATTACAGTAAAGAATCTTTTTTTTATGTTGATGCTTTGGTATAACTGCTTCCCCCATAATTATATAAAGAAAATGGAAAAAAAATATTCAAAATTAAAAGCAGATAGTTTGACCATAGATTTGAATGAACAATAACAACAAATTTAGTTTTAACCTCTTCCTGATGTCAATGTACAGACTAAATCTATTAAATTCCTTTCGGTGCTGTCTGCTACCTGGAGATTACTGTGAGCAGTTATTTAACCCCTAGATGCTTTGGTCAATAGCATATGGGGCATATAGGTGGTTCAGTGCTGGTAATGGGTTGCTGATCAGTTGTCATGTAAACTAGGGGCCTTTTTAAAGTCTATGTGGCTGCCATGTTAGTACTCCTAATAAATCCTGCTATAGTCTAGATCTAAATGAATAAAATAGAAATGATACTAAATCTCTTTCCACAACACTCGATCAGCTCCTCCTGCTCTATAACATGATGCTGGCAGATCACACTGTTTGTTATAATGTGGCAGGTTCCCTTCAAGTGTCAATTTCTTATTGAAAGTAACTTATCGTGTAGAGCCTTGTCCAAATCTATTGTTTGTTCCTTGGATACATTACAAGATGTATGTTGAATTTATCTTGAAATTTATGCAAAATAACAGTTACTGAACTTTATATTCATAGCTAGTCTCCTTTGCACAATGACATAGGCAACATAAAGCTTCATAACATAGTTAAAGGAACCAACTTTGGTATACAAGTTTTGTACACTAAGAGTACATATTCTAAGGATGATACTATACATAACATGGACCTGTACAAGTATCTCAACCAGAAGTTTTCATACTTTATTGTATACATGGAGCATAGAAAAGGGTTAGGCTCCAAATTCGCAACTTATAGGGGTACTCTGGCACCCTAAGACATCTTATCCCCTATCCAAAGGATAGGGGATATGATGGCTGAATGTGGTGGTCCCCCTGCTGGGGACCCCCGCAATCTTTCATGCAGCACCCCGCTATCATCAGCCTCCGGAGTGAACATCGCTCCAGGTCTGATGAATCACGATCACAGGGCCGGAGTATCGTGACGTCATGGCTCCGGCACATGTGACATCATAGGCTTGCATTGAGGGGGCATTGAGGGGGCGGAGCGTGATGTCACACAGGGGGGGGGGAGAGATTAATTGTTTGATTGGCTGAGGCTGCACACACCTCCCAGTTCTCAACACTAAAGAGAGCATGACTAATCAGTGCAGGGCAGAAACCACATCGTTTGTGTCTCTCAGGAGGGTGGGGGCTGCTTTCAGAGAGGGATTTGGATGGAGACAGAGTGGATGGCTAAATCATGTCATTACCTTACTTCAAACGATCAAAGAGGGAAAATTGCTCTATATAGCTAATGAACGATATTTAGATAATTAAATAGGGTGAAGAAAGGGAAAGGATGGGATATGGGTTTAGTTCCCCAGAGTACCCCTTTAACATATATATGTTAAGTGTAAACATAAATTTGAATTCATATGTTTTTATAATTAAAAAACTGAAACATTTAACGTATATGTTTCACACATGTAAATAACATTCTCCAGCTATAAGCGTCATCCCATGTTCCTATTACATCTTGCTGTGCAATGGCAGTCAAGGCCCAGAAGGGCCTAAGTGTCCCTTCTTGTGTTGCTAATGTTTGTTCTCAATTCTGCTTCCATTATTGATCTTAATTCTGTATCAATCGAGCAAAAATCTGAGTGTTTTAAATAAATACGGACTTTAAAACATTGGAAAACATTTTTTTCAAATCAACTGGTGCCAGAAAGTTAAACAGATTTGTAAATTACTTCTAATAAAAAATCTTAACCCTTCCAGTATTATCAGCCATTGTATACCACAGAGGAAGTCCTTTTATTTTTGAATTTCCTTTCTGCCTGACAACAAGTGTTCTCTGCTGAAACCTCTGTCCATTTTAGGAACTGTCCAGAGCAGGAGCAAATCCCACAGCAAACCTATCCTGCTCTGGACAGTTCCTTAAATGGACAGAGGTGTCAGCAGAGAGCACTTGGGGTCAGGCAGAAAGGAAATTCAAAAATAAAAGGACTTCCTCTGTAGTATACAACAAATGAAAAGTACTGGAAGGATTAAGATTTTTAAATAGAAGTAATTTACAAATCTGTTTAACTTTCTGGCACCAGTTGATTAAAAAATAAATGTTTTCCAGTGGAGTACCCCTTTAAGTCTATTCCCATTAAGACAGAACCTCAGCTCATGTAAGTAAAAACATGACAATGTAAATGTATTATATTTATAGTATTTGAAATTTGCAACACATGCAGTCACATACACGACTACAAGCATACACTATGAATGTATCTTCTGTTCAGACAGGCTATAAGGCACAAGTGTTTCTCTTATAATGTATCCACTATTAGAATAGCTATTGTGTCGGGGAGACTTCAATCACTCAAGGACTCTCCACTGATTTTCCTTCTTTCATTTGTGCTCCATGTCCAATGCTTTCAACAGCTTCTCAATTGCTAATAAATAGACGGTAATCACATGGTGCCCCGCTCCATCCTTATACAAATCTACACATTATTGTTGTATTTCTCGCTACTCCTGTAACAAGTGGGTTTTATATCAACAGACTAGAAGTGTTTCTGAAATCTCCAGTAGTGTTTTTCGAGGACCTAGCTGTACGAGTGACCAATCATATCGATGTTGAGGTAGGGATTATGTGTTGTATTCATAGGATGTCTTATTTTATTATGGAACCATTACGTTGAATTATTTTCCCATGCTGCTATGATTTCAGCTATAATATTTATACGTCCAGTTTAACAAGCTGAAAACCCAGAGATGGTATCATCTTACAGGATTATTGATAAGGCATAAATACAAATATATTATGCTGAACATAAAACCATATACAGGAACAAAAAGTACATAACAGGCTTTTTCAATATAGTAAAATAAAAACACAAATAGTGTGCAACCTAAATATATACTATAACTCAAAAAGGACACTTTTTGGCATACTGTGAGTATATTATGTCTCAGATCTCTCACAAAATAATGTGGAAAATGTACAGGTCAAAGTGAACCTGTCAACCTAAAAATGTCTACCAACTACCAACTTTATTTTATATAGCAGGAGGATCCGAGCTGGTTGATATATATAGATTATGGGGGGGGGGGGGGGGTGAGGGATATCACTTTAACATTTTTTTTTTTTTTTTAATCATTCTCATTCTCATTCTCATTCTGAGCTTAGAAGCCCAGTGGGTGGTCTAAATCAGTGATTTTAATTTTTTCCTGTATAAGTATATATACAAAGGTTGCTGTAAATCACTCAGTAGGACAGCCCATTGGACTCTTAGCAGAAAAAGAGCAGGGCTTTAAATGAAGTACTGAATCTTTTCTCACAAAATTCTATATTAATCTGCTCAACTTCTTCTGCTCTGTAACAGATCATAACCCTTGTTCCATGGGACAGATACCCTTTAAACTGATTGATTTTCAGAGAATATTTGTACAAGACAGTTTACGACAAAAGTTTATCTTATTGACATTAACACTTTCAAATACATACTACATACATTCTACTAGTCAACCCATAATTTTTTACTCTTCACCCCATTTATTGGAAAATTTTAAATAATGTTAAAATGAATGGCACAAAATGCCACTTTATGACATCATATTATTCTACTAGTTAAAGGGTTCATCCAACATAAATTGACTTTAGTACTTACCTGCCAGACAGTAATGGACATGCTTAGGAAGGATCAATGCTTGTCCTGTGTTGTGTAGTATTCAGGGCAGATTCTTCCTATAAGTGAATGAGGCGGCCGCCTATAGTGTTCAAGGAGGGCGCACTTCCCGGTGTCAGTACAAATATGTTTCTGTCACTGAGCGATTAGCATCAGCCAGTACACTAAGCGAGAGCAGCACCTGGGATAACCAAGGAATGGAAGCGTGCTCTCCCTGGCATCTGTGGACACTGACTCCGCCCCTCGCCTGGTCCAGCAGGTTCAGGACGGACATGGCTGGGTGACTAAGCAGGCGCCGTGTCAGTTTTGCATGGAGAGCTTTGATTCTACTGTCTGTGTGCATGAAGAATTGTGCAGACAATGACACAGTGACAGCCTGCTGCACTACATTTCGGCACAGAGATCCAGCTCCCACCTCCCCCTGGTCCTCACTCAGGTCCCGTCTGGCTGGTAGAAAAGCGGGGGGAGAAATACCTGGGTGAGAGGAGCGCTGTGTGCAGCAGCAGCACTGTGTGTATGTCTCCTGTGAAAAGTGAAAAGTGGCAGCTTGTAGGTTTTTAAAACTAGCGCAGGGGCCGCGCTGCACTGACTGGAAAGAGAGCAGAGAGGGATGCTCCTCCCCCTCTCACTCCCCTCTGTGCTGCCGATTGGTGGAGCAGGCCTGTGTTTTGTTTCTTGCTCCACCACAGGCCTGGCGCCCACCCGTGCCTCCAGGAAGAGAAAGAGTATCTCCTGCACATTGCAGATGTCCCCCTTGGAGTAAGTAACTTTCTGGAGGGCGGGAGGGGGGGGGGGGGTTCAGTGGGAGGTAAATGGTAACTCAGTGTTTCCCAACCAGGGGGCATCCAGCTGTTGCAAAACTACAACTCATAGCATGTCTTTGGCTGTGTGGGCATGCTGGGAGTTGTAGTTTCGCAACAGCTTGAGGCATCCTGAAAACACCTATCTATCTATCTATCTATCTATCATCTATCTCATTCTCTATCTATCTATTTACACAAAACTTGTAGTAGGCAGCACAACCCAAAAATTCAGGTTGTGGTATGTGGGTGCTAGCGGAGAGGGCCCGGTCACAGCCCTTCCAGACAATGTATACACAGAAAATCCGCAGCACTCCAGGAACAATTCAAAAGGGATTTATTGTCCCATGCAAAACAGTGATACAACGTTTCACTGGTCTCTCACCGGCTTTCTCAAGCATGCTTGAGAAAGCCGGTGAGAGACTGGTGAAACGTTGTATCACTGTTTTTGCATGGGACAATGAATCACTTTTGAATTTTTCCTGGAGTCCTGTGGATTTTCTGTGTATGCATTATCTATCTATCTCATATCTTTCTCTCTATCTATGCATCCAGGGTCCTCGCCACCTAAATGCAAGGTAGGCAGCTGTCTAGAGCGGCATCTTAAAGCGGGGCGCTGTTCTGTCTGCTGCAAGAAAGTTACTGTTCCCTGCTTCCTGATAACATGTGCAAGACACCCCTAGCCCAGGCTGGAAGAAGAGCGCAGAGCTTCTGCTGAGCACAGGACTCCTGACTCAGGTCTTGCTTCCTGATAATGCACACATGCACCCCCTTACCCACCCTCGCCCCGCTCCTGTTAATGATGGTGCTTCAATTCCATTATACACTAGCACAGCGCCAACAATTTGACCTACCCCCCTCCGGGCCTCCCTTTTGTTTATGAGGGAGCAGCACTCCTGCTATGCAGCGCCGACAATGCTCTGTACATTGTTCTGTTCTGGTGTTGTAATTCAGTCATGGTATGGTGATATTGTTCTGTTCCAGTATGGCGGTTTTATTCAGTCACGGAATGGCGTTGTTTTTCAGTCACGTTATGGTGCTATTGTTCAAATCTGTTATGGCGTTGTTATCCAGTTATTGTATGGCAGTTTTGTTCTTTTCTAGTATGGTGGTTGTTACGCCGAGCGCTCCGGGTCCCCGCTCCTCCCCGGAGCGCTCGCAACATCCTCGCAATTGCAGCGCCCCGGTCAGACCTGCTGACCGGGTGCGCTGCGATACCTCTCCCAGCCGGGATGCGATTCGCGATGCGGCAGGCGCCCGCTCGCGGTGCGCATCCCGGCTCCCGTACCTGACTCGCTCTCCGTCGGTCTTGTCCCGGCGCGCGCGGCCCCGCTTCCTAGGGCACGCGCGCGCCGGGTCTCTGCAATTTAAAGGGCCACTGCGCCACTGATTGGCGCAGTTAGTTTCATTAGTGTGTTCACCTGTGCACTCCCTATTTATACCTCACTTCCCCTGCACTCCCTCGCCGGATCTTGTTGCCATTGTGCCAGTGAAAGCGTTTCCTTGTGTGTTCCTAGCCTGTGTTCCAGACCTCCTGCCGTTGCCCCTGACTAAGATCCTTGCTGCCTGCCCCGACCTTCTGCTACGTCCGACCTTGCTCTTGTCTACTCCCTTGTACCGCGCCTATCTTCAGCAGTCAGAGAGGTTGAGCCGTTGCTGGTGGATACGACCTGGTTGCTACCGCCGCTGCAAGACCATCCCGCTTTGCGGCGGGCTCTGGTGAATACCAGTAGCAACTTAGAACCGGTCCACCAGCACGGTCCACGCCAATCCCTCTCTGGCACAGAGGATCCACCACCTGCCAGCCGAATCGTGACAGTGGTTTTTATCAGTCATGATATGGCGGTATAATTCTGTTCTGGTATGGCATTGTTATTCAGTCACAGTGTGGCGATATTGTTTTGTTCTGGTATGGTAGTGTTATTCAGTCATTGTATGCAGTATTCTTCACAAAGAAGTGGGGGAACACAATCTAAAGCCATGTTTACAGATTGGACAAAAATATGTTTTTTAACCCCTTAAGGACTGAGCCCTTTTTCACCTTAAGGACTCGGCCATTTTTTGCAAATCTGACCACTGTCACTTTAAACATTAATAACTCTGGAATGCTTTTAGTTATCATTCTGATTCCGAGATTGTTTTTTCGTGACATATTTTACTTTAACTTAGTGGTAACATTTTTTGGTAACTTGCATCCTTTCTTGGTGAAAAATCCCAAAATTTGATGAAAAATTTGAAAATTTTGCATTTTTCTAACTTTGAAGCTCTCTGCTTGTAAGGAAAATGGATATTCCAAATAATTTTTTTTATTCACATATACAATATGTCTACTTTATGTTTGCATCATAAAAGTGATGAGTTTTTACTTTTGGAAGACACCAGAGGGCTTCAAAGTTCCGCATCAATTTTCCAATTTTTCACAAAATTTTGAAACTCGCTTTTTTTCAGGGACCAGTTCAGGTTTGAAGTGGATTTGAAGGGTCCTCATATTAGAAATACCCCATAAATGACCCCATTATAAAAACTGCACCCCCGAAAGTATTCAAAATGACATTCAGTAAGCGTTTTAACCCTTTACGGGTTTCACAGGAATAGCAGCAAAGTGAAGGAGAAAATTCACAATCTTCATTTTTTACACTCGCATGTTCTTGTAGACCCAATTTTTGAATTTTTGCAAGGGGTAAGAAGGAGAAAATTTTTACTTGTATTTCTCTCGAGTAAGCACATACCTCATATGTCTATGTAAAGTGTTCGGCGGGCGCAGTAGAGGGCTCAGAAGGGAAGGAGCGTCAAATGGTTTTTGGGGGGCATGTCACCTTTAGGAAGCCCCTATGGTGCCAGAACAGCAAAAAACCCCACATGGCATACCATTTTGGAAACTAGACCCCTCGGGGAACGTAACAAGGGGTAATGTAAACCTTAATACCCCACAGGTGATTCACGACTTTTGCATATGTAGAAAAAAAAATAATATTTTTTTTTTACCTAAAATGCTTGGTTTCCCTAAAGTTTTACATTTTTTAAAAAATGTAATAGCAGAAAATACCCCCCAACATTTGAAGCCCAATTTCTCCCGATTCAGAAAACACCCTAAATGGGAGTGAAAAGTGCTCTGCTGGCGCACTACAGGTCTCAGAAGAGAAGGAGTCACATTTGGCTTTTTTAAAGGAAATTTTGCTCTGGGGGCATGCCGCATTTAGGAAGCCCCTATGGTGCCAGGAGAGCAAAAAAAAAAACCACATGGCATACCATTTTGGAAACTAGACCCCTCGGGGAACGTAACAAGGGGTAAAGTGAACCTTAATACCCTACAGGTGTTTCACAGCTTTTGCATATGTAAAAAAAAATAAAAAAATTTACCTAAAATGCTTGGTTTTCCCAAAAACATTTATACAAAGGGTTAAAGCAGAAAATACCCCCCAAAATTTGAAGCCAAATTTCTCCCGATTCAGAAAACACCCCATATGGGGGTGAAAAGTGCTCTGTTGGCGCACTACAGGTCTCAGAAGAGAAGGAGTCACATTTGGCTTTTTGAAAGCAAATTTTGCTCTGGGGGCATGCCGCATTTAGGAAGCCCCTATGGTGCCAGGACCGCAAAAAAAAACACATGGCATACCATTTTGGAAACTAGAGCCCTCGGGGAATGTAACAAGGGGTTAAGTGAACCTTAATACCCCACAGGCGTTTCACGACTATTGCATATGTAAAAAAAAATAAAAATAGTTTTTACCTAAAATGCTTCTTTTCCCAAAAACTTTACATTTTTAAAAAGGGTAAAAGCAGAAAATACCCCCCAAAATTTGTAACACAATTTCTCCCGAGTACGGCGATACCCCATATGTGACCCTTAACTGTTGCCTTGAAATAGGGACAGGGCTCCAAAGTGAGAGCGCAATGCGTATTTGAGGCCTAAATTAGGGATTGCATAGGGGTGGACATAGGGGTATTCTAAGCCAGTGATTCCCAAACAGGGTGCCTCCAGCTGTTGTAAAACTCCCAGCATGCCTGGACAGTCAATGGCTGTCCGACAATACTGGGAGTTGTTGTTTTGCAACAGCTGGAGGCTCCGTTTTGGAAACCGTGGCGTACCAGACGTTTTTCATTTTTATTGGGGAGGGGGGCTGTGTAGGGGTATGTGTATATTTAGTGTTTTTTACTTTTTATTTTATTTTGTGTTAGTGTAGTGTTTTTAGGGTACAGTCGCACGGGCGGGGGTTCACAGTAGTTTCTCGCTGGCAGTTTGAGCTGCAGCAGAAAGTTTGCGGCAGCTCAAACTTGCAGCCCGATACTTACTGTAAGCCTCCGCCCATGTGAGTGTACCCTGTACATTCACATTGGGGGGGACATCCAGCTGTTGCAAAACTACAACTCCCAGCATGCGCTGACAGACTGTACATGCTGAGAGTTTTAGTTTTGCAACAGCTGTAGGCACACTGGTTATGTATTACGGAGTTTGTGACCTTACTCAGGGTTTCAAAACCAGTGTGCCTCCAGCTGTTGCAAAACTACAACTCCCAGCATGTACGGTGCATGGTGTAAGGTGACTGCTGGGAGTTGTAGTTTGCAACAGCTGGAGGCACACCAGTCGTGAAACACTGAGTTAGGTAAAAAAAAACTCTAAGTTTCACAACCAGTGTGCCTTCAGCTGTTGCAAAACTACAACTCTCAGCAGTCACCGACAGCCAACGGGCATGCTGGGAGTTGTAGTTATGCAACCAGCAGATGCACCATTACAACTCCCAGCATGCACTTTAGCTGTTTGTGCAAGCTGGGAGTTGTAGTTATACAACAGCTGAAGGTACACTTTTCCATAGAAAAAATGTGCCTCCAGCTGTTGCAAAACCATAAGTCCCAGCATGCCCATAAGGGAATGCTGGGAGTTGTGGTGGTCTGCCTCCTGCTGTTGCATAACTACAGCTCCAAGCATGCCCTTTTTGCATGCTGGGAGCTGTTGCTAAGCAACAGCAGGATGCTGTCACTCACCTCCTGCTGCTGCTTCATCGCAGGAAAGTCCCTCGCCACCGCCGTCGCTCCTGGGGCCCCGATCCCAACATGGACGCTGGGGATCGGGGTCCCCAGCACCCGGGGTCGACTTCCCGCACCCGCTCACGCCCTCCGGAAGAGGGGTGGAGCGGGTGCGGGAGTGACACCCGCAGCAGGCGCCCTGATTGGTCGGCCGGTAACCCCTGCAGGCTCTGGCTGTTCGGCGCCGTCAGAGACGGCCCCGAACAGCCAGTAATTCCGGGTCACCGGGTCACTGGAGACCCGATTGACCCGGAATCACCGCAGATCGCTGGACTGAATTGTCCAGCGAACTGCGGCGATCGCCGACATGGGGGGCATAATGACACCCCTAGGCGATATGCCGGGATGCCTGCTGAACGATTTCAGCAGGCATCCGGCTCCGGTCCCCAACCGGCTAGCGGTGGGGACCGGAATTCCCACGGGCGTATGGATACGCCCTGCGTCCTTAAGGACTCGGAATGCAGGGCGTATCCATACGCCCTGCGTCCTTAAGAGGTTAAACAAAGGGCCAGACACCCACAGGTGGGGGTGGGGGTGCGGGGTTCATCAAAATGAGGTTGTATTGTGAGTTTACCATAATGCTGCTGCTTTCTTATTGCAAAATTGCCATTTCCTATCGGAGTTCCCTCCCACCAACTACAAGTCCAAGGATCCATTGTTTGTAAGTGTGAGGCCACTTTTCTTCCTCCCACTTCCATGCTGTGCTGTGCTTTAAACTACAATTCCCTGCAGCTCTGTGGAGAATGATCTCCCTACCACTCAGCGGTCGCTTCACCAATTAAAGTTCGGATAGGCTCCCTTTCAACACCTGACTAGTGATGTAATGTCTCAGGCTGCACTGCAACCTGGGAAAAGCTGAGACAAAACTCATTTTGTATGCTGCTAAAAATGAACATTGGGGCAAAGATTACACAAGAATTGTGAGACCAGCCCTCAAACACAGGTACAGACATTATAATATGAACTACACCAGCCCTCAAACACAGGTACAGACATTATAATATGAACTACACCATTTTTACAGCCTCTGTAGCATAGTCAAATTAAAATAAATCCCCAAATACCTCTTTGACAAAATTTTCTGCAAAAAAAGTAAAAAATACAATATTTAAGAAAGTATTTTCTCCAAAAACAGCATTATTCCAGTGTAGAGGCTGTGCCATGTATTGCAGCAAAGTTAGGTTGTGGTATCTTATGGATAGATGCTAAAGATGTGGAGGTCCCACCCCTGGTGGGCATTGTTTCCCAATTTTCTCCAGACTTCAAGACCAAGGCTAGAGGTATAAATTGAGCAGTGGTGAGCATGTGTCTCATCAATATGACAAAGAGGGCTGAGCTTGACACCTCCTTAAAATTGTGGGAAGTAATGATGATCTGGTGCAATGATTTCAGCAGGATCGGTGCAGCATGACAGAAGTCCTGCAAGCGGGCAATTTGCTTTCAACACTTGTATGTAAACATGATCCACTCTCCATAGAGTCTGACGGTTTTCAGTGTAAGCGACCAATGTAAGAGACCAATGCTCTATTGTCACTTATTAAAATGGTAAATCTATTTTTGTCTGGAATGAGAGTGAACAATACGATGGATGTATATGGGTGAGGGTTTTGTAATTAAGGTAAATCAGTAAAGCAGAAAATAACAGTAATGACTGGGAAAGATATCCTAGAACATTGTCTGCTGTATTAACCCTATCATGTCCTCCACGTGAGCTAATCTTCTGCCAGTGGTCAGGAATAAAACATTGATAACTGGAGCATGGCTCAATAAAGCCTGTGGTTCATGGCGGATTATTAAAATATATTAAAGACTTTTGTAGTTTTAATATCGTGCTGGCTACAGTTTGTTAGGCACTGGTTTAATTCATTAACACTGGGATATATTATTAGAGGTTGCAATGCACACCATTAGAGAGTCATTCAAAAATGACCAGAAATGCCAAATAAAGAAACCAAAATTTGTTTCAATTATTTATTTACATACTTATTTTTGTTTTTAAAATCAAATAACAGCAACCAATCACAACTTAGCTATCATATCTTAAATGAGTTATCGAGAAATTTAAAAACAGAGCTAATTTCTTTCAAAAACAGCTCCATGTCTGTTCCCAGGTTGTGTGTGGTATTACAACTTGGCTCTATTAATTTCAATGGAACTGAGCTGCAGAACCACAGAGACAGACGGGAGCGGATTTTGAAATAAATTTGCTCTGTTTTTAAATTCCTGGATAACCCCTTTAATGAGCTCTGGTAAAATTAAAGGGGTACTCCGGCGCTAAGACATCTTATTCCTTATCCAAAGGATAGGGGATAAGATGCCTGATCGCGGGGGTCCTGCCGCTGGGGACCCCGTGATCTTTCACGCAGAACCTCATTACCATCAGCCCCCGGAGCATGTTCGTTCCGGGGCAGAGCCATGACGTCACAATACTCTGGCTCCGTGATCGCTAGTCATCTGACTCGGAGCGAACATGCTCCGGGGGCTGATGGTAACGGGTGCTGCGTGAAAGATCACGGGGTACCCCCGCAATCAGGCATCTTATCCCCTATCCTTTGGATAGGGGATAAGATGTCTTAGCGCCGGAGTTGTCAGGATTCGGCAGGCTGGAGGTGGATCCTCTGTGTCAGAGAGTGATTGGCGTGGACCGTGCCGGCGGACCGGTTCTAAGTTGCTACTGGTATTCACCAGAGCCCACCGCAAAGCGGGATGGTCTTGCAGAGGCGGTAGTTACCAGGTCGTATCCACCGGCAAAGGCTCAACCTCTCTGACTGCTGAGATGGTCAGCGGGTCTGACCGGGGCGCTGTGAACAGGAAAACGCTGCGAGCACTCCGGGGAGGAGCAGGGACCCGGAGCGCTCGGCGTAACAGGAGTATTGTATCCCCTGACCACTGGGACCTCAGTGATCCCCAGAGTACCTCATCAACTATGATTGGTTGCAACAGGAAAATCAGTTTGTTTTTGTCCTTAAACAGATTAATAAACCTGGACCAATGGTTCTTCAAAAGCCCAGATTTACTAACATTGTATGATTTAAAATTTGTTGCCACGTCTTAGCTTCTCATACACACTATGGCCCTGATTTACTAAAGTCCAACCTACTATTTTTCTCAGTTATTGGGGGAAATTTATCAAAACCTGTGCAGAGGAAAAGTTGCTGAGTTGCCCATAGCAACCAATCAGATCGCTTCTTTTATTTTTAACAAGGCCTCTGCAAAATGAAAGAAGCGATCTGATTGGTTGCTATGGGCAACTGGGCAGCTTTTCCTTTCCACAGGTTTTGATAAATCTCCCCCATTGTGCCTAAATTTTAGTTGCAACGTCTGTGCGACTATTTATGCGACCAAATTTTAGTCGTACAACCGACACTTTAGAAAACACTCGGAGTGTTTTTTTTCACTCTGAAATGGGCGTGTTTTATGAAAAAATGGGCGTGTTCCTGAGAAAAACCAAAAATACTCGGAGTACTTCCCAAATCACTCTAGAAAAAGTGTGAGTTTTCCTCACACAATAACCGACAGCCAAGAGACCAAGTGAAATTCAAAAAATTTAGTGATTTCTAACAAGGGACTGTTTACCATTGTGGTGTGCGTTAAAGTAACTTGTTTTATAACCTGAAAACATTTTGTACAGTTCAACACTTTTATGAATAAAACATTTAATGCTTTTGTGATAGTTAATGTTAATATATATATTTTTTCTTTTTAACACATTTGCAAGATTAGGTTTAAATCAATTTAACACCCAAGCTGAAAAACAAAGAGAATTGTTGTAATGTTTGAAAAATGATAACACATGAATACTTTTGATTCATGGAAACATTTTTAAACAAACAAGTCTAAAAAAATTTTGACTCACACAACTAATTTCTTTAGCTCGGAGTTTGTGCAATACCAAAAAAACGCGTAACAGAAAAAAAAAAGGAATTGTGCGACAGAATAGTAAATAAGCCTGAAAAATAAGACGAGTGATATTGAAATCACTCCAGAATAAACACTCCACTCAGGGCCTATATCTATTAACTATCTTATTGCCACTATGGAAATGTTCAGATGGCGGACTTTCCACAAAGAATTCCACAGAAGAATTCAGCTGGTAATTCCGCTGAAATTTACTGTATATTCACTTCAATAGGATTCTGCCGTCTCATTCCCCACAAAATTTCCATGGTGGGCATTCTGCCACAGAAAATCCACTTATATTCTAGTCTTATATTTTGCAGAATTCCACAGTGGAATTCCATTAAAGTCAATGGGGCTTAAATTTCGTCAGATTGATGTGTTTAGGGTACACAGAATTCTGCAGCAATTCTGCCACAATTTCAGTGGTCCAGAACTTTGCTGAATGGAATCTGTGGGGAATGGCCGTGTAAACATAGCCTTAGTGTATTTGGCTGTTATTTTTTTTGTGCAATTCTGTGTGCCTACTTACAGTGCGCCATACTGCGCCAATGATGTCTCTAATATAATATTAGACAAATTTACAGATTGTCAGAGATGTGGAATTACCATGTGCCAGAATCTGTAAGGAAACCTATAATAAATGAATCGGGAAAATACCAAGGCCAACTCTTCTTTTCAGGTTTGTGAGCAGATTTGTCTAGGTAGGGGCAAAATCAATCAACAAAGAAAAAAAGGCCATAATAAATCCATGTGGTGTGAACATGTTTCAAATCCTAAACATGTGACATTAGTAGGTCTAGGCCAATAAGTATTTCTATTAATGTTCTGCAGTAACGTAGAAATATATATATTTTTTTAAATAAACAGCATAATGTACTGTACTTACTCTTAGAATTGCCTACCGGTGGCACTGCTCTTGTGTCCTGTCATATCCAGATGTGTTCACCTTTCTTTATTTCTGTTTAGTTAAGGATTCTTTTTAGGAAACTATAATTCCCATCAAACAAATTATGTTGAAGTCAGCTCACTCCCTCCTTCTGAACACACCTGTGTCACGGACGCGCCGTCACCGCCCCGACTTCACAGATAAGATCCAAGAAAGAAGACAATCTCCGGCACCAGGAGTTCAGGTATAAAACTAGCGTTTATTTGTAGACAAGACAAATGGTCGCAGTGGTCACCCTGACGCATTTCGCGCTGTGTAGCGCTTTGTCAAAGACTCTTTGACAAAGCGCTACACAGCGCAAAACGCGTCAGGGTGACCACTGCAACCATTTGTCTTGTCTAAAAATAAACGGTAGTTTTATACCTGAACTCCTGGTGCCGGACATTGTCTTCTTTCTTATAATTCACATCCCAACCATTGGGTGGCCAGACAGAGACATATATATCATATACATTTCATAACAGAGTATAGTGAAATCATGTTATCTTTCTAAGCTTGTTATGTCGTAAAACAAATGTTAGTACATTTTGAGCCAGTAAAAGTCAGTAAAAGTAAGGAAGGACACATCTGTATCTGTCTTCGTATGTGTGTAAAGTGCCTTCTATAGGGACATCACATCCCATGACAGATAAACATGGCTTGTTATGGTTTAAATAAATGCAGCAACCTGTCATTTGCAGGCCTACGTCATAATGCAAGAACCTGAACAGCAGCTATGAGGGAATGGAGAGGTACATATAGGTACCATGGAGACACTAACACACTAACACTGTGGGTTGCCCTGTTCCAGCCAAAATTCTACATCTTTTATTATTAAAAACAATGCTTCCTCACCATTACGAGCACCCTAGATCACCACTAGACTGCACTTTCACAAAAGCTGTGTCCCAGGGGAACTACAAGCCCCGCCACAACCTACAGTCATAGTGCCAGCCCATGCAGCATCCATGTGGAAGCCTATAAAGCGTACCTGTTATTTCAGGTGACTTTTCAGTAAAGCTGCCCTGTGTGTTCATAAGGATTAGAACTATTTCTGGCCATTATATAACTTTTATATGTTTTTTTTTTTACAGATTTTACTCTGCTCCATCAATCATTTGCAGTTCTTTCATAATTAGTGGGCAGAGCTCCAACTCCCCCCTTCATAGACTTGTACAGCTTGTCTTGCAAAAACTGGACAAAGCTGAGCTGATTTCTAGAGAAGAAGATTTGAGCAACAGGACAGGGGGAGAGGGAAAAGGTTTTATAACAGCAGATAGAAGCATTTTTGTCTATTAAAATATATTACATAGTTTCTTATATTTGCTTGCACTATTCAAATGACTAAGGTGCACACTGTGATTGACATGAGCACTTCATGTCCCATCTGTGGTCTCTCTGGCCTGGTGCTGACACTGGTGCTGGGATCCCCGTGATCTCTGCAGCTGCACCCCAGTCATCCAATGCACAGAGTGAACTCAGCTGTGACGGATGACTGGTGAACACAGCCACCACACACCCACCATTCATGTCTTTGGGAGGAGGCATGACGGCTGTGTACTAGCCGTCAAGCCCCCTCCTATAGACCTGAATAAAGGGGGCGTGGTGTGATATCACGATCACAAAAGCACCAAGCTTCTGTGAATGTCATGACAAAGTACAAACCCTGAGATCGCGAGGGGTCCTTGCGGCTAGACATACCCCCCCCCCCCCCCGTGATCAGACATGTTATTCCCTATCCTTTGGATAGGGAAAACATGGCTTGGGGTGGAATACTGGAATACCCCTTTGACTTCTCCTTTGAGTATTTTTATCATGTTGGTTGAGGTATCTGCATTAGCCTAGGCTACAGAATGGTGGGGAGACACCTGACATAAGAAAACTTTGCCTGCATTTTACCATCAAGATGATTTCCTATTTCAGAACTCTATTTGCATCTTGTAAAACAATAAGGAATGAATTATGGATCCATATTTTTTTCTTTTATGTGGCATGCATTGTTCTGTAATGGAAAATTCTCCTGTCGTTTAGCTCATCTCTAGCCTTGACAGCAAAGTTTAAACATTGTTATGTCTTATAAGAAACACGTAAAAACAATGAAATTCTTTTTGTGTAAATGTCTTATTTTTTATTATTACCCTCTCTCATAGTGTGTTCCTATCAGATATTACAGGAACACGCGTGGCAAAGCTAGTATTCAGTATTATGCCAAGTACAGAGCATGTGGGGCTGGAGAATGACATGGTACATGTTTTTGAAAGGGGTTGGTCAGGATTAGAAAAACAGTGCAGCGTTCATTCAAAAACAGCACCACACCTAAGTTGTAATACCACACACACATCCCAATTGTAATGCCAGACACAACCTGAGGACAAGTGTGGTGCAGATTTTATAAACAAAATTGCTCTGTTTTTGTTTCTGGGTAACCCCTTTTAACTGGGGTCTTAGAGCGAAGTGTTTTTCTTGTGGATGCAAGCAGCAGGGAGTCCTATAGGCTAGACCAGGGGTAGGTAATCTTTTGGAAGTGTGGTGCCAAATTTTGTTTTCGAAGTTGTTTGATGTACCGGAAACATGGGTGTGGCTTTATTATGGGTTTGGCTTTACTGTGGGTGGGGTTTGGGGGGGGGGGTAGGGCTTGTTACAGGATAGGTGTTTTTTTTTCCAGAAAATAAAGTTTTTGTTCAACAGATCCCATTTTAATACAGACCCCAGAATCAGACCCCACCATAACAGACCCCACAATCACCACCCAACATAATACAGACCCCAGAATCACCACCCACCATAATACAGACCCCAGAATCACCACCCAACATAATACAGACCCCATAATCAGACCCCACCACAATACAGACCCCAGAATCAGACCCCACCATAATTCAGACCCCAGGATCAGACCCCTCTATAACACAGACCCCAGAATCACCACCTACCATAATACAGACTCCAGAATCACCACCCACCATAATACCCCAGAATCAGTCCCCACCATAATAAAGACCCCAGAATCACCACCCACCTCAATACAGATCCCATAATCAGTCCCCACCATAATAGAGACCCCAGAATCAGTCCCCACCATATATAGACCCCAAAATCAGTCCCCACCATAAAACAGACCCTAGAATCAGACCGCACCATAGTACAGACCCTAGAATCAGACCCCACCATAATACAGACCCCAAAATCAGACCCTACCATAATACAGACCCAAGAATCAGTCCCCATCATAATACAGACCCCAGAATAAGACCCCACCATAATACAGACCCCAGAATCAGACCCCACCATAATACAGACCCCAGAATCAGACTCCACCATAATATAGACCCCTTAATCAGTCCTCACCATAATACAGACCTCAGAATAACCACCCACCATAATATAGACCCCAGAATCACCACCATCCATAATACAGACCCCAGAATCAGTCCCCTGCATAATACAGACCCCTGAATCAGACACCACGATAATACAGACCCCAGAATCAGTCTCCACTATAATACAGACCCTAGAATCAGTCCCCACCATAATACAGACCCCAGAATCCCCACCAACCATAATACAGACCCCAGAATCACCACCCACCATAATACAGACCTCAGAATCACCACCGACCATAATACAGACCCCAGAATCAGACCCCACCATAATACAGACCCCTGAATCAGACACCATGATAATACAGACCCCAGAATCAGTCCCCACTATAATACAGACCCCAGAATCAGACCCCACCACAATACAGACTCCACAATCACCACACACCATAATACAGACCCCAGAATCAGTCCCCACTATAGTACAGACCAAAGAAACACGCCAATAATACAGACCCCAGAATCAGACCCCACCATAATACAGACCCCAGAATCAGACCCCACCATAATACAGACCCCAGAATCAGACCCCACCACAATACAGACCCCAGAATCACCACCCACCATAATACAGACCCCAGAATCAGTCCCCACTATAGTACAGACCAAAGAAACACCACCATAATACAGACCCCAGAATCAGACCCCACCATAATACAGACCCCAGAATCAGACCCCACCATAATACAGACCCCAGAATCACCACCCACCATAATACAGACCCCAGAATCACCACCCACCATAATACAGACCACAGAATCAGACCCCAGAATCACCACCCTTAATAATCTGTAGATGACACACTGTTATGGGGGTTGTAAAGAAGAAAACTGTGTCCCCCTAGCTGAATGTGACCCGTGCAGTGATAGGCTGTACACAGTGATACCATCAGCATAACAGAGGAGTCAGGGACGGACAGAGGGGTCTACAACAAAGTTACACTTCTACCTAATATTAGAGGCAGGAGCACTTTCATATCTACAAATCTGTGCTCGCTGCAGGCTCTCTTACTTTCCTTGTGTCAGTGGCAGCTCTGGCAGGCAGCGGTCAGCCGAGCACACTGAAATGGCACAGCAAAGTGAAGCGTATGTGCACAGTGACTCCTCCAGCAAAATAGTGAGTACAGCTCTGAAGTATAATACAGGATATAACTCCAGACTCAGGGATTGTCTAGATGCTGCTGACCCTTACACCACCCTTCTTACCATTCACCCCCCAATAACACTCTGAGACATTGTTGGTGTAAAATGGCCACAGCAGACCGACTTTTATTAAACATTAACAATTAACAATAAATAACCGTATGAACATCATACATAACAGCATAACAGGTATAACCTATCCTTAAACCAGAACTAGGGGAAAGACCTGGAGGCACCTCGCCCACTCTCTCCATCCTCAACCCACCTGAAAGGGACCTCTTACTTTACCCCTGGCCGTAGGTCACCGGACCTCAATGCACCAATTTCAGAGTCCTTACCGCTCCCTGGGGCCCCATGCCCACAAGGAAATCACCAAGCTGGGTGCCGCCACCCAGCAAACCAATCATTAGTCCATCATAAGTCTCCAAATGGGCCTCCAAGCCTTCCCCCCACTCCCTCCACAGACGGCGGGTGTGACCCCTTACACCCCGCCGCTCCGCCACAAAACCACTGCCTTTTCCACTGCTTCATGAATCGCCAGAGTCCATAGATCCATACCCATGGCATTCAAATGAATACCGTCTGGATCCATGAACTCTGGCAACCCCCCTTCCAAATCTTGGTGCCTCATCACCAACCCCCCATTCCTAGCTACGAACTTGCTGACAACCCAGTTCACCTTAGCCCGTGCCACTTGCGCCTGGCCACAATGTCCGACTATATAAAAATGATGCCTGGGAAAGTAGACCACAGCAGTAACATGTCTAGTTTCACGTCCCGCATAACATCGCTGGACCTCCGCAACCCAGGTCATTATCCCATACATGAAGCACCAGAACATCCGGGGCCCTGTCTAAACGGACATAAGATTGGATGTGGGGCAGGAGCCCCGCCCACAACATCCCCCCTTTTTCTAACCACCGCACCTGCTCCTCAGCCCGGGAGAACCCCAACTGCCACCCGTTTGGCCGAACAGCAGCACGAACCCCTCCCTGAACCACATAGGAATGCCCCACAACCCAGATAAAGCACGATCCTGCACCTGTAACAGAAGAAAAACAGAAAAATAGCAACAAAATATTTAACAACAATTGCGGACGAACAAACAGCCTAAAACGTTCAGACTCCCACCGCCAATACGTTTAATGGCCTCAGGAGGCAGACCCCACAGTGACGATTCTGTAGTAGTCCCAATACGGAAGGAATGTGAGCTAAAGGTACGTGCCTCACAACCCACCTCCCTCAAGCACTTCCTAAAAACCCCCACAAACTGGAAACGGGAAAGGAAACTCTTCTCCTCATGCAGCAGCAAAGGGCCCTCAACCCCGGGACGCACCAACATAAAATTCCGAAAGCACGCCACCGGGCACATAGCAGAAACTCCATGCTCCGCCAGCCGCACAAGCACCCCACTGCCCAGCTGGTCCATCTTAGACCTGCGCACCCAACATTCCAACACCCCCGCCTTCAACCCGCAACAAACCCCTCGCCACCGTGCAACTAGGCGCCACCAATTCAGAGACCCGAAAAGCCCTAAAAAAGGCTAGCGCAAAAGCCAGCTGAAACAACCGCACCTCATACCCCGAAAAACACACCGACCCCAGAATGCCCCCCAGCCGTTCCAGCAAGGAAAAAGACACAGGCCTTCACGAGTCCCATCACACCGCCCCTTTGCGAAAACCCCACAACGCCTGCCTGACCAAAAAGGACTTTGTAACATCAGTCACACCCCGAAACTTAAACCAAAAAGCAAGAGCCGCCATCCGGTGCCCAATGCCCGAGGGCAAGACTCCCGCACCAAACGCCCGCCCCACATAATATAACACTGCTGCTTCCAAATCCCGGTCCTCCCTAACGCCTGACAACTGACCCAGTATAGCCTCCCAATCCACCCACCAACGACTATATGCCATCCAAGTAGCCCCACTCACAGATCGCTGCACCAAACTCATCGCCAAGGTCACACCAGCCGCCACATCCACTCTGTACATGGGAGCCCTCGATCCTCTACCTATGGGGCCAACTCTCGAAACCTGTCCTACTGGAAACGAGAAATAGCATCAGCAACAGAGTTCTGAACCCCCGACACATGCTGCGCCACAAAATGAGCATTCAACTCCAACCCTTTCAACACCAGCTTGCAAAACAACGTGACCACCTGAGGGGAGCTAGCGGTCTGTGAATTAATAGCCTGCACCATGCCCAAATTATCACATTGAAAACACACCCGCTGGTTCCCAAACTCCGTCCCTCAGACCTCAACCACAACCACTATGGGGAACAATTCCAGGAGCGCCAAATTCCTAACCAACCCAGCAGCCTTCCACTCCTCAGGCCACACCCCCGCACACCACTGCCTCTAGCTTGTCGGCAGGCAGCCGACACTCCATGGCTTCCATATTTATAACAATCCCCAAAAACTAACCATCGTCGCCGGCCCCTCCGTTTTTTCCGGAGCCAAGGGGACCCCAAACCACCGAGCTATTTGTTCCATAACTTGCAACAAAATTGCACACACCCTTAACCCCGCTGGACCCAAAAAAAAAATATCATCCAGATAGTGGAGCACCGAATGAACTTGCGCAAGAAATAGAACACTATTCTATTATTGGAATGGAATTGAAATGGAACACCGCATGGGCAAACAAAGGTCAACGAAAAACCGCCCCTCACAACAACATCCCAACAGCAGAAAACTGTCCGGATGAACCGGCAGCAACCGAAACGCGGCCTCAATGTCCATCTTCGCTAACAGGGCTCCCCGGCCATACTGCCGCACCCAAACCAACGCCTGATCAAAGAAAGTGTATGACACGGAGCCAAGCCCCGGGTCAACCCCATCATTCACCGACCCCGCCTTCTGGGTGGGACAGGTGATGAATCAGGCAAAACTTGTTCGGCTCCTTCTTTGGCACAAGGCCCAAAGGTGAAACACGCAACCCAGGCAATGGAGGAGAATCAAACGGACCTGCCATTTGCCCCAATGCCACCTCCATACCCCGTTTTCCAGCACCAGCCAAGGCTGAAACTAAGTTGCGGACCTCCTTCAACGGCCATGCCTTAACACTTGGAATCCGAAAACCCCAGGAAAACTCCTCCCGCAAGAGCACCGCCACCTACCTATTTGGGAACCTGTAGAGGAAAGGCGCCATCATTTCCACCATGTCCGGGGTTGCCCCCTTTTTGGTCAGAATCCCCACCTTTTCCCCGACCCTTCTTAAAACACCGGGCACACTCGTGTTTGAAAAGGCACCCCATGCCAAACTTACAGGACCCCTCGTTGAACTGCCAACACAGTCTCTTAGCTCCCCCCTGCCAACCGACCGGATCCCGTGCCGGAACCCCCGATGCCCTCCCAAAAGAGCTGCTGCCCACCCCGAAACGCCGCCATGAGCTTCATACAAAGACTTATGTCTTTGTGATCCCACCAAAGCGACGACCTGACCGCCATGCGCTACCGAAACTGCTCATTATAGCGCAGCCAAGCAGTCCCGCCGTACACTCTATATGTCTCCCCCACCGAGTCCAGATAACAAAAGAGACCAGAACAATGTTCCGGCGCCTTTTCCCAAATCACACTGGCCAGGATCGCAAATGCCTGAAGCCAGTTGGAAAATGTCCGCGGTATCAATTGGTACCACCGCCGCTCCTCCTCCTCCTTACACTTTGAATCCTCTGGCTTCACCCGATCTAAATTAAACTTTTCAAGGGACAAGAGAGAAAAAATCTCTCCAAATTTTCTCACGGACCTCAGCCTTGAAATGAGCCCCCCAGCGGCCGTTCAAAGCACACATACACTTCCCCTTTCGTGGCGTCTGCCAATCTCACATCCCCCCAAGCGCTCGGCCCCGTCAGGGGCCCAGCACCCGCAACCACTGTACCCTCACCACTGGCGCCCACCGACCCAGGCCCAGCTACCAAAACCCCCGCAGTGCCAGGGGCTTCCACAGTCCCTGCTGCCCCCTGACCACCAGGCCCGCTGGACCTGCCCCCCACCAGAGGAACCCCCTACAGCCTGCGCACCCCACACTGACACGGGGACCCACCAACTCCCAGCCCCCAACCCTGCAAAAGGGCCTGCATCCCCTGCCATAACAAGTGTAAACCCGCCAGACTATGCAAATTCCCCTCCCCCCCCCAAAGACCCAAAAGTAGGAGCAGACTCCCCAGACCCTTCTGACATGGCTCCACCAGCGGCCGTCACTCCAGCAGGAATTCCACAGACTAATCCAGGATTCTGGACATCAGGGACTGGACCAGGGGATCCCCTGCCCGCAGAAGCAGCAGCAGAAGTAGGAGCAGGAAAGACACCCGCCCCCCCCCCCCCAAGCAACACCTCCTTGCCGGGGCTCTCACGACAGCTGGAGCAGGGGCCTCCCTGTGGGGGTCTGGAACCCCTACCAGCATCCTCAGCATCAGCAACAGCAGCGGGGGCCAGGGGCAGCACCACCCCCCGCATCCCCCTCCTCTTCACTGCCCGGAAAGCTGGGGCTAAGGGAACCCCCCACACCTTGCAGAGATTCCTCCTGCAGCAGCTGGCTTCGACGTCCAGCAGCCACCATGACATCATCAAATCGCGCGGCCTGTGTTTCCTTTACCAGGCCCAAGTCCTGCCGTCCTCCCCGCTGGGAGACGGGAGCAGCTGCAGCAGCAGTCGGGCTCCATGGGGCCCGCCCCCTCACTCCTTCAGCAACCCAGGAGCAGGCCACCACACGTCCAGGCTCCTCATTCCACCACTGCACAGGGGACACAGCTCGACTGCCCCCCACTCAGCCACACCAGTGCATCGATGTGCCGACCCCCCAGACCTCCCCAACCGCTCACCTCCAGCACCGTCAGCAGCGGAGGCCGAGGGGTGGGCACCAGGGCTACACTGGCGGCATTGTGATCGTGGCACCAGGCTGAGGCTCAGGCGGGTCGGCGGCCAGGACCGGCGTCCGCTCGCCCGCAACTCTGGCCCCTCCGCCGACACCCACACCACAAGTCCCGCTGCCGGAGAGCTCACCATGCCCTGCAGCTGCTCCGACAGCCGTCCGGGACCCCGGCGCAGCGCCTCCTCCTGCTTACGGGCCAGCAGCTCATCTATGGATGCCATGAGGGAGCCTCTTCACCACAGGTAGGGACCAACATTCTTCTATGGCTCTGTCCTCCTCTTCCGCCCTCTAGTCTTTTAACCCCCTGTCTACTCCTCCCCTAACCTCTCCCTGACCTGCATTTAACCCCCATCCTATTAACCCTTTCCTGCTGCTCAGACACCCCTTGTCATGAGCCCCTCCCATACAATTCTTTCCTGTCTAGGGCTTTTTGGATCAGTACAGGATAAGTAATGTAATATTTGTACACAGTGATCTCACCAGCAGAATAGTGAGTGCCCCTCTGGAGTAAAATACAGGATATAACTCAGGATCAGTACAGGATAAGTAATGTAATGTATGTACATAGTGACCTTACCAACAGAATAGTGAGTACAGCTCTTGAGTATAATACAGGATATAACTCAGGATCAGTACAGGATAAATAATGTAATGTATGTACACAGTGACTCCTCCAGCAGAATAGTGAGTACAGCTCTGGAGTATAAGGCTGGGTTCACACCACGTTTTTGCAATACAGTTCCCTTATCAGGTTTTTGATAAAAAAACGGATTCCTCAAAACCTGACTAACTGTATCAAAACGCATGTACAAATTTTAATCCATGTACGGTTAAAAACCGTATACGGTTTGAAAAATGATGTCCGGTTGCATCCGTTTAAAAAAAAAAAAATGTGTACGTTTTTAACTTTTCACTCCATTATGAAGCTTCACTTGTTTGATTGAAATTCCAAGAAAAAAATGCACATGTGGTTCTGTACGGTTCCCATTGACTCCGATGTTAAAAAAAAAAAAAAAATGTAAATGTTTCAATACCGTTTTTCACCCAGACCAAGAACCGTGGTAGGCTACGATTTTGGGTACGGGGAAAAAACTGACAAAACCGTACAAGATGAAAAACAGACACAACCGGATGCCTCTTTTAGCATACGGTTTTCAATGGAGAGTCAATGCTTGAAAGGCTTAACCTTGAGTCCATGTCGGATAAGAACTTGGAAAACTTATTTCAGGTGATCCAGGTGTTCCTGATATGTTCGAGAGTAGACTATGACGTCATCTAGATACAATAAAACACTCTGGAAGTTAAGGTGCCCTAAGCATCGCTCCATTAGGCGCTGGAAAGTAGCTAGTGCATTTAACAGTCCAAAGGGCATGCTTTTGAACTCGAAGAGACCCATGGGGGTCACAAATGCGGTCTTCTCTCTGTCCTCTTCTGCCATTGGCACTTGCCAGTAGCCGCTCGTCAGATCCAGTGTGGAAAAGTAGGTGGCAGACCCCAACGCAGTCAAGGATTAAGTCTCTTAATTTAGGAAAAGATTTGCAGATCCGTCCGGATTTAGGGGAGGTATTAGGTCCAGAGATGCTGCAGAGTGTTTGGGAGGTGATACACTCTATAATTATAATTGTTCAGCCATTGCCGCAAGGCTCGGGCCTAACTCACTGCGATTACTGCTGTACAGGTCTTGCTTGCTTGACAGCCGCACCCTTATATGGGCAGGGGGCGTGGCGAATCTGATTGGTCCGAACGTCTGCCATTCAACTTACATGGTGTGATGAGATTGCTTACGTCACAGGATCTATATACATTATAAAACCAAAATGAGGCTAGAGATACCAAATTGAGGCCTGGAACGCATCTAGAGCGAGGCTTGGAACGCACCACATGACCCGAAGGCCCTGCGACACCATGGAAACAAGTAATTAACCATTTATTTACATTTATACTATACTATCTATATTATCTATGCATAAATTACTAATTATACGTTAAGATAGAGGCGACTAAGGGTAGACTAGATTACAGGGATCCCTACGTCCTAGGGACTCTGGCTATGGGGACCCATAAATAGATAAGTACCGTATGAAATGCGTTACTGGGACACCACAAATGCATGACAGCATGTGCAATATAAATGCTATGCACGTGCATGCAGTATAAATGCTATGCACGTGCGTACCGTATAAATGCACGACTGTATGTGCAGTATAAATGCACGACCGTATGTGCAGTATAAATGCACGACTGTGTGTGCAGTATAAATGCACAAATGTATGTGCCGTGCAAATGCACGACCGATGTGCAGTGTAAATGCTATGAGCATGGGTGCCGTATACATGCATGACCGAATGTGTAGCATAAACACATGAGCATATGTGGCCGTGCAGTGTGATTGTAAGAATATACAAGCAGTATAATACGGTGAATGTACGTGCAGCGTTAATGTTATGAGCGTACGTTTAGTATAAAAGGAAATTAGTGTAAATGCGTAAAATGCTCTGGGAGCATACCTGTTAACAGAAGTAGGGCAATAGTACTAAGTGTAGACAATTTTTTTTTCCACCATACAATCTATCTGTAACACCACAGTACTAATCAATGGGTGCCATATGGATGACAATTGACAACAATGGCTGAAGGTCCCTGTTGATTTTAAAGTTCAGTGATTCCTGAAAAGGAATTATTATTTGTGACACATAATTGTGAGCCCAGTGATTTCAAAAGCCAGCCCGGGCAACTCCCGCTGGCGGTCCTGCGACCCGGAGCGCACCCGGCACGGATCACCCACACAGCGGACACCTACAGCAGCCATTGCCACAGTCTGACCCTTGCTCCCTGCCCCTGTTTGCGGGACGCCCAAACACTGACCGCTGAAACGGCAAGCCTGTACCGGGGAGCCGGCAGGAACACGTGACAGAACCAGATGGTATTGCTGCGGGCAGCCAGCCTGCAACTCCTGTCTCACCGCTATCACCCACTGACTACCTGCCGTAACAGGCGCCAGCAGTCAGCGAGTGTCACACCCCCTGACCTGGCGTGAGGCATATCTTCTGCCCCGAAGTAGCCAGCGGGGCTACCCCAAATACCTGACCGTACTTTGTACGATACTTAAGACCGTGAGGTTCCAAGAGAGAGCGGGCCCGGAGCTTGCTAGTGGCGGGAACTTCAAATGCCTGCCGCTCACAGCTGTAAAAACCAGCTGACGTCGCCGAATGCCAGACACGCCCCTACCTGTATTCATAGGGCGTTATATACCCCACGCCCCTCCCACAAATACAGCCTTAACAAGCTTACACATGTTACCCAGGAAAATGAAAAAAAAAAAAAAGATTAAAATAGACAAATCAACAGGTGTAAAAGGCATTCACCCTGGTGCTATAAGGGAGTTAAGTAGCATGATTCAAAGATAATAATAAAATATTTAAGGCAGTATATTAAAACCAGTGTATCTCCAGCTGCTGCAATGGACACACTGCTGGACATGCACTGCCTAGATTGCCTACAACTGGAGACAAACTGCTTATACTGCCTACAGCTGAAGACAAACTGCATATACTGCCTACAACTGGAGACAAACTTCTTACACTGTCTTCAACTGGAGATTCACTGCCCATACTTCCCATAGCTGGAGACAAACTGCCTATACTGCCTACACCTGGAGATACACTGCCTATACTGCCTACACCTGGAGATACACTGCCTATACTGCCTACACCTGGAGATACACTGCCTATACTGCCTACACCTGGAGCTACACTGCCTATACTGCCTACAGCTGGAGACACACTGCCTATACTGCCTATACCTGGAGATACACTGCCTACAGCTGAAGACACACTGCCTACACTTCCTACAGCTGGAGACTAGTGTTAGGCACGAATATTCGCATTTCAAATTTTTATTGTGAATATCGCAAATTCGCGAATATTGCAAATATATTCACTATATATTCAAAATTATTAATTTTTGCATATGCGCATATTCGCATATTCCTTCTTTTAACTTGTGGGCCAATTAGAATGAAACAACATCCATAGCAACCAATAGTAAAGTTGCCCACCCCCTCACTGTTTTCTTCCTCGAATATGCAAATATGTGAATATAACGAATACGCGAAATTCACAAATATAGGATGAATATTTGTCTATATATTTGTGAAATATCGTGAATTTGAATATGGCCAATGCCGCTCATCACTACCGCAGGGCCATACACCGGTGGGGGGGGGGGTACAGGTAGGCAACAAGCTTTGTTTCAAATGTATGGCCGGATGAAGCACTGAAACAGTGCGAAACGAAGCTTGTTGCCTACCTGTATCCCCCCACCAGTGCATGTCCCTCTCCCCTTCATGTACATGTGAGTATGTCTGAATAAAGAAGTCATTCTGCAAGGGACGAAGTTTTGGTGAGTGGCCGTTTTTTTCTTCAAGTTTTTCTATCTGTATCATATACACATCATTGTAACCAGAGCACCACCACAAGTCAAGCACAGCAACAGGAGTGCAGCAGTAAGCATTCCGCCTTCATCCTCACAGTAGCCGGACATAGTTCTTTTTCTTTTATTTATTTTTAACAGCATACAAAATTAATGTTGTCTCAGATTTTTCCTAGGTTGCAATGCAGCTGAGACCTGACTCACTAGTCAGCTGATGACAGGGAGCCTGTCTGCTTCAAAGGTGGGAGGGATCGCTTGGTGGGAGAGAGATCAATCTGCAACTAATGCAACAGCTGTAGGCACCCTGATTGAAAACCACAGGTCTTTGAATGGATGCAGCTCACTTATGTTTCAATGGGTGGGGTGGCTGATGTGTGGGAGGGAGGAAAATGGAATTGTAGGATTTGTAGTCAAAAAAAGAAAAGTCAAACAGGAAATACCACTGTTATGGTTATCTCACAACATAGCCATTTAGCCCCAAGACAAGCGCAGATCATTCCTAAGCGTGTCCATTACTGTCTGCCAGGTCCGTACTAAAATCACCTTATGGTGGATAACCCCTTTAAAGGGGCAACTGGTTATTCAAATGTATCCCCTATCTGCAGGATAGGGGATAAGTATCGGATCGCTTGTGGTCCGACAGCTGGTACCCTACACAATCTCCAGAACAGGAGCTCCTCTCTTACAGACCCATTCTGGAGATTGCAGGGTGTCTGACCTGTTAACCAGCCTTCCTCCAGACCAACAGACACATGAAGCAGCATTCAAAGCAGCAGGCAGGAGGAAATCCGTCACACAGGAGAGGAACAGGTCGGCTAGCAGCCACGCCCGCATTCGGCTATGTTTTGGGGCTCCATCCTTTTGTCAAGTTTCAAGGCCATTGATATAGATCTCAGGAAATGTTTATTAAAATATGTCACAAAGTCTGCCAAATATTGCATGACATTTTAATAAAGGGGATTTGCAAAGTTCTAGAGGACACAACACAAAAAAAGTTTCCTGAACCAAGTGTACAAAGGATTTCTATTGCCATTTAATTAATTCAGCACTTTTCCCTGAAAGTCTCTGGCACTGGAGCAATTATGATCATACAGTGAGATTAACCGGGAAAAAAAATAAAATTGTAATTGTGATTTTTTCTTTTAAGAGCCAGACTGTATTGAGATAAGATCAGAGTTTGTGGAGCAGTCAGATTCCAGTCCAAGGTCCAGCAGAAAAAGAAATGTGTTTGATTGAAGGTTGGAAAGACAGAAAGCCACACATGAATGATTTTAAATATTCATATTTATTAATACTGATGGTTAACATTAAAGGGATTCCCACATATGTATTATTTAGTATCTGCTGCTTTTGGGTAAGTGATAATCTTACTGTATGTCACATAATAATATTAATAATAATAATAATAATAATAATATTATTAATAATAATAATAATAATAATGAAATAATAAAGAAAACTGTGAAATAAAGAAAACTGTGAAACACGTTTTGTTTAAAATTCAAAACAAGGATGAAAGTATTATATCATATTCTATGTTCTATATTAACAAGAAAGTTTACAATGCTAATCATGCACCCTACATCTACACTGTCAGTTGTTAAGGGGGTAATGCATTACACTAAGGTTCAGTAAAGAAACCTGTCTTTTTAGTTCCACCTACAGTGGGGCAAAAAAGTATTTAGTGAGCCACCAATTGTGCAAGTTCTCCCACTTAAAAAGATGAGAGGCCTGTAATTTTCATCATAGGTATACCTCAACAATGAGAGGCATAATAAAAAAAAAAAAAATCCATAATCACATTGTCTGATTTTTTTAAAGAATGTATTAGCAAATTAAGGTGGAAAATAAGTATTTGGTCAATAACAAAAGTTCATCTCAATACTTTGTTATATACCCTTTGTTGGCAATGACAGAGGTCAAACGTTTTCTGTAAGTCTTTACAAGGTTTTACACACTGTTGCTGGTATTTTGGCCCATTGCTCCATGCAGATCTCCTCTAGAGCAATGATGTTTTGTGGCAGCATGGACTTTCATCTCCCTCCAAAGGTTTTCTATGGGGTTGACATCTGGAGACTGGCTAGGCCACTCCAGGACCTTGAAAGGCTTCTTACGAAGCCACTCCTTCGTTGATGGGCGGTGTGTTTCGGATGATTGTCATGCTGAAAGACCCAGCCACGTTTCATCTTCAATGCCCTTGCCGATGGAAGGGTGTTTTCACCCATTCATTTTTTCCTTTACATGGATCAGTCGACATCCCTCTTTGGATGCAACTCAGCATTCTTTCTCCTCCAAACATAATGAGTTGAGTTTTTACCAAAAAGTTCTACTTTGGTTTCATCTGACCATATGACATTCTCCCAATACTCTTCTGGATCATCCAAATGCTCTCTAGCAAACTTCAGACGGGCCCGGACATGTACTGGCTTAAGCAGGGGGACACAGCTGGCACTGCATGATTTTAGTCCCTGGCGGCATAGTGTGTTAATGATGATAGCCTTTGTTACTTTGGTCCCAGCTCTCTGCAGGTCATTCACTAGGCCCCCGTGTGGTTCTGGCATTTTCGCTCACCATTCTTGTGATCATGTTGACACCATGGGGTGAGATCTTGCGTGGAGACCCAGATCAAGGGAGATTATCAGTGTCTTCCATTTTCTAATAATTGCTCCCACAGTTGATTTATTCACATCAAGCTGCTTGCCTATTGCAGATTCAGTCTTCCCAGCCTATTGCAGGTCTACAATTTTGTTTCTGGTGTCCTTCGACAACTTTTTGGTCTTGGCCATAGTGGAGTTTGGAGTGTGACTGTTTGAGGTTGTGGACAGGTGTCTTTTGTACTGATAACAAGTTCAAACAGGTGCTATTACTACAGGTAACGAGTGGAGGACAGAGGAGTCTCTTAAAGAAGAAGTTACAGGTCTGTGAGAGCCAGAAATCTTGCTTGTTTGTAGGTGACAAATACATATTTTCCACCATAATTTGCAAATAAAATGTTTAAAAATCAGACAATGGATTTTATTGATTTTTTTTTCATTATGTCTGTTACGCCGAGCGCTCCGGGTCCCTGCTCCTCCCCGGAGCGCTCACGGCGTCTCTCTCCCTGCAGCGCCCCGGTCGGTCCCGCTGACCGGGAGCGCTGCACTGACATGGCCGTCGGGGATGCGATTCGCACAGCGGGACGCACCCGCTCGCGAATCGCATCCCAAGTCACTTACCCGTCCCGGTCCCCTGCTGTCATGTGCTGGCGTGCGCGGCTCCGCTCTCTAGGGCGCGCGCGCGCCGGCTCTCTGAGACTTAAAGGGCCAGTGCACCAATGATTGGTGCCTGGCCCAATTAGCTTAATTGGATTCCACCTGCTCCCTGGCTATATCTGCTCACTGCCCCTGCACTCCCTTGCCGGATCTTGTTGCCTTGTGCCAGTGAAAGCGTTTAGTGTTGTCCAAAGCCTGTGTTACCTGAACTCCTGCTATCCATCTTGACTACGAACCTTGCCGCCTGCCCCGACCTTCTGCTACGTCTGACCTTGCCTCTGCCTAGTCCTTCTGTCCCACGCCTTCTCAGCAGTCAGCGAGGTTGAGCCGTTGCTAGTGGATACGACCTGGTTGCTACTGTCGCAGCAAGACCATCCCGCTTTGCGGCGGGCTCTGGTGAACACCAGTAGCCTCTTAGAACCGGTCCACCAGCACGGTCCACGCCAATCCCTCGCTGACACAGAGGATCCACTACCTGTAAGCCGAATCGTGACAGTAGATCCGGCCATGGATCCCGCTGAGGTGCCGCTGCCAAGTCTCGCTGACCTTACCACGGTGGTCGCTCAGCAATCGCAGCAGATTGCCCAACAAGGACAGCAGCTGTCGCAGTTGACCGCCACGTTACAGCAACTTCTGCCTCTGCTACAGCAGCAACCACCTCCTCCGCCAGCTCCTGCACCTCCTCCGCAGCGAGTGGCCGCTCCTAGCCTCCGCTTGTCCCTGCCGGACAAATTTGATGGGGACTCTAGACTCTGCCGTGGATTTCTGTCTCAATGTTCCCTGCATATGGAGATGTTGTCGGACTTGTTTCCTACAGAACGGTCTAAGGTGGCGTTCGTAGTGAGCCTTCTTTCAGGAAAGGCCTTGTCTTGGGCCACACCGCTCTGGGACCGCAATGATCCTGCCACAGCCACAGTCCAGTCCTTCTTCGCTGAAGTCCGTAGTGTCTTCGAGGAACCAGCCCGAGCTTCTTCTGCCGAGACTGCCCTGCTGGTCCAGGGTAATTCTTCAGTGGGTGAGTACGCCATCCAATTTCGTACTCTTGCTTCCGAATTATCATGGAATAACGAGGCTCTCTGCGCGACCTTTAAAAAAGGCCTATCCAGTAGCATCAAGGATGTGCTGGCCGCACGAGAGATTCCTGCCAACCTGCAAGAACTTATCCATTTGGCCACCCGCATTGACATGCGTTTTTCTGAGAGACATCAGGAGCTCCGCCAGGAAAAAGACTTAGATCTCTGGGCACCTCTCCCACAGCATCCTTTGCAGTCTACGCCTGGGCCTCCCGCCGAGGAGGCCATGCAAGTGGATCGGTCTCGCCTGACCCAGGAAGAGAGGAATCGCCGTAGGGAAGAAAATCTTTGTCTGTACTGTGCCAGTACCGAGCATTTCTTGGTGGATTGCCCTATTCGTCCTCCACGTCTGGGAAACGCACGCACGCACCCAGCTCACGTGGGTGTGGCGTCTCTTGGTTCAAAGTCTGCTTCTCCACGTCTCACAGTGCCCGTGCGGATTTCTCCTTCAGCCAACTCCTCCCTCTCAGCCGTGGCCTGCTTGGTCTCTGGTGCCTCTGGGAATTTTATTTTGGAGTCCTTGGTGAATAAATTCTGCATCCCGGTGACCCGTCTCGTCAAGCCGCTCTACATTTCCGCGGTCAACGGAGTCAGATTGGATTGCACCGTGCGTTACCGCACAGAACCCCTCTTGATGTGTATTGGACCCCATCACGAAGTGATTGAGTTCTTCGTCCTTCCCAACTGTACCTCTGAGGTCCTCCTCGGTCTGCCATGGCTCCGGCTTCATTCTCCCACCCTTGACTGGACCACCGGGGAGATCAAGAACTGGGACTCTGCTTGCCATAGGAAGTGCCTCTCCCCCCCTCCCAGTCCCGTCAGGCAAGCCTCAGTGCCTCCTCATGGCCCCCGTCCTGGTGACACACTGCCCCGTGCCAGGCTTCGCCCTCTGCCCTCCCTCCCCATTCCCACTCCTGCTGTACTGCCTGCCTTTGAGGAAACCCTCCATTCACTCCCGGTGTCCTCGTCCCAGGTAAAGCAGTTGTCGGACAAAAAAAGGGGGAGACCTAAGGGGGGGGTACTGTTACGCCGAGCGCTCCGGGTCCCTGCTCCTCCCCGGAGCGCTCACGGCGTCTCTCTCCCTGCAGCGCCCCGGTCGGTCCCGCTGACCGGGAGCGCTGCACTGACATGGCCGTCGGGGATGCGATTCGCACAGCGGGACGCACCCGCTCGCGAATCGCATCCCAAGTCACTTACCAGTCCCGGTCCCCTGCTGTCATGTGCTGGCGCGCGCGGCTCCGCTCTCTAAGGCGCGCGCGCGCCGGCTCTCTGAGACTTAAAGGGCCAGTGCACCAATGATTGGTGCCTGGCCCAATTAGCTTAATTGGATTCCACCTGCTCCCTGGCTATATCTGCTCACTGCCCCTGCACTCCCTTGCCGGATCTTGTTGCCTTGTGCCAGTGAAAGCGTTTAGTGTTGTCCAAAGCCTGTGTTACCTGAACTCCTGCTATCCATCTTGACTACGAACCTTGCCGCCTGCCCCGACCTTCTGCTACGTCTGACCTTGCCTCTGCCTAGTCCTTCTGTCCCACGCCTTCTCAGCAGTCAGCGAGGTTGAGCCGTTGCTAGTGGATACGACCTGGTTGCTACTGCCGCAGCAAGACCATCCCGCTTTGCGGCGGGCTCTGGTGAACACCAGTAGCCTCTTAGAACCGGTCCACCAGCACGGTCCACGCCAATCCCTCGCTGACACAGAGGATCCACTACCTGTAAGCCGAATCGTGACAATGTCTCTCATAGTTGAGGTATACCTATGATTAAAATGACTAAATACTTAATGGTGGCTGGCTAAATACTTTTTTGCCCCACTGAAATGGAGGTACAATTCCAAAGGAGATTGCAATACCAAGATTACCAAGCCTGAGGTTATTTATTTTGGAAAAAAAAGATATTTCAGAGGCGATCTTGTTATACTTAGGCCTGTAACCATGACAAGCAGCATCCTCTAAATTTGGGTAAAAGAAGGTTTCTCCATTATCACATATGGGTGTCCTTTATGGAAAAGCAGTGAGACTATGGAACTCTCCTCCATTGAAGGGGGTTGACACATTAAACATGTTCAAGAGGGATCAAGATGTCTTTGTTACGAATACTAGATTTCTGGAGTTGGGATTTATCCTAATGTTTCGACTGCCATATTTGGGGTCAGCAATAAATGTTTTCCCACTTGTATAGGGCAATTTGCAACTGTCTCATAAGGTGTTTTTTATTTTTATTTCTCTGGATCAACAAAGTTGGGTTATAGCTTGGACTTGATTGACCTCCCGCCCCCATGAACTATCTAAATCAATGTTCAATCCATAATACAGCTCTTTAAAGTGTACCTGTCATTAACAAAAACATTTTATATAATGTAGATAATAACATTATATGTATATATGTAATATACATTGGTTAAAGAATGTGTATATTTTTGTCCCTGTAGCTATTGTCTTTGTGTCTCTGTGAGGAGACCAAATACAGGAAGTGTGGGCTATGTGCACTGAGGACAAGCAGGGCTCTGAGCAGTGAAGACAAGCAGGGCTCTGTGCAGTGAAGACAAGCAGGGCTCTGTGCAGTGAGGACAAGCAGGGATCTGTGCAGTGAAGACAAGCAGAGCTCTGTGCACTGAGGACAAGCATGGCTCTGTACACTGAGGACAAGCAGGGCTCTGTACACTGAGGACAAGCAGCGTCATGTGCAGTGAGGACAAGCAGGGTTCTGTACACTGAGGACAAGCAGGGCTCTGTACACTGAGGACAAGCAGGGCTCTGTACACTGAGGACAAGCAGGGCTCTGTACACTGAGGACAAGCAGGGCTCTGTACACTGAGGACAAGCAGCATCATGTGCAGTGAGGACAAGCAGGGTTCTGTACACTGAGGACAAGCAGGGCTCTGTACACTGAGGACAAGCAGGGCTCTGTACACTGAGGACAAGCAGGGCTCTGTGCACTGAGGACAAGCTGGGCCCTGTACACAGAGGACAAGCAGGGTTCTGTACACTGAGGACAAGCAGGGCTCTATACACTGAGGACAAGCAGGGCTCTGTACACTGAGGACAAGCAGGGCTATGTACACAGAGGACAAGCAGGGTTCTGTACACTGAGGACAAGCAGGGCTCTATACACTGAGGACAAGCAGGGCTCTGTACACTGAGGACAAGCAGGGCTCTGTACACTGAGGACACGCAGGGCTCTGTACACTGAGGACAAGCAGGGCTCTGTACACTGAGGACAAGCAGGGCTCTGTACACTGAGGACAAGCAGGGCTCTGTGCAGTTAGGCTCTGTGACATGCTCCCAGCTCACACAGCAGGATTATTGACAAGCCAGGAGCCTGCAGAGAGACCTAATTGTCTTGCCCTTACTTCCTGTTTTTGGTCTCCTCACAGAGACGCATGCAATAGCTGCAGCATTTTTTCACCCAAAAATATACACATACTGTAAGTTAACCAATATATATTACAAATATACATATGATGTTATTATCTACATTATATCAAAAGTTTTTGTTAACGACAGGTACACTTTAACCCCTTAAGGACCAGGCCAATTTTCACTGTAGGACCTCCAGATGTTGCAAAACATTTTTTGCACATCTGACCACTGTCACTTTAACCCCTTAAGGACTCAGCGTTTTTCCGTTTTCATTTTTTCCTAATCACCTTCTAAAAGTCATAACGCTTTCAATTTTGCACATAAAATTCCATATCATGGCTTATTTTTGCGCCACCAATTCTACTTTGCAGTGACATTAGTCATTTCACTAAAAAAAAACACGGGGAAACGGAAAAAAAATAATTGTGCGACAAAATTGAAGAAAATTTTTTATTTTGTAAATTTTGGGGCTTCCGTTTCTACGTAGTGAATTTTTCTGTAAAGATGACACCTTATTTTTATTCTGTAGGTCCATACGGTTAAAATTATACCCTACATAGGTTTGATTTTGTCGTACTTATGAAAAAAATCACAACTACATGCAGGAAAATTTATACGTTAAAAATTCTCATTTTCTGACCCCTATAACTATTTTATTTTTCCATGTACGGGGCAGTATGAGGGCTCATTGTTTGTGCCATGTTCTGAGGTTTTTATCGGTACCATTTTTTGTATTGATCGGATTTTTTGATCGCTTTTTATACATTTTTTCATTATATGAAAAGTGACCAAAAATACGCTATTTTGAAGTTTGGAATTTTTTTACGCATACGCCATTGACCGTGCGGTTTAATGAATAATATATTTTTATAGTTCAGATATTTCCGCACGTGGCGATACCACATATGTTTATTTTTATTTCCACAGTTTTTTTTTCCATGGGAAAAGGTGGATGATTCAAACTTTTATTAGGGATGGGGTTAAATTACCTCTATTAACTTTTTTTTCCCTTTTTTTTTTTTTTTTTTGCAGTGTTATAGCTCCCATAGGGATCTATAGTTGAAGTCAGATGTGTAAATGAAAAAAAAAAAAATTTCACTAAAATGCATTTTTTTTTTTTGACAAATCTCTGGAACAGTGGGCTGAGCAAATGAAAAATTGAATTTTTCAATTTCACGGACCACTGTTCCAAAAATCTGTCAGGCACCTGTGGGGCTTAAATGCTCACTGCACCCCATAATACATTACATGACAGGTGTAGTTTCTAAAATGGGGTCACATGTGGGGGGGGGGGGGTCCAGTGTTCTGGAACTATAGGGGCTTTGTAAACACACGTGGCCTTCAATTCCTGACAAATTTTCTCTTCATAAGCCCAATGGTGCTCCTTCTCTTCTGAGCATTGTAGTGCACCTGCAGAGTACTTTACATCCACATATGGGGTATTTTCTTACTCAGAAGAAATGGGGTTACAAATATTGGGGACTTTTCTCCTATTTTGCCTTGTGAAAAGGAAAAATTTAGGGTAACACCAGCATTTTAGTGAAAAAAAAATAATTATTTTCATTTTCCCATCCGACTTTAATGAAAACACCTGTGGGGTGTTAAGGCTCACTATACCCCTTGTTACATTCCAAGAGGAATGTAGTTTCCAAAATGGGGTCACATTTTTGCATTTATGTCAGAAATGCTGTAAAATCTGCCACCCCTGTGCAAATCACCAATTTAGGCCTCAAATGTACATGGTGCGCTCTCACTCCTGAGCCTTGTTGTGCGTCCACAGAGCATTTTACGCCCACATATGGGGTATTTCCGTACTCAGGAGAAATTGTGTTACAAATGTTGGGGTCTTTTTTCGTTTTGCCTCTTGTGAAAATAAAAAGTATGGGCAACACCAGCATGTTTGTGTAATTTTTTTTATTTTTTTACACTAACATGCTGGTGTAGCCCCCAACTTTTCCTTTTCATAACAAGTAAAAGGAGAAAAATCGCCCCAAAATTTGTAGTGCAATTTCTCCCTAGTACGGAAATACCCCATATGTGGCCCGAAACTGTTTACTTGTAATACGACAGGGCTCCGAATTGAGAGAGCGTCATGCGCATTTGAGGACTAAACTAGGGATTGCATTGGGGTGGACATAGGGGTATTCTACGCCAGTGATTTCCAAACAGGTTGTCTCCAGCTGTTGCTAAACTCCAAGCATGTCTGGACAGTCAGTGGATGTCCGTAAATGCTGGGAGTTGGTGTTTTGCAACAGCTGGAGGCTCCATTTTGGAAACACTGTTACGTTTTTCATTTTTATTGGGGGGGGCAGTGAAAGGGGTTGTATATATATTGTTTTACCCTTTATTATGTGTTAGTGCAGTGTAATGTAGTGTTTATAGGGTACATTCGCACTGGCGGAGGTTTACAGTGAGTTTCCCGCTAGGATTTTGTGCTGCGACTTGAAGCAGGAAACTTACTGTAAACCTGCCCGTGTGAATGTACCCTGTACCCTGTACCTTCACATGGGGCAAACCTCCAGCTGTTTCAAAACTACAACTCCCAGCATGTACTGACAGACTGTGCATGCTGGGAATTGTACATTTGCACAGCTGGAGGCACACTGGTTGGAAAACCTTCAGTTAGGTTTTGTTACATAACTCTGTATTTTCCAACCAGTGTGCCTCCAGCTGTTGCAAAACTACAACTCCCAGCATGTACTGATCGCCAAAGGGCATGCTGGGAGATGTAGTTAGGCAACAGATGGAGTTACGCAACTACAACTCCCAGTATGCCGGGACAGCTATTTGCTGTTTGGGCATGCTGGGATTTGCAGTTTTGCAACAGCTGGAGGGCTACAGTTTGGAGATCACTGTGCA
Organism: Hyla sarda; assembly: GCF_029499605.1. Classification (NCBI taxonomy): domain Eukaryota; kingdom Metazoa; phylum Chordata; class Amphibia; order Anura; family Hylidae; genus Hyla; species Hyla sarda. Next base: position 394,819,110 of record NC_079191.1, read on the forward strand.
GTGATCTCCAAACGGTGGTCCTAAAGATGTTGCAAAACTACAAATCCCAGCATGCTCAGACAGCAAACTGCTGTGTTGGCATGTTAGGAGTTGTAGTTTTGCAAGATCTAGAGGGCCACTGTTTAGAGACCACTGCACAGTGATCTCCAGACTGTAGCCCTGCAGCTGTTGCAAAACTGCAAATACCAGCATACCCAAACAGCAAACAGCTGTCTGGGCATGCTGGGAGTTGTAGTTTTGTAACATCTGGAGGGCTACAGTTTAGAGACCACTGTATAGTGGTCTCAAACCATAGCGCTCCAGATGTTGCTAGGCAACTCACCAGCTTCAATAGGATCAAGGGAACAGCATTGCCGTCCTCTTCTGCCGCCAATCTGTGCTTCTGATCACCGCCTGCTGCCACCGCCAATGGCTAAGTGGACTTCAGCGCCAGTCCTCCTCGGTTTCCCCATTCTGCCAAGCCTATTGTGGGTGGGCAGAACGGGGAAACTGAAAGTTAACCCCCCGCCACCGATCTTCTATTGGTCGTCGCTTCTAGACGACCAATAGTCGGGATAGGATGGGTGGCACCCCTGCCACCTCATTCCTATCCCTTCAGGGAGATCGTGGGTGTCTTGGACAACCCTGATCGCCCTTATTTTCCGGGTCACCATAGACCTGTATGACCCGGAATTAGTGCAAATCGCCGGTGTGAATTCATGGGGATGACATGGGGGGTCTGATGACCCTCCTGGGCATTTGCACGGGGTGCCTGCTTATAGATATAAGCAGTTACCCCGGTCTGGTCCCCGCCCGGTGAGCGGCGGGGACCGAAATTCCCACAGGCGTACAGGTACGCCCCTGGTCCTTAAGTACCAGGGAGCAAAGGCGTACCTGTATGCCCTTGGTCCTTAACAGGTTTTCATAGATAGGGGTTATCAACCAAACCAGAATCCCCCCCAAAAAGGAGCAAACATTAATCTGTAGACAGCTTTTTTTGGAGTTCTAACCCTTTATGAGTACAGAAAAGTCTGCTGGTTGTCTGGGGGATACTGTTTCTCTTTGTAGCTAGCTGATGTAGGTTGTCTTAAAATGCATTTATCAAAAACTGTGCAGAGGAAAAATAGGCCAGCTGTCCATAGCAACCAATCAGTTTGCTTCTTTCATTTTCCAGAGGCCTTTTTAAAACTGAAAGAAGCGATCTGATTGGTCGATATGGGCAACTGGTCAACTTTTCCGCTGCACAAACTTTACTGAATCTCCCCAATGTTCCCTGAGAAAAAGGTATGCAATATAGCTCCCTTCTAAAGGAAAGAAATCTGTCTTACTAGTTGCCCCTTTTGGAGGTACTATAGCTACCTAGTAAATCAATGCCCAACATATGTGAAAGGCCTCTCATCTTGCCAACTAGTATCCTGCTCTGCTGGTGATTGACAAAGACAAAGACACAATTTTTAATAGATGGATTCCTTTCCTTTTTGAAGAATGTTCTGGTCTGATAATCTATAGTTGTGTTTGAAGGCTCTTTTATGGGTCAGACACTGAAAAGGCAGCTGCCTCCAATAGGTGACACTAAAGAGACAATTATGTTTCTGGAGTATGTCGGGAACATGTGCACATGTGCTACTCATGGCACGTGGGGTGCATTTGTGTGGCAAGTGGGGGCTGCCGACATTCACCTGCAAAAGTGCGGCGCCTTCTGTGAGCGCTGGCCCCATCACTGTGAGCACCACACAGCTGTCACTTTAAGAGACGTGCTGCACACAGGCACGTCTCCTACGTCCTCTACCCGCCCTGGCTTCTCACTCAGGAACCTGCTGTGTAGAATTGTTTGCCCCACGCACAGAGTGAGGGAGAGAGGATATTAATCTTCTCCCTTGTCAGTATGAACTGAGGAGTGGAGGAGCTGACAGAGCCGTCACTAAGGTTTTGTTATCTTTTTTTTTCTGTATTGAGGGAGTCTCTGTAATCCTGGGGGGAGTGGGGGTGTTTTGTGGCCGTGAGGTGAATTCATACGGTTTTCAATACGGTTCTGTACAGTTTTCAAATTGAAAAAGTATATGGGAAATGTATTGAAAAACGTGGTGTGAACCCAGCCTTATACAGGATATAACTCAGGATCAGTACAGGATAAATTATGTAATGTATGTACACAGTAACCTCACCAGCCGAATAGTGAGTACAGCTCCGGAGTATAATACAGGATATAACTCAGGATCAGTACAGGATAAGTAATATAATGTATGTACACAGTCACCTCACAAGCAGAATAGTGAGTACAGCTCCGGCGTATAATACTGGATATAACTCAGGATCAGTACAGGATAAGTAATGTAATGTATGTACACAGTCACCTCACCAGCAGAATAGTGACTACAGCTCTGGAGTATAATACAGGATATAAATCGAGATTTTCCTAGCTTGTGACGGAAAATATTAGTTATATGAAGACAGGAGGCGAGTATCTTATGCATTAATCTTTCTTTATTAATGCCCATAGCAGAAAAATGCACTATTTAATGTAAAGAAAAATGAACAGAAACTTGAACTACAACTCCCAGCAGTCCTAGGGCCACAGTGGCCACTCCCAACCCTGTAGGCCCTATATAAGGACTGCCTCATAACAGATCTTCCTCTTTCTGTATGCGAATCGCCACTGCACCGGAACCATGAACTCCAAGCGGACGCCACCGTAATCCTCCAGACTCGTCGACCAACCGGCCCGACATCTCAGCTTCCGGAGGCAAACTGGGGAACTTCAACTTCGTCCCAACGGGGACCTTAGATAAACCCAACGCATTCGACCAACAGGTTATCCATGCACAGGAACCAGCTGCCGTGATCAGTACCCTGAAAAGAGAATGTAGAAACGTAATAGGGTTGGGTAGGGAGGGAAGATACTCGCCTCCTGTCTTCATATAACTAATATTTTCCGTCACAAGCTAGGAAAATCTCGATTTATATATCAGACAGGAGGCTCATATCTTATGCAGGTTCAAAGCTAGCAACCAGATAAAATACATACGAACATAAGCAAAACATCACAAAACCGACATGGAGACATGTTCCTCCGGTCTGAAGTAGAAATGACGAAAGGTAGATTCAGAAGACCAATCAGCCGCCATTAAAAGATCAGCAAGGGAACCACCCGTCGTGACCACTTTAGTGGCCATAGCTCCCCTGGACGAATGTGCCCCAAAAAGGGACACGTCAATGCCCGCCATCTCCATGGCGGATCGGACCCACCGCGCCAGGGTTGCGGAGGTGACCGGATGATGAGGCTTGACATAAGAGACAAGGAGTTGAGAAAAGTCAGGAGAACGTAGCTCAGCAGTAAGTTTGAAGGCAACGAACAACGCAGAGGCGAGGATGTGCTGGAAAATAAGGGTAGAAAACGGAATGTAAACTCGTTTTGGTCCTGCGCACCACCGAGAAGTTTACACCTTGAGGCGAGAATTGACGCCTAGAGATGTCCAGGGCTTTAACGTCTGAGACTCTCTTGATGGAGACCAGGCATAATAGGACCGTAAGTTTGTAGGACAACAGGCGCAAAGAAAGCGGCTCATTGTCCTCCCATCCAGAGAACATGTCCAGCAATCGGGAAACATCCCAAGTGGATTGATATTTAGGACGGGGAAGACGCTTATGTTTCATGCCGCGCAACAACCTACACACCAATGGATGTTTGCCGACCGGCAACGAGTCCACCGGGTAGTGATAAGCGGAAATTGCCGACCGGTACACGTTGATGGAGCTGAATGATTTACCGGATTCAAAAGAATCCACCAGATAATTTACTATTATGGATATAGGCGCTTGTATGGGATCAACCTGTCGTTGATCACACCAACGCACCCAAAGTCTCCAGGCTGATCGATATGCCGATCGAGTCCCGGGGGCCCAGGCCAGGGCGAGTAGGTCCCTAGCCGATTGAGAAAGGTCGCCGTCTGTGTCCGGCACCCTGAAGCCAACCACGCTAGGAGAGTCAGGTTGCCCTCCGCTACTAGAGGGTGGATACACCTGGTTGGGTTGGAGAGAATTTGCGGGAAACTCGGCAGTAACCTGGGATAATCCAAGGTCATCCCCAGAAGGAGGGGAAACCAGGGCTGTGTCGGCCACCAGGGGGTGATCAACACAATGTTCGCCTTCTGGTTCGCTAGATGTAGGAGAACCTTGGGGATCATGGAGAACGGGGGAAACGCATAGTGCGTCCCCTCCGGCCATATTTGGCGAAAGGCGTTGACCGCGACTGCCTCTGGGTCTGGTCGCCAGCTGAAGAATCGAGGTAGATGATGATTGAGTCGTGAGGCAAAGAGATCTATGCTCAACGGACCCCAAAGGAGATTCAGCTGAAGGAAGATGGAACGATCCAGACGAAAGTCGCTGGAGTCCAGAAGACAGCGAGAATTCCAATCGGCTACCGCATTGGAAACCCCCGGAATATATTCTGCCAATGGCACGATGTTGCGGGAGAGACAGAAGTGCCAAAAACCCCTTGCGATGTCGGCAAGGATTTTGGATCTGGTGCCCCCCAGGCGGTTGACATACTGTACCGCCGCAACATTGTCCATGCGTAATAATACGCAGCAATTGGACACCTCTGACAGGAAGCTCTTGACGGCAAATGATGCCGCCAGAAGTTCTAATGCATTGATGTGGAGGAGGGATTCCTCTGAGGACCAGGTCCCTCCCGTAGTGGCGTCTCCAAAACGAGCGCCCCAGCCTAGGCGGCTCGCATCCGACTCTAGAATGAAGTCCGGATTGGAATTGAAGATCGTCTTGCCATTCCATTCGACGGCATGACGTAGCCACCACCGCAATTCTGCCTTGGCCTCCGCATCGAGGGGTATCTCGTCTGCGTACTTGAGGCCTTGCCGAAGATGAAGGATTTTGAGTCTCTGGAGGGCCCTGTAGTGTAGAGGGGCCGGAAATATGGCCTGAATGGAGGCCGCCAAGAGACCCACCAGGCGAGCTAGGGTCCGCAAGGACAAAAAGCCTTTGCGCAAAACTGCCCTGATCTCCTTGCGAATGAGAGCCAACTTCGCCTTGGGCAAGCGCAACACAGCTTGATTGGTGTCCACCAAGAAACCCAAGAACTCCAGATCCTGTACAGGGGCGAGGACTGATTTCTCGTGGTTGATTAGAAATCCCAGTCCTTGTAAGAGGGAAATCGTCCACCCCAAGTGGAGAGAGGCTTGATTCTTTGAGCGAGCCATGATGAGGATGTCGTCCAGATAAATGATCAGACGAACCCCTCTCTTCCTCAGGGAAGCCACCACCGGTTTCAATAGTTTGGTGAAACACCAGGGGGCAGACGAGAGACCGAAAGGAAGGCAAGTAAATTGCCACATCCGATCTCTCCAGATGAAACGGAGTAGTTGTTGGGAAGCCGTGTCCATGGGGACGGTGAGATAGGCGTCTTTTAAGTCCACCTTTACCAGCCAGTCTCCCGTTTGCAGAAGGTCCCGAAGGCAATGTATGCCTTCCATCTTGAAATGTCGATAGGCGACATGTTGGTTGAGATCCCGAAGGTTTATCACGGGGCGGAATCCGCCTCCTTTTTTCTTGACGAGGAAAAGGTTGCTGACAAACCCCGGGGATGACGGGCTGACCTCTACAACCGCTCGCTTGGACAAAAGGTCCTGCAATTCTTTGTCTATGAGGGTAACGTTTTGAAGTGAAAACCGGAATGGAAGGGGTAGTATGCCCAGTTCCGGAGGGGTGAGAAGATCTATATGGCAACCCGTTATAGTCGTGAGAATCCACGCGTCTGCCGTAATCGCAGACCAGGCGTGGATAAAATACTGAAGATGGCCCCCCACAGGAATGTGTGATAGTGGAATGGGTGGAACACTTACCGGTAGGAGGGCAAGATCGGGGATATCCTCTGCCTCCACGGCCGCGCCACGGTCTGCCCCTGGGCGGGAAGAATGGCGCCGGTTGAGCCACTGGCATGGTATAGGAGGGTGGAGCCTGGGGATACAGCGGTGGAGCCGTTGCCCTAGGATACGGCCTGTATGAAGAGGTCCGGCCGGCAGAACGGCCCCTATTTCTGCCGGCCCGGGGGAAAACCTTGTTGGCCCCTGATTTCTTTAGAGAGGTTTGGGCCTTGTCCAGACTATTGAAGAGCCCAACAAATTTGTTAATATCTTTAACCAGGTTATCCCCAAAAAGCATACCCTCTGCCGAGGGTCCTGGTTCAGTCTCAGCTAGGTGGGTCAATTGCGGGTCAAGCCGCATAAGGATAGAGCGCCTGCGCTCAGTAGAGCACGCTGTATTGGCGCTGCCGACCAGACATATGGCCCTTTGGGCCCACCCCCGGAGTTGGGTCAGATCCACGGGTTGATCTGCCGCAGCAGCCTGTTCTGAAAGGTTCAGGATCTTTGTGAGTGGGCCCAATAGGTCTAAAATACGATCCTGGATGGTCTTTAGAGACCGTTCTATTCCTTTTTTCGGGAATTTTGCCAACTTACCCAGGTATTTGGCTAGGATAGGGTCTACTTCGGGAGTAGCGACCACTTTCTTTTGTATAAAAGGTCTGGGACATTCCGCCCGTAATTTGTTACGGTTAGTCCTTTCAATGGCCCAACGTGCCCAGAACTCCACATACTGGGATACATGAGGTATGGGGTCCAGTCGCCAGAGCGAGGGTGGGATATCGCGTCTGGGTGGAAAAATGGTTCACCTAGGGCATCTAGGAGTACCTCACCCTGCGGTTCAGGGTCGGCGTTGGTGGTGAACGCCGAGGGCCCAGCATCCTCATCTTGGGAATCAGACTCGGAGACCGAAGTCTCGCCCGATTCATTATCTGATTCCTCGTCCGAGGGTTCTACATATGAATTGGGCTTGGCCCGCCTGGCGGACCTCTGCCTCTTTGGTAACTCCCTGAGGCCCAGGGGTCGTTTAGAGTCTGTAGGATGCATGGGTCGGCAGACCGTGGGGGGAGCTGCCTGTGGCATATTATTTACTTCCCCTGCCGGGGAGTCAGAAGCCGCAACTGTATGCTTCCTTTTCTGAGAGGCTTTACCCTTCTTTGAAGGCGGCTCATCGCTGTGAGATAGCGGAATAGGGGTCAAAGACAGCACTGGATGTGGGCCTGTTGGAGCAATTGCTGAGGCCAGGGCTGCTTGAACGGACCTATTTATGAGTTCCTGTATTTGGGCTGCACTCATGAACTGTGCTGTATCTAGAGTTAAGTCATCCCCCCCAGTGGGAGCAGATGTGGAAGCATGAGACATGGTAAGTATTTGTAAGTATCTGCTAGGATAAGAGAACTGACAGACTAACAAGTATCCTGAACAGTTCAATAAATAATTGATAGAATTATTAACTAATATAGGGCAATGGGCTTACTGAGGAAGAAACAAGTCCAGGCTCCGACCTCCACACCGTTAGCACTGCACTGGCGCTATGGTGGGAGGAGAGCCAAAGGTATAGAAAACACCAGGGACGAAGTCTCACCAGACTACGTCTCCTGGAATCACTATTGGCTCTGTCCGGGACCGCCCACTGAAACGTCAGTGGGGAACCGCCCATAGAACCAGCAAGGGCCGCGCCGAAAGACGCGGCCTGACGAGAGGACCCGCCCGCGCGCGCAAAAAAGCGAAGGAGAAGGAGGACGGGAAAAAGGCGCAAGGTAAAATGGCGGAAAGGAGACAGAGAGAACGGGGAGAAAGTAATAGAAGGAAAAAGCCGCGAAATGCCGCTACAGGCAGCGATATATTATACAATAACAATGATATTAACGGAAGAATATAATGGAAGTAAATAAAATAATTAATTATAAATAATTAACTATAAATAAATATATACAAATATGAATAAAGAAGAGCACTATATAGTGAGGGAGAGGGAAAGGTAGCTCCCCCAGGCTATAAAAACGCCAGATATAACTGAAAATATATATATAGAAATGGAATCACTTATCTGAAATCTGCTATGAGCAGAAAGAAAGAGGAAGATCTGTTATGAGGCAGTCCTTATATAGGGCCTACAGGGTTGGGAGTGGCCACTGTGGCCCTAGGACTGCTGGGAGTTGTAGTTCAAGTTTCTGTTCATTTTTCTTTACATTAAATAGTGCATTTTTCTGCTATGGGCATTAATAAAGAAAGATTAATGCATAAGATATGAGCCTCCTGTCTGATAGATAACTCAGGATCAGTACAGGATAAGTAATGTAATGTATGTACACAGTGACCTCCCCAGCAGAATAGTGAGTGCCCTTCTTGAGTATAATACAGAATATAACTCAGGATCAGTACAGGATAAGTAATGTAATGTATGTACACAGTCACCTCACCAGCAGAATAGTGAGTACAGCTCTGGAGTGCTGACCAATTAGTTGCGGGTGTGGTCGTGCTTCAGCTGTGCTGTGTGTGTCTGCTGTGTCTCCTGAGCTCCAGGGATTTCCACCTGTTCCACCTGGGGCCTGCTTCCTCCTCCCCAGGGAGGGAGTGGGTTTCCAGGCATGAGTGAGGGAGGCGAGGCCCAGGCTTCTGCTCCTCGGAATAGGCCGCAGGGGAGCAGTAGAAGCCAGCAAGCGGCCGGAACATCGGAGGATTTGGGGGTGAGGCGTTCCACCAGGAGTCGCAGCAATGCTGCTCCAACTCCCCCCACAGAGGCGAAAAACTCCAAGGTGGGATCCTCCTTGGGAAAGCTGGGTGCTGCCAGTGGAAAGCTGGGTTCGTCCGGAAGAAGGCAGAGTGCTCACGGAGGTGAAGCCGACCTCAGTGAGGAAGGCTGGGGAGTGCTGAGGACCCGGGAGTCTATTTCCACCTATACCTCCCGGGTAAAAAGTCACCTCCGTGAGTATGAAGACGCCTGTAAGGCCATCAGGAGGCTCCGAGAGGAACTGCGGTGTGCCCGTGCCAGAGCTAAGGTAACTCCTAAACGGAAAAAAACTGAGATCAAGGCAGAGATAAAAAGACTTATGGCTGACATGCAAGTTTTGGAGGAGAGGAGAGCAGCATTACTGGAGAAGAGTGGGCCATTTAAAGAAAAATTGGAAAATGAGGAGCGCTTCAGGGTGAAAGAAGAAGATAAAAATAAAAGGTTGATGGGGCTGCAACCTGAGAGCCAGGTGGATGATGCGGAGGAGATGGAGGAAGAACTACAGCCAGATCCACCTGGTGGCCTGCGGCAACAGCAGCAGGCCCCGTACAGTGGGCCCCCTGCACAGCAGCCAGCAGTATCACCTGCCGACTCAGGGGAGGACAGTGACAGCAGCTACCAGGGAGGGGCGCTAATGGCCCAGATCCGCATGCTGGAATCCCCAGTGTGTCCTCAGAACCTGGTGTTTGGAGATGAGCTCCCAAATGAGGCACCTGGGGATAAGAAGAAAAAGAAGGCCAAGCCAAAGCAGCAAGAAGTGGTGAGTTACATCTACACCCCCCTCCCTGTAAATCCTGAGTCGGCCGCAGGGTCAGCTCATTGTGCAAGCCCCGTTACCCAGCCCAGCCCGTGTTCTGTGGTGGACTCGGTGCAAAGGTGCGGGGAGAGTACAAATACTGAAAGGGCGCAGAGCTCCATGCCTGTTTGCAGTAGCAGGGATGGAGCAGAGAAGGCATCGGCCGCAAGGCCGTACAGTGAGGGCGGCTCAGCGGTGGGCAGAGAGGCAGACTCCGGGGCTGTAGTTCGCTCCCCTGTGCGAGAGGGGGGTGACTCAGTGCCGGAGGTAGTAAAGGGCATAACAGACACTCCCAAAAGTGAAGAAAAACGTTTGTTTTGCATTGGTGCCGCTGATCCCATTGATCAGCGGCGCCATGAAAAGACTGGAGATGATGCTGATGAGGCGGAGGGCACTAATAAGAACAGGGCTGGGGCCTCCTCTAGACCGGGCAAGCATGCTGCCTGGTCCCTTAAAGGGCCAGCGGAGGTTGTCCCAGCCCCAGTGCCCCGTGATGCTGAGGCAAAACAGGAAAAAACATCATCATCATCATCATCATCCTCTTTTCCCGGATTTGCTATTTCTGGTCCAGCCAGTGTGAATGAGAAGGTAAATGGGGGTACGGGGTGTATGACTGGGGAGAGGATGGAGGTTAATGTTATTGGAGAAGGTGATTTTGCTGTTGCTGTAATTGGGGGTGGTGGTGATGGGACTACAGATGAGGCTATTGGAAACAATGTTGTTGGGGGAAGTGCTAATGTTGTTATTGGGGGTGGTGGGGATGTTGTCATTAGAAGTGGTGTAGGTGTAGGGTCTGGTCCGGTTGCCCCCCCAGTGGTGACAGATCATAGGAGTTATGCCAATGTCACTGCTGGGGGAAGTAGAATACTTTCCTCGTCTCCTGACTCTAGGGACGGTTTATTGCAGCGACGTCTCCTGGAAGCTCTGAAAAAGGGGGAAAGGTCGATTAATGTAGAGGGTAGAGCAGTTGATCTGTCCTTCTGGATAGAGAGACACGGTCTCTCTGCCTTCCGAGAGGAAAGAGGGGGCGATACTGTGTGGTCCCTCCCAACAGCCGGGGCAGGTAGTAACCGTAGGAATGTGGTCCGTCTTCGGTGGCAGGGCGAAGATACGTGTCCTTCAAGGACCAAAGTGGTTGAGCTCTTGCTAAAGATGGGCTTCAAGGCAGTTGATATCTTTGCCTTGATACATCCCTACGGTGCTCTTGAATTCGATATCAGTTTTGTTCGGCCAGAGGGGCTTGAGCTTTTCTGGTCGAATTATGAATTGGTAAAGAATGAGCCCGGCTGGCGAGACTTTGCCGTACAGGCATTGTCTCGTCAAAACGAAATCAAGAGAGTGACCGTTTTGACCCGTAACGAATCACTATCTTGTGTTGACATTATCACCTGGTTAGGACGGTATGGCGAGGTAATGGGGGTCCCGCAGAAGAACAGGGACGAGTTTGGCATCTGGTCAGGAGCCTGGACGTTTTTGGTAAAACTTAAGCGTTCAGGAAATACAGTTACCCATATTCCATCCTCTGCCTTTCTCGGCAGGGATCGTATCCAGATTTTCTACCGGGGTCAGCCGAAGCTCTGTCACAGATGTGGTGACCCCACACACTTCAGTGCAAACTGTACGGTGCAGAAATGTGCCTTGTGTGGGGGTGTAGGCCATCTTGCCGCATCTTGTGCAGAGATTAGGTGTCACCTGTGTGGTGACTTAGGTCACCCATTCAGTCGTTGCCCTCGTTCTTTCGCTAATGCGGTCTTGTCCCCAGCGGGTGAAGATCACGAGCCGGAATCTGCTGGGGAGGGGACTAGCAGGGGTGGAGGAACTGAGGGGTCAGTGAGGAACAGCAAGAGAAAGACACCAGCCCAACTAAGACGTCTTGATAAACGCCAAAGGGATAGGGTGATGGGGAAAGCCCGGGTTACTGGGATGACCTCTCATTCTGTCCCAGAGGCCAACCTTGCTGCTGAGACCCCGAGGGATGGCGAGCTGAATGAGGAGGTCAGGAGGATCCAGAATGAGGAAGGTGCCATCTCCTCAGATAGCGTGGAGGAGGATGATATGGGATGGCAGAAGGAGACACGAAAGCGGGGTACAAGTAAAAAAAAAAAGGGAGATTTGAGATCTTCTCCCACCCTGGTCCAGGTGCCAAAGGAAGGCAAAACTGACTCCCCTCTGGTTGGCCTTTCCAATCGATTCCGACCCCTCAGGGACATCTCCTCCTCTTCTTCGGAAGGGGAGGATGAGGGGGAGGTGGCAGAGGGGCTTCCAGGGGGCGCCGAGTCCTCTTCCCCTGGGGAGGTTATGTCCTCGGGGGAAGGGACTGGCCTAGAATCCGGAGACGAGGAAAGTAAAACGACGTCTGGTGAGATGGACACTTCTATTTCTCTAAAGAGGGTGAAGAGTTCTTCTGATGTGGAGGGTGAGAAGGGGAGTGGGAAAAAGAAAGCTGTCTAACTCAATCACCCTTTATGGCGGCACCCTCTCCGTTGACTCTGGCATCCATTAATGTTGCCAGCATTAAGTCAGATACAGCTCGATTTGCGGCCTATGATTTTTTTTGCCCATATTAATGCTGATATTTTATTTTTGCAGGAGACCAGGCTAACAGATATGTCATCTATCTACAAGGCTAAAAGAGAGTGGAGGAATGGGCCCTCCTACTGGTCTCTTGGGGCCGAGCCGTATAGCGGAGTGGCGGTCCTTTTTACCGCAGCGGTAGAATGCCGACGGGTTATCGAGTTAGAAATGGGGAGGTGCCTGATCTTAGATGTCCTCATGAGGGGACAAGAACTTCGCCTTATTAACATCTACGGCCCACAGTCTAAGTGGGACCGGAAGTGCCTCTTTATGAGGATCAAGCCCTATCTTTTTACAAGTCGGCAGGTGGTCTTTGGAGGGGACTTTAATGCTGTCACGAGGCCCCAAGACAGGGGAGGTGCCAGAGACAAGCTGACTTATGATAGCGTCGCCCTTAATAGCATAGCGAGTGAGGCTCGCCTGGTGGATGTCCACATCCGGCACACCCCAGGCCACGCGGGATTCACCTATCATAGGGGTAGTTGTAGGTCTAGGATAGATAGGTTTTATTTAAAGGAGGAAGCCGTCTCTTCAGCAGTGTCTGTTGTTGAGGTGGAGTTCTCCGATCACTGTTTAATTTTGTTTTCTCTGAATGTCACAGAGACCCCCCGGATGGGCAGAGGCTATTGGAAGCTGAATTCGTCTCTCTTGGAAGAAGCGGAGATAAGACAGTCCTTTGAGGATTTTCTTCAGAGCCAGGTACCATTGCTGGGCCTTTGTAACAGTAAGTCAGAGTGGTGGGAGATCTTCAAGGAAAGGGTTGCGAGATTCTTCCGCCAGCTCTCGGGCCTCAGAAGCCTAAACAGGTACCGCTTGTACCAGGGCCTGAGGAAGAAACTTGAGAACCTTGTCTCGACTGGAGGTAGCCGAGAGGATATCTCCAGAGTGAAGTCCTTGCTGATGAAGTGCCAGTACGATAGGCACGCATCTTTGGTTTTTGAGAGGGATTACGGGAAGTACCGCTCGCCCGACCCTTACAGAAACTGCAAGATGTCAGTGAATAGTAAAATAGTCTCAGGACTGATTGATAGTACGGGATCCTTGAAAAGGTCCAGATCAGGGATCCTGGAGGTCGTCAGATCCTTCTACTCGCACCTCTTGGGAAGGAAGGATCTAGATCGAGATAAGGTATCAGCTTTCTTGGCTGAAACCATCCCTGAACCAGGAGTAGACCCCTCTCTTGATGTTTTGACAGAGATGATCAGGGAAGAAGAAGTCAGGATGGCTATTGATGGGCTTGCCCTCAAGAAGTCACCCGGTCCGGATGGCTTAACATCTGAGTTCTATAAGACCTTTAAGGACACTTTGGTTCCCCTCTTGACTGCGGTTTTTAATGAGTGTCTATCCTCGGGCACTCTACCAAAGTCAATGAGGAGGTCAGCGCTGATCATCCTGTCAAAGGGTAAAGACCCGTCCCACATTGAGAATTGGCGTCCCATAGCACTTCTCAATGCGGACAGAAAGATTCTGGCAAAAGTGCTGTTTAACCGGTTGGTGGAGTTTGCACCCCGGCTCCTTTCGGGGGCTCAGCATTGCTCTGTTCCGGGCCGCAGTACATTCAGTGCTGTGCTCAGTGTCCGAGAGGCTGTGGAGCAGGGTAGGGCTGGCCACTGGAAGGGGTACTTGCTGTCCTTGGATCAGGCAAAAGCGTTTGATCGGGTTAACCATGAGTACCTCTGGTCTGTCCTTCTGAGATATGGCCTGCAGGGGGTTTTGTTGATTGGCTTAAGACCTTGTATGTAGGGGCAGAGAGTTTCCCGCTTGTGAATGGTTGGATTGGCCGCTCTTTTGAGGTTGGGTCTGGTGTCCGTCAGGGTTGTCCTTTGAGCCCTTTGCTGTACGTGTTTGCAATCGATCCTTTCCTTAGAAGGATTGGTTGTGGACCGTTGGCGGGGGTGAGAATGGACCTGGCGGTGCCGGATTCGGCTCTGAGGGCGGTAGCGTACGCTGATGATATCACCGTGTTTGTCTCCTCACAAGAGGAGGGCAGATGGTTGATGTCAGAGGTGGACCGCTACTCGGAGGTATCCGGGTCCAAGATCAATCAGGATAAGTGTGAGAGTCTCTGGCTGGGAGGGGGAGATCCTGATTTTAATCTCCCGGACGCCCTTCCAGAGCCCCAGGAATCCGCAAAAGTCCTCGGCATCGAATTTGGTCAAGGGGATTACCCCAAACAAAACTGGGACAGCAGGCTTAAGATCGCCGCTCAGAGGGTGGATCAGTGGAAGGGTTGGTCTTTGACCCTCCGGGAAAGGGTTAACCTGATGAAAACTTTCCTGCTCCCTTTGCTGATATATCTGGGCAGTGTATGCATGTTGCCAGAACCTCTTTGGACCCGGGTCTACAGTGTGTTCTTCCAAATGTTATGGGGGAATAGACTGAACCTAGTGAAGAGGGAGGTTACTTACCGTACGAGGAGACTAGGGGGGTTGTGTATGGTCAACCCTGTGGTGTTCCTAGTGAATACCTTTCTTAAGACCAATATAGCAAACCTCTGGTCAGAGAGGGCTCCTCCGTGGGTATCCTCCTGTAGGGGATGGTTTCGGCCTTTCTTCCAGGAATGGGAGACAGGAGGGCAAGTGAAGGATCTTCGCACACCACACGGGCATCTCCCGGCTTACGCTACCCCGGCTCTGAAGGTTATTCGTCGGTGGGGTCTGGGGATGTGGGAGATTAGGACTCTGTCGAGGAAATTCCTTGACAAGAGGGTCCTGTCTTCTCATTTCCAGAGGCCATTGGCGCTCAAAGACTGCCCAAGTCGGGATCTGGAGGTGGGTTTAGAGCTTTTGAATTCTATCAGGATCCCCTTGAAGTTTTGGGACTTGACTTGGCGCTGCTTCCACGGGAAACTGTGTGTGAGAGACAATCTGAAGTGCAGGAGCTCTGATGACCGGGAATGTCCCCGCGAAGAGTGTGGAGGCATGCTGGAAAGCATGGAGCATTTTCTGCTTCATTGTCCCTTTAACACAGAGGTTTACAACAGGGTGGGCGCTTCCATTGGTTGGCCTCGGCTGGCCAGTCTCTCCTATGCGGAATGGGCCTATGGGGCATTCAGAAACCTTGGAGGCTGGGACCAGTGCACTTTATTCCTAGTCAGCTCAGTGGTCAGGTATTACACGTGGAACGCACGGTGTTTAGTGTCGACGCAGCGTAAAATCCTCCCTGTGGGTGAGGTGGTTAGGAACATTCTTGGTGACCTGGTGAAGGTGCGTTCTCTGGAGTACGAGAGGCTGGGTGCTGGCAGGGCCTCTTGTCTGTGGAGGGGCTCTGCCTTTAAAGTGCCTTAGCCTGTTGTCTCCCCCTGGTGGTGGGCTGATGCTGGCACATTAGTCTTTTTGTTTTGTGCTGTAGATATATGGTGATATAGGGCTTGCAGGCACTGAACTTGAGCTTTAGGGGATTGTGTGATTGAAAAGCCTTATTGTTGTTTGTTTTGTATAGTTTGTATTATTTTGTATATATTTGTTTTGTTTGTACATTTATGTATATGTGTATATATGTATATATATTGTTTTTTTTCTAGGGGTTGTGTTGTGTTGGGGTTTAGTGTTAGGTTGGGTGGTGGGTAGATGGGGGGAGGGGGGTTTCTGTGTGGGACCTTTTATAAAAAAAAAAAAAAAAATAAATAAAAATCCTGGACTGGTTCATGGACGTCTGGTATCATGTACTGGGGGCATGGGATGCGGGACCAGCTCAGGGCCAAAAAAAAAAAAAAAATTGTATATTCTGTTTTTCTGTTTGTGGTGTTTGTTGGTGGTTTGACACATATTTATTATATTTATTATTTTGGGTGGGGAAATGCAACCGGACCAGTTTTTAGTTATTATTGATGTTATTATTATTACTGTAAGTATTATTATTATTGTAGAGTGTTTAGTAGTTGTTGTTATTATAGCGGTGTGTTTGGTGAGAATGAGGCTGGACCAGAAGATACTTGGTTGGACATTTTTGGACTAATATGGACTCATTTTTGTATATATTATACAGGTGTATGTTGTTTGTATTATTGTTATGGTGATGTTCGTTCTTTTTGTAATGTTTTATATTTTTTAATAAAAGATCTACAGGATATAACTCAGGATCAGTACAGGATAAGTAATGTAATGTATGTACACAGTCACCTCACCAGCAGAATAGTGAGTACAGCTCTGGAGTATAATACAGGATATAACTCAGGATCAGTACATGGTAAGTAAGGTAATGTATGTACACAGTGACCTCACCAGCAGAATAGTGAGTACAGCTCTGGAGTATAATACAGTATATATAACTCAGGATAAGTACAGGATAAGTAATGTAATGTATGTACACAGTGATTTCATCAGCAGGAGATCCAAGAGGTCAGGGATGGACAGAGGAGAATGGAGGGCTGCTTGGGAAAATAAACAAAAGGAAATAATGTCTGTCATATAAATGGCACTAAAAGTTTTCCCTCTGCATGCTCCTGTCAAACTAGGGATAAACCTTTCAAATGTCACTTACTAAAGCCTCAAGTGCACTACTTAGGACATGTCGTCAGTGCTCAAGGAGTCCAACCTGATCCAGACAAAGTGAGTGCTGTGAAAGAGTGGCCTACGCCCAGGACGGTGCGAGACGTCCGAAGTTTCCTGGGGTTTTCTGGATATTACCGGCGTTTCATCCCTCATTTTGCTCAAATTGCCGGACCCTTGACCGAATGACTGAGAGGGACTGCCCGGGATAATTACAATGGGAGGCTTCCCATCCAGTGGGCCGAAGAACAAGAGGATGCCTTCCGAGCCCTGAAGTATCTCCTAACGGAACCCCCCATATTGGCATATCGTGACTACAGCCTGCCGTTCCACTTATACACAGACACTAGCTTTGAAGGTCTGGGGGCGGTCTTATCTCAAGTGCAAGATGGCAAGGAGAGGGCGATTGCCTATGCCAGCCGGCATCTTCGAGGTGCTGAGAAGAATGATGCTAACTACAGCTCCTTCAAGCTGGAACTCCTGGCCCTGTTTTGGGCTATTACTGAGAAGTTTAAAGACTATCTGGCTGCTACTCCCTTCACGGTCTACACTGATGACAACCCCTTGGCCCATTTGAACACTGCTAAGTTGGGAGCTCTTGAACAGCGTTGGGCCTCTCGGTTGGCCAACTATGACTTTAACATCAAGTACCGCAGCAGAAGAACCAATGTCAACGCGGATGGGAGAAGCACCTCCTGCTTAATATGTGTGGGAAGATGTAGAAATGCCTCCCTTCTACCGAAGGTTCGTGAGCCAGAATGCTCTAACTGCCCAGGCGGGTGACGGACCTGAATCTCCCAAGGTCTCTGAAGATTTGTCTACCTGGAAGACACTTCAGGATGAGAGCAGAGTTATCGGGGACCTCCTCGACTATTGCCTCCATAAGAAAGTGCCTACTCGGGTGCGCAAGGCCCATGGAGACTTTGAATTGAAGCGACTGTGGCGGCAGAGAAACCACCTGCTCCTGCATAAGGGGTTGGTCTACCGAAATTCCCTAGACCCAGTCTCTGGAGACCGCATACACCAGATTGTGGTTCCCCGGAGGGATGCACCCATGGTTCTGAATGCTTATCATGACCAATCCGGACACTTCGAGGTCCATAAGACAGAGATCACCGTTAGAAGGAGATTTTACTGGATTGGGATGCGGGGAGACATCGAGAAATGGTGTGTCGAGTGCTCCGTGTGCAACGTGATAAAGAACCCCCGAAGGGACGCAAGAGCCCCTTTACATCCCATCTGTACCGAAAGACCGAATCAAACTGTTGCCTTGGACCAAGTGAAGCTGGCCCCCACTGGATCTGGCTATTGTCATGCTCTAACAATGGTGGATCATTACTCCAAGTGGGTGGTCGTGGTCCCTGTCAAGGATCTTACCCCCAAGACTGCTGCTCAACTCTTCTATCTGCATTGGATCCAACCGTTGGGGTGTCCCAAATCGGTCCTCACGAATCAAGGAACTGCCTTTGAAGCCCAGTTGTTCCAGGAACTTTGCCGGTTGCATGATTGCAAGAAGCTGCGGACAACGGCCTACCATCCCCAAGGGAATGGACTCTGTGAGAGGATCAATCAAGTGTTCATCCAGATGCTCAGAGCAGCCTCTGTCTCGAAGCACGAAGAGTGGCCTCAGCTGCTGCCAGAACTCCTGGAAATCTACAACAACACTGTTCAGTGCTCTACGGGGTATACGCCCTTTTTCTTGATGCTGGACCGACACGGCCAATTGCCAAAGGATCGAACCTTTGGCCTACATGCACCTTTCAACAATTCTCCTCAGGCTTCCCAAGGTTGGGTGTCAGAGCATCGACAAAGAATTGAGGAAGCCAAGAACATTGTTGAGAAGAAAATGGGTGAAGTTCACTGAGCGCCAGCAGAAAGATTATAATCGGCATGCTTCGGCTTAGCCCTTGCAGCTTGGAGATAAAGTGTGGCTCAGAAAATTTCCTAGAACCCATAAATTGGACTCCCTGTGGGAAACGGAGCCATATACCATCACTGCAATTCCTTACCCTGAAACAGACGTACATGAGATACAAAAAGATGGGTTCGAGCCACAGGTGGTTCACCGGCATAGGATAAAAGTGTTCCGGAAAGAAGATACGCTTAGCTCATCACCTCCTACTCCTCCTGATTCACCTGATACTTCTACTCCACCTCCGACCAGGCCTGTGAGAGAGTATGTGCCGGGAGAGGAATTCATCCCACTATGGACGTTCCTTTGTTTCCATCTCAGCAGCCTACCATGTATTGGGGCATACCGTTCCCAGCTCCATCCAGTCAGCCGACCTTGGTCGCACCAACCAGTCAGTTGCCAGTAGCTGTTGCCCCATGTCAACCACCATTGATCGCTACACCCAACCTCAGTCCTGCTACAGTGACCGCTTCGGACATTGAAGCCACTACTCCATCTGTCTTAAGAGAACCCCTCAGTTTTCCCGAAGAAATTGCTCCTGTTTCCAGCCCTCCAGCTGGTCCCTCGGGGACTGAAGTTCTTGAAGAATCCTCAAGTGAAGGAACTCCTGATGACTCGGAGGTGGTGTTGCTGCGGTCTCAAAGGACTACACAGGGCAAACTACCCATAAGGTACCAGGACTCACATTTAGTACCTGTACACATGGTACCTTTGATAACCCACTTCAATGTTCCGCCAATCACTTTCCAGTACCCTACATTATTCACTTAATATACTACTTCAAAATTTCTCTAGTACATACACAAAAATAAAAAGATATCTCACTTAAGAAAACACTTAAGGAATTGTAGCATATTGATACCCAATTCCTGCCACTGTTAGGTACACTTCTTTTCTCTATTCATTGCGTGTGTGAGATGCTCTGCCTGGCCAGTAGATGCTCTTGCAAGTACAAAAATAAACACGTAATTCTTAGAATAACCTGGATAGGTTGTTTTGAAAGTGCTCTAGGGGTAAGTAGCATGTAGTTGATAGACCCTAGCAGCCACCCTTACTGTGACCTAGCTTCCGGCTAGCCAGTATACCTTTTGTGTACTAACTAACAGATAACTTATTGTTGGCATATAACAAACAAAAAAAGTGAGATAATAACAAAATGTCTAGTCAGTTTGATGCAAAAGGTAAATAGAGCTGTACTAATATCTAGTTAGCCTTATGTATAGAGGTATATGCTAATGTTCAGTTTAGCCTTAAAATGTATCATAAGTTTTATAAAGTTATACAGGAAGCTAGAAACTAAAGGATAGATAGCTTCTTCAACTGTCTAGATAGCATTCAAATGTCTAGATAGCATTCAACTGTATAGATAGCATTCAAATGCCTAGATAGCATTCAAATGTATAGATAGCATTCAAATGTCTAGATAGCAGTCAAATGTCTAGATAGCATCAAAAAGGTGTTTAGACTACTCAGGATGTATAGCGAAAGTACAAATCATCCTGTTCTATTGCATGCTGTTCTAATGCTAGTTCTAGTACCTCTGTCTCAGGGGACAGACGTCGAGGCCGACTTATTTTTAGTAAGGGGGTTTGTGGTGTCCCAGTACCGCATTTCATAATGTACTTATCTATTTATGGGTCCCCATAGCCAGAGTCCCTAGGACGTAGGGATCCCTGTAATCTAGTCTACCCCTAGTCACCTCTATCTTAACGTATAATTAGTAATTTATGCATAGATAATATAGATAGTATAGCATAAATGTAAATAAATGGTTAATTACTTGTTTCCATGGTGTCGCAGGGCCTTCGGGTCATGTGATGCGTTCCAAGCCTCACTCTGGATGCGTTCCAGGCCTCACTTTGGTATCTCTAGCCTCGTTTTGGTTTTATAATTTATATAGATCCTGTGACGTAAGCAATCCCATCACACCATGTAAGGTGAATGGCAGACGTTCGGACCAATCAGATTCGCCACGCCCCCTGCCCACATAAGGGAGCTGCGTCCATGTTTCTCTCTCTTACCTCTTACCTCGTGGGCTGTCAAGCAAGCAAGACCTGTACAGCAGTAATTACAGTGAGTTAGGCCCGAGCCTTGCGGCAACGGCTGAAGGATTATAATTATAGAGTGTATCACTTCCCAAACACTCTGCAGCATCTCTGGACCTAATACCTCCCCTAAATCCGGACGGATCTGCAAATTTCTTCCTAAATTAAGAGACTTATTGTCTAGCTCAAGGTCCGCAACTGCTGCCGGTCGCTAAGTAACCAAAGGACTGTTTGTATGAGACTGTGACTGTACCGTGAATATTGCAAGCACTTCAGTAAACGTTATTCAAGTTCAAGTTCAAATCTCCTTGTGGACCTTCAGTTATTTTATGCACCTATCGTTACTGGGAAGGGCGGCGATAGGCCAGAACACTTATTCAGCATACCAGTCCTCAGCCTGGCATCACAAACTCTTCTAGGGTTAACATTAACCCCTTATATACCTATACCATACCACCACTACCATACACCCCCCAAGGGCTACCACACATTTATACTGCAAACACTCATAGCATTTATACTGCACTCATGCTGATAGCATGTATACTGCACACACGGTCATGTATTTACCGCATACATGGTCATGCATTCATACTGCACTCTCGCTCATAGCATTTATACTCCACATACGGTTATGCATCTATGCTGCACTCTCGCTCATAGTTTTCATACGGTACACACGGTCATGCATTATACTGAACTCACGCTCATAGCTTTATACTGCACACACAGTCATGCATTTATACTGCACTCACGCTCATAGCATTTATACTGCACATTCGGTAATGCCTTTATACTGCACTCATGCTCATAGCATTTATACTGCACATACAGTCATGCATCTACACTGCACTCACGCTCATTGCCTTTATTCTGCACATACAGTCATGTATTTATACTGCACATACGCTTATGTACTTATACTGCTAACACTCATAGCATTTATACTGCACATTTGGGATGGCATATATACTGCTCTCATGCTCATAGCTTTATACCGCACATATGGGCATGCATTTATACTGCACTTACGCTTATGCATTTATACCGCTAACGCTCATAGCATTTATACTGCACATACTGTCATGCATTTATATTGCTCTTACGCTCATAGCATTATACTGCACATACAGTCATTCATCTTCATTGTACTCTCGCTCATAGCAGTTATACTGCACATACGGTCATGCATTTATACTGCTCTCACGTGCACAGCAGTTATACCGCACATTCGGTCTCGCATTTATACTGCACTTAACTTATGATCATAGTGTTTACACTGCACATACAGTCATGCAGTTCAGGCTGTATTCACGTTTGTAGCATTTATACTGCACATACGGTCATACATTTATACCGCACTCATGCTCATTGCACTTATACTGCATACACTGTCATGCATTCATACTGCACATACGCCCATAGCATGTATACCCCCTTAAGGACCAGGCCATTTTACACCTTAGGACCAGAGCGTTTTTTGAACATCTGACCACTGTCAATTTAAACATTAATAACTCTGGAATGCTTTTACTGATCATTCTGATTCCGAGATAGTTTTTTCGTGACATATTCTACTTTAACATGGTGGTAAATTTTTGTGGTAACTTGCATCCTTTCTTGGTGAAAAATCCCAAAATTTGATGAAAAAATTGAAAATTTTGCATTTTTCTAACTTTGAAGCTCTCTGCTTGTAAGGAAAATGGATATTCAAAATATTTTTTTTTATTCACATTTTCAATATGTCTACTTTATGTTTGCATCATACAATTGACAGGTTTTTACTTTTGGAAGACACCAGAGGGCTTCAAAGTTCAGCAGCAATTTTCCAATTTTTCACAAAATTTTCAAACTCACAATTTTTCAGGGACCAGTTCAGGTTTGAAGTGGATTTGAAAGGTCTTCGTATTAGAAATACCCCATAAAATACCCCATTATAAAAACTGCACCCCCCAAAGTATTCAAAATTACATTCAGGCAGCGTTTTAACCCTTTAGGTGTTTCACAGGAATAGCAGCAAAGTGAAGGAGAAAATTCACAATCTTCATTTTTTACACTTGCATGTTCTTGTAGACCCAATTTTTGAATTTTTACAAGGGGTAAAAGGAGAAAATTTATACTTGCATTTGTAGCCCAATTTCTCTCGAGTAAGCACATACCTCATATGTCTATGTAAAGTGTTCGGCGGGCGCAGTAGAGGGCTCATAAGCGAAGGAGCGACGAGGGGATTTTGGAGAGTACGTTTTTCTGAAAAGGTTTTTGGGGGGCATGTTGCATTTAGGAAGCCCTTATGGTGCCAGAACAGCAAAAAAAAACACATGGCATACAATTTTGGAAACTAGACCCCTTGAGGAACGTAACAAGGAATAAAATTAGCATTAATACCCCACAGGGGTTCCACAACTTTTGCATATGTAAAAAAATAACATTTTCACTAAAATGTGTGTTTCCCCCCCAAATTTCACATTTTTGCAAGGGTTAATAGCAGAAAATATCCCCCAGAATTTGTAACCCCATCTCTTCTGAGTATGGATGTACCCCATAAGTTTACCTGAAGTGCACTATGGGCGAACTACAATGCTCAGAAGAGAAGGAATCATATTTGGCTTTTTGAGAACAAATTTTGGTCAGGGGGCATGTCGCATTTAGGAAGCCCCTATGGTGCCAGAACAGCAAAAAAAAAAAACACATGGCATACCATTTTGGAAACTAGACCCCTTGAGGAATGTAACAAGGAATAAAGTGAGCCTTAATACCCCACAAGGGTTTCACGACTTTTGCATATGTAAAAAAAATATTTTTTTTTCACAAAAATGTGTGTTTCCCCCCAAATTTTAAATTTTTGCAAGGGTTAATAGCATAAAATACCCCACAAAATTTGTAACCCCATTTCTTCTGATTATGGAAATACCCCATGTGTGGACGTCAAGTGCCCTGCGGTCCAACTACAATACTCAGAAGAGGAGGAGCGCCATTGAGCTTTTGAAGAGTGAATTTGTTTGGAATGGTAGTCAGGGGCCATGGGCGTTTACAAAGCCCCCCGTGGTGCCAGAACAGTGGACCCCCCCACATGTGATCCCATTTTGAAACTACACCCCTCACAAAATTTAATAAGGGGTGCAGTGAGTATTTACACCCCACTGGCATTTGACAGATCTTTGGAACAGTGGGATGAGCAAATGAAAAATAAAATTTTTCATTTTCACGGACCACTGTTCCAAAAATCTGTCAGACACCTGTGGGGCGTAAATGCTCACTGTACACCTTATACCATTACGTGAGGGGTGTAGTTTCCAAAATGGGGTCACATGTAGGGGGGGTCCATTGTTCTGGCACTATTTGGGCTTTGTAAACACACGTGTCCTTCAATTCCGGACACATTTTCTCTTCAAAATCCCAATGGCGCTCCCTCTCTTCTGAGCATTGTAGTTCGCCCGCCGAGCACTTTGCATCCACATTTGGGGTATTTTCTTACTCAGAAGAAATGGGGTTACAAATTTTGGGGGGCTTTTTTTCCTATTTTCCCTTGTGAAAAAGAAAAATTTAGGGTAACACCAGCATTTTAGTGAAAAAAAAATAATTTTTTTCATTTTCCCATCCAACTTTAACAAAAAAATGTCATACACCTGTGGGGTATTAAGGCTCACTATACCCCTTGTTACATTCCGTGAGGGGTGTAGTTTCCAAAATGGGGTCACATGTCGGTATTAATTTTTTTTGCGTTTATGTCAGAACCGCTGTAAAATTAGCCACCCCTGTGCAAATCACCAATTTAGGCTTCAAATGTACATGTGCGCTCTCACTCTTGAGCCTTGTTATGCACCCGCAGATCATTTTACGCCCACATCTGGGGTATTTCCGTACTCAGGAGAAATTGCGTTACAAATTTTGAGGGTCTTTTTTTCCTTTTACCTTTTTTTTTTTTACACTAACAGGCTGGTGTAGACCCCAAATTTTCCTTTTCATAAGGAGTAAAAGGAGAAAAAGGCCCCTAAAATGTGTAGTGTAATTTCTCCCGAGTACAGAGATACCCCATATGTGGCCCTAAACTATTTCCTTGAAATACGACAGGGCTCTGAAGTAAGAGAGCGCCATGTGCATTTGAGGACAAAATTAGGGATTGCATAAGGGTGGACATAGGGGTATTCTGCACCAGTGATTCCCAAACAGGGTGCCTCCAGCTGTTGCTAAAATCCCAGCATGCCTGGACAGTCAGTGGCTGTCCGGAAATGCTGGGAGTTGTTGTTTTGCAACAGCTCGAGGCTCCATTTTGGAAACACTGCTGTACAATACGTTTTTAATTTTTATTGGGGGGGACAGTGTAAGGGGGCGTATATGTAGTGTTTTACCCTTTATTATGTGTTAGTGTAGTGTAGTGTTTTTAGGGTACATTCGCACTGGTGGAGGTTTACAGTGAGTTCCCTGTTAGGAATTCACTTGCGATTTGCGCCGATCGCCGACATGGGGGGGTCTGATAACCCCCCTGGGCATTTGCGCGGGGTGACTGCTGATCGATATCAGCAGTCACCCCGGTCCGGTCCCCGCCCGGCGTGCGGCAGGGACCGAAATTCCCACGGACGTACGCGTACGTCCTTGGTCCTTAACTACCAGGATGCTTAAACGTACTCGTACGTCCATGGTCCTTAAGGGGATACAGCACATACAGTCATGCAACCATACTGCACTCACGCTCATAGCATTTACACTGCATGTAAGCTCGTAGCCTTTTTCATTGCATTAAACCAGTGATACTGCACCTAGGTACATTCATATTGCACTTAAGCTCATAGCAGTTAAACGCTAGTGATATTACACTTACTCGCTTAGCTTACACGGCACGTACAACCATAGTATTCACACTGCACTCTCGCTCATAGCTATTATACTGCATGTACACCCATAGAATACATACTGCATACATGCTCATAACATTCATTACCACGCACATTAATAACATTCATTCTGCATGCAGGCTCAGCATTTAATCTGCATGCATTCTTATAGCATGTATACTGCACACATACATAGCATTTGACTGCTGGCACACTCATGGCATTATATTGCTCCTGCTCTCACAGCGGTCACACTGCATGCAGGCTCATGGCATTAATACGGCATGATTGCTCATAGCTGTAATATTACACTCATGCTCATACCATTAATACCACACTCACGCTCATAGTATTCATACCGCATGCACGTTCATAGCATTTATACTGCACGCACACTCACTGAATTTACGGCATGTATGTTCATAGAATAAATACTGCACATTGCTCAGCATTTATACGGCATACAAGCTCCTAGTTCGGTTAATGGCACTATGTTATAACAGTCATGCTGCATACACGCTCACAGCATTTATACCGCTCTCATACTCTCAGCAGTTCTGCACATACGCTCATAACAGATTTCTCATAATGTTCTTATGGCATTTATGCCTATAGCATTTATACAGCACATACGCTCATAGCATTATACTGCATGTACGCTCGTAGCATCGTACTGTACATACGGTCTCAGTTTCATAGGGCACATACTCTCGTAGCTCTGCACATACGCTCAGAGTTCTTACAGTACATATGTTCTTAGCATCTTTATTGCAGATCATTCATGCTGCACGTATGCTCATAGTATTCATAATTAGTGTTGAGCGGCATAGGCCATATTCGAATTCGCGAATATTCGCGAATATATGGACGAATATTCGTCATATATTCGCGAATATTCGCATATTCGTTATATTCCCGTTTTATTTTCGCATATGCAAACATTCGCGTATGCGAAAACTATCATATGTGCATATTAGCATATACTAAATTAACATACGCGAAAATTCGCATATGTGAAAATTCGCATGTGCTAATTTTCGCATGTGCTAATTTTCGCATATGCGAATTTTCGCGCGCCAGTCTCACACAGTAGTATTAGAGCCTTCTTTACACCACACAAGCTGGAAGCAGAAAGGGATGATCACTGTGATGTGTACTGTGAAAAAAAAAAAAAAAAAAAAGAAAAAAAAACGAATATTCGTAATTACGAATATATAGCGCTATATTCGCGAAATTCGCGAATTCGCGAATATGCGATATTCGCGAATAATATTCGAATTGCGAATATTCGTGAGCAACACTATTCATAATGCATGTACGCACAAAGCTGTCATACGGTCAGATGCTTTAGCCTTCATATGATACATAGGCTCACAGCTTGTACATAGCACATATACCCACAGCATTTGTGCTGTTTAGGCGCACAGTGTGGTGCGATACATAAGCGCATCGTTTTTACACGGGTTATAGGCTCAGAACATTGGTGCTGTGTGTAGTGCATAGTATTTAGGTCGGGTGTACATTCAGAGCTTCCTTATGGTACACATGCTCACAGCAGGCAGTCTATTCATATCCTCATAACATTTTATTGGTCATACGCTAGCAGTATAGGGTACACACGGTCGTACACGGTACACACGCTTGCAAGATTCATACGCTCCTCGCATTCATTCTTTATGTACGCTCGTAGCGTTCGTACTATACATACGTTTTGCTAGAATTTATACGGCACAGGACTTCATAGCTTTCATATATAACTATAAAAAAAAAAAATATATATATATATATATATATATATATATAAAACTATATAAAACAACAACCTTACATAACTTAGTACATACTCCGAGGTTTGTTACAGATGACAGCATTCCCATCAGGCCTGCCACTCTCAGGGGAAGGCACGGCGTAATTATTGTTTCTAACATGTCTTCAGAGCAATGATACCACGACTCATAGACGCTAGTATACCCGTCATGCCTGCAATGTCTACAGGGAGATGCACTGCGTAATGATTATGGACACTTTCAGGGCAACACTACGAACCATAGGCGGTAGTATACCCGTTATGCCTGCAGGGGGGATGCACTGCAATTGTTGTTACTGACTCATCTTCAGAGCAATAATATCACGACTCATGTGGTAGTATACCTGTACATCTGCCACGTCTGCAGGGGGAGGCACTGAGTAATTATTATTGTCAGGCATAGCATAATATTAAAAACCATAGGCGGTAGCATACCCATTATGCCTGCCACGCCTGCAGGGGGATGCACTGCAATTAATGTTACTGACACCTCTTCAGAGCAATAATATCACAACTCATGCGGTATTATACCTGTACATCTGCCACGTCTGCAGGGGGATGCACTGCGTAATCATCATTTGATATTCATAGGATATACATTAAAGAAACATAGGCGGTAGTATACCCATTGTGCCTGCCACACCTGGGGGGGGGATGCATTGCAATTGTTGTTACTGACACCTCTTCAGAGCAACAATGTCACGAACCATGCGGTAGTATACCTGTACATCTGCCACGTCTGCAGGGGATGCACTGCATAATTACTGTTGTTGGACATTCATAGCATAAACATTAAACCATAGGTGGTAGTATACCCATTGTGCCTGCCACGCCTGCAGGGGAAAGCACCGCAATTGTTGTTACTGACTCCTTTTTCAGAACGATAATATCACGGCTTACATGTAGTAGTATACCTGCCACGTCTGCAGGGGGTTGCACTGCACAATTATGTTTACTCACACGTTTTCAGAGCAATAATGTAATGTCCTGTATAGAGTAGAAGACTGGCTATGCCTGCCATGTCTGTAGGGAGATGCACTGCATTGCTACAAACACGTTACCAGAGCGATAAAAAGACCCTTAGGAGGCAGTAGTCCCGATGTGCCTGCCATGTCTGTAGGGTGATACACTGTGCAATTATTGTTACTGACTCATCTTCAGTGCAATAATATCAAGACTCATAGGCGGTAGTTGTTTTGCCTGCTACGTCTGCAGGGTAAAGCACTGCACAATTTCTACTGACACGTCTCCGGAGCAATAGTATCACTGACAGGTGGTGGTAGGGAATCAAAGGATGTTGTTAGGGTTTTTTGGCCCTTTTTTGGCAGGGCCCTGCAAGAGGTTATGACTCTAACTAACCTGTTAATATCCGCATTTCATACAGGTGTGGATTCACCATTTACGGCCGATTGATCGGAGGAGAAACGAGCATTGGTACGCCCCGGCACCTCTAAGCAGAGGGGGGGGGGGTCGTCATTGCGTGGTTCCTGGTATTTGATAATCATTTCTCCAAATTCAACTATGGCAGGTGATCAGAGGAGGTATGTGATAATCGGTTTCTGGATTACTGCCATGTTTTTTGGCCCTCTATAGGCCGAGACTACGGTCGCGGTTTTGGGCACACTTCTGACTGCTATAGGTATGTTATTAATTTGGTTCTTTATCATTGTAATTTGATTACAGATTATAGTTGTTGTGATCATTATTACCTTGATCGTTATCTATATTATTATTGTCATCTCTATTGTTATTACTATTATCATCATTAGCATTATCACGTATTGTTGTTTATTAGTCAGACAGCCTGTCCATGCTTGGAGCCCCGACCACAAAGAAAGTTTGTTGTATCCCACTGCATTCAATCTGACCTTTCTGACTTTCCTTCTTTATCAATAAAAAGGAGGGAAATGTTTAATAAATCTGCTATCTCCTTATCACCCTCTACAATCCCTCCCCCGTGACTCTTTAAAGGGCAGACACTTTTATTTTAACTATCTAGCCATTTTTTTTAATTGAATAACATTTCAGGCTTTGTTTTACTCTCTTTGGCATTGAACCCTCTATCTCCTTCTTTGCTGCCTTTATCGGTTTTTTACATTATTTATTTTTTTCTACATTTTAGTGCTTCTTTACTGCCTTCCTGTTTCAATAGTTTAAACACTTTCTTTTTGTTATTTATTGCCGTCTTTACATTCCCATTCATCCTCATTTGTTTGCTCCTGTTTCTAACTATTATTTCTCCTATTATTCCCATAAGGTATGTACCTCTCACAATAAAAATGTAAAATGCTTTTAAAAATGTCCTATTTAGCATCTAAGAACGATGAGGGGGATTTATCAAAACCTGTCTAGAGAAATAGTGGTGCAGTTTCCCATAGCAACCAATAAGAAGACTTTTTCATTTTACAGAGAACTTTTCATAAATGAAAGAAGTAATCTGATTGGTTGCTATGGCCAACTGCCTGCTCTTCCTCTACACAGGTTTTGATAAATCCTCCCCACTGTCCCAGTCAATGAGATTAACCCCTTAAGGACCAAACCCATTTTCACCTTACGGACCAGGCAATTTTTTGCAAATCTGACCTCTGTCACTTTATGCATTAATAACTCTGGGATGCTTTTACTTATCATTCTGATTCTGAGAAGATTTTTTCGTGACACATTCTACTTTAACACCTTAAGGACCATGGACATGTATACAAGTCCAGGCAGGATGCATGTTCTGCCATTAGGACGTGTAAATCTAAATTTTTTAAAAAATTTCATGATTTTTTGCATTGTAAAAAAAATACAAATTATATCGGCTTACTTTCACTATGTACATGAAGGACAACTTGTGACAAAAAAAACTATGCCAGAATTATCGCGATTGGCAAAACGTTACCATAGTTATTCTCTAATAAAGTCAGACATCCCCGATTTGAAAAAAAACAGGCCTGGTCTTTCAGGGGCGTACTGGTTTACTTGTGTTGGTCCTTAAGGGTTTAAGAAAGTGGTACATTTTTGTTGATACTTTCTTTGTGAAAATGCAAAAATTTCCCCCATAAATAACCGCATTATAGAAACTGCACCCCTCAAAGTGTTCAAAATGACGTTAAGAAAATATCTTAACCCTTTAGGTTTTTTTTTACACTAAAATGTTCTTGTAGACCCATTATGTTCATTCTTACAAGGGGTAAAAGAAAAAAAATCCCCTCAAAATTTGTAACCCAATTTCGTTCGAGTATGGAAATACTTCATATGTGGATGTAAAGTGCTCTGCTAGAGCACTACAGGGCTCAGAAGGGAAGGGCCTTTTCACATTTAGGAAGCCCTCATGTGCCAGAACAGCAACCCCCCCCCCCCCTCACATGGCACATTATTTGGAGAATTACACCCTTCAAGGAACAAGGAACGTAACAAGCGGTATAGTGAGCCTTAAAACCCCACAGGTCTTTCACATACTTTCGTTAAAGTTGGACATGAAAATGAAATTGATGATTTATTTAACTGAAATGCTGGTGTTACCCTAAATTTTTCAGTTTCACAAGGGCTAAAAGGAGAAAAAGACCCCCAAAATTTTCAACCCCATTTCTTATGAGTATGGAAATACCCCATATGTGGATGTAAAGTACTCTGTGGGCTCACTATAGGGCTCATAAGAGAAGGATTGCCATTGGGCTTTTGCATAGAAAATTTGACTGGAATTGAAGTCAGGGGGCCATGTGTGTTTACAAAGCCCCCATGGTGCCAGAAGAGAAGACTTCCCCACATGTGACACCATTTTGGAAACTATCCCCCTCAATGAATGTCACAAGGGGTACAGTAAATACTTACACCTCATAGGTGTTTGGAACAGTGGGCCATAAGAATAAAATATTAGATTTTTTTTTTCACAACAATTTTTACAAGGGGTAATAGGGAAAAAGCCCCCTAAAACTTGTAGCCAAATTTCTTCTGTTAAGAAAGTACCCCATATGTGGACCTAAAGTGCTCTGCAGGCAAACAAAAGGGCTTATAAGAGAAGGAGAGCAATTTGGCTTTTGGAGAGGAATTTGGCTGGAATTGAAGTCAGGGGCCATGTGCTTTTACAAAACCCCCTATGTATATTGTAGGATGTTACAATAAAAGCAGACTTTATATACATTGAGGTGTTAGACTTGCATTTTCCTTCATATTATATATGCTGGATCAAGACTGTCAAACTTAACCCCTTAAGGACTTGGGGTTTTTCCGTTTTTGCACTTTCATTTTTTTTCCTCCTTACCTTTAAAAAAAATCATAATTCTTTAAATTTTGCACCCAAAAATCCATTAGATGGCTTATCTTTTGCGCCACCAATTCTACTTTGTAATGACATCATTCATTTTACCCAAAAAATCTACCGTGAAACGGGAAAAAAAATCATTGTGGGACAAAATTGAGGAAAAAACACAATTTTGTAACATTTGGGGGCTTCCGTTTCTATGCAGAAATTTTTTTGGGTAAAAATGACACCTTCTCTTTATTCTGTAGGTCCATACAATTAAAATGATACCCTACTTATATATGTTTGATTTTGTCGTACTTCTGGAAAAATCATAACTACATGCAGGAGAATTTATACGTTTAAAATTGTCATCTTCTGACCTCTATATCTTTTAAAGTTTTCTGCGTACAGAGCGGTATAAGGGCTAATTTTTTGTGCCGTGATCTGAAGTTTTTATCAGTATCATTTTTGTCTGGATTGACTTTTTGATTGCTTTTTATTCATTGTTTCATGATATAAAAAGTGACCAAAAATAAGCTATTTTGAACTTTGGATTTTTTTTGCGTGTATGCCATTGACCATGCAGTTTAATTATTGATATATTTTTATATATCAGACATTTCTGCATGTGGCAATACAACATATGTTTATTTTTATTTACACGGTTGGGAAAAGGGGGGTGATTCAAACTTTTATTAGGGGAGGGGTTAAATGATCTTTATTAACTTTTTTTTTTTTTCACTTTTTTTTGCAATGTTATAGCCCCCTGTAGGGTTATCCCATAGGATAACATTGATCAATTATTTTGCCGCTTGACTGCTAATGCCTGGATCTCAGGCACTGAGCAGTCATTCAGGGATAGGATGCACAGGAGGAAGGTAGGGACCCTCCTTGTGTCCTGCAGCTGTTTGGAACGACTCGACTTCCCCGCGGCAGTCCTGAACAGCCTGCTAAGCTAGCCGGGAATAGCTTACTTTCCCTTTAGACATGGTGATCAACGTTGAACGTCGCGTATAAAGGGTTAATAGTGCGCGGAACTGCGATCATTAGCCACGAGTCCCGGCCGTTGTTAGAGGCCGGACCCGAACCGCTATGGCATTATAGAAAGGGAGCGGACTACGCCCTGAGTCCTTAAGGGTTAAAGATGACCTGTGGTCAACCGCCCCCCCCCCCCCCAAAAAAAAAAAATTTGCATTATCTATAAACAGCTAAGAGTGCCCATTTTACAGTTTCTTTATACATCCGCCCGTTCCCGAGATATGTGGTGCATAGTTTGTCTAACAATTCAGGGAATTAGTCTCAGGGGCGTGAACTTAATTTTAATAATGGGAGTGACTCAGGTGATGGGATTATACAGTTGGGGGATGTATTCAGCATACCTACCCTTCAATGTAAAACATACACACCCCCTGACTGTATAATTCTGCCCATCACTCCCATTAAAATTAAGTTCCTGCCCATCTGACAGATTCCTGAATTTTAAGGCCGTCACATCTCAGGAACGAAGGGCATATCAAGAACCTGTGAAAAAGGTGTCTGATCAGGGCACTCTATGCTTTTTAATGAAAGTAACATCTCAATTTTAATTTTTGGGGGGATGAGGGGTTGTTTGACCATAGGTTCTCTTTAAGTCAAGTGCATCCATTAACCAGTCATGTAGTGCTGCTACCATGTTGTTTGTAGAGATGAATAAATTAAACATGTAGAATCCGTGTTCAGTGCTACATTGCAGAAAGGAGAACGGATCTCATGAACTCATAATGAATTCATAATGCCTTTAAAACTGCTCTCCCAGCCAATCATGAGGCAGTATAGGGGTGATGTCAGAGACACTATAAAAACCTATAAAAGCTTTAGCAGTTATTTTAGAGATTACAATTGTTAGGTGAAGGTTTCTATTAGGAACACTAAGCAGTGAACAATACAGATAGTAGTAGGACCACACGTATATAATAATCGTAGTAAAGCAGGAGAGCCCGTTCTGCATCTGTTCTGTCAGCACAAAATCAGTTTCATTGAAAAGTAAGCGTGACAGTTTTTCTTTGTGACACTAAGTTTTGTGAAAAAGAAGTGCACGCAAGGTTTGTGTCACATTTGTGCAGTTTTCTAGGACACTGATCCTGTTGCTACTCCACAAAATGGGATATGTGACCAGTTTGGAAGAAGTCATTGCTCATTCCGATCCTTTTGTGTGTGTACAAACACTGCCAGACATCTGCAACAAAAGTAAAAGATTTGGGGTGTGTTTAAAAAATCTGCTGGTGAAGTTTGCTTCTAAAAAAAAAAGCTATTTGTTACCACCGAGTTCCATCCCTTTAGCCATCGTCATTCAGGTTGATATAACTTTGCCTTAACAATCTCAAAAGTACTTGGATACTCTCTTAGGCGACCTAACAGTGTTATACACGGCTTTTAGGACTCTAAGACAGTGTTATACTGTACATGAGTTTTAGGGACTTTATGTTGAAGTTCTGCAAACCTGTCAAACTGAGCTTTTGAAAAGCTTTTTATTTATTTTTTATGACAGGAACACTTTTACCTTTGATACAGTACTCTGATATGAGCCTCACATCAGAAGTCTTTTTGTACCATTCATGAATGCATTACGATTACATCATCTAGCTTCACATAATAAATCACTTCTGCTTCTTATTTTTTATATGATCTTATTTTAATCTATTTACTTATGGTGTTTTATATCTGGCAGTTATATATACTAGCTTTAAAAATGTTTCCGTGTCCCTTGTCACTGTGCCCTCTTGCGTTTATTTTTTTTGTTTACATTAATTATTTTAGGGTGCGGTGCCCCTCTCTGTGTCCCTTTTTAGAGGTCTAGAAGATGTGTGTGGAACCATCAGGCTTCTCACCTCCCTGCAACCCAGGGTCCCTGCTTTGACAAGAATGCCAAAATGTTGTCTCTTTGGCTGAACTTGGCTTAGTGCCTATGTGGTAGCCGAGAGCATCGTTTTTCGAGTTTCAACCAAGGAGGACTTAGATCCTGGACCCTTGCAGGTGTATTTTGGCCCAGAAGGGAAGGTTTATGGGGCCTCCCTCCGCATCCTTTGTACTTCATTTTTTACTGGGGTGAATACTCCTCGGTCCTTAAAAATAGTTGTCTACTAATGTGTGCTTATGGTTTGGCCTTTTTCACTAGTTCAGTTTCTAGGCTCAAATATGTGTCAGACATTGACTTTCAGGATAGCTACCTGTAGTTAGCTCTAAAGAGACATATTTCTTCTTTCTGGAGGTGAGCTAGTTGTTATATCTATTACATAATAAGGTAAATTGCTATTGGTCTTTTACAGAGAAGTACCGATAACATTATTTCTGTTAAACATTTAGTAAATTAAACATTAAACTAGCACAACAGGACATGCATTATAATAACACCAAGGATCAATAATTCATATAATAATTAAAACACACAATTAATATACATTTTGACTGTCACACATTATGCGTTTACTATTTTTTGTCCCAATTAAAATGCAATTACATTCTATGAATTGTGTCATAATAACATTGCAAATTACCGTAAGAATATTGTTTCATTGGCAACATTTTAGACATTATTTCTTCTAAGGGAAAATATTCATTTAATGACCATACTGTTGTACACAGATTGTCTACAGCTGGAGTGGATAAGGCCTACAATCAGATCCTTGGTACTTTGTTCAGTACTGTCAATGGACCCTTCTTTCTGTGGTGTCCCGCTACCGTATTGCATACCGTACCTAGTCTAGAGGTCCCCAAAGTCAGAGTAACTACTTTCAGGTAGGGTTCCTCAGGTGGGACAGCCCCTAGTCGCCTCTCCTCAAGTCTAATTCTCTAATGATAATATATGTATATATTTAATAATCATATATATTTTAGGATAATGTATAGTACTTATCTTGTTTAGCCTCACAGGACCTTCGGTCATGTGACCATGCTAATAACCTCCATGGTATGTTGGAGGACCTTTGGAGGTCCTTGGGTCATGTGTTACCCACAAGTCTTTGTAATGGTGATTTACATCAGATAGCACTAGTCCAGCCCTTGCCCATATAAGGGAGCTGCGTCCAATTATCGCTCTCTTGGGTTGCTGCTCTCAGGGAGGCCGGGCTAACAGGATGGTTCTGCAAAACTTTCAAAGACATGCTAGGCCTCTAAAACCTGCCGGCCTCAGCTGAACCAAAACCGTGAGTTGAAATCTAAATCCCCGCTAATGCTAGCGTGACTACTGGACCGCAACTAAACTCCTAAATTCAGTGGAACACCGCACAATACTAAACGACAGCGCACAATACTAAAAGTTAATCCTGTTTCAGAAAACTCTCCGGTTGTGGACAATCTATTATTATATACCTCCCTATCGCTCTTGGGAAGGGTGGCGGTAGGACAAGCATTACTGAGAAGCCCGTATCCTGGCGTCACGAATAGCAAGGGTTAACAAACACCCTTTAATTACCGCACAGCTACGCTCCCCATACCCTACATCCCCCAGGCTACCACATAGCTTTTTGGTGTCCTACGAACAGGATACGGGTGTGTGCCTCCAGCTGTTGCCACCAAGTAAAGTGTACTCCCCCTGCCTAAAAGACTGAACCCATGTGTTACGAAGCACTATATAATTGTACGGAAGATTGCGTATGGTGCGGCGTGCAGAGAGCACACACGAAAATTAAGGGGAGAGACGAAAATTTTATTGCTGAAGGAATGTGTAAAGTAAGGAGTGAATGTATGCTACGATCCTCTGGTCCTGTCAGCAGTGCAAGAGTTAACCCGCTGCCGGAAAAGCCCGCGAAGAAAGCCCACCCTGCGCGGCGACCCGCCCCTGGGCGTGGCTATCAAGTGAGCGTATCACAGCCGAAAGGGAACTTGAAATCGCAGTTGTTGTTTCCAGGGGGGACAGGAAGTCGGGGCTGCACCGATGATGTCCTTCCGGCCGGCAGCCATTTTGCCGAAGCCCTGTATAAAGGGAACCCTGCACAGCGACCTCTTCAGTCTGCACAAAGGAGAGCCGGAAGGTACAGACATGGCGGAGAGCAGCGTTCCACGTGGCATGCGCACTAAGATGGCACCAGAACAAAGGAAAGTTGCGGCGGTCGCAGCCCAACTGTTTCACGATCTTGCCGACCGTTTGCAGCGGTTGTCATTGGATGAAGAGGGGGCCTGCAATCTTCCCCCACTGCCCGATGATTACGACGACTGGCTAGAAACTCCTCCGGGAGACACCGCAGGGACACCTGGAACTCCTTCACCGGTGAGACTGTCCCCTCACCACCGGACATGGGGCTCGTGGGCTGAGATCCCGACGGAGGAATCCTCTGTAAGCACACTGTTGGAAGCTGCCTTCTCTTCCTCCACTAGCCCTGAGCCAGCAGTACCCTTGTCCACCCTGCGGAGTGCACGACCGTGCTCACCAAAATTGCCCCAATGGGTCTTTGGGGGATGAACCTGACTTCATTCAATACATGCATGATGCATCCTTTTTTTTCATTATTTTATTTTCATTTTAAATTTACATACAATGCAATATCCATAATGATGCTACATTTAGAAATAAAAAAGAAAAAAAAACAGGTGTATAAATAAGTAAAGAAAAAAAAGAGAAAGAAAGAGAGAGAGAAAAAAAAGGGGGAATTTGGCTGGTACTTATCTATTCAGAGTCAATTGAAGGATATAATAATTTGCAAAGTCGTAATAATTTATTACTCTAAATTCATTGGTCTAAATTTGAGCCATTTAAACCATACTTTACTGAATATAGGCAATTTGCCCTCTGCCGACGCTATTTGTAGTTGTTGTAGTATTCCTGCGTAGTAATACTTTTGTAGATCTGGACATCCTAATCCACCCCCTTCTACTGGAAGATATAAAAGTTTGGCCTGTACTCTAGGTTTTTTACCTTGCCAAATCATTTGCATTAATAATCGCTGTAGTTTTTTTTATCCTATATTTAGGTATAGGAATTGGTAGATTGCGGAACAAATATAGGATTTGGGGGAGGACAGTCATTTTAATAGCCGCTATACGGCCGGTCCAGGAAAGCGGAATTTTACTATATCTTTCAATCTTACGTGTTATTGATATAATAAGATTATCTATGTTTACTGAAACTATATTTACCAAAGAGGTCAAACGGATGCCTAGGTATACTATCTGATCTACAGCCCATTGATAGGCAAAGTTTTCGCCTAAACGTTGCTTTAACGGGGGTGGGACATTTATGCCAAAAATTATAGATTTTGATGTATTTATTTTATAGTATGCTACTTTGCTGAATTCCTTTAACAGGGATGTAATTCCCATTAGGGAGCGTTGGGGGTCTGTAAGATATAGTATTATGTCATCTGCAAATAACCCAATCCGGTGCTTTCTGTCACCGGTTCCTAAGGCACAGCAAGAAAGGGCCGTCAGGAGGCTGAAATAGCCGACTTTATGGACAAGCTAAAAGCCTGACACCGAGAACTTTATGCCCCCAAGCATGTGCATCTGCCTCTTGAGGAGAGGATCCGCTACCAAGAGAACACCAAAGAGGTGGAGGCACTCTTCATTCGCAATGGGATCATCCCCGAGAAGGGGGGTAGCCCTTGGAATGTCGCAGAGCAACAGTGGCCAAGTTCGACAATGTCAGAGGTTATGGTACCCTCATTGATTGCCACACAGGCTATACCATCCTCGTAAACTGGTGAGCTGCACAGAGGTCATATCTTCACAAAAAGTTCCATTCCCTGGAGGTGGGTGAGATAGTGGAGTGTTCGCAATCACCAGGCCAGCCGCTTCAACCCAGTTGCCCTTCAAGTACTTTTCTTCTGATGATTGGGAAGCGGACCCCTTCGAGCTGAGGCCGAAATGGCCTGCTCCTGATGCCTCCACCTACGTACCCAAGGAGGAGGAGTCTCTACAGCAGCAGCCACTTTCTTCTGCCTTCAACAAAGTACCCTGGCCTACTCCTATCCAGGAGGTTTGGCCTCGACCGTGGGAACCAACCGAATTACCTAGGCCTACTCCCAACGTGGAGGTTTGGCCTGACCACCAGGTACCAACGAAAGTGCTATGGCCCACTCCCGATGAGGAGGAGGGGCCGAATCAACCAGCACCAACTGTTTACCTCAATCCTACAGTGTCACACTTTACCCTTACTAATGTGGTGTGGGAGAGCAACATTAACTCTTTGCCTGCTCGTGATTCTGAGAGGGGTAGAGGCTCTAGACGAGGAGCAGGATGACATTGCAAGAGTTTGATCTGAGCTGTGACACCCATCTTGCTTTAAAGTTTTTTTGTTCTCTTCACAGACTTTTCTGCAACAGTTCAAGAAGTGTGCCTAGCAGGACTATGCTAAGATTGTTCAAGTTGTAATGTAACCATCAAGCTTTTGTGCCTGGTTCTCAGACTAAGAGCTGGTAGCCGTGAAGTTTAGACTCTTAGTGCAGGTTGACCTCTGATCCTTGCACGCTTGTTTACGTGTATAGACCTCAATAGTAACGTGACATTCTTTGCTAAAATTGCACTTATCAGGTGAATGCACCTGAACCCTGTTGGAGTGTCTAATAAATATTTATGCTAGTGTAAATAAATGTAAATGGTTATTGTACACAGAGAAATTAGCCTTGTACATGTGCACATAAAAAATGTAAATAATAGGTGTTGTAGTAGTTGCTAGTAGGTGGCTTCCTCAGCTCCTCTGAGGAACTACAGTTCTGTCACACATCACTAACACCTTCTCAAAGGTCCACTCAGGGAAAACTGCCCCTAAGATATCAAGACTGACCTTACACATAGTACTGTACAAAAAGTACCTCAAAAACAATCACTTAAGTGTACTTACCTCACTTTAACTTAGTACACCAAAAATAACAAAACAAAAATATCTCACACTCAAGTAAATGTTTTGGGAATTGTAGCTAATGTCATTTACCAATTCTTGCCACTGTTATGTGCACTAATTCTCTTCTCTTATACGTGTGCGAGATGCTCTTGCAGTAGGTGCTCTTGCAAGCTAAACATAATACACGTAGTTAAAAATAACCTAGGTAAGGTTTATCTGTTGTGTTCTAGGGATAGGAGCGTGTAGCCAATGGACCCTAGTAGCCAGTCTTATTGGTAGAAAGCCTCGGGCAAGCCAATATACCCTCAGTGTACTAAACAGGTAGCTAACATGGAAAAAAAAATTGTGAGATTTAAATTGTCTAGTGAGTTTAGAAAACAATGTTAAGTAGGATGTATCTTGTGTGCATAATATCATTCTGTTACTAAATTCATGAACCAACCAATCCTGTTCATGAGTTTACCCAAACAAATGTATGTACCACAAAAAAAAAATGTTAAGTAGCTTTAAAATGTTGTACCCGACCTTCACTTCGTCCCTCTATCTTAGGGGACAGACGTCAAGGCCAACTTATCTTAAGTAAGGGGGTTTATGGTGTCCCGGTACTGTATTGCATACCGTACCTAGTGTAGAGGTCCCCATAGTCAGAGTAACTACTTTCAGGTAGGGTTCCCCAGGTGGGACAGCCCCTAGTCACCTCTCCTCAACTCTAATTCTCTAATGATAATACATGTATATATTTAATAATCATATATATTTTAGGATAATGTATAGTACTTACCTTGTTTAGTGTTGCAGGACCTTCGGTAATTTGACCATGCTAATAACCTCTATGGTATGTTGGAGGACCTTTGGAGGTCCTTGGGTCATGTGTTACCCACAAGTCTTTGTAATGGTGATTGACATCAGTATGGACCAATTGGCACTAGTCCAGCCCTTGCTCATATAAGGGAGCTGTGTCCAATTATCGTTCTCTTGGGTTGCTGCTCTCGTGGATGCCGAACTAACAGGATGGTCTTGTGCAACTTTCAAAGACACGCTAGGCCTAAAAAACCTGCCGGCCTCAGCTGAACCAAAACCATGAGTTAAAATCTAAATCCCTGCTAATGCTAGCGTGACTACTGGACTGCAACTAAACCCCTAAATCCAGTGGAGCAGCGCACAATACTAAACGACTATAAATGCTAAAGTCCCAACCTTTGTCAATCTCCAAGGAAATCAGTTGTTATACTTAGAGACAGTTCTGTTATTGAAGCTTGCAGAAATTCTTCAGTAAAAGTTAATCCTGTTTCAGAAAACTCTCCGGTTGTGGACAATCTATTATTATATACCTCCCTATCGGTCTTGGGAAGGGTGGCGGTAGGACAAGCGTTAATGAGGAGCCCGCATCCTGGCATCACGAATAGCAAGGGTTAACAAACACCCTTTAATTTCCGCACAGCTATGCTCCCCATACCCTACATCCCCCAGGCTACCACATTTCCCAGTAGTGTCCTATGGAATACCCAAAACCACAGTCACAGCACCCAAAAAACTCTACACTCTTTAGTCATATGTGAGACATTGCTATAGTACATTCTATGGTGCTTTCTTTCCATAGGCTTGGGAAAGTATGGGATAAGTTATTAAAGGGGTATTCTGGTGGAATTTTTTTTTTTTAACTGGCTCCAGAAAGTTAAACAGATTTGTGAATGACTTCTAGGGGTTCCAGGCTGAGCCTACCTTATGTACATATATTACCATTCACTCTCGACAGGGGTTATTTTTCAAGTGGAATCATTCAGAAAATGCTTTTGTTTATAGATGTTGCTATTTCACACTTGTAATGGCACCTGTTCATGTTCTTTTGCTTTTTGGCATCTAAAGAGTTTCAGAGAATTGGTCACTCCAATGGGTTTCCTTGGTATCTACAAGCTTAATGAAGGCCCTCAGGTCTTCTGGTCTGTGTGCTTACCCGACCATGCCAGAGGCACAGGCTAGTAGATTGTCAGTGTAAGGCTGATTGCCATAATACACTTCACTACTATTGATGATCACTTGGTTCAGCTGATTGCCATAATACACTTCACTACTATTGAAGATCACTTGTCAAATTCCTCTTTTAGGATTTATAAAAAGTGAAAAAATACAGATTAAAAAAATATACCAAAACAACAAAAAAAATACACCATGTGTATTTTACCATGAGTTTTCTGCTGATGAAGGGCAAGAAATCCCCAACTGCTGTCTACAGATGGGTAACTCCCACTTCTGGGAGACATTCTGACTTGATATTGTAACATACTTACCCTGCCACACTCCCTGACAGCAGGGCTGCTTAGCCTATGAGGGAGTTGGGGCACCAGGCCAATAACGATCTGTGCCGCACTGTGTCCACTCTGTGTCCCACATTTCCCAAACGTGCAGATATAAACAGGCATCTGCAGGCCACAGACACCTGTGATTGGTAATGCATACTGCTTTACTCATGTTACACGATTCCTGGATTTACCATGTTTTGACCTCATGCCTGGATACCTAATGACTCCTCTTGTCTTTTGATTTTAATATTTACATTGCCTCCTGGCTTTCTCACAACTGGCTTGGCTTCTGACCTTCTCTGGTACCAGACTCTGTTAATGATGTAACCTACTGGCTTTTGACTAGTTGATGTTACCAAATGTCTCCATTCTGACCTGCACCTATACTTCTCCCCAAGGCCCTGCAGCTACAACATGGGCCCCTGGCAGCCAAGACCATCCGATGTTGCAAAAGGCTTTGGTGAAGACACAGGGATCACCTTAGACTCTGTGAGTCAGGGACGGTTGAAGTACTAGGTGCATGCTGAAGGCTGGCAGGGTTGGGGTCAAAGCAGGTACACCACAAATTGTTACAGCTAGGCTATAGCTGATAAATGTAATTAATGCAAAATACAAACACAATAAAATACTTATAATGGCTAAAAAAAAAATAAAAAAAATAAAGCATTAACATTAGATTTACATTATTAACCTTAGCAGTAATGTCTTCTACAGACATAAGTAAGCTGGTAATATGTTTGTCAATTATAAATGGTCTAAAAATAAGCCTAATTACAGGTATACAAAGCAGCATACACAATAATTGAGAAGTCAAGTGGTTCAGGTTCACATGTTATTAGTCAACCATTTGCCCAGATCCTTTGTTGTAGAATGTCATTGAATAAAAATATTGTTGTTCACATTTAGAGACTGAACACCTGTTCTGAACAGACAAAACCCCTTAATAAATTTGAACTTCAAACTAAACCCCAAATTTACCTAGTCCTCAGGCCAGACTCTGGGAATACATTCAATTCCCAATCTTGAGTCCACAATTATTTAAGATCTCAAATAAGACCCATGAACAAATTTAAACCCCTGACCAGACCATTAAATTAATCCACACCCTCGACTAGACTTAAAGGGGTACTCCGCCCCTAGACATTTTATCCCCTATCCAAAGGATAGGGGATAAGATGTCTGATCAAGGGGGTTCCCCTCGTGATGTCACACCACGCCCCTTCCATTCATGTCTAAGAGAGGGGGCATGATGTAACGACCAAAGCCCCTAACCCAGCATTTGGAATAAAAAGTTCAGAATGACTGAGTGGCATGCAGGAGATCGCGGAGATTCCCAGCAGCAGGACCTCGCCATCAGACATCTTATCCCCTTTCTTTTGGATAGGGGACAAGATGTCTATGGGTTGAGTACCATGTCCCCTCCAGTCGACTTGCATTGAAGGGGCGGGGCATGACGTCACACAGGGCGGAGTCATGATGTCACGATACTCTGGCCCTGTAGTGGTGAGGCTTCAGACTCAGAGCCTCCAGCGCTGGTGTGCAGCTCACACAGGTGGATTACGGGGGTCCCCAGCGGCGCGACCCCGCAATCAGACATCTTATCCCCTATCCTTTGAATAGGGGATAAGATGCCTTAGGGCAGGAGTACCCCTTTAAGTCTTGGATGAAGAGTCAAAATGGTAGGGCATAGCTGGTGAATTGCTGCAACATTGCCCACATCATGGCCCACCTCCATAGCTGCCTAGTACAGGCATGGGATATATATATATACAGGGCTTGGTGCTGTTAGCCAAGCCCTGTGTGTCAGTCATGTGCACAGCAGTGGGAGAGAATTAGGAGGGGCAGGTCATGCTGCAGCAATTAACCAAATCAGCCTCGCCTTTTTGACTCTTTAGCCAGGATGGAAAGACTCATTTTAGCACTCATAAAGAGGTCAACAGATTTCAGTCCCAGATTATACCACTTAGTTACTTTTTCCCTATCCCTTTTTACCACTAGGTTCTATTGCATGCGGGATCCTGACTGCAAGAGCTGAAACTGGACCTGAAAAGTAGTAAGGTATAATTAACAGAAACAGTATACATATATATATATATATATATATATAAATATATATATATATATATATATATATATATATATATATATATATCTTCCATTGGTTTTATGGCTTGCTCAGCTTAGTTCTCTGTCCATTGGCCAGGCACAGAAGTACTATGTGTAGTCCTACTTGTTTAGTGCCAACTTATGATATGGTGAGACAACAGCCACAACCACTACTACATCTGTTTCTATACATAATCACATAATCAATAATTGTGAGATTTGTAGAAACCTGTTCTTTATACATGTAGTATGTCATGTACATAGGTTT
Source organism: Hyla sarda (assembly GCF_029499605.1). Classification (NCBI taxonomy): domain Eukaryota; kingdom Metazoa; phylum Chordata; class Amphibia; order Anura; family Hylidae; genus Hyla; species Hyla sarda. The sequence continues at coordinate 394,862,870 of NC_079191.1, forward strand.
TCAGTTGCTGAATATAAACAAAGTAATGTGCATCTACTGACTGAACCATATCAGGGAGTGGAGTCTAAGGTGCCGCTGGTTTTCACCAGAGCCCGCCTCAAAGCGGGATGGACATGCCGTGGAAGGCGGCACCCAGGTCACTACCCCTGGCACGATCCGTTCACACAGGTTGCCCAGATGAAACTTGGCACAGATGATGAGGTGTAGTCAGTTGAAGCATGAGTCAGGAGGCAGGGCCAAAGGAGCGTGTCAGGTCACAGACACAAGGTCAGGAGGCAGGCAACAAAGGAGCAAGGTCATGTCACAAGCAGGAGGTCAGGAACACTATTAAAGCACAAATGACGTAACACTTTCTCTAAGGCACTAGCACAAAGATCCAGCAACATAACAGGGAGGTGCCGGACTAATATAAGCTCCGCCCTGCAGCAGACCAATAATGGGAATACTGGCCCTCTAAATCAAGAAGTTCCGGCGCGCGCGCCCCAAGGGGAGGGGATGCGCGTGATGGCAATGAGCAGAACGAGAAGGGCTTGGGGGAGAGAGAGAAGTAAGGGTATGCCCGGGACTCGTGTGCAAGCGCTTCTCGCAAAGCGAGTTCCGGAGCCACCGTAGGTAGGAATAGGGGTGCGCTCACGGCCGGACTGAACGACCGGAGCGTTACCAATATCAACGTACGGGACACGTATGAGCAAGTCCCGGGGTTGCAAGCACCAGGGAGAAGGGAGCGCTCAAGGCAAGAATGAATGGCCAGAGCGCTGCCCTTAACAGTACCCCCCCCCCTTGGGTCCCACCTTCTTTTTGGGTCTAAGAAAATATCGAACCAAGCTGTAATTCACAATATTCTCCTCTGGTTCCCAGGACCTTTCTACAGGACCAAACTCTTTCCAGTGAACAAGAAAAAAACATTTTCCTCTCACAGTTTTCATGGCAAGAATTTCTTTCACCTCGAAAATATCTGAAGAACCAGAGTCAGGAGTGGGAGCAATGACTTTTTGAGAAAACCGATTAATGACCAGAGGCTTGAGCAGAGGAAAATGGAAAGAATTAGGAATGCAAAGAGAGGAGGGCAGACGTAATTTGTAAGAAACAGGATTGATCTTTTGAAGAACTTCAAACGGACCCAGGTAAAGAGGACCCAACTTGTAATTGGGAATTTTGAAACAAATATACTTGGAGGAGAGACAGATCTTGTCACCAGGAGAAAAAGATGGAGGTCTTCTCTTCTTGTCCGCTTGAGACTTAATTTGGGAGGAAACTGAAAACAAGGAATGTTTGGTCTCCTGCCAGATGGTTTCAAAATCTCTAATTAAAGCATCTACAGCCGGCACTACAGAGGAATCAGGTAGGGGAACAGGTGGGCGAGGATGAAGACCGTAGACGATAAAAAAGGGAGAATTCTTTGTGCATTCAGAGTCTGTGATTATAAGAAAATTCTGCCCGAGGTAGAAGACAAACCCAATTGTCTTGCTGAGCCGAGACAAAATGTTGCAGGTAGCCTTCGAGAATTTGGTTAACTCTCTCCACTTGCCCATTGGATTGTGGATGGTAGGCGGAAAAAAGTCTACATTGATTTTTAAACAAGAACAGAGGGCATGCCAGAATTTGGAAACAAATTGTACTCCCCAATCCGAGATGATTTGAGATGAAAGACCATGTAAGTGAAAGATTTGTAGAATAAAATGTTTGGCCAACTGAGGAGAAGAAGGAAGTCTGGGCAAAGAAATAAAATGTGCCATCTTGGAAAAGCAATAAATGACCACCCAAATGACGGTATTGTTATAGGAAAGAGGAAGATCGGTGATGAAATCCATGACTATATGAGTCCACAGGGAATCCGGAATGGGTAAGGGCTGTAAGAGTCCTGTAGGTTTTAACCATGGAGCCTTGTCACGACCACAGGTAGTTCAAGAGCTAACAAAGTCAGTGATATCCCGTTTGAGATGTAGAGACCAATAAAGTCAGGAGATTATCTGCAAAGACTTCTTGATTCAAGACTGACATGCCAGCAGTGAGAAGTATCCCCAACTGAGGACACGACGACTGAGACGGGGAGGTCCGAATGTCCTCACAGGTGGGACTTGAAAAAGAGAAGCTGGGGCCGCAGTATTATGGCACTCAGGAGGAATAATATGACGTGAAGTGAAATCCTGACCTAAAATATCGGAGGATCGAGAAAGAGCATCAGCTCTAAGCAGGACGAAAATGAATGCTGAAATTGAATCGAGAGAAAAAGAGCGACCATCTTGCTTGACGGGGTTCAGGCGTTGTGCAGATTGAAGATATAAAAGGTTTTTGAGATCTGTGAAAATGCTAACAGGATGTGTTGAACCCTCTAAAAGATTGCACCATTCTTCTAAGTCGAGTTTGATGGCGAGGAGTTCCCGGTCACCTATGGAATAGTTTCTTTCCTCGGGAGAAAAGGTCTTGGAGAAAAAACCACAAGTTATGTTTTTGCCCTTGGGAGACTTTTGCATCAGAACTGCGCCAGCTCCTACCGATTATGTGTCTACCTCCAAAAACAACAGTTTTTCAGGATCTTGAGAGAAGAGGTGCAGAAGCAAAGGCAAATTTTAGTTGAGAGAAAGCCTCTTTAGCCTCTGGTGACCAATTTTTGCAATTGCTCTTCTTTTTGATAAGAGCTACAATTGGGGCCACCAAAGAGGAAAAATGGGGAATGAATTGACGATAGTGTGGTAGGGCCTTGGGGGTGTAGTGTAGTTGGGGTGTTGCTTTGGTATATGAGGGGTTAATTTAACCCCTGTCACTCGTGACACCAGGGTGAGGGTTAATACGCTGAGGTAAATCTTCGGCCTATCGCCACCCTTCCCAGAAACGATAGGTGCGTGCTTAAATGAATGAAGGTCCACAATAGGGATGAACTTGAACTTGTATAAACTTTACTGAGGTACTTGCGGTACATCCAATTAACAGCAACAGTCTTAGCAATACAGTCTCTATGTAGTACTGCAGTGATTGACAGATGCTGCGGACCATTAGCTTATCCAAAAGGTTATTAGAATTAGGAGTGATGCAGAGATCCGTCCGGATTTAGGGGTCTGTTTAGGTCCGGTGATCTTGCAGACTAGGGCCTAGTCACTGCTGACGACAGCTGCGCAGATCCTCCTCTATCAGCAGCCCACGAGGAAAGAGCGATTAATAGCCACCGCTCCCTTATATGGGCAGGGCCGTTTTGGATTGGTCCTAGTCAGCTGTCACTCACCGTTACAATGCATGGTGGGCGATCACCTGACTTCCTCCAAAGGTCCTTGAACCATAAACCATAGAGTATTGGAGCGCATCAAGTGACCCGCAGGTCCTGCGTCACTATGACAAGGTAAGTATACATTATATACATATATACACTTAGAATTTGAATAATTTTAACTATTAAAGGGGTAACAAGGTGCTAACTATAGATGAGGACCCCATCGGTAACTAGGGACTCTGACTTTGGGGACCTCACCACAAGGTAACGGATGCAATCCGGTACCAGGATACCACAATAGTAGTTGGTAAACCCCAAAAAAACTTTGAATTGCACGCAAACCAGAAGGACGTGGCCAGTCCAAAATGGCAGAAAGCTTAGTAGGATCCATCTGTAGTCCAAGATGGGAGACTATAGAACCCAGAAAAGGAAGACTTGTTCTTTCAAAGAGGCATTTCTCCAATTTAGCAAACAGACGATTCTCCCGGAGCCGTTGCAGTATTTGGCAAACATGAACACGATGAAGTCTCAAATTGGGAGAGGAAACCAGAAGATCGTCCAGATATACCACCATGCAGGTATACAATAGATCACGGAAAATGTAATTTGCAAATACTTGGAAGACTGCAGGAGCATTACAGAGTTCAAAGGCATGACTAGGTACTCAAAATGGCTGTCTCGGGTGTCAAAAGCCGTTTTCCCTTCATCTCCTTCTCAAATGCAAATCAAATTGTGTGCCCCTTGCAGATCCAGCTTAGTGAAGATTCAGGCTCCACGTAACCGGTCAAAGAGTTCAGAAATCATAGGCAAAGGGTAGCAGTTTTTGATTGTGATTTTATTAAGACCTCCATAATCGATGCCAGGATGGAGAGAACCATCCTTCTTTCCTACAAAGAAGTATCCAGCGAGGTTGATTTACAAATGAATACCTTTAGTAGGTTTTCCTGAATATATTTTTCCATAGCTTGTGTCTCAGGTACAGACAATGGATAAATTATTCTCCAAGGAGAAGTTATGCCAGGTTGGAGGTCAATGGGACAATCATAAGGGAGATGTGGAGGGAAAGACTCTGCTTGTTTCCTGCAGAATACGTCAGAAAAGTCTCAATATGGGAATGGTATGTTAGACTTAATGAGAGGAATTGGATTAGTCCTGGATAGAGGTGACTCCAGACAGTGACCTTGACAAAAAGTTGCCCAACGGGAAATTTCTCCAGTTTTCCAATCTAATTGTGGAGAATGAAGCTGTAGCCAAGGAAGTCCTAGAAGAAGTTCATAAGTACAATGAGGAAGTACAAGGAACTGTATCTTCTCCTTATACAACACTCCGACTTGCATGTAGAGAGGTTCAGTGCGGAAAAGTACCGTACACTTCAGGTGCTCTCCGTTAACAGAAGAGATTTACAGCGGCTTAACTAGCCAAGACACAGTTAAACAACGTATTTGTACCAGGGTGGCATTAATAGAGTTATCCGCGGAACCAGAGTCCAGGAAGGCTGAGGCGAAGAACGAGTACTTCGTAGGAATATGAATTTGAACTGGCATGGTCAAACGTGGAGAGGTGTTGTTCTCACCCAGGGACGCCTCTCCTATGTGCCCTAGATGCGAGTGTTTCCCGGATGCTGTGGACAAAGAGTGCACTATTTAAGGAAGTGTTCAGGGCTGGCACAACATGGGCACAAGTTCTCGTTGCGTTGCGTGTGGTCCACCTGCATGGGCTCCTTAGCAGAAGGAGTTGGAAACAGTTATGGTGGACATTGAAATATGGGAGCCAAATGTAGCTAAAGCCATGCCCGGAAAGGTTCCCTCTCTTGATGTAGTTCCTACTGTCTCTCGGAGAACCGCACATCAATACGAGTGGTTAAATTGATGAGATCAGTCAGGGAGGATGGAAGATCTCCAGCCACCAAGGCGTCCTTGATTCTGCTAGAGAGTCCCTTTTTAAAAGTAGCATACAAAACCTCATTGTTCCAGGCCAGTTCAGAGGCCAAGATGCAGACATGTGCTGTGTATTCCTCCACAGAAGAGTTTCCTTGACAGAGATTCAGAAAAGCAGTTTCTCCCAAAGAAGCCCTAGCTGGTTCCTCAAACACGTTTGGAATTCAGCTAGAAAAGTCCAGAGATTAGAAGACAATGAGTCATTGCGGTCCCACAGTGGGGTAGCCCAGGCCAAAGCTTTCCCAGAAAGAAGACTGATGATCAATGCTACTTTGGCACGCTCTGTAGGAAATTGGTCCACTAGTAGTTCAAGGTGCATAGAACATTGAGTTACGAATCCCCTGCATAACTTCGGGTCACCATCAAACTTAGCAGGTAGGGACAGACGAATTTTGGAGCCAGCAGGATTAACTGGAGGAGGAGTCGCAGATGGTTCTGCCTGCGGGGGTTGAGGCTGATGTTTAGCTAGAAGTTGCTTCAAAAGCGCAGAAAGCTGAGACATCTGCTGTGCTTGCTGTTCAATCTGCACTGACTGATGGGCCACAATAGTAGAGAGGTCTGCAACACTCGGCAGAGGTACCTGGACAGGATCCATGGCCGGATCTTACTGTAACGGCCTTACAGTGGATCCATTGTCCTGTGTGAACAAAGACTGAACCGTACCAGGCAGAGAAGTCTAAGGTGGCACTAGTTTTAACCAGAACCTGACGCAAAGTGGGAAGGACTTGCTGCGGCAGGCGGCACCCAGGTCTCTACCCCTGGCTTGATCCGTTCACACAGGTTGCCCAGATGAAACTTGGCACAGATGATGAGGCATAGTCAGACGAAGCATGGGTCAGAAAGCAGGCAGCTAAGGAGCATAGTCAGGTCAAAGGCACAAGGTCAGGAGGCAGGAGACAAGGGAGCAAGGTCAGGTCACAAGCAGCAGGTCAGGAACACTAATAAGGCACAAATTACATAACACTTTCTCTAAGGCGCTAGCACAAAGATCTGACACCATAATAGGGAGGTGCCGGACTAATATAAGGTCCGCCCTGCAGCAGACCAATAATGGGCATACTGGCCCTTTAATTCAAGAAGGGGAGGGGATGCACATGCCGGTAATGAGCAGAACGAGAAGGGCCGGGGAGAGAGAGAGGTAAGGGGATGCCCAGGACTCGTATGTGAGCGTGTCCTGCAAAGCGAGTTCCTGAGCCACCGTACGTAGGGAAGGGGGTGTGCTCACGGCCAGACTGAATGGCCAGAGCATTACCAATAGCAACGTCCGGGACACGCATGCAGGAGTTGCAACCACCAGGGAGGAGGGAGCGCTCATGGCCAGAATGAATGGTAGAGGTGGACCACAATTGGTAGAGGTGTACATTTTTACATACTTAAAATATGGATCATGGATAATGAAGTTGAGTGCTCTGCGTTACAAAAATCGCATTTAGGACCCTTTTCTTTTTATTAGCCAGACCAAAGAGCAACTACAAAGAGTTAGCTCAGAAGGATATTCAAAAGATTTTAAAAAGGATTGAGTATTGAGATTATAGTTGATCAATGAAGGTCACCATCAACAGGACAGCTTTCTTTGTCAGGGGAATCTTCTAGTATTGGGTACAGCCCCTTCAAATTATTAGCAATTATGTCATTGTAAAAAAAAAGTAAAATTATTTTAAAAAATATTAGTTTTACAATTTACATAGAATGTTACATAGAATAAATGGAAAAAATGAGTGTAGCTTAGGTCAATAATATATGATAAAATAAACTTGTTGATATAAACATATACTTGTCATCTCTGAAAGAATGTAGCCTTGTGGGAATCTGATAAATGGCTTATTTGCAGAGAGTGTATTATATCTGTGTCCTCAGAATCTGACTCACATTGTGATAAATACTTTGAGATGTGGTTTCCCCACATCAAATGATCTCCCTGAACAATAAACACCAGAAGACCTTAAAGGACCGGAGAAAAATGGCAATAATAATTATTTTTAATGCAGGGTAGATAAATCTGGATATAATAGGCAGATCAGATACATTCTGCTTAACATAGAATCTGCTGATCTACTGTATAAGATGTTAATGTATCAAGGACATTCAATAATCTGTCAAAATTCTTATCCCTAAACTTATGTCAGCCCAACAGGGCTCTCACAATATTAGCATGATCGGGACCATAGCAGTGGGGACCTAAAACATGAAGATATCACAAATCCAAATTTGGTGTTTTAAATGGGTTTAAAAATGTGAAATATAATTAAATAGAGTTCAATTTTAAAAAATTAAAAAATAACGAAGTTGCATAAGGCTTCTTTTACACAAATTTGGTAAAAAAAAAACTAAATGCAAAAAACTGTCCTCTTTACTTTTGTCCTCTTTTTTCATGGCATTTCCCCTCAAAATAGTGTGCACTAGTAAAGATGTTCTTTTATGATGCAATTTTTTATGACAAGTCACCTGATTCTTTTATCTTGTGATTCAAGGATTTCTATTGAAGAATGTAAGTGGGAAAACACCAGACAAAAAAAAATGCCCAAATACATATTTACGTGTTTTTTCAGTGTTTTTTTTTCCAACCTACTATGTAGCGGTCTATGAAAGGAAAAACACCAAGAAATTGGGGAAAAACAATTCCAAAGCCACAGCATGCAGCTTTTTTTCAAAAACTGATAATAGGCCAAAAACCACCATTAATGGGTGAAAAAAATGAGCACAAAAAAAAAAAAATGCCATTTAGATAAGGTATTTCACATTTCTCTAGGGTGAAATAGTGTCTGATTCTAGCCAGAGTCCCAAAATTTTGGGAGTGAAAACTGCAAGCCATCGGACTAAGCACAAGCCCTTATAAGGCTAAAGTGATAGGAAAGTAAGACATTTCTTGAGCTTTGAATGTGGCAAGAAGATTTTTTGATTGACATGTTAAAAGTTGTTTTTAATTACAGAAGCCCAAAAAAGGGTTAGAGAACCCTGGGAGAACTGTCCAGAGCAGCAGAGGTTTGCTATGGGGATTTGCTCCTGCTCTGGACAGTTCCTGACATGGACAGAGGTGTCAGCAGAGAGCACTGAGGTTAGACTGAAAAGAAATTCGAAAAGAAAAGAACTTCCTGTGAAGCATACAGCAGCTGATAAGTACTGGAAGGTTTAAGATTTTTAAATAGAAGTAATTTTCAAATATGTTTAACTTTCTGGCACCAGTTGATTTAAAAAAAAAAAATTCCACTGGAAAAATTTTCTAAAACTGGAATACCCCTTTACCTATGTTTTCTGCCTTTTAGATATAGGTTTACTTTAAACAAGCACTATACAATATGTTACTATACTTTGCACTCACTCCAGTAGTTGCTGTTGGTAGCCTCTCTGCATTATATGTACCCATACATTGCTTATTAATCGGAAAAGTCTAAACACAAAGGAGACACAAGTTTGTAAAAACATTTGAATTTCGTTAATAAGATTTTTTTAAACATTTTACCTTTATAGTTTTTTTTTTTACCACAACCACTTCACTAGGAGTATGAAAAAAAACAGCAATCAACAATATCACAATTTTTCTGTTTAGTATAATACAAATCGTCCTTACCACCTTCTGTTCTTAGTCCATGAATGCATTCTGTGAAGTCTAACCTCTTTCACATGCATTTTCATGATGATTATCTAAATCTAGAATTCTCTAAATATTTATTCACCGCTTTATTTATTAGGTTCCTGAATATTATATGTATTTATTACTGATATGTTATGAAATTCCAGCCAAACTCACTGTTACGCCGAGCGCTCCGGGTCCCCGCTCCTCCCCGGAGCGCTCGCTACACTTCCCTCACTGCAGCGCCCCGGTCGGTTCCACGGACCCGGGGCGCTGCGTTACCACCTCCGGCCGGGATGCGATTCGCGATGCGGGTAGCGCCCGCTCGCGATGCGCACCCCGGCTCCCGTACCTTACTCGCTCCCCGTCAGTTCTGTCCCGGCGCGCGCGGCCCCGCTCCCTAGGGCGCGCGCGCGCCGGGTCTTTGCGATTTAAAGGGCCACTGCACCGCTGATTGGTGCAGTGGTTCCAATTAGTGTTTACACCTGTGCACTTCCCTATATCACCTCACTTCCCCTTCACTCCCTCGCCGGATCTTGTTGCCCTAGTGCCAGTGAAAGCGTTCCTTGTGTGTTCCTTGCCTGTGATTCCAGACCTTCTGCCGTTGCCCCTGACTACGATCCTTGCTGCCTGCCCCGACCTTCTGCTACGTCCGACCTTGCTTCTGTCTACTCCCTTGTACCGCGCCTATCTTCAGCAGCCAGAGAGGTTGAGCCGTTGCTAGGGGATACGACCTGGTCACTACCGCCGCAGCAAGACCATCCCGCTTTGCGGCGGGCTCTGGTGAAAACCAGTAGTGACTTAGAACCGATCCTCTAGCACGGTCCACGCCAATCCCTCTCTGGCACAGAGGATCCACTACCTGCCAGCCGGCATCGTGACAGTAGATCCGGCCATGGATCCCGCTGAAGTTCCTCTGCCAGTTGTCGCTGACCTCACCACGGTGGTCGCCCAGCAGTCACAACAGATTGCGCAACAAGGCCAACAGCTGTCTCAACTGACTGTTATGCTACAACAGTTACTACCACAGCTCCAGCAATCATCTCCTCCGCCAGCTCCTGTACCTCCTCCGCAGCGAGTGGCCGCTTCTGGAATACGACTATCCTTGCCGGATAAATTTGATGGGGACTCTAAGTTTTGCCGTGGCTTTCTTTCCCAATGTTCATTACACTTGGAGATGATGTCGGACCAGTTCCCCACTGAAAGGTCTAAGGTGGCTTTCGTAGTCAGCCTGCTGTCTGGAAAAGCCCTGGCTTGGGCCACACCGCTCTGGGACCGCAATGACCCCGTCACTGCCTCTGTACACTCCTTCCTCTCGGAAATTCGAAGTGTCTTTGAGGAACCTGCCCGAGCCTCTTCTGCTGAGACTGCCCTGTTGAACCTGGTCCAGGGTAATTCTTCCGTTGGCGAGTATGCCGTACAGTTCCGTACCCTTGCTTCAGAATTATCCTGGAATAATGAGGCACTCTGCGCGACCTTTAAAAAAGGCCTATCCAGCAACATTAAAGATGTTCTGGCCGCACGAGAAATCCCTGCTAACCTACATGAACTCATCCATCTTGCCACTCGCATTGACATGCGTTTTTCCGAACGGCGTCAGGAGCTCCGCCAGGATATGGACTCTGTTCGCACGAGGCGTTTCTTCTCCCCGGCTCCTCTCTCCTCTGGTCCCCTGCAATCTGTTCCTGTGCCTCCCGCCGTGGAGGCTATGCAGGTCGACCGGTCTCGCCTGACACCCCAAGAGAGGACACGACGCCGCATGGAGAATCTCTGCCTGTACTGTGCTAGTACCGAACACTTCCTGAAGGATTGTCCTATCCGTCCTCCCCGCCTGGAAAGACGTCCGCTGACTCCGCACAAAGGTGAGACAGTCCTTGATGTCTACTCTGCTTCTCCACGTCTTACTGTGCCTGTGCGGATGTCTGCCTCTGCCTTCTCCTTCTCTGCTGTGGCCTTCTTGGACTCTGGATCTGCAGGAAATTTCATCTTAGCCTCCCTCGTCAACAGGTTCAACATCCCGGTGACCAGTCTCGCCAGACCCCTCTACATCAATTGTGTAAACAATGAAAGATTGGACTGTACTATACGTTTCCGCACGGAGCCCCTTCTAATGTGCATCGGATCTCATCACGAGAGGATTGAACTGTTGGTCCTCCCCAATTGCACTTCTGAAATCCTTCTTGGACTTCCCTGGCTTCAACTCCATTCCCCAATCCTGGATTGGTCCACTGGGGAGATCAAGAGTTGGGGGCCCTCTTGTTCCAAGGACTGCTTAAAACCGGTTCCCAGTAAACCTTGCCGTGTCCCTGTGCTTCCTCATGTAACCGGTCTCCCTAAGGCCTATATGGACTTTGCGGACGTTTTTTGCAAAAAACAAGCTGAGACTCTACCTCCTCACAGGCCTTATGATTGTCCCATTGACCTCCTCCCGGGCACTACTCCACCCCGGGGCAGAATCTATCCTCTGTCCGTCCCAGAGACTCTTGCCATGTCTGAATACGTCCAAGAAAATTTAAAAAAGGGCTTTATCCGTAAATCCTCCTCTCCTGCCGGAGCCGGATTTTTCTTTGTGTCCAAAAAAGATGGCTCTCTACGTCCTTGCATTGACTACCGCGGTCTTAATAAAATCACGGTTAAGAACCGCTACCCCCTACCCCTCATCTCTGAACTCTTTGATCGTCTCCAAGGTGCCCATATTTTTACCAAACTGGACTTAAGAGGTGCTTATAATCTCATCCGCATCAGAGAGGGGGATGAATGGAAAACGGCATTTAACACCAGAGATGGACACTTTGAGTATCTGGTCATGCCCTTTGGTCTATGCAACGCCCCTGCCGTCTTCCAAGACTTTGTTAATGAAATTTTTCGTGATCTACTATACTCCTGTGTTGTTGTATATCTGGACGATATCCTGATTTTTTCTGCCAATCTTGAAGAACACCGCCAGCATGTCCGTATGGTTCTTCAGAGACTTCGTGATAATCAACTCTATGCCAAAATAGAGAAATGTCTGTTTGAATGCCAATCTCTTCCTTTTCTAGGATACTTGGTCTCTGGCCAGGGACTACAAATGGACCCAGATAAACTCTCTGCCGTCTTAGATTGGCCACGCCCCTCCGGACTCCGTGCCATCCAACGTTTTTTGGGGTTCGCCAATTATTACAGGCAATTTATTCCACATTTTTCTACCATTGTGGCTCCTATTGTGGCTTTAACAAAAAAAAATGCCGATCCCAAGTCTTGGCCTCCTCAAGCGGAAGACGCCTTTAAACGACTCAAGTCTGCCTTTTCTTCGGCTCCCGTGCTCTCCAGACCTGACCCATCTAAACCCTTCCTATTGGAGGTTGATGCCTCCTCAGTGGGAGCTGGAGCTGTCCTTCTACAAAAAAACTCTTCCGGGCATGCTGTTACTTGTGGTTTTTTTTCCAGGACCTTCTCTCCGGCGGAGAGGAACTACTCCATCGGGGATCGAGAGCTTCTAGCCATTAAATTAGCACTTGAGGAATGGAGGCATCTGCTGGAGGGATCAAGATTTCCAGTTATTATTTACACCGATCACAAGAACCTCTCCTACCTCCAGTCTGCCCAACGGCTGAATCCTCGTCAGGCCAGGTGGTCTCTGTTCTTTGCCCGATTTAATTTTGAAATTCACTTTCGGCCTGCTGATAAAAACATTAGGGCCGATGCTCTCTCTCGTTCCTCAGATGCCTCTGAAATTGAACTCTCTCCTCAACACATCATTCCTCCTGACTGCCTGATTTCCACTTCTCCAGCCTCCATCAGGCAAACTCCTCCAGGAAAGACCTTTGTTTCTCCACGCCAACGCCTTGGGATCCTCAAATGGGGTCACTCCTCCCATCTCGCAGGTCATGCGGGCATCAAGAAATCTGTGCAACTCATCTCTCGCTTCTATTGGTGGCCGACTCTAGAGACTGATGTGGTGGACTTTGTGCGAGCCTGCACTATCTGTGCCCGGGATAAGACTCCTCGCCAGAAGCCCGCTGGTTTTCTTCATCCTCTACCTGTCCCCGAACAACCTTGGTCTCTGATTGGTATGGATTTTATTACTGACTTACCCCCATCCCATGGCAACACTGTTATTTGGGTGGTCGTTGATCGATTCTCCAAAATGGCACATTTCATCCCTCTTCCTGGTCTTCCTTCAGCGCCTCAGTTGGCTAAACAATTTTTTGTACACATTTTTCGTCTTCACGGGTTGCCTACACAGATCGTCTCGGATAGAGGCGTCCAATTTGTGTCTAAATTCTGGAGGGCTCTCTGTAAACAACTCAAGATTAAATTAAATTTTTCTTCTGCATACCATCCTCAATCCAATGGACAAGTAGAGAGAATTAACCAGATCTTGGGTAACTATTTACGACATTTTGTTTCCTCCCGCCAGGATGACTGGGCAGATCTTCTACCTTGGGCCGAATTCTCGTATAATTTCAGAATCTCTGAATCTTCCTCCAAATCTCCGTTTTTCGTGGTGTACGGCCGTCACCCTCTTCCCCCCCTCCCTACCCCCTTGCCCTCTGGTCTGCCCGCTGTGGATGAAATTTCTCGTGATCTTTCCACCATATGGAAAGAGACCCAAAATTCTCTCTTACAGGCTTCTTCTCGCATGAAGAGATTCGCAGATAAGAAAAGAAGAGCTCCTCCCATTTTTTCCCCTGGAGACAAGGTATGGCTCTCCGCTAAATATGTCCGTTTCCGTGTCCCGAGCTATAAGTTGGGACCACGCTATCTTGGTCCTTTTAAAGTTTTGTGTCAAATTAATCCTGTCTCTTACAAACTTCTTCTTCCTCCTTCTCTTCGTATCCCTAATGCCTTTCACGTCTCTCTTCTTAAACCTCTCATCCTCAACCGTTTTTCTCCTAAATCTGTTCCTCCCACTCCTGTTTCCGGCTCCTCGGACATCTTCTCTGTCAAAGAGATTTTGGCCTCTAAAAAGGTCAGGGGAAGAACTTTTTTTTTAGTGGATTGGGAGGGTTGTGGTCCAGAAGAGAGGTCCTGGGAACCTGAGGACAATATCCTGGACAAAAGTCTGATCCTCAGGTTCTCAGGCCCCAAGAAGAGGGGGAGACCCAAGGGGGGGGGTACTGTTACGCCGAGCGCTCCGGGTCCCCGCTCCTCCCCGGAGCGCTCGCTACACTTCCCTCACTGCAGCGCCCCGGTCGGTTCCACGGACCCGGGGCGCTGCGTTACCACCTCCGGCCGGGATGCGATTCGCGATGCGGGTAGCGCCCGCTCGCGATGCGCACCCCGGCTCCCGTACCTTACTCGCTCCCCGTCAGTTCTGTCCCGGCGCGCGCGGCCCCGCTCCCTAGGGCGCGCGCGCGCCGGGTCTTTGCGATTTAAAGGGCCACTGCACCGCTGATTGGTGCAGTGGTTCCAATTAGTGTTTACACCTGTGCACTTCCCTATATCACCTCACTTCCCCTTCACTCCCTCGCCGGATCTTGTTGCCCTAGTGCCAGTGAAAGCGTTCCTTGTGTGTTCCTTGCCTGTGATTCCAGACCTTCTGCCGTTGCCCCTGACTACGATCCTTGCTGCCTGCCCCGACCTTCTGCTACGTCCGACCTTGCTTCTGTCTACTCCCTTGTACCGCGCCTATCTTCAGCAGCCAGAGAGGTTGAGCCGTTGCTAGGGGATACGACCTGGTCACTACCGCCGCAGCAAGACCATCCCGCTTTGCGGCGGGCTCTGGTGAAAACCAGTAGTGACTTAGAACCGATCCTCTAGCACGGTCCACGCCAATCCCTCTCTGGCACAGAGGATCCACTACCTGCCAGCCGGCATCGTGACACTCACAGTTATAATGTAATATTTATTTGCTGCTGGAGGGTGACATCAGTCCCCTTCCTGACGCTCCCTGCTGGGATTTACCGTGAATTAGAAGCCACTAATGGATCCATAAGTATGCCATCAGATGGTGTGTACTGAAAAATAAACTAGATGTTATTAAATAATATGTAACATCAAATCCAGGTCACTAAGTAACAGTTATCTACTTGTATGTAAGTGGCAGTAATTGGTATATGAATATAAATGATAGTTGTAAGTCAGTTATAATTGTATAAAAATGTGATCCCCCTGCGGAAGAGTCTCTAGGAAATCTATGTTTATGGTCACATTGGATGATAATGCAGTATACTAGGTACATGTGTTTTCTTCACAGGACCTAATGTGTAAGTGCTGAATTTTTTAGATTCTGTAAAAAAAATAAAATAAATAAAGGCCAGATTAACACGAACCAAACTTTTCCCTAATTTTTGTTCATTTTGCTGTGTCTCTAACCTTCACTGGAATTTAGAAGCTTTCCCCCCCCCCCTTTTTTTTTTATTCGTTTTATTGAAAAGTAAACAACCAGGGGCCACATGGCCCCTCAGAGTAAGTAGCAAAACACAAAAGGCAAAGGACAGTAAGGCCGAAAAGGGGTTCTCCGGTGTTTAGACATCTTATCCCCTATCCAAAGGATAGGGGATAAGATGCCTGATTGCGGGAGTCCCGCTGCTGGGGACCCCAGGGATCTTGCACGCGGCACCCCGTTTGTAATCAGTCCAGGGAGCATGTTCGCTTCGGGTCTGATTACGGACAACCACAAGGCCGGCGGCGTGTGATGTCACGCCTCTGCCCCTGTGTGACATCATGCTCCACCCCTCAATGCAAGCCTACGGGAGGGGGCATGATAGCTGTCACGCACCCTCCCGTGGGCTTACATTGAGGAGCGGAGCGTGACGTCACACGGGGGCAAAGGCGTGACGTCACACGCCGCCGGCCTTGTGGTCGTCCGTAATCAGACCTGGAGCGAACACGCTCCGGGGACTGATTACAAACAGGGTGCCACGTGCAAGATCCCATGGGTCCCCAGCGGCGGGACTCCCGCGATTAGGCATCTTATCCCCTATCCTTTGGATAGGGGATAAGATGTCTAAGCAGTGGAGAACCCCTTTAATGGACAAGGTCACTTGTACAAAATGCAAACAACAAAGTTCTGAGGTACATATCACAGAGGCCTACACTAAGAATAACTGGAATACATTAAAGAGAACAGAGAAACAAATTAACAACCGGCGAACAGTCGCCATGTAAACTTGGAACTCAGCAGGTTGTCCAAATAGGGTATACACCACCGTACATCCAGAAAATTATGGTGAACGAGTATAGGAGATAATAGACAGATGACATAGAACTAACAGGCGCTGGCTTAGAAAGTGGACACTTATGGGAAAAAAACTACGCAGTATAAGGAATGATTAGGCAGTTCTATTATGAAGCATTAGGAGTGGACATAGAGTACATACATTGGGTAAGAGGAGAGGAGCATCAAGCACCCCACACTGAGAGGAATTTACCTGGACACTTCCTGTTTTTGTATACTATGTGGGAAAAGGGTATCGCAGCATTAACCAGGACCTTCCATTGAGACAGGGTAGGCGGGCGTGGGTCCATCCACCTTAGTGAGATTGCTTTCTTGGCCAAGAACAAAATTTCCCGCAAGAACGTGTGGACATGATGTGTCCACACCTCTTCGCTTAATACACCAAATAAACAGATAAGAGGGTCAGCTGGACGGGAGGGCTGCACAATCTGAGCAAGAAGTCAGGGGACCCCTTGCCAGAAGGACATAATTTGGGGGCATGCCCAAAGGAGATGCCAAAAGTCAGCTCTGTTGGCACCACAACTGTGACAGGCAGCAGAGTCAGACAGACCCGTTCTGTGAAGTCTAACGGGAGTAATGTAGCTGTAGTGAATAATGTTCAATTGGATAAGTTTATTGTTGGCCGCTGGGGATACCAGCATATGCGAGGATAGGATCTCCTCCCAGTCATCCCCAGTTAAGTTTGGAATGTGTGACTGCCAGTACTGAACAGCTGGCAACTGTGAGCGTGAGTTCTTGGCCTGGATAAGGCATGAGTAGAGGATGGACACCAGTCCTCTAGGTCCCTGGGACTTCAGAATTCCTATCAGTGGAAAAGCTGAGATGGGTTGGCTCCCCAATGGAAACTGAGCATTAAGTGCATGACGCAGCTGTAAATACTTAAAGAAACTATGTCTAGGCAAGGCATGACTAGATTGCAATTGGACAAATGAACATAAAACATTATCATGGTACAATTGTTCTAAAGTATGCACCCCAGCATTCTGCCAGAAAGCTGGGTCCAGACTTCCATCGATGTGTATGAGGCTCGGGTAATGCCATAACGGGGTATCTGAGGGTATATCCGTGTATCACCTTAGCGGCCCTCCAGACCTTCATAGCCAGTTTATGGAGGGGTAGGTATGCGCAGCCCCCCAGAGTAGAGCTCTCTAGCATAAGTCACGGGGCGGGATCATCGACGGGACAAATCGATCAAGAGATTGCTCTGCCTCAGGCATTGTCTCCTCAACAACTCAATGACGAATATAGCGCAGCTGACCCGCTAAATAATACAGAAAAAAATCTGGGAGAGATAAGCCTGCCTCTAGTTTAGGGCGTTGCAAAGTAGTGAGACAAATTTTGGGCCTATTGGGACCCCTGATAAACAGGGAGAGAAGGGAATGGACGGTGTCAAAAAAGGACTTGAGGACAGGGACAGAGGCATGTTCTAGCACATTTAGACATTTGGGGAGAATAATGAGCTTAATAAGATTAATACGGCCAGTAACCGATAGAGGCAGTGTGGCCCAAGCTTTTTCCCCATTACGTTTACTTGTCCTTATATTTGCTTCATTATTGGAACTGACCAACCTTAATCAGTATTTGAGTTTCAATTTTTATAGTCCAGTATTTTTATCCATCAATGAGAGTATCAGTCATCTGAGAAGTTGTAGTGGCCATTGCAAAGAAGGTAGTGGACAGGCAGCTGAAGTGTGTGGCATGGGGCCTGTTGAAACAGGAGTAACCTGACACATCCTTGGGAGATTCATAGTATATCTCATAGTAAGCCATCTGTGGTGAGGGTGTTGGAAAAGGGCAGATGTTGTTACCCTTAGGGCAGATGTTATTAATCCTTGGTATTCGTGACGCCAGGGCGTGGTTATTCTCTACACCACCCGAGGTATAGTCGCTGGTTACTGGGCCAGGTGCGGGGCAAATAATCACTACGATGCAAGGTTACAGAACAATGGCAGCTTTACTGAGGCAGACATATGTTAAAGTCTTTACAGCTCAGTTTAGGCCAAAGGAGGTGACCAGTGGACTTTAGGAGACTTGTGGGCTCGCTGGGACTTGTAGTGGACTTGGACTCAATTATGCAGTCCCACGCTGACTTTAAACTTGACAGACTTGACTATGAGGACTAGACTTCTGCCCTGTATTTAGGCTTACCAGGCTTTGACTTTCACTTGAAGGGGGTTCCACGGAAAGTGGCTGCGTGGTTAGGCCTTGGTCTCCCTCAGGAACACCAGACACTCTCAGGTCTTCACTTCACTGTAGCTCAGTATGCACTAAACTCAACTAGCTCCTCCCTGCTATATAAGGGAGCAATTCGGAGGGGTCCCATAGGTCACCGACAAGTCACCTGGTCACTGGCACCTTCCTTGGTTACACAGACTTAGCAACATTATTTAAAGGCACACATGCCTCAAAAGATTAACCAACACATAACATAAGAAAATATTGTATATTTAACACTTGACAGTCCATAAGAGGAATGTGGACCCAGGGGACACTGACAGAGAATCTGCCACACAGGATGTACAAGTGTACAGGAGGACAACTCCTGTACTGGGCAACCACACATCCCTGTCTGTCACAAGGTAATGCATCAAGTAAAATTATCAGTTCTGGTTGACAGCTCTACTGGACAACATGGTTAGTAAGCTCTTTATGCACCTTTTGCTGTCACTAAACTATTGATTCAAACTATTGATTCTTCCCATGTGGACGTCAACGAAATGATTATTTTTTTTTTTTTACAGGAAAATGTATAATAATGTATAAAATAATTTACTCCTTGATTGGTATATAAGTAGGTGTTTGTACACTTTACCAATTGCCATGATGAAGCGCCAGAAGAAGCTCGAAACATGTTGGCGTTTCTTTACTTTTTATAGAGATTTTTCATATTTTTAACACTTATTGATTAAAGCTTTTTTAACTGCATTTTTCCTTTGGAGCTGGATTTTCTCTCTTGTTTTCTTCAGTACATACATGAGATCTGAACCGCTACTCTTCTGTGCTCCATCTCAAAACCCTACTTTCTATCTTGGACTGTGTTCACACGGGTGGTAAGCTGACTTGCAATATTTTTTTCTTTTTTCTCTTGACATTTTGTATGTACCTAACATTTTATACTATACCTAACGGTTTGCTATGTTATGCATGGTTGTTTTCCTTTATGCAATACAAAGTTAGTTTCAGGTTTGCTTTGTGTCCATCTAATAACTAATTTAAAGATGTTCCAAATGGGACCCCACACCCATACCCTAGATGCTCTGTTGGATGGAGGCACTGCCGCATATATGCACCCCAGCAATCAGATAGAGGAAGCTCAGGATCAGTCTGTCTAGTGCAAAGAGGTAAAAAAGAAATGGACCACTGGGAAATAGATGGACACTCCTAAAACCCTATTATATTAGCATATTATTGTTTTTGTCCGAACATGTGGTAAAGTATTTTTTTCAAGAAAGTTTCTGTTATTTTTACTATTATAAATGTTAGGCTAACTGACCTGCAGTTACCTTACCAGCTTTTTCTCTACTACCCTTTTCATGCAAAGGTACAAAAGAGTTCTGAGGGTCCTGAAAGTCCAGAGAGTCCAGGTCATGTGGTATAACCAAAGGACTAAAATGGAGCTGATGATTTAAGAGTTGAGCCATCAGTATCATTAAAGGTGTATTCCGCACCTAGACATCTTATCTCCTATCCAAAGGAACTTGCATATCCCCCTCGCATAGACTTTCATTGAGGGTGCGTGGCCGTGACGTCACGAGTCTCCGTCCCGCATTGCCAGTCAACTGGCATGGGATGGAGTACCCCTTTAAGTTCCTGATGTACTGTCGAATACACAGAAGATGAAACAATTTCTGGGAGGGTTTCTTTAATGCTCTACAAGGGAAATCTATGTAATATACATGCAGCTATTAATATGGTGGTTGCAATTATCAAATTATCATCACCATTATAAGGTTCAGTCTCCCATTCTTCCCTATATGACAAGTTTTAGGCAATATGGCTCTGCTTTAGGATATATTGTTTTTATTATTTTATGAAGTCTTTTTTATGTAAAAACTTGCTCATGTACTGTCATGACTCACAGAAAACCTAACCTTTACAGATTGATTGACAGTTGAGAGACCCTTCATACCACATCTCGAGAGTATGCATACCACCTTACTTCCAGATAGGCAAAAACCCAAAACAGTTCTCTACAGATGGGTCTCCTTCCATTTGGAGATTTTTGTTTAGCTGATCTAAACCTTAGTCCTAAGTCATGCTTTAATACTCAAGCATTGACTTATGGGGAAGTTACCTCCAATAGGAGGCACCAAAGGGCCAGCTTTTCTCCTTCAGGATGGGAGCTACTTTGCATAAGGAGAAATCGGTCAATCTATGTGAGAGGGTGGGGTAAGCAGGACTCTTAATCATCCTGACAGCATTTAAAGAAGCACTGTTTTTTCTTTTTATTGCCTTCCCGAGAGTGGGGTGGTAAGCTTACTTAGGCTGGGTTCACACCACGTTTTGTTAAATACGGTTCCCGTATACGGCTGGGAGGAGGGGGAGCGAGGCTTAATCGTGGTGCCCGCACTCAGCCGTATTCGGGAACCGTATTTAATGTATGTCTATGAGCCGACCGGAGTGAACCGCAGCCTCCGGTCGGCTTCGTTT
The DNA here is from genome assembly GCF_029499605.1 of Hyla sarda. Taxonomy (NCBI): domain Eukaryota; kingdom Metazoa; phylum Chordata; class Amphibia; order Anura; family Hylidae; genus Hyla; species Hyla sarda. The sequence goes on from NC_079191.1 coordinate 394,883,398, forward strand.
TCGTCCGTATGCGGTTTCCCGACCGTAGGCAAAAACGCGGTTCACTCCGGTCGGCTCATAGACATACATTAAATACGGTTCCCGAATACGGCTGAGTGCGGGTGCCACGATTAAGCCCCGCTCCCCCTCCTCCCAGCCGTATACGGGAACCGTATTTAACAAAACGTGGTGTGAACCTAGCCTTACCCAGGCTGAGCCTTGTCTTTTCATTCATATGCCATTCCAGTTCCGCTGATAGCCGATGACTTACTTCTATGTGAGGTGCGTTTGGTCACTGTCTTCTATATGTGTCTATGAGATGCTTCTCATAGGGATACACAGGACAATGACTTCCAGTCCAAGCAAATGCACTCTACATAGAAGAGAATCAGCGTCTTTTAGCAAGGCCTGGAATGGCCTCTGAATGGGAAGATAAGGATCAGCCCGAATGAGTTTGCATTTCTTCTTACTTCTTCCCTTTTTTGCAATCAAATCGTTTTAATTAATTATAAATATAATACATTGTGTAGACATAAACAAAAATTAGGCAGATTAGCATATTATTTTCATACACATTTTAGAGCCTTATACATCTAAACATAAAATAAAAATCAAACTGATACCTAAATAGAGTGTTTTTTTAAACAGCAATGTCTCTGAAAATGAATAAATGAAATCATAAAAGTATCTATAAATCACCAAGCTCATCATATCCCCTTCTACCCTATGCTGCCATCATACAGGGAAAAGCAGGAGACTTCACACAGCTGCTTTAATCCAGTGACTGTTTTCTTTCACAATATGTAACTGGTTTGTACAGTATATAATAAACTAGAGTATACTTTACATTATGCTTTATCTTTTTAGCTGGCTTGAGTACAATAAAACGCAATTCCAGTTTATATGCAGTTATGATCTGGTAATACAAAAGGCATTTTCTTTTATGCTTCTTTTTTATTCTTGTATTGTTATGTTTCTTTCATCATTTTCTGGATACCATCATTCCAGTTTATCTTTATGTATATGTGGTATGCATAGTGCTGCATTATTTTATACATTTAAAACAAACATGGTTAACCTCTCGTTTTATTGTATCTATTTCCTTTATTTTGCAGCGTTCTATTATTCTCACTGCTTAGGCAATTTAGTATTCCGACGTTGGTTATTTACTTGTCCCTTGTGCCTTATTCTCCTTTGCGATGATTTATCTGCACTTCTTCAGTGGTTATTCTTCTCTAATCATGAACTACAATAGTAGCTGCACACAAATAATCTAATGGACTCACACATAAAGGGACCAGACCAAGATAAACAAGCAAATAGGGAGAATTCTAACTTCCACAATTCATCTAGTTTTGATCCAATGATATTGGCATAAATATCATTACGGCAAGAGCCTAAAAGATATAGAAATCTTAGTTGAAACTTCTTAAACCTGAGCTTATCCGATGCCAATTGTGACAGCTAGAGATGAGCGAACTTACAGTAAATTCGATTCGTCACGAACTTCTCGGCTCGGCAGTTGATGACTTATCCTGCGTAAATTAGTTCAGCCTTCAAGTGCTCCGGTGGGCTGGAAAAGGTGGATACATTCCTAGGAAAGAGTCTCCCAGGACTGTATCCACCTTTTCCAGCCCACGGGAGCACCTGGAAGCTGAACTAATTTATGCAGGAAAAGTCATCAACTGCCGAGCTAGTGACAGCTATCAGGTACAAAATAAAATAAGAACAGTTCTATTCCTAGAAATGTATGGTGTATTGATATAATGTACAGTCATGGCTCTAAATGCTAGTGTTGCTCACGAATATTCGCAATTAGAATATTCGTTGCGAATATCGCATATTCGCGAATTCGCAAATATTATGAATTTCGCGATTTAAATTCGCTATTACGAATATTCGTCTTTTTTTCAAAATGTTTTAAAAACTGAGCACATTGTAGGGATCTCCTTCAACTGATAAATGCAATGCTTGTATCATTTCATTAAAGACCTGGGATGAGACTGTGAGGCGAAAGTTTTATGGATGCGAATATTCGTGGAAATTGCGCCCTACTTATGCCTGTGAGCCGATGAGAGTTCTGCAAGCACAGTTGTCAGAGCTTAGCAACTTCCCTAGCAACGCCCCCCGCATGATTTTATAGCGCGCATGCGCAGACGAGCGAAATTGCGCTATTAATTTCGCATTCGCAATAGCGAAATTTCGCAATTCAAAAAAACGTCAGGAATATAATGAATATTCGAATTTCACGAATATGGGACGGATATTCGTCCTCATATTTGCGAAATATCGCAAATTCGAATATGGCATATGCCGCTCATCACTAGTAAATGTTGGCACCCCTGAAAGTTTTCTAGAAAATGAAGTATTTCTCACAGAAAAGGATTGCATGCACATGTGTATTCCCTTTGTGTGTATTAGACCTAAACCATAAAAGGGAGGGAAAAAAAGCAAATTGGACATAATGTCACACCAAACTCCAAAAACGGGCTGGACAAAATTATTGGCACCCTTAACTTAACCCCTTAAGGACCCGGGGTTTTTTCATTTTTGCATTTTCATTTCTTCCTCCTTACCTTTAAAAAATCATAACTATTTCAATTTTGCAACTAAAAATCCATATGATGGCTTATTTTTGAAAAAAATATGCCATTTTGTAACTTTTGGGGGCTTCCGTTTCTACACAGTGCATTTTTCGGCAAAAATGACACCTTCTCTTTATTCTGTAGGTCCATAAGATTAAAATGATACCCTACTTATGTAGGTTTGATTTTGTCGTACTTCTGGAAAAAATCATAACTACATGCAGGAAAATGTATACGTTTAAAATTGTCATCTTCTGACCCCTATAACTTTTTTTTATTTTTCCGCGTATGGGGCGGTATGAGGGCTCATTTTTTGCACCGTGATCTGAAGTCTTTAGCAGTACCATTTTTGTATTGATAGGACTTATTGATCTGACCGATTACTTTTTATTCCTTTTTTCATGATATAAAAAGTGACCAAAAATGCACTATTTTGGACTTTGGAATTTTTTTGCGCGTATGCCATTGATCGTGCGGTTTAATTAACGATATATTTTCAAAATTCGGACATTTCCACATGTGGCAATACCACATATGTTTATTTTTATTTATCCTGTTTTTTTATGGGAAAAGGGGGGTGACTCAAACTTTTAATAGGGAAGGGGTTAAATGATCTTTATCCCCTTAATGACGCAGGACGTACATTTACGTCCTGCGCCGGCTCCCATCATATCGCGTCGGTCCCGGCGCTCATCAACGACCGGGACCCGCGGCTAATACCACACATCGCCGATCGCGGCGTTGTGCGGTATTAACCCTTTAGATAAAAACTTCAGATCACGGCGCAAAAAATTAGTCCTCATACCGCCCTGTACGTGGAAAAAAAAAAGTTATAGGAGTCAGAAGATGACATTTTTAAACGTATAAATTTTCCTGCATGTAGTTATGATTTTTTCCAGAAGTGCGACAAAATCAAACCTATATAAGTAGGATATCATTTTAACCGTATGGACCTACAGAATAACGATAAGGTGTCATTTTTACCGAAATATGCACTGCGTAGAAACGGAAGCCCCCAAAAGTTACAAAATGGAGTTTTTTCTTCGATTTTGTCGCACAATGATTTTTTTTTCCGTTTCGCAGTGCATTTTTGGGTAAAATGACTAATGTCACTGCAAAGTAGAATTGGCGATGCAAAAAATAAGCCATAATATGGATTTCTAGGTGGAAAATTGAAAGGGTTATGATTTTTAAAAGGTAAGGAGGAAAAAACGAAAGTGCAAAAACGAAAAAACCCTGAGTCCTTAACCTTTAAAAAATAATAACTCTTCCAATTTTGCATCTAAAAATCCATATGATGGCTTATTTTTTGCGCCACCAATTCTACTTTGTAATGACGTCAGTCATTTTGCCCAAAAATCTACGGTGAAACGGGAAAAAAAATCATTGTGCGACAAAATTGAAAAAAAAAAAAGCGCTGTTTTGTAACTTTTGGGGGCTTCCGTTTCTACGTAGTACATTTTTCGGTAAAAATGACACCTGATATTTATTCTGTATGTCCATACGATTCAAATTATACCCTACTTTTATAGGTTTGATTTTGTCGGACTTCTGGAAAAAATCATAACTACATGCAGGAAAATTAATACGTTTAAAATTGTCATCTTCTGACCCCTATAACTTTTTTATTTTTCCGTTTATGGGGCGGTATGAGGGCTCATTTTTTGCGCCGTGATCTGAAGTTTTTAACGGTACCATTTTTGCATTAATAGGACTTATTGATCGCTTTTTATTCATTTTTAAATGATATAAAAAGTGACCAAAAATGCACTATTTTGGAGTTTGGAATTTTTTTGCGCGCACGCCATTGACCGAGCGGTTTAATTAATGATATATTTTTATAATTCGGACATTTCCACACACGATGATACCATATATGTTTATTTTTATTTTTATTTACACTGTGTTTTTTTTTTATTGGAAAAGGGGGGTGATTCAAACTTTTAATAGGGGAGGAGTTAAATGATCTTTATTCACTTTTTTTTCAAATTTTTTTTTGCAGTGTTATAGGTCCCATAGGGACCTATAACACTGCACACACTGATCTCCTATGCTGATCACTGGTTTCTCATAAGAAACCAGTGATCAACGATTCTGCCGCATGACTGCTCAGGCCTGGATCTCAGGCACTGAGCAGTCATTCGGCGATCGGACAGCGAGGAGGCAGGAAGGGGCCCTCCCGCTGTCCTGTCAGCTGTTCGGGATGCCGCGATTAGCCGCGGCTATCCCGAACAGCCCGACTGAGCTAGCCGGGAACTTTCACTTTCACTTTTAGCCGCGTGGCTAAAGGGTTAATAGCGCGCGGCGCTGCGCGCTATTAGAGGCGGGTCCCGGCTTCACTATGACGCCGGGCCTGCCGTGATATGACGCGGGGTTACTGTGTAACCCTGCGTTATATCAGAAGAGCAGGACCAAGGACGTACCGGTACATCTTTGGTCCTTAAGGGGTTATTCACTTTTTTTTCACTTTATTTTTTTGCAATGTTATAGCTCCCATAGGGGCTATAACATTGCACACACTGATCTTTTACATTGATCAGTGGTTTCTCATAAGAAACGACTGATCGATGATTCTGCCGCTTGAATGCTCATGCCTGGATCTCAGGCATTGAGCAGTCATTCGGCGATCGGACAGCATGGAGGCAGGTAGGGATCCTCCGGCTGTCATGTAAACTGTTTGGGATGCCGGGATTTTGCCGCGGCGATCCAAAACAGCTCCCTGAGCTAACCGGCATGGTTTTACTTTCCCTTTAGACGCGGCGTTCAACTTTGAACATCGCGTCTAAAGGGTTAATAGCACGCGTAGCGTGGGTTGTCAGCACCCGGGGCAAGGCAAGTAATTTGCGCCCTCTAACTTGTGGATTTTAGCACTCGAGTCTCTTCCACTAGATTAGTTAAAGAAACCCTTACCCCCTAAGCACATGTATTGTTTGTTATAAAAATACTGATGTAATTAAAGTAAATATAATGTTTATTCACCTTCATGCCTATTGCCTTACTCTTTCAGCAAAAAAAAAAAAAAAAAAAAATTAAAGGTTGCTAGACCCACTGGCTTACATCTACTTATGTTGAGCTGGAGCAGCTACATATGGATCGAAATCTGTCTCATCACTGTTGAACCAATCAAACTTCAATCCATCTGGTCAGCTCAACATGCCAGTCTTGACCTGCAGACCGGGAACATCCCAAAGAAACTTCAGTTTTGGAGATGCTCTGCTAGCACTACACAGTCAGCCCACTGAGCCCAGTACTACTCCAGTCAGTCCTGACTCCTGTCACTCGTGACTCCTACCGTATATGCCGACGGATAAGACGACTGGGCGTATAAGGCGACCCCCAACTATTACAGTTAAAATGTAGAGTTTAGGATACACTCCCCGTATAAGACTACCCCTCCTACCGTGATGTACGATACCTTGTAGTTCCCCCCACATTAGGTAGGCAGTATAGTTCCCCACATTAGGTAGGCAGTAAAGTTCCCCCACATTAGGTAGGCATTATAGTTCCCCACATTAGGTAGGCAGTATAGTTCCCCCACATTAGGTAGGCAGTATAGTTCACCCCACATTAGGTAGGCAGTATAGTTCCCCCACATTAGGTTGCAGTTCCCCCACATTAAGTTGGCAGTTCCCCCACATTAGATTGCCAGCTCCCCCACATTAGGTCGGGAGTTCCCACACATTAATAGACAGCTCCCCCACAATAGTAGGCAGCTCCCCCACAATAGTAGCCAGCTCCCCCACATTAATAGGCAGCTCCCCAACAATAGTAGGCAGCTCCCCCACAATAGTAGCAGTTCCCCCAAAATAGTAGGCAGCTCCCCCACATTAGGTCAGCATTTCCCCCACAATAGTAGGCAGGTTCCCCACAATAGTAGGCAGTTCCCCCACAATATTAGGCAGCTCCCCCCCCCCACAATATTAGGCAGCTCCTCCCACATTTGTAGGCAGCTCCCCCCCCCCCACATTAGGTCAGCAGTTCCCCCACAATAGTAGGCAGCCCGGGGTCCCATCTACTGCTATGGCCTATTGACCATAGCAGTAGGTGCCGGGACTGGGGGAGCGGTGATCGGAACACTGAAGAAGATGACGCGCTGCCAGTCACTTACCAGGCCCCGGCCAGCGCGCGTCCTCCTGCGATGATCCTGCGGTCCTCCTGCGTCTCTATGGTTGTACGCACGGGACGTAAGTGACGTCCTGTGCGTACAACCATAGAGGCGGAGAAGCGAAGGACCGAAGGAGGACACGTGCTGGCCAGGGAATGGTGAGTGACTGGCGGACATCCTTATGTCCCGAAAATATTTTTCCGGTCCGGGAATGCTAAGAGTTGTAGTTTCACAACAGCTGGAGGCCCCCTGGTTTTTCGTGTACAGTATTAGTTTTTATATGCTCTTGCCGCCCCCCGCGTGCAGCCACACACGGGAGCCGGCCCGGGCACATGAAAAGAAGTATTCCTATCCCGGAGAACGCGCCCCCCCCCCAGATGTTGCGCCTGGTGCGGCTGCCCCCCCCCTGCACTCCCCACGCTACGCCTCTGCTGCGCGCTATTAGCCACGGGTCCCGGCCGCAGTGGCCCCGCATTAGAGATCGGGAGCGGACTCATGACGTACCGGTACATCATGGGTCATCAAGAGGTTAATATTTGGTTGCACATCCTTTGGAAAAAAATAACTGAAATCAGTTGCTTCCTATTACCATCAATAAGCTTCTTACACCACTCAGCTGGAATCTTGGACCACTCTTCCTTTGCAAACTGCTCCAGGTCTCTCTTATTGGGAGGCGCCTTTTCCCAAAAGCAATTTTAAGATCTCTCCACAGGTGTTCAATGGGGTTCAATCTGGACTTATTGCTGGCCGCTTCAGAACTCTCCAGCGCTTTGTTGTTATCCACTTCTGGGTGCATCTTGATGTCTGTTTGGGGTCACTGTCCTGCTGGAAGACCTAAGATCTCAGACCCAAACCCAGCTTTCTGACACGGGTCTGTACAAGGAGACCCAAAATCCATTGGTAATCCTCAGATTTCATGATGCCTTGCACACATTCAAGGCACCCAGTGCCAGAGGCAGCAAAACAACCCCAAAACATCACTGAACCTCCACCATATTTCACTGTAGGTACTGTGTTCTTTTCTTTGTAGGCCTAGTTCGTAGGCCCATTTTCGGTAAACAGTAGAATGATGGGCTTTACCAAAAAGCTCTATCTTTGTCTCATCTGTCCACAATACATTTTCCCAGAAGGATTTTAGCTTACTCAAGTTCATTTTGGCAAAATGCAGTCTTGCTTTTTTATGTTTTTTTGTGTCAGCAGTGGGGTCCTCCCAGGGGCGGATCCAGAGTCGAGTCTCGGGAGGGGCACTATTAGAGTATTTTGTGTTGGCGGACAGAAAATAAGATGTTGCTTACGGAACTTACAATATTATTAAATGTATCATACAGTCCTAACCTTGTTTAAGACTCTTAGGCCATGTTCATATGTCAGAATAATAATCAAATATACCAATTGCCACAGAATGGGAATGCGCTAAAGAAGTTTTTACCATTTAAAACTACAGCTCCCAGTATGACCTAAGCAGTGGTAAGGGGATTCTGGGAGTTGTTGTTTCACCCATCATTACTGCAGAACTTACAAGTGACTCCAGCTCTGATGGGACACAGTAAGGAGAATACATAATGATATCAGGGACTACAGGTGACGTCTTCTCTATAGTCTTTCCTTATCTAATTCAGATGTACATACCACCGGGACTTGTTCCAGCTAAATCTTCTCTCTGCAGAACTTGACGACCAGACGGCTCCTCACTATGTCAGCAGATTATGATCCTCTATATGAAAACAATAATTATTATAAACCTGCCAGACACTATATTCTTCGAATATAATACTGGCACATACCTTCTGAATATAATTCTGACACACTGTATCCCCTGAATAAACAACACACTGTACCCTCTGAATATAATACTATCATACACTGCACCCTCTGAATATAATACTACCACACACTGTGCCCTCTGAATATAATACTACCACACTGTGTCCTCTAAATTTAATACTACCAAACACTGCACTCTCCGAATATAATACTACCACACACTGCACTCTCTGAATATAATACTACCACACACTGCACTCTGTGAATATAACTTGCTTTGCAGTGCACCCTCTGAATAAAATACCCAAATGTATTGTTGCCCATAAAAAAACTTACCACCCCAGAAATTCCTCATAATATACACTATACTTCTGAAATGCAGAACACTCTGTGCCTTCACATATAGTAGTAATGCCCCATCTTGTGCCCCTACATATAATAATTATGACCCGTCCTGTTCCCCCCACATAATAATGCCCTCTGTCCTGTGCCGCTAACATATATTGCCCCCTGTGCTATGCCCTTCACATATAATTCCCCCGTTCTTTGCCCCTCACGTATAATGCCCCCATCATGCGTCCCTCACATATAATGCCCCCTGTGCTTTGCCCCTCACATAAAATGCCCCGTGCTGTGCCCCTCACATATAATGCCCCCCGTGCTGTGCCCCTCACATATAATGTCCCTTGTGCTGTGCCCCTCACATATAATTCTCCTGTTATATGCCCCACACATATAATGCCCCCTGTGCTGTTCCCCTCACATATAATGCCCCCCGTGCTGTGCCCCTCACAAATAATGCTCCTGTTATATGCCCCACACATATAATGCCCCCTGTGCTGTGCCCTTCACATATAATGCCCCGTTCTTTTCCCTTCACATATAATACCCCCGTTCTTTGCCCCTCACATATAATGCCCCGATCATGCGCCCCTCATATATAATGCCCCCATCATGCACCCCTCACATATAATGCCCCCATCATGCACCCCTCACATATAATGCCCCATGCTGTGCCCTTCACATATAATGCCCCCGTTCTTTGCCCCTCACATATAATGCCCCCATCATGCGCCCCTCAAATATAATGCCCCCTGTACTGTCCCCTCAGGGGGCATTATATGTGAGGGGCACAGCACAGGGGGCATTATATGTTTGGGGCACATGACAGGAGCATTATATGTGAGGGGCACAGCACAGGGGGCATTATATGTGAGGGGCGCATGATTGCGCATTATATATGAAGGGCACAGGATGGGGGTATTATATATGAGGGGCGTATGATGGGGGCATTATATGTGTGAGGCACAGCACAGGGGGCATTATGTGTGGGGCACAGCACAAGGGGAATTATATCATATAATGCCCCCTGTGCTGTGCCCCATACATATAATGCCCCCTGTGCTGTGCCTCTCACATATAATGCCCCCTGTGCTGTGCCCCACACATATAATACCCCCCTGTGCTGTGCCCCACACATATAATACCCCTGTGTCCCTCACATATAATGCCCCCTGTGCTGTGCCCCACACATATAATACCCCCTGTGCTGTGCCCCCCCCCCCCACACACACACATATAATTTATATGTGTGGGCACAGCACAGGGGGCATTATATGTCTTCACATATAGTGCCCCCAGTGCTTTGCCCTCTGCAGCCCCTCACATTAAAAATTCCCCTTTCTCTTCCCCCCCTAAGTTTTTAAATCCCCCTCCCCCTCCTACTGTACAATATAGTGCCCTTAACAGTGGCACATATTCTGTCCCCTAATCTCCTGGGCCCTGAGCATACTCTTCTTACTTACTGTATGCTGGCCGCGGGGACGGGATTTCCGGGCGCCGGCGCGATGATGTGACGTCTTCGCGCCGGCCTGCAGTGGATCGCGACCCCGCAGCTCACACGCTGTGTACTCACAGCGTGTGCACTGCCAAGGTTAGTGAATGGTGGAGCGGAAGCTTACAGCTTCGGCTCCACCATTCTAGGGGGCGGGGGGCAGCAATCTCGGGGGGGGGCAATTGCCCCGTTGCCCCCCCCTGGATCCGCCACTGGGTCCTCCTGGGTCTACTGCCATAGCATTTCATTTCATTTTAATGTCGACGGATAGTTCACGCTGACCCTGATGCTCCCTGAGCCTGCATGACAGCTTGAATATCTTTGGAACTTGTTTGGTGCTGCTTATCCACCATCCGTACCATCCTGCGTTGACACTTTTCATAAATTTTTCTCTCCCGTCCATGCCCAAGGAAATTATCTACAGTGCCATGGGTTGCAAACTTCATGATAATATTGTGCACTGTGGACAAAGGCAAATTTAGATCTCTGGAGATGGATTTGTAACCTTGAGATTGTTGATATTTTTCTACAATTTTCGCTCTCAGATATTCAGACAGTTTTCTTCTCCTCTTTCTGTTGTCCATGCTTAGTCTGGCACACACAGACACACAATGCAAAAACTAAGTGAACTTCTCTCCTATTTATCTGTGTAATGGGTCATGGCTGGTGGTGAATTCTCCTGGCCTGTGTGGATGATGACGTGAGCCGTGCCAGGGAGCATAGTCTAAGGTTCCGCTGGCTTTTACCAGAGCCCGCCGCAAAGCGAGATGGTCTTGCTGAGGTAGAAGGCACCAAGGTAGCTACCCCTGGCACGGCTCGTCCACACAGGTTGCTGGGATGTGGCGTGGTACAAAGGAAATTGGCAAGACAAGGTCAAGGTAGCAGTAGGTCAGGGCAGGCGGCACAGGTGCAGGATTAGGTAACAGAACAAGGATCAGGTACACGGATATCAGGAACAAAGGAACCCAGCATGCTTTCTCTATGGCACAAGGCAACAAAGGTCCGGCAGGGAACAAAGGGAAGGGCTGATACTTATAACAAGAGCACAGGTGAATACACTTAATTAAATGAGTACTGGCTCTTTAAATGTGAGAGCTCCGGCGCGTGCGCGCCCTCGGTGGCAGGGGCACACATGCCAGGGCTGCGGGAACAGAAAGACCAGGGAAGGGAGGGACGGGCTGGGATTCCCAGCGAATCCCAGCCCCTCCGGCAGCAGGGACATGACAAGAGAACGCTCAAGGCCAGCATGTCTGGCTGGAGTGCAGATGTTACAAGGCTTTCAGGTGTGATTTTTATATTGCCCACCCCTGTTACTTGCCCCAGGTGAGTTTAAAGGAGCATCACATGCTTGAAACAATCTTATTTTTCAACAATTTTGAAAGGGTGCCAATAATTTTGTCCAGCCCATTTTTGGAGTTTGGTGTGACATTATGTCCTATTAGCTTTTTTTTTTTTTTTTTTATGCTTTTCTTCTTTAGTTCCAATACACACAAAGCGAATACACATGCGTATAGCAAAACATGTTACTGCAATCCTTTTCTTTGAGAAATACTTCAATTTCTAGAAAAATTTCAGGGGTGCCAACATTTACGACAATGACTGTATATGTCCCATGTAATGTATACTATGTTTCAGCATGTGTTGACATTTCAATATTTGATTTGCTGTCAAACAATATGTCAAAATAAAAGTGATTTCACTGAGTAAAAAAACTATCACAAATTGACTTTGCAATAATTTAAAAAAATAAATAAATTATCCAGAATTTTCTAATAACTGTCTACAAATCTCTGACATTAAATGGTAGAATATTTTTCCAACTGTGTGATGTTTAAAGAGGTACTCTATCGCTAGGCATCTTATTCTCTATCCAAAGGACAGGGGATAAAATGTTTCATTGCGGGGGTCCCGCAGCTGGCACCCCCATGATCTCCGCCCAGTGTTCTGAACGAATGCTGGGTTCTGGCAGCATTGGTTGTGACATCATGCCCCCTTGAGACATCACACCACACACCCTCCATTCATGCGGTTGTGCTGTCACGCCCGCTTCCATATACATGCATGGAGGGGGCATGGTGTGATGAAGCTCAGCCTGTTTCAAACTCCCTAAAGGATCTCAATGGGATTGTAATCCAGACTTTGACTTGCTAACTCCAGAACCCATCTGTTCCTTTTTTTTTAAATCCATTATGTTGCAAAAACCACAACTTTATTGTAATGTGTGAACACAGCCTTTTAGAAACATGATAGTGAAAAAGGAATCAAGCTATTTAATGGATTTATACATGCAGTGTTTGTGGCCATTTCTGGTGCATTTCATTTAGCAGAAACCAGAAGTCAGGTACACATTGTAATGTTGCCCGTATGGGTGACCTACCCAGGTCAAGAGGTTGTAGAAGGCCCAAGAAATTTACTTTCAATTAAAGGGGTACTCCAGTGAAAACCTTTTTTCTTTTAAATCAACTGGTGGCAGAGAGTTAAACATATTTGTAAATGACTTCTATTAAAAAATCTTAATCCTTCCAGTACTTATTAGCTGCTGAATGCTACAGAGGAAATTCCTTTCTTTTTGGAACACTGATGAGCCCAGCGGAGGCCCGGGGACACCATTGGGAGCAGCGGGGACAGGTGAGTAGGACTTAACTTTTTTACATTGCATGAATCCCTCAACATACGAATTACCATCGTATGTTGAGGGATCACTAGACATGTGCAGAACCTAAAATCAGAATTAACAAATGCATTAGTTGTTTAAAAAGAATGCATTCGTTTTTTAAAGGAATGCATCCGAAAACGGAAAAAAAAATTGCGGATGCATCCGAAAACCGAATATGACGGATGCACAGCATTCCGAATATTCCCAGAACAGAAAATAAAAAAAAAAACGAAAACGAACAAATAAATTTTTGGTTCTGCACATGTCTAATATATATATATATATATATATATATATATATATATATATATATATATATATATATATATATATATATAAAGGGATAAAAAGCTTAATGAATTAATTAACTTACATACTGCTCTGGAGCCACGGGATCAGCTGACCGGGCGGAAGTGATGTGTCACTCTCTCCGGGTTCGCACGATCAGCTGACAGAGCGGAAGTATTACGGAGGTCACAGAGCAAGAAGAGGTCACACCAAAAAAAACATAGGTAAATAAAAAATACAAAATATTAATAGTAATAAATAATACACAAAAATATATACAGATATCAATAATAATAATCAGAATACAAATTAAGGAATAGAAATAGATAAAACATAGCTACGGATCACTATGGGAATCAGAGGGTGTGTACTTATACTGTATTGTCTATTGTCTCATTAAGCCCGTCCGGATACAGACATTTTAACTTAAATATCCAGTAGGACTCCTTGTTAATAAGTTTGCGGAATCGGTCCCTAGTGTCTGGAGGGATGATATCTATTATAACTAATTTTAAATGTTTGGGATTATTTTCGTGTTTTTGCATAAAGTGACGTGATACACTATGTAAGGGGAACCCCTTTCTAATATTAAATCTATGTGTATTCATGCGGGCCCTCACCGTTTGTACGGTGCTGCCCACATACTGCAATCTGCAGGGGCACTCCAATAGATATACCGCATGGTTTGACTCACAATTCACATTGTGCTTAATATTAAAAGATTCTTTAGTGACATTAGATTTAACAGTACTGCAATTGTCCTGAATGATGTTACAACAGAGACATCTGGCTTTATCACATTTCTTATTGCATTTTTTAACCGTTGTTAAAGTTGTCAGGTTATCTGACAGGTTTTTAGCAGATTGTTCTATGTTTTTTAATTTGCTTGGAGCCAAAAAGTTCGATAGGGACATGGGCTTTCTAAAAGTGATATGTGGCTGTTTAGGAAGTATGTCTTTGAGAACTGGGTCACTAAGAACAATTGGCCAATGTTTCCGTATAATTTTACTCATAGAATCGGATGCACAATTAAAAGTTGTAAAAAATTTTGTTTAATTAACCCCTTTTGTGCTTCAATTGCTGCGACTTTAGATTTATTTTTTGGACATATCAAATCTTTCTGTCTAAAGTTTTTGGTACTATTAAAAGCTTGTGTGAGAATTTTTAGGGGATATCCTTTCTCTCTAAATCTTTGTCGTAAAACTGAAGATTGCTGTTTAAAATCGGAGTCATCCGTACAGTTCTTGCGTATCCGCAAATATTGGCCATAGGGTACATTCCGTAGCCACTTAGGATAATGGCAGCTACGAAAGTCAAGGAAGCTATTAACATCAACGGTCTTGAAATGGGTCTTAGTTTTATTAGCTCCGCTGGAGGTTTTAAAGATTTCGAGATCTAAGAACTGTACGGATGACTCCGAAAAATGGGGAGTAAAATCAAGGCCAAAAGTGTTAGTATTAATGTAATCTACGAAAAGTAGTGCATCTTTATGTGATCCTGTCCACAGAATAAAAAGGTAATCTATATAATGTTTAAAATAATAAATATATTTAAAAAATGGGGAATCAGGCTGTGCGATGTATTGGGACTCGAATCGTCCCATGAACAGGTTGGCGTAACTTGGGGCGAAACGAGTCCCCATCGCACAGCCTTTAATCTGATGGAAAATCTGCCCATTAAATTCAAAACAATTGTGCTCTAAAATAAACTGAATACCCTGAATTAAAAAGTCGCATTGATCTAAATTAAAAAGATTGCTCGCTTTAAAAAAATGTAAAATCGCCTGAGTTCCTAAAGTGCTATCGATATTGGAATAAAGTGCTGACACATCTAAGGTTAAAAAAAACAGTTATCAGGGATATCAAGTGCATATAGTTCTCTTATAAGCTGGGTTGAGTCCTTTAAGTGAGCAGGTAGTTCTAATACAAGTAGTTGTAAAAGCAAATCAATATATGTGACAAGTGTGCAGTAATCGACCCGATCCCCGAAATAATCGGGCAACCAGGAGGACTAGTAACACACTTGTGCACTTTGGGCAAATAATAAAATGTAAGTAATTGGTAAGTAGTGATATTTAAAAAAACTTTTTTTCTTTTTTGTTCAAGATATTAAATTTATCTGCCCCTTCTATTAAACTCCAATAAAGTGCAAAGTGTTCAGGTGACGGATCATGTGATAGTGATACGTAATAGTGTGAATCAGAAAGAATGTTATAAGCCTCCTTCAGATATGCATTCCTATCTAGTAGAACAATACTGCCCCCCTTGTCCGCAGGGCGTATTATCAGACTAGAGTTCGATTGTAACGATCTGATCGCCCTGCATTCAAGGGGGGACAGATTGTTCTGTATAGTAAAAGAGTCAACCGAAAGAGATTGAAAGTCATTCGATGTCATGGTATAAAAGGTATCTAGAAAGCAACCACGGTGTGGAATAGAATAAAATTGTGAAACTGGTTTTACATCTACATATACAGTGGGGGGAAAGCTTAAATCATCTGTGGGAGGAGAAGGTGCAGAAGTGGGGGAAGAACTGACTGAAGTAGCCGGATAGACCGAAATACTCCCATCTGCATGTTGTTTCTCTATTAGAGTTAACTTACGTATATATTTATTTAAATCAAGGAACAACTGGAAGTTGTCCGGTTTTGCAGTAGGGCAAAATGACAAACCTTTCGATAGTAAATTAATTTCATGTTCACTTAAAAGGTAACTGGATAAGTTAAATAGTTTTACATTCGGTTTTTCTTTTGAGTTGGTACCAGAGGTATGCTTGGAATATCGTCTAGATTGTTTAGTTCCCCCCCTGCAGCCCCTATACCGTGTTTTCTTTTTGCAGGTCTGTTGGTGGGGGTCGATGATGTGACAGGGAAGAAGCTGGTGATCTTTCCCTTCTGGGGGCTGGATATCGCCGGGATTAGCTGGACAACATCGGCATGCACCGGTTGGGAGACTAAAAAAGAAGAGATGGAGTGGGGCATCGGATCAGAGTTAGAGGTAGAATCCAATGTAGATGTCTGTTTCGGAGTGCTGATTGTCACAATGTAATTATTTGTACAAATAATAGTGTCTTTGTGTGTTGTGAAAATGGATAAATCCAATAAATCGTGTGAAAGGTCCATGTTTCTGGGTTCAAAAGGTGTCGCTTTCGATGTATTAGATGCAACAGGTGCTATTTCTGATATAACAGGTGTGACGGTACAATGTGAGGTCGCACCTAAAGGGGCAAAATGAGATGTCATGGTCTCAGTATTAATGATATTTGTCTCACGATTTTCTTTATGATGAGATGTCTTTCGAGCCATTGTTAGTAGTGTGTTTGGAGTTATTCTTTTTATATGCAGTATTGACTATTGTTCTCAGACCACTGGGTTCATTACGTTTAGTATAACTAGGGTTAAATGTTTTTTTTATTTTGGTACCCTGATGGATTCATATTGTGGCCCACATTTCTAGGTGTATCATCAGTGGGCACTTTGTCATCTGGCACAATGTTAGTTGTGGGAGAATCACTATAATTAGAAACATAAGCATTATTTCTGGGCCATTTGCGAATTTGGTTCGTCGCATAATCTTCCCGATCACGGGCAAATTTCTGCACTTTTTTATTTATAAGGTCAGTTTCTAATCTATTTAGCCTAATCATCACATTACTGTCCATCTTGCAAAATTCAACAAAGTGATGGTAGTTATGAAGCTGATCAATAATAATTCTAGCTTTAGAGATGAGTTCAGATGCCATAGTATGTCTTTTTGTGGCTAATCTGACCATCATCTCTCTAGAAACAGATTCCATGTACTCCTCCCACTCATTGGTATAAATAGCATCATTCTTAAAGGAGGACTCAAACGGCATTCGTAGTCCCCTCGGGCCTATTTTTTCTTGGATGTATAATCTCAAAAACATTACATCAATATTATTTTGTATCTAATTTTTACAAATATCCTCTAACTCTAGAAATAAGTCAGTCATAATTTTTAGGTCAGATGCAGGTACATGTTCAGTTTTAGTCTCAATTATGAGAGGGCTCTTTGAAGACACTTAGACCAATTGTTTGATTAAAGTGTCCCGAGACTCCAGACGATTCACAAAAAATTCCATATTGAGTCACTGTAATTCAAAGAGTTTTCACGCAGAAACACACGGGCAAAAAATGGAAAAAACTAAATCAAATCATAGGTATCGGTTCACACTCCAAACTTCCAAGAAGGCGATTGTTCGTTCAATAGCTGGAAATGGAATCAAATATAACTAACGGTGCAGCTCTGAATAAACTCTACTCCAGTAGAGAATCCTCTTCAAAAGCAGGACTATAAAATACAAACAGAAACCACAAAGCGCTCTGTAGTGTAATAAAGTCGGGGTGAGAAAAATATCACAAAAGTTAGCATGAAAATTGCTCACCTTGTAGGTTGTGCTCCCAGTCAGGCACAACACTGATGTAAACATGTAAGGTATCACCACCATGCAGCCGATCCCTCCACCATAGCTTGGTGTCCAATATTGCAATACTTCAACCTCTAACCACACAGGGATTCCACAAGGCACAATAGGTGAATAGCAGCACTAGCCACAAGGGCACTCAGGCAATAGTGAGATATGAATAAATATGATTTATTGTAGAACAACGCATTTCAACGCCAGAATCGGCGTCTTCCTCAGGTTCACAACAATAGAATGACCAAAGTGCATATATATATATATATATATATATATATATATATATATATATAAAAGGGATAACAAGCTTAATGAATGAAATAACTTACATACTGCTCCGCAGGATCAGCTGACCGGGCGGAAGTGATGTGTCACTCTCTCCGGGTTCGCATGGTCAGCTGACAGAGCGGAAGTATTACGGAGGTCACAGAGCGAGAAGAGGTCATACCAAAAAAATCATAGGTAAATAAAAAGTACAAAATATTAATAGTAATAAATAATACACAAAAATATATACAGATATCAATAATAATAATAATCAGAATACAAATTAAGGAATAGAAATAGATAAAACCTAGCAACGGATCACTATTGGAATCAGAGGGTGTGTACTTATACTGTATTATCTATCGTCTCATTAAGCCTGTCCGGATACAGACATTTTAACTTAAATATTCAGTTGGACTCCTTGTTAATAAGTTTAATTTAAACGTTATATAGATTAGACATGTGCAGAAGAAAAATTTTCGTTTTTTTTTTCGTTTCGTTTTTTTCGGTTTTCGGTTCAGTAATTTTCGGTTCAGTAATATTTTCATTTTTGATTTTCAGACACATTCAGTATTCGGGTGTCCAGGTTTCATTTTTTTTCGGATACATTCGGTATTCGGGTGTCTGGGTTTGATTTTTTTCGGATACATTCGTATTCGGGTGGGTTTGATTTTTCGTATACATTCGGTATTCGGGTACATTCGGGTAAATCTTTTTTAAGCAGGGGACCATTATCAGGAGTGTGTGCAGGAAAAGAGGGCAGCCGCAGAGATCGGAACATTGGAAGACAGGTAAGATAATATAATTTTATGTGATTTATATTAATACATAATGTAATGTTGAATGAATGAATGAGTAAATGAATGAATGAATGAATGCTGTATGAATGATTGATGTATTTGATCGTCGGGTGATTTATGTATAACATCATGTTATACATAAATCACCCGACAATCAAACGCATCGATCAAACTGTTGCAAAACTCCAACACCCACCCAGCATGCGACTGTCTGGGCATGCTGGGAGTTGTAGTTTTGCAACAGCTGGAGGCGCACTTTGGAAAACACACACATTTGCGCAATGCTTTTTAATTCATTTTCAAATTCCGCTGGCTTTTGTCAGAAATGGGTTACCAGGTCAATGACATGCATAGTAATTGCCGTGGGAACATTTTTCATTCATAAAACCGCAGACTTAATTGGATAATTGCAGTGTAGAATGTTTGGTGTCCTAAGCGTTCTACACGGCAATTATCCAATTAAGCCTGCGGTTTTATGAATGAAAATTGTTCCCACGGCAATTACTATGCATGTCATTGACCTCAATCACCCGACGATCAAACACATCAATCATTCATACAGCATTCATTCATTCATTTACTCATTCATTCAACATTACATTATGTATTAATAAATTATTAATACATAAAGAAATGTTGAATGAATGAGTAAATGAATGAATAAATGCTGTATGAATGATTGATGTGTTTGATCGATGTGTTTGATTGTTGGGTGATTGAGGTCAATGACATGCACAGTAATTGTCGTCGGAACATTTTTCATTCATAAAACCGCAGACTTAATTGGATAATTGCCTTGTAGAATGTTTGGTGTCCTAAGCATTCTACACTGCAATTATCCAATTAAGTCTGCAGTTTTATGAATGAAAAATGTTCCCACGGAAATTACTATGCATGTCATTGACCTGGTAACCCATTTCTGACAAAGGCCAGCGGAATTTGAAAATGAATTAAAAAGCATTGCGCGAATGCAAAGTGTGCCTCCAGCTGTTGCAAAACTACAACTCCCAGCATGCCCAGACAGCCGCATGCTGGGTGGGTGTTGTAGTTTTGCAACAGCTGGAGGCACCCTAGTAACAGTAAAACAGTAACTAACAGTCAGAAACAGTGTAGCGCAAGGAACAATAAAGAAATTAGAAAGAATTCTTTACTTTAGTTTTTTTACCGCATGTATTCGGTAAATAATTAATGCTTTTGTTTTTGGATAACGAATGCATTCGTATTTTTACCGCATGCATTCAGAGAATGCATTTGTTTTGTTGCTATTCATTTTATCGGTGCTATTCGGAAATATTAAAAAAAAAATTCGTGTATTCGGAACGGCCGAATGCACGAAAACGGCAAAATTCGGTATATTTGACATTTGTGCCGAACCGAATTGCACATGTCTAATATAGATGACCTTTTTATTCTGTGGACAGGATCACATAAAGATGCACTACTTTTCGTAGATTACATTAATACTAACACTTTTGGCCTTGATTTTACTCCCCATTTTTCGGAGTCATCCGTACAGTTCTTAGATCTCGAAATCTTTAAAACCTCCAGCGGAGCTAATAAAACTTAGACCCATTTCAAGACCGTTGATGTTAATAGCTTCCATGACTTCCGTAACTGCCATTATCCTAAGTGGCTACGGAATGTACCCTATGGCCAATATTTGCGGATACGCAAGAACTGTACGCATGACTCCGATTTTAAACAGCAATCTTCAGTTTTCGGACAAAGATTTAGAGAGAATGGATATCCCCTAAAAATTCTCACACAAGCTTTTAATAGTACCAAAAACGTTAGACAGAAAGATTTGATATGTCCAAAAAATTTATCTAACTTCGCAGCAATTGAAGCACAAAAGGGGTTAATTAAACACAATTTTTACAACTTTTAATTGTGCATCCGATTCTATCCGTAAAATTATACGGAAACATTGGCCAATTGTTCTTAGTGACCCAGTTCTCAAAGACATACTTCCTAAACAGCCACATATCACTTTTAGAAAGCTCATGTCCCTATCTAATTTTTTGGCCCCAAGCAAATTAAAAAAACATAGAACAATCTGCTAAAAACCTGTCAGATAACCTGACAACTTTAACAACGGTTAAAAAATGCAATAAGAAATGTGATAAAGCCAGATGTCTCTGTTGTAACATCATTCAGGACAATTGCAGTACTTTTAAATCTAATGTCACTAATAAATCTTTTAATATTAAGGACAATGTGATTTGTGAGTCAAACCATGCGGTATATCTATTGGAGTGCCCCTGCAGATTGCAGTATGTGGGCCGCACCGTACAAATGGTGCGGTCCCGCATGAATACACATAGATTTAATATTAGAAAGGGGTTCCCTTACATAGTGTATCACGTCACTTTATGCAGAAACACGAAAATAATCCCGAACATTTAAAATTAGTTATAATAGATATCATCCCTCCAGACACTTGGGACCAATTCCGCAAACTTATTAACAAGGAGTCCTACTGGATATTTAAGTTAAAATGTCTGTATCCGGACGGGCTTAATGAGACAATAGAGAATACAGTATAAGTACACACCCTCTGATTCCCATAGTGATCCGTTGCTAGGTTTTATCTATTTCTATTCCTTAATTTGTATTCCAATTATTATTATTATTATTGATATCTGTATATCTTTTTGTGTATTATTTATTACTATTAATATTTTGTATTTTTTATTTACCTATGTTTTTTTTTGGTGTGACCTCTTCTCGCTCTGTGACCTCCGTAATACTTACGCTCTGTCAGCTGACCGTGCAAACCCGGAGAGAGTGACACATCACTTCCGCCCGGTCAGCTGATCCCGCGGAATCTACAATAAATCATATTTATTCATATCTCGCTATTGCCTGAGTGCCCTTGTGGCTAGTGCTGCTATTCACCTATTGCGCCTTGTGGAATCCCTGTATGGTTGGAGCTTGAAGTATTGCAATATTGGACACCAAGCTATGGTGGAGGGATCGGCTGCATGGTGGTGATACCTTACATGTTTACATCAGTGTTGTGCCTGACTGGGAGCACAACCTTCGAGCAATTTTCATGCTAACTTTTGTGATATTTTTCTCACCCCGACTTTATTACACTACGGAGCGCTTTGTGGTTTCTGTTAGTATTTGTAATGCATTGTACTGTAAAATCAAGTAATTGTATAGAAAAAAGTTAAAATAAGAAAAAAATGCACTAATAAAAAAGAAAAACATTTTTATGTAAAAAAAATCCATCATAATAAAAGTATTAATTAAATTTGTTTTCTACAAAAAAAGTAGTATCACCATGTATGTTCAAACAATTAAAATATAACATTATTTACCCTACACATTGAACACCAGAAACACAAAAGAAAATGTATTGCACAACTGGTATATACCTTAATTATGAGCACTGTATGGAGGAATATCGGTCTCTGTATAGAGTTTTTTATTCAGTATCAGTATGGAGGGATTACCCCTATGTGGTAATAATATCTGTTCTTGGTGAGGCAGTATTATTTATCCCTGGTAGTATTTGTTATATTGGTCTTAATATACTTGATTTGGTCAGTAACAGTATGATGGTGATATAAGTGGTGAAAACATGTGTACTGGTATACTAGTATTATTGGTAATATTAGTCTTGGTATGGTGGGGTTTGTTTGGTAGCAGAATGTTGGTTATATATGTGGTGATGTCCTTGCTCCTTGTATAGCAGTCTTATTTGGTAACAATATGACTATTATAAATCAGTGATCTATCATACACAGATTGATGCTTTTACGGGTAGGGTCACACATAGCGTATACGCTGCAAATTTGACGCTGCATATTTCTGTACTAGCAAAGTCCATTGGAGTAATAATGAACACTCATAGACTTTGCTAGCACTGAAATTTGCAGCATCAAATATGCAGGGTAAACTCTGCGTGTGACCCTACCCATAAGAGGTAAATTATCTTTAGGTTACACTGTGCTGATATGTATTATACAGCATATAAAGAGACAATGCACTGCTGAGGTGCTATATCTAAGCCCCTGCTAACTTGGTGTCCTATGTCCTGATGCTAGTGTGATTTAGGGGTCGGGGGTGGGGGCATTCAAGTCTTTACTATATGGCCCACCAGCCTTTCCTAGCTATACCCCCTAGTAAGTTACAATGATTTACACCTGATCTCGAGCACATTAGGTCTCTAATTAAGTAATTAAACAGAGTGATTTTACAAATGCATCCTTACAGACAACCCCTTTTACTATGTAGTAGGAGTAAATAACAGATTTAAAGGGCTTTCGGGAATTACACATTGATTGTCCATCAGGCTTGGCCATAAATGTGAGATCATTAAGGAAATGACCCCTGGGGTCTACCACAATCAACAAAATTAAGGGAGTCTGGTACTCACTGGTGCTCTCAAACCCCATTCAGTGTCACAGTAGCTGGTTTGTACATTAATCTTATTCCAATTTGAACCCCAGTCCAATTCTACTGAAGCCCCAAAGCCTCCCCTCCCTGAATTTATTTAAAAAAATCTTTATTGGACTATGCCAATTATACTATTTATTTTTGAATCCCAAATAAGTTGCCTTGTTCTTAGTATACAGTAGCTTAAATCCCTAAAATGGGGGCATCTTTCATTAGTTAGTTAAAGCCAGCTGTAGTATTAGTTCCTACCAGTGGTGTTGTGTAAAGAGATCTGGCCTGTGCTCCTTTACAATGCTCATGTCCGGCCCCCTCACTTCACCATTTTTCAGGCCATTACCAGGACCATCTTTCTCTACATTTGGGGCCCCAAAATAAATTAAAAGGATGCTGATGTACTAGCATCACGACAAGGCTGTTAAAGAGTTCCTGGCATCATTAGAATTTTGGGCTGGTTCATGTCCTTCTTCTTTCTCCTGCCTTCCGAAAGAAGCTGGGAAGGGGCAAGTGGGGAAATTTCTACCCCTACAACTTTCTCTGGTACTATCAAGAGCTACTCAAGCTGGAGAGATTTAAGTGCAAATTATGGGAACCAGAGACTTAAAAGGTACTGTAAAGCTGTTGTTTGGCAACCAGTAGCTTACCATGTGCCCTGGGTCTTACCAGCATTGTGCGACATTCTGGGTGCCATGTTACTGCTGAATTTCCTGGTATGATGTGTGTCTTGCTGTTCTGTCCACTAGGGGCCACACGCGAGCACTGGCTTTGTCTTAAAGGGCTGGCGTGTGCTCCATAGGAGTTCCCCTTCCAATCGTTTGTAGGCACTCCCTATTTAAAGAGGCCACACCTGTTGTTCTGGGCCTCAGCAAGTTTGTTTGTTTGCTCATCCTGGAGTGGACCTGAACTGCTAAGGTCTCTGTACCTGTCTGTCTTCTGACCCCTGCCTGTTATTGGATTTGCCTTTTGCCTTGAACTCTGTACGCACTTTGTAAATAAACACCATTATCAGCATTACTGTGTCTGGTGCTATCTCTAAGTTTTGCCCCATTCTGCCTGCCTGACCGGATGCCACTTGTGGCACAGTGGGTCCACACCCATGGGGAGTTACAAGTACTTGTGACAATGATCCATTAGCAGGATAAGTGTAAAAGATACTGCATTCTCGTAGCCTGAGACTTGGCCCAATATGACGTGGCTCCATATAAAAATGCTGAAAGTTTCATGCAAAGTCTATGGACTTTCAGAATTCTGTCTCGTAATCACGTCATGTCGACCCAGGTCTTGGGCTACGAGAATGCCGGCCAGTTTATATCAGAGACTGTGTGGAGAAAACATAGGCATAGATGGGCATTTATGAAGGGGTCTGTTTCTGAGGACTTTCAAACATGCCCTAAGCCTAAGCAACATTGGGCACTGCCCAAGGAGCCCATTCATTGAGGAAACATCCTATAACTTCATTTAGCAGTGCATGTTTGTTTGGGCCCAGTTGGACACCCCCTGAAATATAAACACAGAGGATTTGACGTATCACTCAGTAAAGCATTTTAGATTATTTCCTGAGTATCATCTGGTTAGGGTTAGTAAGGAGGCCTGGTGCCTTAAATTGTTATAGGATGCTGTGTGAATTGCAAAAAAAAAAAAAAAAATACCTGATTATAAGTTGGGAGAGGCTGCCCACTGAGGACTGCTGGGGGATGATCTGCAGCCTACTCAGAGACTATTCCATTATTGACAGTGTTGACATTGATAAAAAGAGGAAAAGTAATCGTGCAGCTCACGATACCTAGCTATGGTACACTGAGGTTAACTGTATATTGCACAGACACCTATGTGCAAAAAATCTGATAAGTCATCAGAAAAAAACAACAGTTCTCCAAGACTGGGTTCACATTTGTCCGGCATCTGGCATGGGTGAACTCAGCCTAAATCTCGCCGCAACTAATGCCGCAACTGATAAAAATGTGCATCAGTTGTCATCAGTTGAATGGTATCCAGCATCCATTGTTTCTGCCTTCCCCTGTTCGGGGTCCCTCCGCATGTCCAATCACCCAGTGTTAAAATTGGGATGCTAGATGATTGTGAACTGTCCCATTCAAATTAATGGGTGCACGACAACTGATATATGTGAACCCAGCCTTAGTGTACTTTAGTAAAAATAAATAATATGAATAAATAATATAAAAGATTCAAATGTAATAAAGTATAAATTATATATGTGCTCATTATATGATAGGGTTTCTATAAAAAATTGATAAAAATTCCTAACATGGAAATATACACAAATCGTGTTCAAACCATAAATTATTAATAGTAGTTGTTTAATAAACTCAATAAATATAACAAAATATAAAATCATTATACAATGTCAAG
Source organism: Hyla sarda (assembly GCF_029499605.1). Classification (NCBI taxonomy): domain Eukaryota; kingdom Metazoa; phylum Chordata; class Amphibia; order Anura; family Hylidae; genus Hyla; species Hyla sarda. Next base: position 394,908,889 of record NC_079191.1, read on the forward strand.
AAAGGCAAACTGTAGTGCCCATGTGGTAGCCAGAAATAAAGAATAAAAATAAAAAAGATAAGAGAGTAATAGCGAAATAATATAATTTACAATGTTTTGCAAAATTACCTAAAGGGTGCATTCACACATGCATATTTTCTGCTGCAGGTTTGCTTCGCAGATTTTGCTACCCATTGAAGTCAATGGCCAAGAAAACCTCCATCAGCAAATCTGCAGCAGATCTGCAGCAAAACTATGCATGTGTGAACGCACCCAAAAAGTGCAAAAAATATATGGGGAGATTAGAGTTGACCAGTTTACCATAGTACCATAGTAACCAATTAGATTGCTTCTTATATTTTTCAGAGGCCTTTTTTTTTTTTTTTTTTTTTTACAAATAAAAGAAGCAATCTAATTGGTTGCGATGGGCAACTGGTCAACATTTCCTCTGCAGAGGTTTTGATAAATCTCCCCCATAGTGATCCCTATGGGTATAAAAAGTGCAAAAAATAATAGTGACTACCTGTGGGTATAAAATAAGGTCTGACAAATGCACATAGCAATCTTCTGCTCTGAACAGTTCCTGACATAGACAGAGGTGTCAGCAGGGAGCACAGTGGTCAGACTGGAAATAACTACACAACTTCCTCTGGAGCATACAGCAGCTGAGAAGTCCTATAAGGTTTACAATTTTTAAATAGAAGTAATTTACAAATCTGTATACCTTTCTGACAGTAGTTGATTTAAAAACATTATTTTTCCTTAGGAGAATCTCTTTAACCCCTTAACGACCAAGGAATTATATTTACGTCCTTGGCCGGCTCCCACGATATAACGGGGGGTCACGCGGTGACCCCGCATCATATCGTGTCGGTCCCGGCATGTATCTGAAGCCGGGACCCGAGGCTAATAGTGCACGTCAGTGATCGAGGTGCCGTGCGCTATTAACCCTTTAAAGTTGAACGCCGCATCTAAAACGAAAGTGAAAGCTGCACGGCTGCTCAGTGGGGCTGATCGGGACCACCGCAGTGAAAATGCGGTGTCCCGATCAGCTGGGACACGAGCGGAGGTCCTCTTACCTTCCTCCGGCGTGTCCCATGGGCGATTGATTGCTCCAAGCCTGAGATGCAGGCTTGAGCAATCGACCGCCGTTAACACTGCTCAATGCAAAGCTATTGCTTTGCAGTGAACAGGGTATAAGATCAGTGTGTGCAATAGGAGCTATAACACTGCAAAAAAAAGTGTAAAAAAAAGTTAATAAATGTTATTTAACCCTTTCCCTAATAAAGGTTTGAATCACCCCCTTTTCCCATAAAAAAAACATGTACCGTATATACTCGAGTATAAGCCGACCCGAGTATAAGCCGAGACCCCTAATTTCAACCCAAAATCCCAGGAAAAGTATAAGTATAAGCCTAAGGTGGGTAAGCCTAAGGTGGGAAATACCTCATCCCCCCCTGTCATCATCCAGACCCGTCATTAACATCCTCATCATCCCCTTGTCATCATCCCACACATCCCCCCTTCATCATCCCCTTGTCATCATCCCACACATCCCCTTATCATCCCACACATCCCCCCTTCATCATCCCCTTGTCATCATCCCACACATCCCCTTGTCATCATCCCACACATCCCCCCTTCATCATCCCCTTGTCATCATCCCACACATCCCCTTATCATCCCACACATCCCCCCTTCATCATCCCCTTGTAATCATCCCACACATCCCCCCTTCATCATCCCCTTGTCATCATCCCACACATCCCACACATCCCCCCTTCATCATCCCCTTGTAATCATCCCACACCCCCCCCCTTCATCATCCCCACCCCCCTTCATCATCCCCACACCCCCCCCCCCCTTCATCATCCTCTTCTCATCATTCGCCCTCAGTGGTCTTCAACCTGCGGACCTCCAGAGGTTTCAAAACTACAACTCCCAGCAAGCCCGGGCAGCCATCGGCTGTCCGGGCTTGCTGGGAGTTGTAGTTTTGAAACCTCCGGAGGTCCGCAGGTTGAAGACCACTGCAGCCTTCAACATGCGGACCTCCAGAGGTTTCAAAACTACAACTCCCAGCAAGCCCGGGCAGCCATCGGCTGTCCGGGCTTGCTGGGAGTTGTAGTTTTGAAACCTCCGGAGGTCCGCAGGTTGAAGACCACTGCGGCCTTCAACATGCGGACCTCCAGAGGTTTCAAAACTACAACTCCCAGCAAGCCCGGGCAGCCATCGGCTGTCCGGGCTTGCTGGGAGTTGTAGTTTTGAAACCTCCGGAGGTCCGCAGGTTGAAGACCACTGCGGCCTTCAACATCATCCAGCCCCCTCTCACCCCCTTTAGTTCTGAGTACTCACCTCCGCTCGGCGCTGGTCCGGTCCTGCAGGGCTGTCCGGTAAGGAGGTGGTCCGGTGAGGAGGTGGTCCGGGCTGCTATCTTCAACGGGGGCGCCTCTTCTCCGCGCTTCCGGCCCGGAATAGAGCCGTTGCCTTAACAACGACGCATCTGCGTCGTTGTCAAGGCAACGTGACTATTCTGAGGCCGGGCCCGAAGCGCTTAGAAGAGGCCTCCCCGGTGAAGATAGCAGCCCGGACCACCTCCTCACCGGACCACCTCCTCACCGGACAGTCCTGCAGGACCGGACCAGCGCCGAGCGGAGGTGAGTACTCAGAACTAAAGGGGGTGAGAGGGGGCTGGATGATGTTGAAGGCCGCAGTGGTCTTCAACCTGCGGACCTCCGGAGGTTTCAAAACTACAACTCCCAGCAAGCCCGGACAGCCGTTGGCTGCCCTGGCTTGCTGGGAGTTGTAGTTTTGAAACCTCTGGAAGTCCGCAGGTTGAAGACCACTGCGGGTGGGGGAGTTCACTCGAGTATAAGCCGAGGGGGGTGTTTTCAGCACGAAAAATCGTGCTGAAAAACTTGGCTTATACTCGAGTATATACGGTAAATAAAAATAAATATAAACATATGTGGTATCGCTGCGTGCGTAAATGTCCGAACTATAAAAACATATCATTAATTAAACCGCACAGTCTATGGCGTATGCGCAAAGAATTTCCAAAATTCAAAATAGCGTATTTTGGGTCACTTTTTATATCATGAAAAAATGAATAAAAAGCGGTCAAAAAGTCAGATCAATACCGCTAAAAACTTCAGATCACAGCGCAAAAAAATGAGCCCACAAACTGCCCCATAAGCAGTAAAATAAAAAGTTATAGAGGTCAGAAGATGACAATTTTAAACGTATACATTTTTCTGCATGTAGTTATGATTTTTTACAGAAGTACGACAAAATCAAACCTATATAAGTAGGGTATAATTTTAATTGTATTGACCTACAGAATAAAGATAAGGTGTCATTTTTACCAAAAAATGTACTGCGTAGAAACGGAAGCACCCAAAAGTTACAAAATTGTGTTCTTTCTTCAATTTCCAAAAAAGAGAGAGAGAGACCGGTATATGGAGGGTCAAAATATCCAATAAATTCTTATAGATCATCCAAGGATGAGCCAAAAATACCCATTCTTCCCATATACCCTAAAGACATAGGTTAAAAGTGCAATCTTTATTGTATTGTACGCACGCAATTTGTATTAAAATATTAGGAGCCACTGTAGTCCACTTCCCTAATAATTGTGAAATAACCAACTGGTTTAATATTGAATATTGATTACACCAGATAGCGGTGCCTGCAGAACAACACTAAACTGGATACTTGGACAGATGGCTACCTATATTAAAATCTTTCACACTGCCCCCCTCGACATGTTTCGCTGGATCACCAGCTTTATCAAGAGGTAAGCGGGCACTTACCTCTTGATAAAGCTGGTGATCCAGCGAAACATGTCGAGGGGGGCAGTGTGAAAGATTTTAATATAGGTAGCCATCTGTCCAAGTATCCAGTTTAGTGTTGTTCTGCTTTCTTCAATTTCGTCGCACAATGGTTTGTTTTGCCGTTTTGCCGTAGATCTTTGGGTAAAATGACTGATGTCACTGAAAAGTAGAATTATTGGTGCAAAACATAAGCCATCATATGGATTTTTAGGTGCAAAATTGAAAGGGTTATGATTTTTAAAATGTGAGGAGGGAAAAACGAAAGTGCAAAAACCGAAAAATCCGTGGTCCTTAAGGGGTCAAAGCAGGGTTTTTCAAACAATGTGTCTCCAGCTTTTGCAAAACTACAACTTCCAGTTGGGAGTTGTAGTTTTGCAACAGCTGGAGACACACTGTTTGGAAAACACTGCTTAAAGGGGTACTCTGCCTCTAGACATCTTATCCTCTATCCAAAGGATAGAGAATAAGATGTCTGATCATGGGGGTCCTGCCGCTAGGACCTCCCACCATCTCCGTGCAGCACCCAGTGTCCTGAAAAATATTTTCAAAGTGCTGGGATTTAGGCAGCCGTAGTCGTGACGTCACTCCACGTCCCCATCATTCATGTCTTTGGGAGGGGGCGTGGTCACAGTCATGCCCCTCCTATAGACATGAATGCAGGGGGCGTGGAGTGATAACACAACCACGGCTGCCCAAACCCAGCATTCTTAACACTGGGTGCTGCGCGTAAAAAGCCGTGGGGTCCCAGTGATCGCTCCCCCACAATCAGACATCTTATCCACTATCCACTGAGTACCCCTTTAAAGGGTAAATCAATATAAATGCAAAAAAAATCTATAAAGAGTAATAAAAAGTGTGCATAATTTTATCATAAAATTAGTAACACTGGATTACCTCTAAATTACACGAACAGCGTTGCAGGAAAAAAAGCCGAATTCAGCATAAGACAAATCACACATCTACTTCTGTAGAAACCCGTTCTATTAATTTTGTTAAAACGAAATAAATCACTAAAAGCCGAGCACATTAAAATATAACTAATATTCAGTCAAGTCTGAAATGAAGTTGTGTTGCTTCTGATGGTAGATGGAGCAGGATGAAGAGCCATCTCTTTCCCTTTGATTAATATATACATTCATTTCAGAAGATGATCTCTACTATTCCCTATGCGATAATGAAAACAATAACGATTGATTAATGAGGAAGTGAAGATAATGACAAAGCCAAGTGACGGGAAATAGGCCCAGGTTCCAAAGCAATCAGAGGGATTTTAGGGAAAAAAAATTGGAAGCCTTTACTATAGAATGAGGCTAATGACATCAATACTAAATATAATATGTATATCAATCTGCAAATAAACTATAATGACTTCTGAAGTCTCCAAGTACAGGAAACATTCTGAATGCAAAATGGGAATGAGGAATGTAAGGGCAGAGTGGAAAAGAAGTTATAGGCGGTTACTGATAACTTTATGTTAAGCTCAGTACTGCCCTCTATGGAAAAGTAAAAAAGTAATGACCATGGAAGTAAAAAGTATATTTAAAAGTTCCCTCCCTCCAACTAAACGTCCCAGGATCCCTTGCTTGTAAGTGGGAGGTCACTTTTCTTCCTCACACACATCAGGCACCCCACCCATTGCAGTACAGCTGCGGCCCTGTGGAGAATGATCTTCCACCTCCCCCCCCACCAGCGGTTGCTCCACCCATTGATGTGCAGACAGGCTCCCTTTCTACACATGACTAGTGATGTAATGTCTCGGGCCACACTGCGACCGGGGAAAACTTCAGATGATACTCATTTTGTATGGTGTTAAAAATAAACATTGAGGCAGAGATCACATAAGAATTGCGAGACAAGCCATCAAACACAGGTACAGACACGACATTATGAACTACACCAACTTTGCAGCCCTGTAACATAGTCCAAAAAAAATCCTGGAATACCCCTTTAAGAGAAATGGGGGGGGGGGGGGAGGCAGAGCTGGATTTTGAGTGTCACAGCAAAGGATCTGAATACTTATGTCCATGAGGAATAAAAAATTTTCACTTTTCATCCCTTAACCTGTTACGAACGAAGGGTGTTAAGTTACACCCTTGCGTCCTGGTACTTAAATGGGCACTGTCATTACAACTAATTTTTGCTATTGCACTCCTTATGGTAAATAAAAAATATTTCTAATATACTTTGCTTAAAATAAATGAAGTTTCCTATGCTTTATTTGTGCTTAAAAAAGCTCAAGAGCAGATTTCCCCCCATCTCACACACAGACTTTGGACTGAAGCCCAAACACAGGAAGTGCAGTCTGGAAAGCTGAGGGGGTGTGTCCAGCCTCATCCAATCATAGCTCTTCTCATACTTAACTGCCATATGCTGTTGGTTGGACACACCCCCTCAGCACTCCAGGCTGCACTTCCTGTGTTTGGGCTTCGGTCCAAAGTCTGTGTATGAGATGTGGTAAAATATGCTCTTGAGCTTTTTTAAGCATAAATAAAACTTAAAATAAGAGAAAACTTCATTTTTTTTTAAACAAAGGATATTATAAAATATTTTTTATTTACCATAAGGAGTATCGTTTTTACCATAAAGGGCACTGCGTAAAAACCAAACCCCCCCCCCCCCCATATTTGCAAAATTGCAGTTTTCTTGTAAATTTCCGGCCACAAAAATATTTTTCAGTTGTGCCAAAAATTTTATGGTAAAATTAAAGATGCAATTGCAAATTGTTCGTGCAAAAAACAAGCCCTCATATGGATCTGTAGGTGAAAAAATAAATTCCCAAAGGATAGCGGATAAGATGTCTGATCGCAGGGGTCCCCTATAAGGACCGGGCCAATTTTCATTTTATTATACAGTGTGATCGGTGTTCGACTGATATAGCCTGGCGATCAGTGGCAGGAGGAAGGTAAGGGATCCCTCCTCACGGAAACCCAGCAATCACGTTGCAGAGATTTTGTTAGCTCTTCTGAGTTACTGTAGATGTTTCACTTTAGACACCATGATCGGAATTGATCATCGCGTCCAAAGAGTTTGTGAACGGCAGCGGTGGGATTGTCATTAGCAGTGTCTGGCTACTGATAGTAGCCGATACTCACTGGGGAACATGTATAAAATAATTTACACCGTTTTTGTGTGTAAATTCTTGGGCAAAATTTTGCGCAAGCTGTTTTTTGCATCTTTTTTTGCGTTCATTCTGATAGAGCATTTCCTCCAGATGTGGTGATATGGGGTACCTTGGAGGGACATCTATAGTAGGCATGGATTTATTAACTGCGTACTTTTCCTTTACACACATACATTTTCCGCAAGTACCTTTTTTTTTCCCGCAAATAGAAGCCGTCTTGGACTGCACTTAGCGAGATGCTCTAAATCATCCATGTCATTTTTCAGAGCGGATTGCGAGATTACTCTGCCATGTACCTTTTAATAACAATGATTATGGACACTTGTGATCACCTGTTCACCGGTATGTTGTGTGTGTGTGTGAATGTAGCAGAGCTGAGTATGTTGTGTGTATGTGTGCGTGTGTGAATGTAGCAGAGCTGAGTATGTTGTGTATATGTGTGTGTGTGAATGTAGCAGAGCTGCGTATGTTGTGTGTGTGTGTGTGTGTGAATGTAGCAGAACTGAGCATGTTGTGTGTATGTATTAGAGCTGAGTATGTTGTGTGTGTGTGTGAAATATTCCATGGTTACTAGTGCCCAGACAAGCGATAACTGTATAACTAAAACATTTCTGAGCTTAACCCCTTAAGGACCGGGGTTTTTTCCATTTTTGCATTTTTGTTTTTTGCTCCTTGCCTTTAAAAAATCATAACTCTTTCAATTTTGCACCTAAAAATCCATATGATGGCTTATTTTTTGCGCCACCAATTCTACTTTGTAATGACGTCAGTCATTTTGCCCAAAAATCTACGGTGAAACAGAAAAAAAAATCATTGTGCGACAAAATTGAAAAAAAAAACGCCGTTTTGTAAATTTTGGGGGCTTCCGTTTCTACGTAGTACATTTTTCGGTAAATATGACACCTTATCTTTATTCTGTAGGTCCATACGATTAAAATGATACCCTACTTATATAGGTTTGATTTTGTCGTACTTCTGGAAAAAATCAAAACTACATGCAGGAAAATTTATACGTTTAAAATTGTCATCTTCTGACCCCTATAACTTTTTTATTTTTCCGTGTATGGGGCGGTATGAGGGCTCATTTTTTGCGCTGTAATCTGAAGTTTTTAATGGTACAATTTTTGCATTGATAGGACTTATTGATCTATTATTGGACTATTTTGGACTTTGGAATTTTTTTGCGCGCACGCCATTGACCGAGCGGTTTCCGCACGGGTTGATACCACATATGTTTATTTTTATTTTCATTTACACTGTGTTTTTTTTTATTGGAAAAGGGGGGTGATTCAAACTTTTAATAGGGGAGGAGTTAAATGATCTTTATTCACTTTTTTTTTCACTTTTTTTTTGCAGTGTTATAGGTCCCATAGAGACCTATAACACTGCACACACTGATCTTCATCATTGATCACTGGTTTCCCATAAGAAACCAGTGATCAACGATTCTGCCGCATGACTGCTCATGCCTGGATCTCAGGCACTGAGCAGTCATTCGGCGATCGGACAGCGAGGAGGCAGGTAGGGGCCCTCCCGCTGCCCTGTCAGCTGTTCGGGATGCTGCGATTAGCCGCGGCTATCCCGAACAGCCCGACTGAGCTAGCCGGCCACTTTCGGATTCGCTTTTAGCCGCGCGGCTCCGCTCTGAGCGCGCGGCTAAAGGGTTAATAGCGTGCGCCGGCGCGATCTATTAGAGGCGGGTCCCGGCTTCACTATGACGCCGGGCCCGCCGTGATATGACGCGGGGTTACTGTGTAACCCCGCGTTATATCAGGAGAGCAGGACCAAGGGTGTACATGTACGCCCTTGGTCCTTAAGGGGTTAAATGTGAGTGCAGGTGCAGTGAACAGGAAAAAAAATAAAAATGAAAGTATATATATATATATATATATATATATATATATATATATATATAGATATATATATATATATAGATATATATATAGATATATATATATAAAAATTATGTAACATTTTTCAATAATTATTTTTTTTTTATAATTACTTACATAACACCTTTCCCCCCCCCAAAAAAAAAAAAAAATAATAAAAAAAAAAAAAAACACAAAACAATAAAACTACAACAATTTCTGTGATTTCTACACCATCAAAAAGCTGGTGTGAAATTTTTAATGCAAACTGGACTCTCACCCCACGTATAAATATCATGTAAGGGTGCGTTCCCACAGGGTGTATACGCAGCGTATTTCACGGCGCAGCCCTATGTGTGTAGTGAATTTTAGAGGCGGGGCCGTGTGTCGGTGTGTCTGTGTCGGCGTGTCTGTGACGCGCTGCTCTGCCTCCAAAACTCACTGCACACATAGGGCTGCCGCCGGAAAGCCCTGTGTGTATAGTGAGCAAGGAATACGCGGCGTATTTCCCGCTGCTGCCCTAAATTTTGCGCAGCGTGAAATACGCTGCGTATACGCCAGGTGGGAACGCACTCTAAAGCAGAAAATATGCGTGGACACGCCCACTTTTATAAAACTGACGTGAACAGTGTAAACCGCTGCACAAAGCTCTTTAAAAATGTGGTGATACTTTTCATGCAAAATTCTTTGAGAATCTCCCCCTCTGTGTACTTTATACAGATTTATGATTTTACTATTATTCCAAGTTTTGTTCGGCGCACACTGCTGCTCCAGCACTTCTAGCTATGAGCAGTGTACCGTGTGAGGTAGAGAAGGAGTGCATGGTAGAGCGAGGAGGGGCCTTTCTATATTTGCACAAAATGTATCAAAGGAGTGTACAGCCTTAGTATATCTTGAGCAAGAGTATAAATTAGACAAGAGTGTAAAGGGATAGAACTGTGTCTACAATAGACAAATAATGATACGTGTCCCCCACTGTTCTGAAGTGAGCAAAGCTTCATAGCGGCTGAAGGATTCAGGGTGTACAGCTACACCCTTAGTCCTTAAGAGGTTAAGAAATTATAAAATAACAGGATACAATATAGAGGCTGAGTAGCTTCTCAAGAGGACTTTTATGTTAAAGAAATATGAAATCGAGCACTTGAGTATGTTTTGCCTTGAAGGGTTCCTGAGACGCAGTTCTGCATTCACCAGAGGTTTAGTCATAATTCTGCCAAAGTTTATTAGTCATCCGACGTCATCTGTGGCATCATCTGCTAACATGCATAGCAAACAATTTACCCAGTAGCTTTTATCAATGGAGAACTAGTCACATAAATAAAAGCAAACTATCCTGCTGCCATGGAAAAACAAGTTAATAAAGAAAAAGAGGTTGAGTGAGTCACAGTTCCGTGCATTTCGACTATCATCTCCTGAACCAGCTCACACCTGGTGCGCACCCTTAAGATGAAAAGCAAACATATCGAACAAAACAATGAAGAGTCTCATCTTCAGCGTTCACCATGAGTAATGTGAAGAAGAACAGACAGATGATGCACACATAATGAAGTCCAGTTACATATAGAACAAACAGCTATGGATCAATCATCACGTGTTATGGTATATGAAGGTGTTAAAAAGACTTTGCAACAATATCAAATATAGTTACAAGATGGTTTATAATCTCAAACATTCATGGCTGGGGCCTGCCTTTAGTTAGAGGCCTGTGAAGGATGTCTTTTAGGCAAACCCAACAAACAATGCTCAATCCGAAAAGATAGATAAGAGATAGATTGATAGATAGATAGTAGGAAATTTGGCAGCCAAATAGCCTGGACCATCCCACCGCGGTCAACTTGTCGCGGTGGGACGGTCCAGGCTATTTGGCCGCCAAATTGCAAGCTATGTACCTCACTATTTCATAACTTCATAATTTTATATTTCCATTTATTACACCATAGCTGTATAGCTTTTCATGGGTCTGTCACGATGCCGGCTGGCAGGTAGTGGATCCTCTGTGCCAGAGAGGGATTGGCGTGGACCGTGCTAGAGGATCGGTTCTAAGTCACTACTGGTTTTCACCAGAGCCCGCCGCAAAGCGGGATGGTCTTGCTGCGGCGGTAGTGACCAGGTCGTATCCCCTAGCAACGGCTCAACCTCTCTGGCTGCTGAAGACAGGCGCGGTACAAGGGAGTAGACAGAAGCAAGGTCGGACGTAGCAGAAGGTCGGGGCAGGCAGCAAGGATCGTAGTCAGGGGCAACGGCAGGAGGTCTGGAACACAGGCTAGGAACACACAAGGAAACGCTTTCACTGGCACTAAGGCAACAAGATCCGGCGAGGGAGTGAAGGGGAAGTGAGGTGATATAGGGAAGTGCACAGGTGTAAACACTAATTGGAACCACTGCGCCAATCAGCGGCGCAGTGGCCCTTTAAATCGCAAAGACCCGGCGCGCGCGCGCCCTAGGGAGCGGGGCCGCGCGCGCCGGGACAGAACTGACGGAGAGCGAGTCAGGTACGGGAGCCGGGGTGCGCATCGCGAGCGGGCGCTACCCGCATCGCGAATCGCATCCCGGCCAGAGGCGGTATCGCAGCGCCCCGGGTCCGTGGAACCGACCGGAGCGCTGCAGTGAGAGGAGTGTAGCGAGCGCTCCGGGGAGGAGCGGGGACCCGGAGCGCTCGGCGTAACAGTACCCCCCCCCTTGGGTCTCCCCCTCTTCTTGGAGCCTGAGAACCTGAGGACCAGACTTTTGTCCAGGATATTGTCCTCAGGTTCCCAGGACCTCTCTTCTGGACCACAACCCTCCCAATCCACTAAAAAGAAGGTTTTCCCTCTGACCTTTTTCGATGCTAAAATTTCTCTGACGGAGAAGATGTCCGAGGAGCCGGAGACAGGAGTGGGGGGAACAGATTTGGGAGAGAAACGGTTAATGATAAGTGGTTTAAGAAGAGAAACATGAAAGGCATTAGGAATACGAAGAGAAGGAGGAAGAAGAAGTTTGTAAGAGACAGGATTAATCTGGCGCAAAATCTTGAAAGGACCAAGATAGCGTGGTCCCAACTTATAGCTAGGGACACGGAAGCGGACATATTTGGCGGAGAGCCATACCTTGTCTCCAGGGGAAAAGATGGGAGGAGCTCTTCTTTTCTTATCCGCGAATCTCTTCATGCGTGAAGAAGCCTGTAAGAGAGAATTTTGGGTCTCTCTCCATATGATGGAAAGATCACGAGAAATTTCATCCACAGCGGGCAGACCAGAGGGCAAGGGGGTAGGGAGGGGGGGAAGAGGGTGACGGCCGTACACCACGAAAAACGGGGATTTGGAGGAAGATTCAGAGATTCTGAAATTATACGAGAATTCGGCCCAAGGTAGAAGATCTGCCCAGTCATCCTGGCGGGAGGAAACAAAATGTCGTAAATAGTCACCCAAGATCTGGTTAATTCTTTCTACTTGTCCATTGGATTGAGGATGGTATGCAGAAGAAAAATTTAATTTAATCTTGAGTTGTTTACAGAGAGCCCTCCAGAATTTAGACACAAATTGGACGCCTCTATCCGAGACGATCTGCGTAGGCAACCCGTGAAGACGAAAAATGTGTACAAAAAATTGTTTAGCCAACTGAGGCGCTGAAGGAAGACCAGGAAGAGGGATGAAATGTGCCATTTTGGAGAATCGATCAACGACCACCCAAATAACAGTGTTGCCATGGGATGGGGGTAAGTCAGTAATAAAATCCATACCAATCAGAGACCAAGGTTGTTCGGGAACAGGCAGAGGAAGAAGAAAACCAGCGGGCTTCTGGCGAGGAGTCTTATCCCGGGCACAGATAGTGCAGGCTCGCACAAAGTCCACCACATCAGTCTCTAGAGTCGGCCACCAATAGAAGCGAGAGATGAGTTGCACAGATTTCTTGATGCCCGCATGACCTGCGAGATGGGAGGAGTGACCCCATTTGAGGATTCCGAGGCGTTGGCGTGGAGAAACAAAGGTCTTTCCTGGAGGAGTTTGCCTGATGGAGGCTGGAGAAGTGGAAATCAGGCAGTCAGGAGGAATGATGTGTTGAGGAGAGAGTTCAATTTCAGAAGCATCTGAGGAACGAGAGAGAGCATCGGCCCTAATGTTCTTATCAGCAGGCCGAAAGTGAATTTCAAAATTAAATCGGGCAAAGAACAGAGACCACCTGGCCTGACGAGGATTCAACCGCTGGGCAGACTCGAGGTATGAGAGGTTCTTGTGATCGGTGTAAATAATAACTGGAAATCTTGATCCCTCCAGCAGATGCCTCCATTCCTCAAGTGCTAATTTAATGGCTAGAAGCTCTCGATCCCCGATGGAGTAGTTCCTCTCCGCCGGAGAGAAGGTCCTAGAAAAAAACCCACAAGTAACAGTATGCCCGGAAGAGTTTTTTTGTAGAAGGACAGCTCCAGCTCCCACTGAGGAGGCATCAACCTCCAATAGGAAGGGTTTAGATGGGTCAGGTCTGGAGAGCACGGGAGCCGAAGAGAAGGCAGACTTGAGTCGTTTAAAGGCGTCTTCTGCTTGAGGAGGCCAAGACTTGGGATCGGCATTTTTTTTGGTTAAAGCCACAATAGGAGCCACAATGGTAGAAAAATGTGGAATAAATTGCCTGTAATAATTGGCGAACCCCAAAAAGCGTTGGATGGCACGGAGTCCGGAGGGGCGTGGCCAATCTAAGACGGCAGAGAGTTTATCTGGATCCATTTGTAGTCCCTGGCCAGAGACCAAGTATCCTAGAAAAGGAAGAGATTGGCATTCAAACAGACATTTCTCAATTTTAGCATAGAGTTGATTGTCACGAAGTCTCTGAAGAACCATACGGACATGCTGGCGGTGTTCTTCTAGATTGGCCGAAAAAATTAGGATATCATCAAGATATACAACAACACAGGAGTATAACAGATCACGAAAAATTTCATTAACAAAGTCTTGGAAGACAGCAGGGGCGTTGCACAGGCCAAAGGGCATGACCAGATACTCAAAGTGTCCATCTCTGGTGTTAAATGCTGTTTTCCACTCATCCCCCTCTCTGATGCGGATGAGGTTATAGGCGCCTCTTAAGTCCAATTTAGTAAAGATGTGGGCACCTTGGAGGCGGTCAAAGAGTTCAGAGATGAGGGGTAAGGGGTAGCGGTTCTTAACCGTGATTTTATTAAGTCCGCGGTAGTCAATGCAAGGACGTAGAGAGCCATCTTTTTTGGACACAAAGAAAAATCCGGCTCCGGCAGGAGAGGAGGATTTACGGATAAAGCCCTTTTTTAGATTCTCCTGGACGTATTCAGACATGGCAAGAGTCTCTGGGACAGAGAGAGGATAAATTCTGCCCCGGGGTGGAGTAGTGCCCGGGAGGAGGTCGATAGGACAATCATAAGGCCTGTGAGGAGGTAGAGTCTCCGCTTGTTTTTTGCAGAAAACATCCGCGAAGTCCATATAGGCCTTAGGGAGACCGGTTACTGGAGGAAGCACAGAGTTACGGCAAGGGTTACTGGGAACCGGTTTTAGACAGTCCTTGGAACAAGAGGGCCCCCAACTCTTGATCTCCCCAGTGGACCAATCCAGGGTTGGGGAATGAAGTTGAAGCCAGGGAAGTCCAAGGAGAATCTCCGAGGTGCAATTGGGGAGGACCAAAAGTTCAATCCTCTCGTGATGAGATCCGATGCTCATTAGAAGGGGCTCCGTGCGGAAACGTATGGAACAGTCCAATCTTTCATTGTTTATACAATTGATGTAAAGGGGTCTGGTGAGACTGGTCACTGGGATGTTGAACCTGTTGACGAGAGAGGCCAAAATAAAATTTCCTGCAGATCCAGAGTCCAAGAAGGCCACAGAAGAGAAGGAGAAGGCAGAGGCAGACATCCGCACAGGCACAGTAAGACGTGGAGAAGCAGAGTGGACATCAAGGATTGTCTCACCTTTGTGCGGAGTCAGGGTACGTCTTTCCAGGCGGGGAGGGCGGATAGGACAATCCCTCAGGAAGTGTTCGGTACTAGCACAGTACAGGCAGAGGTTCTCCATGCGGCGTCGTGTCCTCTCTTGAGATGTCAGGCGAGACCGGTCGACCTGCATAGCCTCCACGGCGGGAGGCACAGGAACAGATTGCAGGGAACCAGAGGAGAGAGGAGCCGAGGAGAAGAAACGCCTCGTGCGAACAGAGTCCATATCTTGGCGGAGCTCCTGACGCCTTTCGGAAAAACGCATGTCAATGCGAGTGGCTAGGTGAATAAGTTCATGAAGATTAGCAGGCATTTCTCGTGCGGCCAGAACATCTTTAATGTTGCTGGATAGGCCTTTTTTAAAGGTCGCGCAGAGGGCCTCATTGTTCCAGGATAATTCAGAAGCAAGAGTACGGAATTGTACGGCATACTCGCCAACGGAAGAATTACCCTGGACCAGGTTCAACAGGGCAGTCTCAGCAGAAGAGGCTCGGGCTGGTTCCTCAAAGACACTTCGAATTTCCGAGAAGAAGGAGTGTACAGAGGCAGTGACGGGGTCATTGCGGTCCCAGAGCGGTGTGGCCCAAGCCAGGGCTTTTCCAGACAGCAGGCTGACTACGAAAGCCACCTTAGACCTTTCAGTGGGGAACTGGTCCGACATCATCTCCAAGTGTAATGAACATTGGGAAAGGAAGCCACGGCAAAACTTAGAGTCCCCATCAAATTTATCCGGCAAGGATAGTCGTAGTCCAGAAGCGGCCACTCGCTGCGGAGGAGGTACAGGAGCTGGCGGAGGAGATGGTTGCTGGAGCTGTGGTAGTAACTGTTGTAGCATAACAGTCAGTTGAGACAGCTGTTGGCCTTGTTGCGCAATCTGTTGTGACTGCTGGGCGACCACCGTGGTGAGGTCAGCGACAACTGGCAGAGGAACTTCAGCGGGATCCATGGCCGGATCTACTGTCACGATGCCGGCTGGCAGGTAGTGGATCCTCTGTGCCAGAGAGGGATTGGCGTGGACCGTGCTAGAGGATCGGTTCTAAGTCACTACTGGTTTTCACCAGAGCCCGCCGCAAAGCGGGATGGTCTTGCTGCGGCGGTAGTGACCAGGTCGTATCCCCTAGCAACGGCTCAACCTCTCTGGCTGCTGAAGACAGGCGCGGTACAAGGGAGTAGACAGAAGCAAGGTCGGACGTAGCAGAAGGTCGGGGCAGGCAGCAAGGATCGTAGTCAGGGGCAACGGCAGGAGGTCTGGAACACAGGCTAGGAACACACAAGGAAACGCTTTCACTGGCACTAAGGCAACAAGATCCGGCGAGGGAGTGAAGGGGAAGTGAGGTGATATAGGGAAGTGCACAGGTGTAAACACTAATTGGAACCACTGCGCCAATCAGCGGCGCAGTGGCCCTTTAAATCGCAAAGACCCGGCGCGCGCGCGCCCTAGGGAGCGGGGCCGCGCGCGCCGGGACAGAACTGACGGAGAGCGAGTCAGGTACGGGAGCCGGGGTGCGCATCGCGAGCGGGCGCTACCCGCATCGCGAATCGCATCCCGGCCAGAGGCGGTATCGCAGCGCCCCGGGTCCGTGGAACCGACCGGAGCGCTGCAGTGAGAGGAGTGTAGCGAGCGCTCCGGGGAGGAGCGGGGACCCGGAGCGCTCGGCGTAACAGGGTCCATATATAATAGTTTGGAATCAATGGTGCTGGCTGACAAAACTTTGCTGAAGAAAAGGTAATTTTAGTGTCTCATGTGTTACATTTGTGATGCCTTTTTAATTGCTTAAAATATAAACAAGCTACAACATTGATACAATTATCAAAGTAGTCTGTGCATTTCCAATAGCAATTACCTACCAATCCTGTTCGGAGAACACAACTTAATTCCAGGTAATTGCTTCAGAAAATATACAGACTATTCTAATCGTGGAGTCAATGTTGAAGCAACTTTATAGTTTAGGAATTATAAAACACTTAAAAAACACAGCTTTAGGGTAGGGTCACACATAACAGATACAATACGCTGCGGATATGCCGGTGACCCGACCAATGGTGTGCGGAGCAAACATGATGTCTGAATACACTGCGCATGCGCGCAGTGACTCGCAGGCCTCTGTGTGGCTGCTCGGATCAGTGGATGGTTGCTGCGGGCAGGCCAGGGGGTGAGGCGGGGCGGGTGGAGGCAGCAATAGCTGTAGGCACACTATGGATCAGGTCACTGGTGGATCTGGAGTGTAAAATACATCTGTTACATGTGACCCTACCCTTAAAGGGGTACTCCACTGGAAAACATTTTTTAAATAAACTGGTGCCAGAAAGATAAACAGATTTGTAAATTACGTCTGTTTTAAAATCTTAATCCTTCCAGTACTTATCAGCTGCTGTATACTACAGAGGAAGTTCTTTTCTTTTTGAATTTCCTTTCTGTCTGACCACAGTGCTCTGTACTTACACCTCTGTTCAATTTAGGGACTGTCCAAAGTAGGAGCAAATCCCCATAGCAAACTTATCCTGCTCTGGATAGTTCTTAGAATGGACAGAGGTGTCAGCAGAGAGCACTGTGGTCAAACAGAAAGGAAATTCAAAAAGAAAAGGACTTTCACTGTAGTATACAGCAACTGATAAGTACTGGAAGGATTAAGATTTTTTAAACAAAAGTAATTTACAAATCTGTTTAACTTTCTGGCAACAGTTGATTTAAAAAAATATATGTTTTTCTGGGGCACACCCCTTTAAACTGCACTGTGTGAGTGGGATTCCATACAGTCCAGTTTACTACAACATCTGACTGTCCAGGTATATTACTGCAGAGGCTAAAGCAATAATTTAAATACACTTTCCTTTTGTGCTATACTTTTCTTTCTTTTTCAATGCTTTCTCAGTTTTCCCTAAAAAAATAAATAAAATGCAGCTGCATGGAAAAACCACATCAATATACATAGTATGAACAGTACATAAAGTGTTTTCCTATGGAATAAGCAACATACGGTACATGAATTTAATGCGGTGGTCTCAAACTGTGGCTCTGCAGATGTTGCTGAACTTCAACTCCCAGCATGCCCGGACAGCCGTTGGCTGTCCGGGCATGCTGGGAGTTAAAGTTTTGCAATATCTGGAGGGCCACAGTTTGAGACCACAGATGTAATGTGTCACACCCATGCTAATGCATCAATGTAAGCTTCGGCAACAGTGTTGACTGCTATTGGATACATTTTGAAATAGGCTTTCAATTTGTAAATTGTGAGGCTGCATTCACGCCCCGTTTTCAGCCTACGGTTGCCGGATCCGGCTGGGGGAGGGGAAAACCGGGCTCTCCTGTACCCCAGACAGACCAGCGCTGAAATCCATTTATTTTAATGATCTGACCGGAGTCAAACGGTGACTCCGGTCGGCTCATTTTTTACCAGTATGCGGTTTTCTGACCGGACTTAAAACCATAGTTTACTATGGTCTTAGGTCTGGTCACAAAACTGGATACGGGTCAAAAAATTTGACGACCGGAGTTACCGTTTAACCCCATTTTTTTCCCCATGGTTACTGCACCTAAACTGACATTTAACCCTAGAAATTATTTATTTATACAGTTATCGCTTGTCTGGGCACTAGTAATCATGGAATATTACGTGAGATATTTCGGCCAGAATTTTCCGGGATGTAAAATTTGGCGCCAAAATCGAAAAATCTAATATGGCGGCAACAAAAAATCTGATTTGGCTGCAACAAGAAAAATGTTGGCACCAAATTTGGCAATTTTGGCGCGAAAAAAAACTAAAGTGGCACCAAATTGAACTCTCACATATTTTTATATTTTCAAAGCGAGAGACCTTTGAAAATGTGAGGAGAAAAAAAAGGTGTAATTAATATTGCTGGAACAGAAATAAGGGTGCTTTCACACTACGATGTAGTGTACAGTTTGCTGGATCCGGTTGGGAGGGGCAAAAAACAGGCCGCTCCCGTATCCCAGCGGGATCCAGCCCGAACCCCATTCATTTCAATGAGCCGGCCGGAGTCAAACGCTGACTCCGGTTGTCTCATTTTTGCGCTGTATACAGTTTTCTGACCACGGTTATACCACGGTTCTAGGTCTGGTCAGAAAACCGTATTCGGGGAAAAATGAGACAACCGGAGTCAGCGTTTAACTCCGGTCGGCTCATTGAAATGAATGGGGTTCGGGCTGGATCCCGCTGGGATACGGGAGCGGCCTGTTTTCGCCCCTCCCATCCGGATCCAGCAACCGTACCCTACAATCGTAGTGTGAAAGCACCCTAACAGTAGTTTTTGAATATCACCCCCAGTGTTTATTTATATTTGTTTTTACTGGTAGACTCTTAGTATTGACGATATAGACCTGTAATGCAGAACTGAATTTTCTGGAACGACTCTCTCACTAAATGCGGTGTCAATCTTAGAGAAGGCGACTGCTGCTCCATTTATTCTGTCTCAACCGTTTGGGTCTCTACAGCTAGAAATTTGTGCAGGACAATTAAGTAGGACAGAATCAGCAGTTTTGGTTGATGGCAGCTACTTTTTCTGTCAACAGAGAATGGAAAGCATAGATTAAATGCCATGGTACAAAGAAAAAAGAGACGGTTAAACATGACGGTACATACAATGACACCAGGGACACCTAATAAAAGTTGCAAAGTCATTTTGTTCAATATATTGCCAGATCATCATAGTCTGTAGATGTCAGGGGTTAACATACAACTAGTGCAGACACGACACAACAAGCACATTTGAGCTCTTTCTTAGGCCACATCTTACTGTCCCCCTTCTCAATATCAGAGAAGTGACTGTAATAAGAATAGTTGGGGTTTTATGGAGTCATCTCGGCAAAAGTTCTTACTTATTTTTAAGATGTGGCTGAAAATGTTATAAAAGTTGTCAGTTTCATGTTACTTGGGGATTACTGTTATACTTTATTGTCTTTTTGTGCCAATCTGCCCTCACCATAAAAGTTAGCCATCAATTTCTGCAGGAGATTAAATGGTCAAACAACTTCCCTCCGTTTGATAGCCTATGTGATTTCTAACATATTTGTAAGTCACTTTATTTACCAAAAATGGCTCTCTACTCCAGAACAAAAAATCTCACTAGGTGTCTTACTTTCCTGCAAATTGCTGTATAGTGACTTCTGTTAGGGGAATTCCATATCCAGCAGCAGAGAGACTGGGAGACAGAAAATGGGGGCAGGACTTAGCTTGTGCTATATAGGTGGCTGTGTACATGCTTCTGAAGCCGGACTGCCTTCTCCAGTTTGTCCACAATGTGAGTAAAAGGTAAAATCAAGGGTTTCTTCTTCTCTCTGACCGTCCATAAAGTTATGGACAGCTTTGCCTTGCATAATTTGCCATTATTATCATCAGCAGTTTCTTGTTTAGACCAGGGCTGCTTTTGCAAAGTTACTTTTTCCTTGCTGTAAACCTCTCTCCCTTTTGTCATAGGTTACTATGACTAACAGCAGCAGTTCACTGTTTAGATCAGAACTGCTTATATGATTGAACTCCTGTCTTTCTGTGATGTGGTTTCTGGTTTCCTTTCTGTTCACATAGCACTTTGAAAACCCAGTGCATCCCCCTCCCTTCTCCCTGCTCCCACATCCCACCTATAGTAATGTGCTGTAAATCATTCCCCAGGACACTGTCAACCCAACCTTTTCAGTCCAGTATACTTTCTCTAGCACAGTGTCATGATTCAGCAGAGTGATTGTCCAGACAAATAAGGGAAATGAAGTCCAGGTGTAAGTACTGCTGTCACACAATCCAGCTTTGGCTCTGCCCCTTTAAATATAGAGAATTAAAAAAATAACTGTGCATCATGGAGGGGACTCCCAGGGGTGCAATAACAGAGGTAAAAACACTAAAACCACATTCCCTCTATGATCTAACAAAACAACCCAGGTTTTAAAACTATTTTTGAAAGTAGAAATATGCCTTAAGGCTAAGTTTCCACTTGTTTTTTTTTCTGGCAGTTTTTGGCTATCTGCCACTGCAGTTTTTGAGCCAAAACCAGAAGTGTATTCAAAAGGAATAGGACATATAATGAAAGGACTTAGACTTCTCCTTCCTTATGGATCCACGTCTGACTTTGGCTCAAAAACTGCAGTGGCAGATCTCCAAAAACTGCCAGAAAAAAAACAAGTGGAAACTCAGCCTAAAGGAGTACTCCAGTGGTTAATTTTTTTTGACTATAAGGCATCTTCTTTGTAAGTTTAGTTTTTTTGCAATATACATGTGTTGTATGTTTTGGCAGCATGTGTGTGTTTTTCTTACCTGTTTGTTGGGCAGGAAGTTCTGTAATTCAGAGGGTTTTCTTTTACTGTTGTCCACAGTTCTGAGTCTGTTGTGGACAAGATGTCACAGCTTTTTTTTTCTTTGTCTGCAAGAGAAAAATAAGCCACGCCCCCTCATCTCATCCAGCTGAGTACACAGCTCCTCACCTCCCCTCCCCCTGCTCTGTATTCTAAGGACGCAGGTCTGCACAGGAGAAGGACCTCACAGAGAAGATAAGTGTTATCTGAAGGGGAGGATGAGAAGGTGCACGGGCTGGGGATGTATGGACTGCAGGGGAATAAATCTTATACTGGGAATGATCTCTATATGTGAAGGGGGAGGGGGGGACTCCTGAATGACACATGCTGGGAGTTGTAGTCCCTGTTGTGTGTGTGTATGCTAGTGTTTACAAACCAGTGTGCCTCCAGCTGTTGCAAAACTACAACTCCCAGCATGCCCTGACAGACCTTGGGCATGCTGGGAGTTGTAGATTTGCAACAGCTGGAGGCACACTGGTTTGGAAACACTGTTCTAGCCTATTCAGCATACACATCAAGTTACACCAGTGTTTCCCAACCAGTGTGCCTCCAGCTGTTGCAAAACTACAACTCCTAGCATGCCCAAAGGCTGTCAGGGCATGCTGGGAGTTGTAGTTTTGCAACAGCTGGAGGCACCCTGGTTGAAAACACTGGTGTATGCCCTACAGAGGTGTGGTGTACTACAACCCCCAGGAGACTACAGAGGCAGCATGCTGGTGTTATACCACAGACTGAAGACTCCTGAATGACACATGCTGGGAGTTGTAGTCTATTTTGTGTGTGTATTCCAGTGTATCCCAACCAGGGCTGATTATATTAGTGTGACGTGTATAAGGGGGCTGACCCGGGAAAATAGTAGGATGGGTAAAGGGCGGAACAAACAAACAAAAAAAAAGGAGCCGCCCCAAACCAGCAAGGCATGTGGCATGCTGGGATTTGTAGTTTTCAGCACAGCAAGAAACAGGAAATAGAAACAAAGATAGGAAAACAAAGTGGAGGATAAAAAGACAAAAACGAACGGAAATAGAGTACGCTAAACAACAAGAATAGAAATGAAACAAATAGGGTAAATCAAAAACGGAAAATCACGTTGACCACCGGAGTACCCCTTTAAATCTTCAAAAGTAAAGATTGTATAAATGCAAGGTAACACTTTGCTGAGTCATAGTTCAGTTGTAAACCCAAATGCCCCCAATTAAATGTTTGTTCTTAGCCATAAGTAAAAATAAAAGGTAACCAGTACTAGAATAGAATACAAAATAACGTAATCCCAAATGGTAGTGGGTATTGTGCCAGTGAACCAAGATAGAATAACACTCTTGATATTTTAATATGTACACAATATAAATAAAGCAAGCGCATACTAGAAAGTACTGGGAAAATAATTACTTTAGATTTGATTCCTTTAAATATAAATGTTCTTTATACCATACTAATGTGTCCAGTTTCAGGAAAAGTGAATAGAGAAAAGTTTATCCAAGTTGTGGCGCTGCCCAATCAATCTGCAATTGAGAAAGGGTGATTAAACACCCGAAACATGCCTTGCTATATATGTATCACCTTTGATTGTTTTATTTTAAGAAATACCAATAATTTTGCTATATTCTGCATTGCTTTTGGATCTTCATTGGGCAGTGCCACAACTAGGATAAACATGTCTCTATTCATTAATCCTGGCTTCTACTGGTGTCATTTTGTGGGCACCAATCTAATCCTGGACAGCCTGCAGCCCCAAGACCCCTTTGAGATACCCCTGCTATAAGGGACATACCCATGAGACCAAGTACTTTACCAGGTGAGAGTCCAAGACTCTGAGACACCCAACCTATTTTTGTTGTCCACAGGATTACACGGGGCACCGTGCTCTTTCTTTTGTTCTCTCTCCCCCTTTTAGATTTTCAGGAATAGAGAAGTTGCCAAAAGCCTTAAAGTGTTACTATATTTAAATAATTTTTGACATTCCACATGACGCCCTTCGATCAGTCCGTCTAACTGCAGGAGATGGTCTCCATTAAAAGTCTATGAAGACCTTCTCTGACTTCAGCTGGAGAGTGAATAGATACTGCTGAGCACTTCACTCAGCTATATCTAACGACTGGAGGGGGCCTCATTATGGAGACCCCAACCGATCTAAACTTTTGACAAGTCTGTGTGACAGATCAAACATTTATTTAAAGCCTACCTGTCAATTGATAAAAACTCTTGACATATCCTGGGGACATGTCAAAAGTATTTATCGGTTGGGGTCTGAGTCTTCAGACCCAGGCCAATGACGACAATGGTCCCTGCTCTGTGTCTATGAGACTTGGACAACCCCTTACACTTACATATCCATCCAGGTCACATAACATAGTCAAGGGGAGAACACATTAAGCACACAATTTTTCAGGGTGATTTTGATGATTGGCCAGGGTGTGAACACTCAGACCCTAACTGATAAAAACTTTGGACATGTCTTTACAACATATTAAATGTTTTTTAAATGGCAGGTACCATTATAATGACAGTAACTCTTTTAAGCCATGGGGTAATTTGAATACAATGCACTCACGTCACAAGTGACAAAAATAGACTTGGGAATTACCAGTAGATCATTAACAATTTAGAATAAATGGATTGTTGTGACCTCAATATATGCCTGTAGAGATCTAACATGCTTCTCTAGATGAAAATAAATGTACTAAAGTAAAGGGAGACTGTTTATCCTTTAAAAGTTGTTTTAGGGCATTATACACCGTTCATAAAAAAATAAAGGGAACACTTAAACAACACAATGTAACTCCAAGTCAATCACATTTCTGTGAAATCCCACTGTCCACTCAGGAAGCAACACTGATTGACAATCAATTTCACATGCTGTTGTGCAACTGGAACAGACAACAGGGGGAAATTATAGGCATTTAGCAAGACACCCCCAATAAAGGAGTGGTACTCCAGGTGGTGACCCCAGACCACTTCTCAGTTCCTATGCTTCCTTGCTGATGTTTTGGTCACTTTTGAATGCTGGCGGTGCTTTCACTCTAGTGGTAGCATGAGACGGAGTCTACAACCCACACAAGTGGCTCAGGTAGTGCAACTCATCCAGGATGGCACATCAATGCGAGCTGTGGCAAGAAGGGTTGCTGTGCCTGTTAGTGTAGTGTCCAGAGCATGGAGGTGCTACCAGGAGACAGGCCAGTACATAAGGAGATGTGGAGGAGGCCATAGGAGGGCAACAACCCAGCAGCAGGACCGCTACCTCCACCTTTGTGCCAGGAGGAGCAGGAGGAGCACTGCCAGAGCCCTGCAAAATGACCTCCAGCAGGCCACAAATATGCATGTGTCCACTCAAACGGTCAGAAACCGACTCCATGAGGGTTGTATGAGGGCCCAACATCCACAGGTGGGGGTTGTGCTTACAGCCTAACACCATGCAGGAAGTTTGGCATTTGCCAAAGAACACTAAGATTGGCAAATTCGCCACTGGCGCCCTGTGCTCTTCACAGATGAAAGCAGGTTCACACTGAGCACATGTGACAGACGTGACAGAGTCTGGAGACGCCGTGGAGAACGTTATGCTGCCTGCAACATCCTCCAGCATGGCCATATTGGTGGGGGGCCAGTAATGGTGTGGGGTGGCATTTCTTTGGGTGGGCCACACAGCCCTCTATGTGCTTGCCAGAGGTAGCCTGACTGCCATTAGATACAGAGATGAGATCCTCAGACCCCTTGTGAGACAAT
This sequence comes from Hyla sarda, assembly GCF_029499605.1. NCBI lineage: Eukaryota > Metazoa > Chordata > Amphibia > Anura > Hylidae > Hyla > Hyla sarda. The sequence goes on from NC_079191.1 coordinate 394,933,640, forward strand.
ATGATGGTGTGGTTGGCCCTGGGTTCCTCCTAATGAAAGACATTGCTAGACTTCATGTGGCTGGAGTTTGTCAACAGTTCCTGCAAGAGGAAGGCATTGATGCTATGGACTGGCCCGCCCGTTCCCCAGACCTGAATCCAGTTGAGCACATCTGGGAAATCATGTCTCGCTCCACCCACCAACGCCATGTTGCACTACAGACTGTCCAGAAGTCACCTCATCAGGAGCATGCTCAGGCATTGTAGGGAGGTCATACGGCCACATTCACTACTGAGCCTTATTTTGACTTGTTTTAAGGACATTACATCAAAGTTTGATCAGCCTGTAGTGTGGTTTCCCATTTTGATTTTGAGTGTGACTCCATATCTAGACCTCCATGAGTTGATAAATTTGATTTCCATTGATAATTTTTGTGTGATTTTGTTGTCAGCACATTCAACTATGCAAAGACGAAAGTATTTCATACGATTAGTTCATTCATTCAGATCTAGGATGTGTTATCTTTGTCATCCCTTTATTTTTTTGAGCAGTGTATATTGGAGCTTTTCTTTTTAGTCTTGTTTGCTTAAGGTGTTAAATTTGTAATAACAAAAGTGCATATACTGTAAAAGAACACTTAAAGGGGTACTCCGTCGCTAAGACATCTTATCCCCTATCCAAAGGATAGGGGATAAGATGACTGATCGCAGGGGTCCCGCCGCTGGGGACCCCCGTGATCTTCCACGCAGCACCCCGTTAGAATCAGTCCCGGAGCGTCCTAGAGCGTGTTGCACTGGCTTAGTCTCTCTGAAGCTTTGGTCTGTGTTCTAAAGTGTGAACATCTGAGAAGTTTTATACGCAGAAGTTTAAAAAGCAGGAGTTGTAAGCAGGACCCACTGTATTACACTCCCTTGATAAAAGTAGTTTTTCTCAATAGTTAATAACAGCTGTTTGTCACCAAGGATATGGACAGCAGGATTGGAGGTTTTCTTCAGTGCACATTGTGCCACATGTATACATCTCTGGAGCAGCAGCTTCAGGGTGAATACCGCTGTGACAAATGTGAGCATGTTGCCCACCTGGAAGCTCGTATTAGAGATCTAGAGGAGCAAAATGCAACATTGAGGGCGATTGACAATCTTGAAGGGAGCATACTGCTTACAGAGCAAACAGTTAGTGGGGTAGAAATGGAGGTTGGAGAAACTAGCCAGGAGGCCCAAGTAGGGAGCGGGGTTAATGTAGTTAGAGGGACTGGAAAGGGGGCAAGGAAAAGGAAGGCCACTTCTGCTTCTGATCTCCCAAGTAAAATTGCCAAGTTGGGCGATGATGCGAGGGCCTCAGTATCAGAGATGGCAACCCTAGTGGATACTGGTCTCCCTAACAGCCGGGGGAACAGCTCAACTAGTAGTGTGGGGGATGGTAACGCAGGTAGGCCAAGACAGTTAGTTGTGGTAGGGGATTCTATAATCAGGAAGACGGATAGAATAATTTGTCGCCAAGACCACCTCAACCCAATGGTTTGCTGTCTCCCTGTTGCCAGGGTTCGGCATGTGGTGGAAAGGGTGGACAAATTACTAGGGGGGCTGGGGATGACCCAGCTGTTGTGGTCCATATGGGAACCAACGACAGAATACATGGTAGGTGGAGGTCCTTGAAGAATAATTACAAGGAACTAGGTGCCAAGCTGAAGGGAAGGACCTCTAAGGTTGTGTTCTCTGGAATACTTCCTGTGCCATGCGCATCGCAGGAAAGACAACGGGAGCTTAGGGAGTTAAATGCATGGCTTAAGTCGTGGTGTAAGGGGGAAGGGTTTGGGTTTTTAGAGCACTGGGCTGACTTTTCATTGGGGTACAAACTCTATTCTACAGATAATTTGCACCTGAATGGAAGGGGTCACGCCCCTCCAATAGACTTGCATTGAGGGGGCGGAGCGCAACATCACACGGAGGTGGAGCCGTGACGTTACTATGCTCCGTCCTCGTGGTCGTGGCCTGAGGACCTCCAGCGGTTCCGGAAGCCGCTAAAGGTGGTTGCTGCATGGTAGATCCCGGGGGGCAGCGGGACCCCGGCGATCTGACATCTGACATCTTATAAGATGTCTAGGAGCAGAGTACCCCTTTAATGGCTCTGCAGATTCTTTCTATTCCTCAGTATCCACAGAAAGGTGTAAGCAACACCACAAGTCCATTACCCAAGAAAGTACTTTTGACCAAATTATTTGTTTCAGCTGGGCCCATTGTGAAAGCCACATTTGCATTAGGGGCAGACTGACAACACTCAGGGTTGCCGGACCAAAAAAAAATAAGGGCCCCCTGCAATGCTCTGCTGCTGGTCACACTTTTGCCCCTATTCTACCCAAATCCCTCCACCAGCCCTACACACAATATAAACTATATATTATATATAAGAAACACTTTAACCCCTTAAGGACGCAGGTGTGGGCCCATTCTTTAACAACGGCCGGGACCCGTGGCAAATCGCGCGTGGCACTGATCGCGTTGCAGCGCGCTATTAACCCTTTAGATGCTCCATTCAAAGTTGATCGCTGCCTCTAAAGTGAAGGTAAACTGCTCCCGGCTAGCTCAGCGGGCTGTTCGGGGCCACCACAGTGAACTCCCGGTGTCCCGAACAGCGGGAAGACACAAGAGGGTCCTTACCTTCCTCTTGCGTCGCCAATCGCAGAATGACTGCTCAGTGCCTGAGATCCAGGCATGAGCAGTCAAGCGGCAGAATCATGGATCAATGTTATCCTATGAGATAACAAAGATGGATGTGAAAGATCAGTTAATGCAGTATTATAGCTACTAGAGGGGGCTATAACACTGCAAATACAAAGTGAAAAAAAAATGTTAAGATCATTTAACCCCTTCCCTAATAAGTTTTTCCCATAAAAAAAATCTAATGCGCATGGCGCTCTCTCACTTCGGAGCCCTGTCGTATTTCAAGGAAATGGTTAAGGGCCACATATGGGGAATTTCCGTACTCGAGAGCAATTGCGTTAAAAATTTGGGGGGCTTTTCTCCTTTTACCCCTTATGAAAAGGAAAAGTTGGGGCTACACCAGCCTGTTAGTGTAAAAAATTAAAAAAAAATTACACTAATATGCTGTTGTTGCCCCATACTTTTAAAAGAGGTAAAAGGAAATAAGGACCCCCAAAATTTGTAACGCAATTTCTCCTGAGTACGGAAATACCCCATATGTGGGCGTAAAATGCTCTGCAGACGCACAACAAGGCTCAGGAGTGAGAGCGCGCTATGTACATTTGAGGCCTAAATTGGTGATTTGCACAGGGGTGGCTGATTTTACAGTGGTTATGACATAAATGCAAAAAAATAAATACTCACGTGTGACCCTATTTTGAAAACTACACCCCTCACGGAACATAACAAGGGGTATAGTGAGCCTTAGCACTCCACAGGTGTTTGACAAATTTTCATTAAAGTTTCACAAGGGAAAAAAAAGCCTCCCAAAATATGTAACCTCATTTCTTCTGAGTAAGAGCATACCCCATATGTGGACGTAAAGTGCTCTGCGGGCGAACTACAATGCTCAGAATAGAAAGAGCGCCATTGGGCTTTTGGATTGAGAATTTGTCCGGAATTGAAGGCCACGTGTGTTTACAAAGCCCCCATAGTTCCAGAACAATGGGCCCCCACCCCCACATGTGACCCCATTTTGGAAACTACACTCCTCACGTAATGTAATAAGGTGCAAAGTGAGCATTTTTGTCCCACAAGTGTCTGACAGATTTTTGGAACAGTGGTCCTTGAAAATGAAAAATGTAATTTTTTTTTGTTTGCACAGCCCACTGTTCCACAGATCTGTCAAACACCAGTGGGATGTAAATGCTAACTTCACCACTTATTTAATTTTATGAGGGGTATAGTTTCCAAAATGGGGTCACATGTGGGGGGTCCACAGTTCTGGCACCACAGGGTGCTTTGTTAAAGCACAAGGCCCTCGACTTGTATTCCAACCAAATTTTCTCACCAAATGGCGCTCCTTCTCTTCTGAACATTGTAGTGGACCAGCAGAGCACTTGATGTCCACACATGGGGTATTTCCATACTCAGAAGAGATGGGGTTACACATTTTGTGGGACATTTTCTCCTATTACCCCTTGTAAAAATGTGAAATTTGTGGAAAAAAATGCATTTTGAAATACAGGTGAAATACAGTGAGATAAGGGAAACTCTCCTGTACAGGTCACCTGTCTAACCCAGGAAGAAGTACACTGCCCCCCGTGTTCTAAAGGAATTAAGTAATGTAATAGACAGACCCCTATTTTTAATATTCAGGGACTGTTCCCCAGGACTGGCGCATGTCAAATGCGGTGCCAATAATTTAAAAGGGGTCAAAAGGTGACCCCGGGAATTATAGGCCTGTTAGTCTAACCTTGGTTGTATGTAAATAGTATGAGGGTTTCCTAAGGGATGCTTTTTTTGGAGTATCTGTAACATCTGCGCTCCGGCCAGACATACTGGCCGTGAGTGCTCTGTCATGTCCCCGCTGCCGGCAGGGCTGGGATTCGCATCGCGGGACGTGCCCGCATGCGAATCCCAGCCCATCACTCGCCTCCCTGTCCTTGCAGCCCCGAGGAGGGGAGGGGGGCACACGCACGCCGGAGCTCTCTGTTAAAGAGCCAGTGCTCAATTAATCAAAATGTCTACACCTGTCTCCTGTCCTTAAATATCAGCTCCTCCCTTGTTTCTCTGCCAGATCTTTGGTTGTCTATTGCCATTGTGAAAGTCCTTTCTCTCAGTTACTGTGTACCTGTTCCTTGCTACCTTCCTACCCTGCACCTGTGTCCCTGCCCTGACCTACTGCCATCTTGCCAGTCTCCTTCTGTGCCATGACACCTCCCAGCTACCTGTGTGGATGAGTCGTGCCAGGGGTAGCGACCTGGGTGCCGCCTGCTGCAGCAACACCATCCCATTATTCTGATTGGGTGACTGTTACTAGTGGGGTACCACAGGGGTCAGTCTTGGGTCCTGTTCTATTTAATATATTTATTAATGACCTTGTAGAGGCATTGAATAGTAAAGTAGCAATCTTTGCAGATGATACTAAACTCTGTAAAGTGGTAAACACTATAGAGGACTGTGCACTATTACAAATGGATCTGGATAGGTTGGAGGTTTGGGCTGGGAAGTGGCAGATGAGGTTCAACACTGATAAATGTAAGGCACATGGGGAAGAAAAATCCAGTCTGGGATTATGTATTAAATGGGAGAACACTTGGGATGACTGATGTAGAAAAGGAATAGGGGCCTTAGTTAACAATAAATTTAGCTGTAGTGACCAGTGTTGGGCAGCTGCTGCCAAAGCGAATAAAATCATGGGGGGCATCAATAGGGACATAGATGCCCACGACAAGGAAATAATTCTACCGCTGTACAAATCACTAGTAAGACCACAAATGGAATACTGTGTACAGTACTGTGCACCCGTGTACAAGAAAGATATAGTAAAGCTGGAGAGGGTTCAGAGACGGGCAACCAGAGTAATACGGGGAATTGGAGGACTACAGTACCCTGAAAGATTATCAGAATTAGGGTTATTTAGTTTGGAAAAAAGAAGGGTTGGGGGAGACCTAATAACTATGTATAAATATATAAGGGGACCGTACAGAGATCTCTCCCATGATCTATTTATACCCAGGACTGTATCTATAACAAGGGGGCATCCTCTACGTTTAGAGGATTGAAGGTTTCTACACCAGTACAGACGGGAGTTCTTTATTGAGAAATTGTGTTACAAATTTTAGGGTGATTTCTCTCCTTTTACCCCTTGTAAAAATTCAAAAACTGGGTCTACAAGAACATGCGAGTGTAAAAAATGAAGATTTTGAATGTTCTCCTTCACTTTTGCTGCTATTCCTGTGAAACACCTAAAGGGTTAATACACTTACTGAATGTCATTTTGAATACTTCGAGGGGTGCAGTTTTTAAATTGAGGTAATTTATGGGGTATTTCTTATATGAAGGCTCCTCAAATTCACTTCAAAACTGAACTGGTCCCTGAAAAATTCCGATTTTGAAAATTTTGGGAAAAATTGAAAAATTGCAGCTGAACTTTGAAGTCCTCTAATGTCTTCCAAAAGTAAAAACATGTCAACTTTATGATGCAAACATAAAGTAGACATATTGTATATGCGAATCAATATATAATTTATTTGGGATGTCCATTTTCCTTATAAGCAGAGAGTTTCAAAGTAAAAAAAAATTCAAAATTTCAATCAAATTTTGGAATTTTTCACCAAGACGATAAACGGCGAAAATTTACCACTAACATAAAGTAGAATGTGTCACAGAAAAACAATCTCGGAATCAGAATGAAAGTGGTCAGATTTTCAAAAAAAAGGGCTGCGTCCTTAAGGTGAAAATGAGCTGCGTCCTTAACCCCTTGATGACAATGGATGTAAATGTACGACATGTCGTGGTACGACATGGTGACGTGGCACGGAGTGGTGCTCGCGTCATGCGCGGCCGGTCCCGGCTGCTATCAGCAGCCAGGGACACGCCAGTAGTGGTGGACATCCGCGATCGCCATTAACCCCTCAGATGCCATGATCAATACAGATCACGGCATCTGCGGCAGTGCGGTACTTTGAATGGATGATTGGATTGCCCACAGCGCTGCCGCTGGGATCCGATCATCCAGCATGGCGGCCGGAGGTCCCCTCACCTGTCTCCGGCTGTCTCCCGGGGTCTTCTGCTCTGGTCTGAGATCTGGTTCTAGTTTTTTTAACTCTGTGTCCAAGAAAATGCTAAACACTTTTTTGCCTTAATCATGAGATGTGAGATTGGTCTAGACTTAAAGAGGTATTGGGGTTTAGGAAAATCCTGGGGACATGTGTGGGGGGTCTGATGGATTGAACCGCCCACAATCTTCTGCATGGCACCACCCTGGCTCTCCCACTAAAGGGGCTGTGTCGACCACAGCATGAAGTGGTGGCCGACACCCCACCTCCATACTTCTCTATGGTAGAGCCAGAAATACACCACAAATGTGCAATATCTCCAACTCTCCTACAGAGATGCATGGAATGGGTGTGTCGGCCACAGCTCCATTGGGAGAGTCAGACCCTCGCGATCAAACACTTATCCCCTGTCTTTTGGATAGGGGGTACATTTTACAAAGCTCTACTACCTCTTTAAAACAGGTTTTACAATATACTGTTATTGGAGTATCCTCGTATGTTGGATCCTTTGCATGAGCCTGTTGCGTGACCAATATTACCTTCCGCACAATGGAAATTATTGTTCTTTCTTTAGTGTATCTAATAGAAATTACAGGACAGGATTTTGACTGCACCATTTATGCTATGTTAACATAGGGCTCTGATCTCTTTCTCTAATTTTATTAATTTCCTCTTGAGGTACTCTATTAGGATTTTAATCCTTCATAGGGAAGCTTCTTGGAAAGAGTTATTTCTTTTGAGAATTAAATCCTGATCTAGATCAACAGCATGTTCCTTCTGAACCCTTAGCCCCCTTGAGACTTTATTCTCACTGGCATACTTTTCAAGGTGTCTCAAATCAAGCCAATGTCTGGTTTCTATTTTCTGTTTGTTCTGCTAGCTGAATGCGGATGCTATTTCAAGGGAAATGAGCAGCTGTCAGGCGCCTGTGCTGACACTTATCTTTAGGAAAAGCCATAGAAAAGAACTATGAAAAACAATGTCTGTCCCATTTATGTTTTCCTCACTATTAAAACTGAGAAACGAGACAGATAATGCTATAGATATGGAATCATAATTAAACGGGTACTCTGCTGCTAGACATGTTATCCCCTATCCAAACATGTCAGATCGTGGGGGTCTGGCCGCTGGGGACCCCCGTGATCTGTGCCGCGCCACCTCAGCGATCCAATAGATGGAGCAAACTCTGTGCAGTGCCGGATGACTGGCCAACACAGCCGTCACACACCCTCTCCATTTATGTATATGGACATGAAAAAATAACAATACATAATCACCAACTAAAGAAGTGCTTGCCATATAATAATTAATAGTCAAATGTATGGACAAGAAAATAAGTATTAAACAAAGTAGGATAGACAGCACAGAGAAAAGGTGCTACGAGCCATGCACACCCAAAAAGTTACCCTGAGGATGCCACAGTTATGGTGAAACATGTTCTTGGCCCGGATTGTAGATTCCCTTTTCACCAACTTTTACCTTGGGATTTTAAAGTTCTAAAATTGTAAAATGTGCATTCAAGTTTGTAATTTAATACCATGTTGTACCATGTGGGAATGTTCTGTTCTTGTTGTCCATACATTTGACTATTATTATATGTTTAGTGCTACTTTAGTTGGAAATGTATTGTTATTTTTCATAAGTGATTTGTATTTACTATATGGGACACAAATTGCAATCTCTAATCTATGGTGACGTCTTCCTCTGTATTTAAACAATGTAGATTATTCTGATTTTTTATAACAATATTCTTGTGTGCACGTTTCTTTTTTGCATACCATCCTGTGTACAATTTTTTTGTGTATTGTCACCTTCATCATTTAAGTCAGTGGTCTCAAACTGTGGCCCTCCCAATGTTGCAACGGCTGTCTGAGCATGCTGGGAGTTGAAGTTTTGCAACATCTGGAGGGCCACACTTTGAGACCGCTCATTTAAGTTAACCTTGCAATGTTCCTTTTATTTAGCTTCACAGATTTTAAGGACCAATGCCAGTAAGTTTTGCTATGGAGACACAAATGAAATGTTCTAAAAATGAAATTGTCATGAATGGCACTGTCGTTATGAACCTCTCTGCTGATTTTATGTCATTTGACCCTGGGGCCTATGCAAGTTTTATCTTCTCCTTCTGCCATACCCTGTTAGTCAAGCAAGACAACAGTTAACCTGATCTCTCTGTGTTCTTCTGTTTTATACAGCTGTTGTTAATAACCTGCTCTAAATTCTAGGTTACTACTCTCAGTCTTTGATTATCAACATTGTATACCCTGTCTTGTCCTGGTCTTGTTTAGTTTATATTCTGTGCCCACTGGCCCTGATTTACTATTGTAAACGCAACATGTTTTATCGGGTCGTGTGCCAGATTCTGGCGCATTGCACCAGAATTTCTATCTGCACCAGATTTTGCACCAGAATTGAAGAAAACCCAACTCACTCTCCATTTTACCTAGAAAACCCAAAAAGGGAGCATGGCCATCAGGGAAAGTGGGTCGTGTCCTCGACATTTGCACAGAAACCCTACATATTTACAAAGGTTTCCACAGAAAATGTAGTGGATTTTAGTTGTGGAAAACCCAACAGTTTAGAGCTTGTGTAAAAAAGCAAAATGTAGCGAAAAGTGCAAAATGTGGAGAAAAGTGCAAAATGTATGGAAATCTTAGTAAATACAGTGGGAAAAAATTGTAGGGAATTAAAACCCACAAAGAAAACTCCACTCTACTCTTAGTAAATCAGAGTCACTGCCTCAAATCAACCTCTGCCCAGGTACTGTTTACAAATTGGTCTCTTCTTGTTTTGATCCAACCTGCTCCTGGACTCTGCTTCTCCCAAGTACTTGTTGTTCCATAGTCCTGCTTCTACTCCTGTAAGTCCTGTATCTACGTTCCAGCCTTGTCTGGTACCTGTTGTTTTTCACTTATTTGTACATGCATGCAAGTTTTGTGTCTACATCCCTGCCCTCATTTCCCCCCATGTTTCAGCCCCTCTACAGGTGACCTACATTCCAGTCCTGCTGCTGGTGTGACCCGTATTCATGGTAATCCTGATCTACAGTTTGTGTTCCTGGTGTTTTTACTCCACAGTCTTTTGTTCCTGATGTCCATGTTCCTTTCTGCCCTGTCATCTCTGCTGCATCAAGTTGGCTACTGATGGCTTTTCTAGGGACTGTGACCTGGTAATACTCTGCCATAGACAAAGCATCCAAGTCTGGCCAGTGCCACACCAGTAGCAGTCAAAAGGATCCACACCACCGTAGCCATGACTAAGAGCTACATGCAGCTCGAAACGCGTTGGGGTTTTGCTTTTTGACTTTTACTATGTGTAACTTTTTTAGTCCATATTTTCTAATATTTTCTCATATCTATTAAATATTATGTTTTAACAATCACAAAGATTGTTTCCTTGTTGGATGAGCTGGAGGCATACACCTTGTTTTCTACAGAGTCTACTCAAGGAATACAGACAACTCTCCGCCATCTTAGCTCTCCCAATACTACTGTCATGGAGCCTGTCTACACGCTAAACTGGTGACCTGAAACACAAAGTTTTCCAATTAGTTTTCTCTTTTTAGGTTATGAGGTTTACATCTGTTGTATGGTCTTGTAAAAAGTATATTAGGATAAGTCTGTGGTATGTGGTAAATAAGATGAAAAGTGATAAACTTTTTTTTTTCCCTCAAAGGATCAGGTCAGGAAAGTTGGAACAATTCTCATTTTTACACTTTTACACTTTTCCCATATCCGGACACTTGCAACAATGTGTTCCAAAATTTAGGATGGATCTTTTTACATGTTTCCCTGGTCTTTTTACTTGGTGAAGCATGGGCCCACATTTCACTGCCTCTAGGACAACTGCAATGGTTAGCAGCATTTTGTATGGCTCTATGCCCAACTTTGCTATTGCATTCACTTTGCTTTACTCTTTCACCTCAATATAACTGTTGTCACAGATGCTGGTTTGGTTCTCGGGTTCACTTAACATGATTTATATTTCCTAATTTTAAGTCGCTGGACAAATGCATCACTTTGTTCCATTTTGTGCCATGCCCTTTATTGCCTTTAAATTATAAGCACTAATAGATAGGATCCTATCTTTTTTTCACTGCCATATGTCAATAGCTTGTGTGAGATTACAAAAACAATACTGCTTTCTATCAGAAACAGCACCACTGAAAAAAATGGGCTATATATGCTACTGCAGTTTATCTCCATTCTGCTACTGTAAAAATGCAGCCATTTATCATATACAATCCCTTAAAGGCCCACTAGAGACTATCAAACTTCCTAAAAAATCTTTTTGGGAGGATTCGCTTGACTGTTCCGTCAAATCTAAATCAGCTCCAAAAGACTGATCTAGATTTGGAGAGTAGTAGGGACCCCTTTCAGAAGACAGGCATCCCTGCTTCTGTATACTGACTGTGAGGCATACACATTAGGATTTGATTTACATTTGAGGACCAATTTGTATTTGTACAGGAGCAGGGACTCCTGTACACTGAGCAGCTACATGCCTCTCTTCTCAGTGTACAGAAAAAGGGACTTCTTTTGTTTGACCAATGTCCCTGATCCTGTATGTAACCTTTGTGTAACCCTATGCCAGATCTTGTGAGTGCAAACAGCAATGCTTTGTGTATTTACATATTTTTCTAGGTGGCTTGACACATTTACTTTATGTGTGGCCTTGCTGCTCAGTTATGTATATGACCGAGCAGCAAGACATACAGTACAGGTGTACAGCTATAATGTAGTTAATATTATGATTAACCCCTAGATGACACAGGGCATCCCTGTACACCCTCTTGCTGTCTGAGCCTTCATGCACCACAGAATACCTGTATGTCATGGATTGTAAAGTGTCTGAGAAGCAAAAGCAGGAGCTGCGCTCCCTTTATAGGTGGTGAATAATGGCTACTATAGCCACATAGTTCATAAGGTTGAAAAAAGACCAGAGTCCCTCAAGTTAAACTTATATCCCTATGAGTCCCTACTGAGTTAATCCAGAGGTAGGCAAAAAAAAAAAAAAAAACTCTTACTAGAGTAAAAAATTCCTTCCCGATCCGAAATATGGCATCAGAAAAAAAATCCCTGGATCAACGTTCTGTCCCTATAAATCTTGTATCCATAACCTGTAATGTTATTACTCTGCAAGAATGAATCCAGGCCCCTTTTGAACTCTTTTACCGAGTTCACTATGGTCACCTCCTCTGGGAGAGAGTTGCACAGTATCACTGCTCTTACAGTAAAGAACCCCCTTCTGTGCTGGTGTAGAAACCTTCTTTCCTCTAGACGTAGAGGATGCCCCCTTGTTATAGATACAGTCCTGGGTATAAATAGATCATGGGAGAGATCACTGTACGGTCCCCTGATATATTTATACATAGTTTTTAGGTCTCCCCTAAGCCTTCTTTTTTCTAAATAACCCTAATTCTGATAATCTTTCTGGGTACTGTAGTCCTCCCATTCCCTGTATTACTCTGGTTGCCCGTCTTTGAACCCTCTCCTGCTCCACTATATATTTCTTGTACACTGGTGCCCAGTACTGTACACAGTATTCTATGTGTGGTCTGACTAGTGATTTGCACAGCGGTAGAATTATTTCCTTGTCGTGGGCATCTATGCCCCTATTGATGCACCCCTTGATCTTATTTGCCTTGGCCGCAGCTGATCGACACTGGTCACTACAGCTAAATCTACTGTTAACTAAGACCCCCTAAGTCCTTTTCCACATCAGTTGTCCCAAGTGTTCTCCCATTTAATACATAATCCCAGCCTGGATTTTTCCTCCCCATGTGCATTACCTTACATTTATCAGTGTTGAACCTCATCTGCTACTTCCCAGCCCAAACCTCCAACCTATCCAGATCCATTTGTAACAGTGCACAATCCTATCAGCAGATGAGCACTCACCGCTAATGACGAGCACTGGTGATCCCACTGCTGTGCCTCATTAACCCTTTAGACACCGTGCTCAATGCCTATCATGGCATCTGAAGGAAAGAAATACAGGTCCTGATAAAAAGATGACGGTGCAATAAATAAGCCCTCTTACAGCCCTGTATATGAAACAATAAAAAAGCTAGGGTGATTTTAAGCATACTCGTTTAGTTAAAGAAGTCTCATGCCCGATAGTACAGAAAAGTTTTAGATTGCGGGGGGGTCCGAGCACTGTGGCCCCCTGCGATCATCTGTACGGTGCCCCGGCTTTCCCACAGAGTGGAGCGTCACGACCCCCACCCAAAGCCCTCCATATATCTCTATGAGAGAGCCATTCGACAATCTTTGGCTCTCCTACAGAGATATATGGAGGGAGCGTGGCAGCCCCCGCTTCGGGCGGGTGTCATGACGTGTCACTCTGTGGGAGAGCCAGGGCTCCGTACAGACGACCGCGAGGGGCCACATCACTCGGTCCCTTCGCGATCTAAAACTTATCGCTATCCTACGGATAGGGGATAAGTTTTTCTGTACAGTCGGGCATGAGACTTGTCTTGACTAATTTATTGTTTAAAGTAGTAATAGAAAAACTATATGAATTAGGTATTGCTTTAATGGTATTAACTCACAGCATAAAGAGAACATATTCTATCATTAACTAAACTGAGTAAAAACAACCCCCTCAACAAACAGAATTTTTTTGTTTGGCTGTAAATTTTATGGTGCAGTAAAAGGTGTCATTACAAAGTACAATTGGTCACACACACAAAAAAAAAAAGCCCTCATATGGGTCTTTGGATTAAAGATCTATGTCTCTTAAACGGCGAGGAGGAAAAAAGAAAACACCAAAATGAAAATTGGCTGTGTCCATAAGGGCAAAATGGGCTGTGTCCTCAAGGGGTTAACCATTTAGTTTAACATTTCAGAAAACTACATTTTCTCCTTTTATGAGTTTGAAATCCTTATCTCTGTAACAGTAATTCCCCATTATTAACAAGAGATGGTAGAATCCGCCATGTCTAGATATGGTTAAAAACTGGTTCTTTTTTATCAATCAATCTGTACATCTATATAGAACTCAATGGGAGACATTATCAAGCTTCCCCCAGCACATAGTCCTATGCTCAGAGCTAGCAAGATTTCAACAGCATATACGCTTGGGATGTAATGTTGGCGTATGAGGTTGGGATATGAGGATGGGATGTAAGGTCAGGATGTGAGGACGGGAAATGAGGTCAAAATATGAGGTCAGGATATGAGGTCTAGATATGAGGATGGGATATGAGGTCCGGGGATGAGGTCGGGATATGAGGATAGGATATAGGGGTGGGATATGAGTCTGGTATATGAGGTTGGTATATAAGGACAGTATATGAGGATGGGATAAAAGGTTGGGATATGAAAAAGGGATATGAGGTCAGGCTATGAGGTTGTGATATAAGGACGGGATATGAGGTTGGGATATGAGATCAGGAAATGAGTACAGGATATAAGGATGGGATATGAGGTTGGGATATAAGCACGACTCAAGTCCTGCAGGAACACATGGGAACAGTGTTCCTGCACTTTTTCACAGAAGGAACACTGTTCCCATTAGCAGGAGTCCTGCAGAACTTAAGTCCTTGAGTGGAAATGTGGGTGAGTTCCCACACTTTTTTTCCCCAAGATTTGACCCCTGGATATAAGGATGTGATATGAGGTCAGGATATGAAGACGGGATAAGGGGTTGGGATATGAAGTTGGTATATAAGGTCAGGAAATTAGTACAGGATATGAGGATGTGATGGGGTCAGGATATGAGGACGGGATAAGGGGTTGGGATGTGAAGATGGTATATAAGGTCAGGAAATTAGTACAGGATATAAGGACAGGATATGAGGATGTGATGGGGTCAGGATATGAGGACGGGATATAGGGTCAGGATAAGGATGTAATGTGAGGACAAGATGTGAGATTGGGATATAGGAACGTGATATTAGAACGGGATCAGAGGACAAGAGCATCATTGTTGCTTTTCCTTTTCCACAAGGTTTACGTAGGAAGATCGGGCAACGCTGGGTGCTCTGCAAGTTTTGGATATATATTAATACAGGTACAAAAGAAGGATCTCAGAATCTAAGGCCATTTAGCAAATAAGACTTTTTAGGAGCATCTAAAGCTGACTATCAATATCTGTAAAAGTAAATCACCACTGCCCCTCCAACAGTTCAGTGAGAACTTGGGATTGCACCCTTCCATAAGACATACAGTAGGCTATTTCTGACTTATACATCTCCATGTTGTAGCTCAGAAGATTGTGCCTTTTATTACTGCTATACCTAATGTATACCACCCAAATAGAGGTCTGAAAAACACCCTTTGAGCTTTAACGAATAACAGGGGCTATAAATACATTCACCATATATTCCATATACACATATGGAAAAAGGACACAGTTAAAAAACATAGAAGGAAATTTATCAAAACCTGTCCAGAGGAAAAGGTTGCCGAGTTACACATAGCAACCAATCAGATGGCTTCTTTCATTTTTGAAAAGGCCTCTGAAAAATGAAAGAAGCGATCTGATTGGTTGCTATGGGCAACCCAGCAACTTTTTCTCTGGACAGGTTTTGATTAATCTCCCCTATAATCTTACATAGACTGTAAATATCAGTTTATGCATCCAAATAGAAAGTAAGATACTGTTAATGTTCCTCCATAACAAGTACAGTGGTCCCTCAAGTTACAATATTAATTGGTTCCAGGATGACCATTGTATGTTGAGACCATAACTCTATAGAAACCTGGTAATTGGTTCTGAAGCCCCCAAAATGTCATCCAAAAATAGGAAAAAAAGTGAAGATTAAACAAAAATAAGTAGATAACTAATATAGATAAAGCAAATCCTTACATACTAATGTAAGAAAGATCTGCTGGGAGCTGTAAATCACTGTCTATGTCAGTGTTCCCAACCAGGGTGCCTCCAGCTGTTGCAAAACTACAACTCCCAGCATGCCCGGACAGCCAACGGCTGTCCGGGCATGCTGTTGTTGTAGTTTTGCAACAGCTGGAGACGCTCTGGTTCTGAAGCAATGGTTTCTGTAGAGGACAGGTGCTTCTTCAGGGTCCTATACAGTATACACAGTGTCCCAAATGGAGCCGCCCTTACTTGGTGTCAAATTGAGCAGCTAACCCTGGCACAGGTAAGGAGTAGTACAGAACTTGTAATTCCTCCCTGTACTGTAGGGGGCGCTACCAGACAGCCAGTCAGTGCATGCACTTCAGTAATACAGGTGATTTACCAGTAAAATGCCCATTCTGATTGGTCAGTTCCTCCAGCTGTGACATGTCTCACAGATCTGGACTGTCTGTAGCATTGTGTGTTGAGTCTGGTTTCAAGTTACAATGGTCCAGAAAAAAAATTGTATGTTGAAACTATTGTATGTTGAGGCCATTGTAAGTTGAGAGATCACTGTACATGACATAGCCTTATAACAGTGTTTCCCAATCAGGGTGCCTCCAGCTGCTGCAAAGCTATAACTCCCAGCATGCCCGGACAATATTCGGCTGCCCGGGCATGCTGGGAGTTGTAGTTTTGCAGCAGTGGAGGCACCCTGGTTGGCAAACGTTCCCTTGTAATATGACTGTGTGCTGCATTCTCTTGTTCTTCAGCTGATTTACAGGCATAGCCCAGTAGAGGTCTCCAGTCACAGAGAGTACTGAAGCCAAGTGCATTGGGTTTACCGTAGGAAATAAACAGATTGATTTTTGCAGGGAAAAAGAAAATAATGTGTTATAGCCTAACTCTAAAATTCTGTCCTGGCTGTCCGAGCATGCTGGGAGTTGGAGTTTTTCAACAGCTGGAGGCACCCTGGTTGGGAAACACTGCAGCCTAATCCTTTTCAAAAAGAAGTTCTGCAGCAGATGAGATGTGTATTATGAAAAAGTGCAGCATCTGACCAATAAAAGCTGTGAAACAGATGGAACGCTACAGAATCAACACTATACTTTATCATACACACTAAAAAAAATAAAGCCTGTGCTTTTTAACCCCTCTTTAACCATGCACCATATACGTAGCCTGTTGTTGATGTCTATGATATAATACAACACTTTTCAAGACTACACCATTAGTAGCGACTGTCAGTTGTTAAATTTATAACACCTTGAATACGTATTCAACCCCTTTTGGCCTTTTCTAAAAAAAATTCAGGGTAACCACAGATTCAAATTTATTTAATTGTGATTTTATGTAATAGACCAAACACAAAATAGTCTGTCATTTGGAATTTGGAAGGGAATGATACCATGAATTTTAAAATAGCTTACAAATAAAAATCTAAAACGTGCTGAGTGTGTATTCTTTATTGCGAAACCCATAATAAAGATCTGGTGTGACCAATTGCTTTCACAAGTCACATTTTGCAAGTCACATAAATAGTAAATAGGGTCTATCTGTCTGCAGAGATCTCCATACAAAAATACCTGTTTTGTTAAGGCCTCAGGGTTTGTTAAAGAGCATTACTGAACACACAGCAGCATGAAGAACAAGGAGCTCACCAACAGGTCAAGGATAAAGTTGTGGAGAAGTACAAAGCAGGGTTTGGAGTTTGGCACAAGCCATGTGGGAGACATAGCACACATATGGAAGAAGGTGTTCTGGTCAGATGAGACCAAAGTGTAACTTTTTAACCTCAGTGCAAAACGCTATGTGGGGTGGAAATCCGACACTGCCCGTCACCCTGTGCACACCATCCTCACTGTGAAACATGGTGGTGGTACCATCATGCTGTGGGGAAGCTTCTTTTCAGGAGGTGCAGGAAAACTGGTCAAAATTGATGGAAAGATGGATGGAGGGCAATCCTTGAGGAAAGTCTGCAAAAGACTCAAGACTGGGGCAAATGTTTATCTTTTAACAGTAACCCTAAACACACAGCCACAACTAAGCATGTTATTGTCCTAAAATGACCCAATCAAAACCCAGACCTCAATCCAATTGAGAATATATGGCAGGACTTGAAAATTTCTGTTCACAGACGGTCTCCATCCGATCTGAATCAACAAACATTCCATCTCTGGAGGTGCAAAACTGGTAGAGACATAGCCCAAAAGGGGGTTGTATTAAGTAGGTGTCAACTTTTTTGTTCACTTTATTGTTTCTGTTATAATAAATGGTATTTTTGCACTTTGAAAGTACTATGTATATTGTGTTTAAATGTGTTTAAAAGGTGAATACTTAAGGGGGTATTCCGCTGCTTAGCGTTCGGAACAAAATGGTCCGAATGCTTAGAGCTGGTGACGGGGACTCGTGACGTCACAGCCCCTCCCCTCCCCTCATGGTATCTCCCATAGACTTGCATTGAGGGGGCGTGACGTCACAAGGGGCAGGGCCGTGGCATCACGAGTCTCCGGCGCCGGCTCTAAGCGCTTTAAACATTTTGTTCCGAACACTGAGCAGCGGAGTATCCCTTTAAGCAAGGCACTAAAGCTGGCACTGCAATGGCTGGGGTTGGTGATAATGTTGCTGTTGGCCTTTAAACCTCTTCGATGCTATGCTTCTAAGTGTTTTATGGGGGGAGGAAGCTCCTACTTATGGCGTTCTGATGGACTGTGCACTCATCCAGGGGTCTATTAAAGGCCCCTATACCCATCTACAGTCTACAGCAGGGGTACTCAACTACTTTTAGTAGGGGTCCGCTTATCCCGGTCTGCCATCCGGTGAAGGCCCGAGCTAAATGCTAAAACAGGGTTCATACCTAGTGGCCGCAGTGCCATATCAGAAATAGGTGCTGCCTGTTGTAAAACATTATTTATTAAGTCATAATCGTTTTCCAATTGTCACACACTGTGCCCTTGGTATAATACTGTCGCACACTGTGCCCCTGAATATAATATTACCACATGCTGTGTACCTAAATATAATGCTGTCAAACACCATGCCTCTGATATAACACTGCCGTACACCCTCTTTCTGAGTATAATACTGCCATTTAAGCCTGCCCCCTATATGAACTGTGCTACAATGCCTTCCTCCCCCATATGAACTGTGCCATGATGTCTCCCCCCCATATAAACTATGGCACTATGCCTGCCCCCCCATGTGAACTCTCCAGCTGTTACAAAACTACAACTCCCATCATGCAAACAGAAGAGTATGATGGGAGCTGTAGTTGTGTAAAAACTGTAGAGTTAAAGGGTGGGAAACACCTGTAATACACTTACTTCCAAACTGGGAGCTAAAATAGGCCCTGGGATATTAGACTATGCAGACCATTTTTTTTTTTTTTTTTTACAGTGGGGGTCGCAGCAGTCAGACACCCATTAAAATAAAATGGGCTGCATACTCTAAAATTACCTCGGTTTAAGTGGCTCTCCAGCTGTTGCAAAGCTACAACTCCCATCATGCATGCAAAGATTCAGGCATTATAGGAGTTGTAGTTTTGTAGCAGTTGGACAGCCACAGATTGGAGTACATTGTCACCCATCATCACTGCAGAAATTACAAGTGACTCCAGCTCTGATGGGGTGCCATCAGGAGAATACATAATTGTATAACGACTCACAGGAGACATATTATCTTGTCTTTACTTTTTTTCTTCATCTGGTCCTTGTCTTCTTTCAGCTCCATTTTCCTCTGCAGAGTCTGACACTCGAACATCATTGGTTACTTTGTTAGTAGATCCTCTGTATGACAACAGTAATCATTATAACCCTGCAAGACAACATGATCCCTAAAAATAATACTGCCAGAAACTGTTTCCTCTGTTTGTCAGAATCCCAACCCTGTACTCCCCCCCAATATCAATTTTCCCCCTCCTCCTGCAGACCCATAAGGGCTTCTTCACACTGTGGACATTTAGTTGGAAGAATGTCCGCTTGCTGCAGGCGCCACCGAAGCCATTGGCGGTAGGACTGCACGGATGTGCACCATCTCTGTAGATGAAAATGCAGTCCAGTGGAATTCCATCTGCTAAATGGATGTCCACCTGCTCGTTGTTTGGGTGTTGGGTGTTTGGGTGTATGTCCATTCTGCTGGGGGAATTCCACTGTGGTGATTCCACAGTATGCACAGGGCAGCAGAAAACCATTAAAAACAATTGGACTGCTGCAAGAAGATTGCCGCCAGAGGAATGTCCTCAATGTGGATGGGCCTCCTTAGTCCTCCTGCAGATTTCTCTGCCCCCCAAGACCTCTGCATCATTTATCTATACAATTTTCTTTCCCCCCCAGACCCCTCTGTCCCCTTCTGCCTTAACACTCCCCACCCGCATCATTCATCTCCCCCCCAGACCCCTGCAACATTCATCTCCCCCCCTCCCAAGACCAGACCCCTGCATCATCAATCCCCCCCAAAACCAGACCTTTGCATCATTCATCTTACTCCCCCAAGACCAGACCCCTGCATCATTCACCCCCCCCCCAAGAACAGACCCCTGCATCATCAATTCCCCCCCCTCCAGACCAGACCCCTGCAACATTCATCTCTCCCCCGCCCCCCCCCCCCCCAAGACATTCATCTCCGCCGCCTCCATCACACGAGAAGCGCAGCCGGGCAGGGAGCAGAGCGTTCCCTTGCTCTGCTGGCGCTCAGCTATTCATTTATATAGGTGTCTTAAAGACACCGATACATATGAATGTTGGAACAGTGGATGCCTTCTCTGGCTGGTTCTCTGAACTGGCCAGAGGTCCGGATGAGTGGTGGCTATGGCCTGGATCAGGACCGCGGTCCGCCAGTTGAGTACCACTGGTCCACAGTAACATGGCGAGAAAACATCTTGTTATGTATTGCTGCTGACTTATTACACGTCAGTTTGCTCTCACACTAAGCCTGGTGAATGTACAGTAGTACTGTATGCATTACCAATCGCTAAGTGTGCAATACACGCACTGAGCTGGGTGCAAGAGTGCAGAGATGTATACAGTACTGAATGCACCAATACTGAGAACACACAAGAGCAGGGAGTCTGTGATAGACAGAAGTCCCCACACCTGTGAATACATTCCGTGGTACTACACCAGGGGTCAAGTCCTAGGAAAAGAAAGTGTGGGAACTCATCCAAGATTTTCACTCAAGGGCTAGTCCTTTAGGGCTTCTGCTAATTGGTACGGTGCTCCTGTTGTGAAAAAAGTGAAGGAACTCAGTCCCCACATGTTCCTGTAGTACTTGAGCCCTGTACTACACCAATAGCAAAATGTGCCACAGAGTAGTGCAAGCACTAGAAACAGATATGTTTGGTGGAGATCTGTGATCTGGAATCTACTGTACTTTTTTTCGCCCAATGCTATGATATCATGGAGCTATTATACGTACATAGATTTTGTGGCTTTATTGTTCTGTGATGTATCTACCATGTGCTATACTGCAGATATATTGGGGGAGACCTATTAAAACCAGATTGCTTCTTTAATTTTTAAAAATACCTCTGACAATTAAAAGAAGTAATCTGATTGGTTGCTATTTGCAACTGGTCCGTTTTTCTTCTGCACAGCTTTTGATGAATCTCTCCCAACATGTTTTATAGTTCAGTTTTATTAGTTCTGATCCTGGGTAGAAGTATGAAAACGGAATAGTATTTTTCTTGTGTAGTTTTAGACTTGCATTGCGGAGGCGGGGCATGATGTCACACGGGGGCAGAGTCGTGATGTCACGGTACTCCAGCCCCGTAGTCGTGACCCGGCAGACTCTAAGGCTGCAGCGCTGCCCCGCAATCAGACATCTTATCACCTATCCTTTGGGTAGGGGATAAGATGTCTTAGGGCGGAGTACCCCTTTAACTTTAGGCTAGGTTCCCACACAGGTTTCTTTCTGCCATTTTTTAGATATCTGCCACTGCAGTTTTTGAACCAAAAGTCAGAAGTGGATCCAATAGGAAAAAGTCATTCTTTTATATTCCTCATTCCTTTTGAATACACGTCTGGCTTTGGCTCAAAAACTGCAGTGACAGATAATCCAAAAATGGCAGAAAAAAACCTGTGGGGAGAACTAGACTAAAAAAGATAACAGAACTGAATAAAAAGGGCCAAGCAAAAAATACTGCAAGGGTGTGAGACATTTGCCTTTAAATGCAATACAGAAAAGCCAATATGAAGAAAGGCTTATCCCACTATAACTTAATGAGCAGAACCCTTGGAACAATCTTAAAAAAAAGTTAACAGTGTTTGTTATCCAAGGTTAGAAAAATATTAAATCACAAAAAAGAGGCCACACTTACTGGTTACTGGTACAAGGGGCACCTATTCCCATTACAGACAATTATTTTCCCCTCATATCTTCGTTTTTGCTCGGATATACCGTATTTATCAGGGTATAACTCGCACCGGCTTATAACACGCACTCAAATTTTTTCAAGGAAATTTGGGTAAAAAGTTTTTTCACCCAAATATCCTTGTTAAAAGGAGGGTGCATGCACATGTGTGTATACCCCGATAAACTCTTTCTGTCCCTGCAGAAACCGCTGCGGTTCATTCATTTAAGGTGGCATTAAATCATGTAACTGCAGCAGCTTCTGCAGGGCCAGAGTCCCGCCGCCACCCAATTCCCATGTCCCTCAACATCACCGGCTTTCATTTTTACCTGTTGGCGCACTCCTTCAGACTCCAGCGGCATCCTGCTCTGTCACTATCCTCAATGCAACGTCACTCGTCAGCACGCAGCACACAGCAACAGCACAGGACGCAGACGGAGCCTGAAGGAGCATGCCCACAGGACAGGTAAATATGAAAGCCGGGGATCGGGAGGGACATGGCAATCGGGCGGAGGCGGGACTCTGGCCCTGCAGAAGCCACTGCAGTTACATGATTTAAAGCGGCTGCCTTAAATCAATGAACCACAGCGGCTTCTGCGTGGCCAGAAAAAGTTTACCGATGTATAACACACAAATAGACTTTAGGCTTACAATTTTTGCTTAAAAAATGTGTGTTATATCCCGATAAATACTGTAAATTATCAGGTGTGATATCTTATATATAGACAGGGTTGTGTCTTTCCATATCATGTTTGATAAACTGAATTTATCACAGGTGTCTCCAATCAAGGTGTAGAAACATGTCATAGATGATCAAGAGAAATGGGAGGAGTCAGAGCAGCATTTCAAGTGCCTTAGAAAAGGTTCTGAAAACTTATGTCCATGCATAATTTTTGCTTTTCCAAATAAATTTGCAAACATTTATAAAATTCAGCTTTCCCTTTGTCATTATGGGTTATTGAGTGTGGTATCTTAGCACAAGGTCTCAACTTAACAAAATGAGAAAAAAAAAACTAAAAGAATCTGAAAACTTTCCAAATTAATTGTACATTCTTGAACTTGTATATAGTTAGTATGCCGAAAAAAAGACAACACTGGGTGGTTGGTCATTAAAGGGGTACTCTGCCCTTAGACATCTTGTTCCCTATCCAAAGGATAGGGGGATAAAATGTCTGATTGCGGGGGTCCCGCCGCTGTGGACCCCCGCGATCTCCCTGCAGCACCCATCATTCGTTTAGAGCGTTGGGTGCAGCACTGGAGGCTCATGACAAAAGTCTATGGGAGGGTGCGTGACGCCCGCCACACCCCCTCCCATAGACTTGAATTGAGGGGGCATGACCGTGTTGTCATGAGCGGGGCATGACCGTGAACTCACAAGCCTCCTCCCCGCATGTCCAGTCATTCGGCAAGGAGCGAAGTTCACTCCATGCACCGGATGTCTGCGGTGCCACAGCCGAGATTGCAGGGGTCCCCAGCGGTGGGATCCCAGCAATCAGACATCTCATCCCCTATCCAAAGGATAGGGGATAAGATGTCTAGGGGCGGAGTACCCCTTTGAGGAGAGATTCCATGCTGGTGACTCAGTGGTCATCACGCTTACCTTGCTGCACTGGGATGCTTAGTTAGAATCTAGCATCTGCATATTTGTTTGTTTATACCGGCCTGCGCAAATTTCCTCTGGGTACTTTCTTTTTCCTGCTCCAAAAACTTACTTGTAAGTTGGATGACATCTTGTGAAATTAATTTGAGCATGTATGCGTGTCTGCATGCCTGCCTCTGTCACCCAAGGGTCCAAATACACCTGAAGCTTGATGTTCTTGCTATATAAATAAGTTGAAGTAAATTGAATAAACAAAAACAGGGCTGTGCCATTGGAGTAAATATCAAATCTACAAACCTGGATTTTATAATAAGATTTTTAATGCAATGTCCACTGTCTCTTCTTTTAAAGAAAGTGATTGACTTTCTCACAAAACACCCATTAAAAGCTGAACTTCCTATTGCTTCCAGCATAATACATTTAAGTTATTTTGAATAAATAAAAAATGTCACAATATAATATGAGAAGAAGGTGATTTCTTCCCTGCAATGTGCTGAGCAAATCAGAGGACAAGACATATATGGTCGATCACTTTTCAACAACATTTTCAGGATAAATTGCCGTGTATGCACTTGAGGAGCAGCCCTATTACTATCCATTATATCACTTGTACATGGAATTTTTCATCCGTTTCCCTTTGCAGGCTCCATCTCTAATCTTCAGTTGTTCCTGATCTATTGGTTGTAGACTAGCTATTATGTCTCCCATATACTACACACAAACAAAAGAGATCCTGCTTTCCTAGATCTCTATAGCACACCTTCAGAAGCAGCAGCAGCATGGAGGAGATTACAGAGAATCATTTAGTAATGTAAGTTATAAATCAAATGCTAGGTTGTATAGCACTTACTTAAACTCTTTCAGAGGTGTCTCTGTAATACTCTGCGACTGATGCCACCTCTTTCCTCCCCTCTCCATTGACTTCTATGGGCAGCAGTAATCTGATTCTTTAGCTAATTCATGTTCAGATGGATTTTGGCATTTTGAAGAGTGAATGTTGACTTTAGGAGGTAAGGATGTAGGAAAGGAGTCTGATATGTGGTAAAAGAAGCATTTTCCTCTGTTGATATTTCTTATATTCATTTGTGCAAAATTTGCTGACAGGTTAGTGACCATTTAAATAAACACTCCAGGAAAATCTGATATATTGTGCTGTACCTAGTCCAAGACCTGAGGATTTAAACATATGAAAACATTGCACACGTAAAAAATGGGTTCATGAAAATTAAATTATAATTGTCAGAATCACTGATTCCAGTGTCAATAAGGAACAATGCATATTTTATGTAGATCGAGGTCATATTTCAACAGGCAAGATGTTAACAAAGCCTCTCTGAATGTGGAAGTGTGAGCGTGCCGTAAATCCATGTAACACTTAAACAGCAAGACCCCCTCCCCCATCCTTAGACAATACAAGAATGTGATAATTGGAAGATGAAGGGGTGCAACTGGCCTAGATGAGATAATGTAGAATTAAACAAAAGTATGGTAGCCAAGAACGTCTTTGGATAAAACGAATGCACTGTTAGCCTAATGCAGGACCTGGGGGGGGGGGGGGGTCATTACACATGGATTATCCTTATTGTATTGTTTGCATCTCTTCAGGGCATAGGCGTAACATTCTGTAGAGATTTTAGATAAACATTCTGTTCATCAATCATATCTATGTGAGAAAGCTTAGTGACAACTACTATGGTTTCAGAGGAGATTCTCACCAAGTTTTCCAGAATGGTTAACCTGCCATTGCACAGTTATAAATACTACGTTCTTCTACAGCTACACAGCTATTTCCTTGTAATGGACGGGGTCTAGGATGAGTTATAAGGGTCATCATAAATCTGATGTCACAACACTGGTAACTGTGATGAGATGAGAAAATCCATCAGTTTCCATTCAATTTGCGGTAACATTTCCACACAACTTTGATCAGAATTAAAAAATGTTGTCTTTATTTCCTGTACACTGAACGCATATAGCAGTATGCCTTGCCCCTTTGCTGCAAAACCCAGCATGCAGTTATGTCTCAGACAGATATATAAATGATTACAGGTGTGTTCTGATAATATACTGGGTCTTGAAACAAGAGGGCATAAAAGTGCTTCCCCTGCTGTCCTATAAAAAAGACTCTCAGGGGCTACTTTTGGATAGTGTATATCTTGGTAAGTATTATTGACTGTAAGTCATGCCCCTACGATGCCAGTCCAGTTGACAGGCTTTAAAGGGAACCTGTCATGAGATTGTGCCACATAAAACATGTGGCAACGTGTTATATATATGGTGAAATCTTCATCCTCACCATCCCTGGGAGACCTTCCTTCCCATGAGGATAGTGAGAATATGAAGTTAGTAAGTTTCCCCCACTGGCCCGTAAGTAGTCCCCTGGGCGAAGAGCTACACTCACCTAGTCCGATATTATCCGGCTGTAAAAACGTCCCCTCAACGTGATTGACATCCCGGCTAAGGTCAGTGTCATTGCTCTGCTCCTTGAGCTGATGGAGCAGAGCGATTACACGGACTGTGCCCTAGCTGTCAATCACTCTGAGGGGGCGTGATTACAGCCGGAGAAGATGGGACTAATGGGATACTTACAAGGCCAGCGGGGGAGACTTACCCATGTGAGGAATTTTTTTTTTTACCATATATAGTGTGTTGCTACATGTTATATATGGTAAAATTTAATGACAGGTTTCTTTTAAAAGGTGAGAAAATTATTGGTCTGAGTGAAGGAGGATGGTTGTTTTTACAAATTGCCCATCATCCAAGCCATTCTGACCAAGATGTTAGGAGCAGTGGTTAGGTGTGAGCTTTTTTTTGTTAAAGGGGTACCCTGCTGCTAGACATCTTATCCTCTATCCAAAGGAAAGGGGATAAGATGTTTGATTGCGGGGGTCCCTCTGCTGGGGCCCCCGTGATCTCCCGCAGCACCCGGCATTCTAAAAAAATGTTGGGTTCCTGCGGCAGTGGTGGTGACATCACAGCCACGCCCCGCTCATGACACCACAACCCCTCCGTTAATTTCTATGAGAGGGGCGTGTCTGCTAAAATGCCCCCTCCCATAGACATGAATGGAGGGGGGGTGGCATCACGATCACAGCCTCTAGCTCCGAGCATTCTGAACAAAATGTTCAGAATGCTGGAGCACCGGAGTACCCCTTTAATAAGTGTATAAAAGTAGAGCTTGATAATTTACTCACTCATGTTTAACATTTCAGCTCTTCATGGGACCTTTATTGACCAATACAGTAGAGCATAGTGAATATAATACAGTTATCTTAACTTTGTACATGTCACTATAACACTTTTAAGTTTTTATCAAGGGGAGGTCCAGGTATTAGGACCACCAACAATCACTAATCATTCATTGGAGAAGCAGAATTATCGGTATACAGACTCTTACTTTGAACCTGTACACACTCAGGTCTCTAAGAAGAGCCAAGCTGGATTGATCACATCTGTAGGGGCACAGCTGAGAACGTCTTCCCTTTGTTTCAGGGATCAGTGGGGATCTCAGATCCTGGACCCTTATTACGTCACCATGACATGTCAGAAGTTATTAGATATCACAGTTAGACTTTGAATACTGTGTGCACTACTAAAATGAAGAACATTAAGTAACTAGGGTTTGCAATGGAGAATAAAGCATTTTTCAAACCCATGATGACTCTGAAATCCAGAACAGCACCTCGTTTTTTATGTTAATTGGGTTATCCACCATACGGTGACTTTGGCACTTACCTGCCATGGACGTGCTAAGGAAGGATCCATACTTCGGATTAAATGGCTGTGTTGTGAGTCCACCATAATGATGTTGCTTTCTTTTTGTGAACTGGTTATTTCCTGTTGGAGTTCCCTCCCTCCAACTACAAGTTCCAGAAACCCTTATTTGTAAGTGTGAGGTCACTTTTCTCCCTCCCTCACATCAGTCACCCCACCCATTGCAGCACAGCTGAGCTCCTTTCCCTGCATGCTGTGCTTGAAACTACAATTCCCTGCAGCCCTGTGGAGAATGAACTCTCTCCCACCCAGTGGTCACTTCACCCATTGAAGCAGGAAAGGCTCCCTGTCATCCTCTGAATGGTGATGTAATGTCTCTGGCCGCACTGCAATCTGGGAAAAGCCTGGGACAGCACTCATTTTGCAAAGATCACATAAAAATTGCGAGAGCAGCCATCAAACACAGGTACAGACACTATATTATGAACTACACTAACTTTACAGCCCCTGTCGCACAGTCAAATAAAATAAAACCCAGAATACCCCTTTAAGACAGAGAAGCTGGCTCCTATTCCAGCCTCTCCATTCCTGTTGGAGCTAGTTAGGCTTATAAGAAGCCACCTGAGAGACCTAAGAGAAGGCTGAACCTCTCAGGAAATGCTCCCAATCTTGGAAGTGGCAGGTGTGCTAAGGCCTGTGGGAGCCAGAGAGACAAGCATGACTGGTATATGACACACATGATGTTTGTAGAGCTGACAGCGAGAGATTCTGCATGTTATTAAGAGGACAGCATTTATTTGCTCCATTATGTGAATTGTGCGCTATTTGCTGTGTTTAAAGGGGTTCTTCGCTGCTCAGCGTTTGGAACAAATTGTACCGAACACTGGGGCCAACGCCGGGAGCTTGCGATGTCGTAGCCTCGCCTCCTCATGACGTCACACCCCACACGCTCAATGCAAGCCTATGGTAGGGGGCATGTCGGCTGTTACGCCTCCTTCCATAGACTTGCATTGAGGGGGAGGGGCATGACGTCATGAGGGGGCGGGCTATGATGTCACAAGCTCCCGGTGGCAGCTCTAGCATTTGGAACAGTTTGTTCCAAAAGCTGGGCAGTGGAGTACCCCTTTAAGTAGAATAAAACTGTCTGCAGCTCATTTCAAATCTGTCCCATTGTGTTGGATTGGGATTTATTATTGTGTAATCCCCATGAGCTACTGACCCCAGAGATTGTTACTATACAAACAATTTACATAACCAATACAGCATTGTTATACAATGGAGAATAATTGATAACATGTATTTTTCTTTCATTTAACCATATGTGCTGCCTGTTTTATGATCATTATACATATAAAGAGATAGATAAATGGATCCACTTATCCTTCTATACATGATCACACATTTCTTGTTTTCAGGTGCCTCATTGTTCTTAAATGTGAGGTGGATTATACAAAAAATTTATCTATGTATAGACAGAATACTTCATTAATACACACAACTAGTCATTTGTCATACAATGTGCTATATGAATAGCTGAAAAGGATATTTATTTACATTTTCTAATATCTACTTTCTAATATCTATAATATCTATCATCTATCTATCAATCTTTACATCTATCTATCTATCTATCAATCAATTTTTATAACTATTTATCTATCTATCTATCTATCTCATATCTATCTTCTTTCTATCTCTCTATCAATAAATCTTTATAACTATCTATCTCATATCTATCTCATATCTATCTATCTATCTATCTATCTCATATCTATCAGTCTATCTATCTTTCTGTCTGTCTATCTATCTATCTATCAATGAATCTTTATAACTATCTATCTATCTATCCATCTATCATATATCTATCTATCTATCTATCTATCTCTCAATCTTTATAACTATCTATCTATCCATCTATCTTTATATCTATCTACCTATCTATCTATCTCATATCTATTAGTCTATTTGTCTATCTATCTATCAATAAATCTTTATAACTATCTATCATCTTTCTATCTATCTTTCTAACTATCTATCTCATATCTGTCTGTCTATCTATCGATCTATCAATCTTTATATCTATCTATCTATCTATCTATCACATATCTACCTATCTATCTATCTATCTATCTATGATCATCTACTTATCTTTCTATATAATTTCTTTCTTTCTATGTATATAGAGGGAGATTTATCACAACCTGTGTAGAAGAAGAATGGTGCAGTTGCCCAGAGTAACAAATCAGATCGCTTCTTTCATTTTTTAAAAGGACTATGAAAAATTATCTGATTGGTTGCTATGGGCAACTGCACCATTCTTCCTATACACAAGTTTTGATAAATATCCCCCAGAGAGTGTATTGTATGTATAGAGTCTGTGAATTGTATATGTATAGGGTGTGTATTGTATGTGTATAGCACTGGATAGTATATATATGCACTGTGGTGTGTGTGTGTATAGTATATGTATTATGTGAAGAGGCTGTGTACAGCTTATTCCCGGGTGAGAGCACCAGTCAGGGGTTCGGGGTATGTGAATAGTACATGTTCAGTGTGTGTATCTTGTGTATAGTGTGTGTGTGTGTGTATGTTGTATGTGTATAGTACATGTTCAGTGTGTGTATCTTGTGTATAGTGTGTGTGTGTATGTGTATAGTACATGTTCAGTGTGTGTATCTTGTGTATAGTGTGTGTGTGTGTGTATGATGTATGTGTATAGTACATGTTCAGTGTGTGTATCTTGTGTATAGAGTGTGTGTGTGTGTGTGTGTGTGTGTGTATGTTGTATGTGTATAGTAGGGGTATTGTTCTGTATAGTATGGGTATTGTGTGTGAATAGTATGTGTATTGTATGTGTACAGCTTGTGTATAGTGTGTGCATAGTATGTGTATTGTACATGTATAACATGTGTATGGTGTGTGTATAGTATGAATATTGCATTTGTTTAATTTGTGTATAGTATAGTGTAGTATGTGTATAGTATGTGTATAGTGTAGTATGTGTACAGTGTGTGTATACTTTACGTGTACAGTAAGTGTATGGTATATGTGTACTGTATGGTATGTGTGTACTATATGTGTATAGTATGTGTATAGTGTAGTATGTGTATACTTTATGTGTACAGTAAGTGTATGATATATGTGTACTGTATGTGTATAGTATGTGTATAGTGTAGTATGTGTATAGTATGTGTATAGTGTAGTATGTGTATAGTGTGTGTATACTGTAGGAATACAGTAAGTGTATGGTATATGTGTACTGTAAGTGTATGGTATGTGTGTACTATATGTGTATAGTATGTGTATAGTGTAGTATGTGTTTACTGTATGTGTACAGTAAGTGTATGGTATGTGTGTACTGTAAGTGTATAGTGTGTGTACAGTAAGTGTATGGTATGTGTGTACTGTATGTGTATAGTGTGTACAGTAAGTGTATGGTATGTGTGTACTGTATGTGTATAGTGTGTGTACAGTAAGTGTATGGTATGTGTGTACTGTATGTGTATAGTGTGTGTACAGTAAGTGTATGGTATGTGTGTACTGTAAGTGTATGGTATGTGTGTACTGTATGTGTATAGTGTGTGTACAGTAAGTGTATGGTATGTGTGTACTGTAAGTGTATAGTGTGTGTACAGTAAGTGTATGGTATGTGTGTACTGTATGTGTATAGTGTGTGTACAGTAAGTGTATGGTATGTGTGTACTGTAAGTGTATAGTGTGCGTACAGTAAGTGTATGGTATGTGTGTACTGTATGTGTATAGTGTGTGTACAGTAAGTGTATGGTATGTGTGTACTGTATGTGTATAGTGTGTGTACAGTAAGTGTATGGTATGTGTGTACTATATGTATATAGTATGTGTATAGTGTGTGTATACTGTACGTGTACAGTAAGTGTATGGTATGTGTGTACTGTATGTGTATAGTGTGTACAGTAAGTGTATGGTATGTGTGTACTGTATGTGTATAGTGTGTGTACAGTAAGTGTATGGTATGTGTGTACTGTATGTGTATAGTGTGTGTACAGTAAGTGTATCGCCCACGTCCACCTGATCCCCGGTTAGCTCTCCGGTGCGGGGCTCGGGGCCGGCGCTGTCCATGGTGCTGCAGCAGAGCCCCGCTAATCCCGCCCCGGTCTGCAGACGGACAGCGCGCGGCGTCATGCGAGCCCCTCCCCCTCCCCCTCCCTCACTCCTGGAGATAGGAGCTCAGGCTGGAGCCGCTGAAAAGGCAGAGCTGTCTTTATCCGGAGACCTGGGCAATTTTCCTTTGACAAGAGCCATCGCAGCCCCAGGGATAAGCGCAGGTAACGGGAGATGCCTGTCCACCTCACCCTGTACTGTGGGGAGGGTCTGTCTGTGTGCCCGCTGGAGATAATGATGATGGGGGTGATGCTCAGGGCTGGGTGCGCACAGCATATTGAGCAGGTAGAGGATGCTGGGGAGATGATGGAGCTCAGGGACCAAGTTGTCTGCGGTAATGTCTTCTCCACTGCTGGGAGCATTGGCCATAGTGCCCTTAATCTGGATTCTGTTGTTTTCATAATGTCTATGCGACGGAATAATGAAAAAAAAAAAAAAAAAAAAAGGAGGGGTGGGTGGATTAAGCAGATATGGGATGTGTTGCACCCCTAGTGCTATATATCTCAGCTGCATTACCGTCTATGGCTCCCATTCTACTATGGGGGGGGGGGGAACCCAAGTCAAGGCAAGGGGATTTCTAGAACTGCAGACAGATCCAAAAAAAATCAATCAATGGATGGAGGGGAAACCAGAAACATGATGATGAAATGAGGAGAAAGATTGATGGGATGGGGCTCAGCCGTGTATAGGATCAGCCTGGGGTTTCTAGTCGGTAGTGGTTGTGGTCTTCAAAAGCTCATAGAGAAGTCTGGACCATATCGGTTCTTCACCCCCCTCCCCACTCCCAAAGGATTGTAAATACCATTTCCCTCGAATGTACATGATTGTTGATAGGCGATGTGACTTCTGATCTCAGCCTATTGGTGGTGTCGGCGTGACATGTCAAATGAAATTTTTTTAAAAATTATTATTAATGTTATTATTATTATTATTATTTTCCTTCCCAACACCTTGTGCCGGAGCCTTCAAAAGCCAAGATGATGGCTACAGTACAGGATAGATTTACAAGATAGACTCTCTGATGAGAAGATGGGATTCTGATAGGTAACCTGGAGGCAATGGTTAAGAGTAACTAACACCCAGGTAGCTTCGGGTTGATCGGTGTCTGTATATTTAGATACCGTTTCAGATCTTGGCTCTGAAATTTGGTCTATTTCTTACCGGAGGAGGTTTGCCATGCAGACATAATCACCTAGTGGATTTATACTGTAGAAGCTTTTTTTTTTTTTCGGTATTAGAAAGAGAAAGCCTGGTGGTGTTGGTGGTGCCACCTCTGAGCCTTTTTACGCAAGGAACTTTACCCATTGGCATTTTATTTTCTGTACATCGGTGTGTGTTTTTTTTTCGGGATCACCTTGTTCTGGTCATTCGTGGTTGAAGCTTCTTCGTCCTTAGACGTGGCAGCTTGATGCAGTGCCATAAATTATAGATGGTTTCGGCTTGTTAAAAAAAAAAAAAAAAAAGTGTTAATGAGACATTGAGCTGCCGTGTCTGGGCTATAAATTAAAGGGGGGGGGGTCGAAGCTATAGGGTTCTATGGAGATCAACATCTTTTATGTACTGCGTGTCCTATCTGTAGAGTCAAATGCAGTGTTTGCTAACCAGTGTGCCTCCAGCTGTTGCAAAACTACAACTGCCAGCATGCCCGGACAGCCTTCGGCTGTCCGAGCATGCTGGCAGTTGTAGTTTTGCAACAGCTGGAGGCACGCTGGTCTAATGCAAGAAAAAAAAAGTCCATATTTTAACTAAAACTGGGGTGACAGATGTGCTATTAGTGGCCGCACTCTTATTAACATGTGGATTTCTAGCCTTAAATCCTCCAGCTTGCGGGGTGAGAGATGTAACAGCTGTACTGATCATCACGGAGGGTTTAGGCTGTCTAAAGAAGTGCACTGTCCCCTTAATATGAAGTAAATCATTTTGTATGTGTGTGGTGGGAGGGGGGGGGGGGTTGTGGGTTGGGATTAACCCTTCAGTAGGCAGAGGCCCCTTGCAAGCTGTGAAAAGGTTAAGTGGACTGTGGAGCGGGGGGGGAGCGAGCGGCGGATGAGCCAAAATTGGATTTTTCTTATTTTGCTGTAGTAGCAATCATTGCAATACTAAAGAAGGAAAAAAAAATAAAACGGAGAGGCAGCCTAGGAATGAATGCCTGATATTGTGATTACATCTATTCAGTCTATTCATTCACATTCAGCCTCACCTTGTTGAGGCGAACTAGCGTCTCAGGTACCAGCTAAGCTAGCGCTCTCCCTTTGCCTTGAACCCCCCCCCCCCACCCCAGACACATTGGAGGTGACTGACTGATAGCTTTGTATGGATTACATAGCGTAGAAGATGTAGATACAATGGATAAAGCCCCTTGATGTGTTTGGTAAGAGGTTCCTGTCGTTGTTCCCGTTGTTGTGCTACAATGTATCCAGGTTATCTACTATGTTTACACTTACCATGTTTCAAATTGTTTTCAGATTGATGGGTTGTTTTAGATCACCTATGACTGGGATCGCATTGTTGTTGTGGAGAGGAAAGAAGAAGGATTCCTAAGATTTTTTTTTCCCCTTATCAAATCCTTGAATTCTGCGTAACAGGGCATCATTTCTGCCTGACTGGGAGAGAGAAGGGTCTTGGAACACTATGAGTGATGATTCATGTCCTCTTTTGTAGTGTCATGGCATCTTGTCCATGATCTACACTTAGCATGGGATTTAAGTGACAGATGAAGAGAAGAGTGCTTAGCTTTTGTTAATATAGGAAGAGATTATTTTTTTTCTATTCGAAGGCTGGTAGGAGCCGGACTATACTGAAATATTGTGGAGGAAGAATTGGGAATACATCATGCACCTTACCATGGAACATTAGAATTTGATCCGTTTTGTGTTTTGTTAAATATCGGACATAGTTGGTTAGTCTGTTCCATTGTTGACTGACCACAAGTAGCCTGCTCTAAAAAAATAAAATAAAAAAAAAGTAATATTTTGGAGAGTTATCACAAAAAAAGGCAATCTGGAAGATCTACGCAATTTAAAGGACCCTGAAGACATTAAGTCATTTAAGATGGCTAGTGTTCTTAAACAAGGGGTCCTGATTATCTGGATGGTCCTTATCCTTGGATGCATGGTGGACATTGGTTGCGGTCTGGAATTTCCTGGAACCGAAGGCCAGTGGACTCGCTTCCCCAAGTGGAACGCATGTTGCGAGAGCGAAATGAGTTTTACCATGAAGACCAAAAGATCAAGTGGACTGGTTATATACTTTGATGACGAGGGGTTTTGTGACTTTTTGGAACTCATTCTCTACGAGGGCAGGTTGAAGTTGAGTTTTTCCATTTTTTGCGCTGAACCAGCTTCTCTCTTGACGGACCTCGCTGTCAATGACAGCAAATGGCATTCGGTAGTGATCAAGAGAAACTTTAAGAACACCACTTTGATCTTAGACAAGGAAAGCAAATGGGTAGAAGTGAAGTCAAAAAGGAGAGATATGACGGTCTTCAGTAGCCTTTTTATAGGTGGGATTCCTCCAGAGCTAAGATCTTCCACTTTAAAACTAACCTTTCCAGCTATTAAAGACCAGAGTCCCTTCGAGGGCTGGATAAGGGATGTCCGGGTCAATTTCTCCGATTCATCTCCTGTATCAAGCCACCTTGTCACTGTGGAGGACACTACAAACCCATGCGACAAAGAACAAGTGTGTCTGAATGGAGGAGTTTGCTCTGTCGTGAACAAAGAAGCCACGTGTGATTGCTCCAAGACTGGCTTCCAAGGAAAAGACTGCAGTGAAGGTAAGAAGACCTATCCTTAAGTCCTAATTGTTCAGTCATATAATCTGTGTACATGACTAAGCAGTTCAAGGGCACTTTGCATGATTGTAGATCTTTTAGTTGTTTTTTTTATTTTTTTAGTTGAAACCCCTTTTTTCCTAGCCAGTCCTTATCTTTGCTTGCTTTTTATTTGAACTAGTTTAGAGTGTTTGTCATTCCGTTGTTATAGGACAATACTGCAAAAAAAAAAAAAAAAAATTAAGCTTTTGCATCTCTCAAAAAAAAAATGGCAGACATATTATAGAAGATGTTAAGTAGGAGGAGTTAAGTCACAGCTTGGGTGTACGTATGCGGCAAATATATATATGGGGATCACTATATTTTCTTGTCCTGGTAAAACTTGACATAAATACAGGGAGGTATTACCTATATAAGTGGGAAATTTTGAATAAAAGCATTTAGGGTATCATTTAAACTAACAGCAGATGGAGAGTATACCTTGAAGCTCCCAAAGCAAAATCTGTAACAGGGACCCATAGCTACCATAGTCCTTGTGTCTTCCTTTGTAGAAGAAGGGCTATTGGGCCTCATCAAGCTTTAGGTCCTGCGGTATGACCGTTACCTTTTCAGTCCCTATACAACAGACCGTCTAACAATTAAGAAACTGTTAAAACTTAAGAGATGTCCATTTCCACTACACACATTTTTGTTGGACACATTTTTGCATGGGCATTACAGTTGCAAATATTGACCTGACCAGGCGTCTGGTGACCCAAACATGCACCCATCAATTTGATTAGTTTGGATTAATAGACTCGTGGTCTGGCAAGGACTCGTGGTAATGATGTGGATGCAAAAAATTTTCCCCGTTATAGTGTAGATGAGTACCTCTTAAGCTGCTTCGTACAATTGTCTTCTATAGTACCTTAGTTGTTAAACTTATTGGTGGCTAAAAAGATAATAGTCACATACAGGGCCTAGAACCAAAGGGAGGCCCAATAGCCTTTCTGCCACATAAGAAGACATTAGTACTATAATGGTAGGTAACCAGCCTCATGTGGAGTTTGCATGTTCTCCCCATGTTTGCATGGGTTTCCTCAGGTAACTCCAGCTTCCTCCTAATTTACAATTTAGATTGTGAGCCTCAATGGGGACAGAGAGTAGTGTGAATAAGAACAATTTGTATACTGCTCTGTGGTATATATTGGCACTTTGAATTAAATAAAAAAATATTACAGAGGCCTTAATAATAGGGAGAGTGTGGATGCGTAGACAGTACAATGAGAAGAAAAACTCAAGAGACCATTGACCATTATACTTATGTCATTGGGATGTTGGGCCTCCTTCTAACCATTGTTATGGACCCCCATGGTTATCTGTGAACAGCAGAATATAGACTTTCTTTTAAAGGGATACTCTGAGAACCACAACTTATCTCTTATCTCCTCATACCTGATCTCCTGTTCCTGATACCCTTAAGTGCTCTGGCTCCCAACCTCCAGAAGTAATAGCCCGCTCAGCAAATCACCGGCGCATCTCAGAGGGTGGGGGCCGGAGCTCTCAAAGGAAAAGCTACTGAATGGTAAGATTAGCGCAAATGTTGGGTCGTTACAGGAGATCACATTGGGCAACAGACTCCTTTAGATAGGGGATAACTTGCATTCACTAGAATACCCCTTTGAAGCAGTCTATTTTCTGGTAATGGATAGAGCACAGACTGCCATAAAACAGCTTGGTCTACAGGGTGAATACTACAGGGTAAACAATTTCCCTACACTTCCCTGTTCCATTCTCTTAACTTCTTGCTTGTTAAGTGTCTACAAAAAAATATTATACAGTATTTCATTGTTGCATTTTATTATTTAGTATTTTATACTATTCTATGTAGTGGTTAAAGACGTGAAAATAATCTGTTCAAAACAGATGCCATTATGCATGGTAATACTTTACAAATTATAATGGAGACCACTTTGGCATATGGCATCAATTTTGAGACTACTGGCCTAGACAGCTTTACTTCACCAGAAGCCAATCCTTTTCTAGTCATCCCTTTTTAATTGAAGTTGGTAAATGCAGTTTGTATTACCATTGGAGATTCCCTTTAACAAAACTTTATAAAACATGGCAACAAATGTATACCGTTACCTTAGACATCCCTTCGTTTATCCCATCATTGTTGTCCTTTCAAAACGTTCCCGAAAGAAACAATCAAACTTTTTTCAATTGGAATTTTAGTAGTTTTTCCTCAAAAATTTCAAATCATTTAAATAGGCTAATATTCACAAGTAAGTAAATAAGCATTTGTGCTATTTGTGTTCCTTTAACTCTAGAAATTTATTTTATGGTTTTCACACGTTGTGTATTTTGGGAAAATGCCCAATGCAGTTTTGATGCTGCTTTTTGAGAGAAAGCCAGAAGTAGATCAAGAATTGGAAGGATGTATATTTCTTACTGGACCCACTTCTGGTTTTGGATTTAAAAAAACTGCAAGGGCCTTTTAAAAAAAATGCTTTGTGTGAAATTACCCTAATACAGGTTCTTGTTGTAGTCCTACTCCATAGAGAGTTTAAAAGCCTGAGCTGGCTGGATTGAATGCCTTTTTTCATACTATAGCTTTATTATTCTGGATGCACAGGTGACCACAGGGGTAAAATGTATGGATAGTCCTCATTGATTTGTGGATTTTTGGGATTGAGTTATAAATTAACTTACATTTTATAAAGGCCTTAAATGGGTATTCCAGGAATTTTCTTTATTTGACAATGCTACAGGGGCTGTAACATTAGTGTAGTTCATAATATAGTGTCTGGACCTGTGTGTGATGGTTTTCTAACAATTCTTATGTGATTTTCACCCCAATATTTATTTTTAACAGCGTACAAAATTACTGTTGTCTCCCAGCTTGCAATGTGGCCGAGACCTGACTCACAAGTCAGCTGATGACAGGGAGCCTGTCTGCTTCAATGGGTGGAGCGATCGCTTGGTGGGAGAGAGATCAATCTGTAACTAATGCAACAGCTGTAGGCACCCAGATTGAAAACCGCAGGTCTTTTAATGGATTCTGCTCATTAATGTTTCAATGGGTGGGGTGGATGATGTGTGGGAGGGAGGAAAATGGAATTGTTGAATTTGTAGTCAAAAAAAGAAAAGTCAAACAGAAAATACCAGTTCACAAAAAGCTAGCCACAGTGTTATGGTAATTTCACAACATTTAGCCTCAAGACAAACGCAGATCCTTCCTAATCATGTCCATTACTGTCTGCCAGGTACGCACTAAAATCCCCTTATGGTGGATAACCCTTTTAATATGCTCAATAAAACATTTGTAGATCTCCTGGGCCTTTTACACTTGTGGTGATACGATCAAGTCATGTTTAATAAAATAGTTACCAAAATTTTTTAGCACTGTTTTGGCGCTAGCAAAACAGATTTGGGCCAGATCATCATTAGACTCAAATATGTGGCTCTCCAACTCTAGTCACTACATTGTGCGATGATCAAAAATTATCCTGTTGTCCCAACACAAAAAGGTCACAATTTTTTTTTATGTTTTTGTTATAGCCTGTACTCATTATGGATTGTTTGCATGTTTTATGCTAGAATGAGCACAGAAAAACAATACTTAGTTAGAAAAGTAGTAGTAGGCAAAACCAGCATTAACCCGATAACGACCATGGACGTGTATGCTCGTCCAATGGCCGTTAACGGGGTTTGACGCGGGCTCCCGACTTGAGCCCGCGTCATACCGGCTGGGCCCCAGCTGATTTCTGTAGCTTGGGGCCGGCTATTAACCCTTTAGGTCAAAGTTGACATCGGTGTCTAAAGGTGCCTGTTTCCCGTCCCTGGTGGTCCAGGGATCGCGGGGGGGGGGTAATCCACTACTGAAGTAGCCTGAGGGCTTACCTCTCCTGCTGCGGCGGCTCCGGTGCTCAGAATGATAAAGCCTGGCCGGGCCAGGCTTTTTCAATCGAGTGCAAAGCACACAGATCAATGGGATTGTATGTAATCCCATTGATCTGTATGAAGAATCAAATGATTCCTCCTAAAAGTCCCCTAAGGGGACTAAAAGTATAAAAAAAAGTTTAAAAACACACACATTAACCCCACCCTTATTAAAAGTTTGAATCACCCTTCTTTTCCCAAATTCCATATAAGTGTATGTACAATATTCGTGTGGCCTGGATTGGAGACTGATCAAGATATATGAATAGATAGATTAGAACAAGATGATGGTTATTGGTAGTGATTATATCACTATAGATATGTATGTTAATGGATTGAAGGGATAAAATTGTTGGGACATGATTGAGCAGGAAAGGTAATCATGCCCACCCTATTGACTATATCCCCCCAATATGTCTTTAGCTGTATGCTACACAGGAAGCTGTATTTCTTTCTGGAGTTCGAGAACTTCGTGGCACCAGTGGATTTGAAAAATTATTTTAATAGTTATTTAATAGCTATTATTTAATAGTAGTCATAGTTGTGATGGCAGAAGATTTGAAGGCACAAGTTACTTTTTGTATTTATGTTTCCATTCTGTGGCTTGATACTACTGAAGATTTTTGAAAACATAAACATAGAGTTATATTTGATATCCAAGCAATGTCCTTATAGAGATGTCCCTTCTGCAACCAGCTTTTGGCTGCTATTGTGACATTGATCTAGATGACATGTCAACAGTCTATGGTGACATCATGAAATGTTAGGGGGACCCTGGAAACGGGAGAACCAGAATACTACAGAATTTTACATTTATTAAATTTTTAGTGGTTTTGAAAAACACTTTTAATCTAATTCTTTTAAATCCTCTTACACAGCTTGCATCAACCTCTTATATTTCTAGGGTACTCCCCTGGAAAACATTTTTTTTTTTTCAAATCAACTGGTGCCAGAAATTAAACAGATTTATAAACTACTTCTATTTAAAAATCTTAATCCTTTAAATACTTATCAGCTGCTGTAGGCTCCAAAGGAAGTTATTTTCTTTTTACATTTCTTTTCTGTCTGACCACAGTGCTCTCTGCTGACACCTCTGTCCATTTTAGGAACTGTCCAGAGCAGAATAGGTTTGCTATGGGGATTTGCTCCTACTCTGGACAGTTCCTAATATGGACAGAGGTGTCAGCAGAGAGCACTGTGGTCAGACAGAAGAGACATTCAAAAAGAAAATAACTTACAGTGGAGCATACAGCAGCTAATAAGTACTGGAATAATTCCAATTTTTATGTAGAAGTAATTTACAAATCTGTTTAACTTGCTGGCACCAGTTGATATATAAAAAATATGTTTTTCAGTGGAGTACCCCTTTAAACCTACTACATCATAGTCTACTAAGTATCTGCTTCTTTATGTTGAACATCTTATATGCTGTTTAGGAAATTTCCCTTCTGGGAAAGAGGATTCCCCAACCCCTGTTTGTGACAGCAAGAGGTTGCCAGGAAGCCAAAAAACAGGCAAGCTGGCTGTTTGTCTAACTCTCATTGTCTTTAAAGGGGCATTCCAGGCCAAAACTTTTTTTTATATATCAACTGGCTCTGGAAAGGTAAACAGATTTGTAAATTACTTCTATTAAAAAATCTTAATCCTTCCAATAGTTATTAGCTTCTGAAGTTGAGTTGTTGTTTCTGTCTAACTGCTCTCTGATGACTCACGTCCCGGGAGCTGTGCAGTTCCTATGGGGATATTCTCCCATCATCAACATCATCATTGAGCAGTTAGACAGAAAACTTCAGAAGCTAATAACTATTGGAAGGATTATCATTTTTTAATAGAAGTAATTTACAAATCTGTTTAAATTTCCAGAGCCAGTTGATATATATAAAAAAAGGTTTTGCCTGGAATACCCCTTTAATGACTGTTGCATAAATAGTGTAGTATCAGCAGCTACTCTGTTTGCATAACTCCGCTCTTTGGAGTTCCATCAGCAATCCGGCCAGAAGGACAGTAGTTTAGTGGAGAAAAAAATTAGTGCACGCTCTATTTTTTTCTCCGCTAAAATCTTGTAAAATTACCGGGTCACCGAAGGACCCCATGCAAGCGAATGGGGGCCGTCGGGACCTGGCAGTAGCCATTTGCATCCGGCCTATATCAGGGTCCAATTGGCTGGAAAAAAAAAATGCAAATGGCCGTGTGAACCTAGCCTTACAGGAATAGCTTAGCTAAATCTACCTACACTGTTTATACCACTCCAAGTCAACGAGAGTAACTTAAATTGCGTAAAATAGCCAGCTCAGCAGTTTTCAGTTTCTCAATCACCTCGAGTGGTCACAAGCAGGCAAGCAGGGACCATGGAGCCCTTGATCTCAAGATTAGTGCAGGTCTCAGAGGTGGGACCTCCATCTAGAGGATATTTATGGCATATCCTATGCATATTCCATAAATGTCCATATGGAGATACTTCTTTTATAAATTATATCTTTGAAATGTACTTTATTTTTTAATAAAATTTGGACTAAAGGATAATTTGTCATCCAACTATAAATACATAAATGAAAATCATTGTAATATACAGTTAGTAGGGTTCAGAATAAAGTTTACTCACTTTAAGTTAACCACTGCAGATTGTACTAATTTAGAAGTATTATAAAGCCTTGTTCATACAGCTCTGTACAGTTCTGCATTTTTACACTTTTCCTAATTTTTTTGCTTCCAATATCAGTTCGAAACATTTAACACATTTCACACAAGACTGCTTAGTATTGGCAAGGTCCAATAGATAAAGCTCAAATAGCATAGGCCTGTTGTGGAAATATTCAGTAAGAGAGATAGAAATGAGCAAATAGATTTGGAATAAATAGAATTTGTTCCAAATATTACAAAAAAATGTATTTATCTGAATCCGATTTTTAAGGTGATTCACTTAGGCTAGGTTCAGACTAGGGAATTTCCGTCTGCAATTCCGCTTTGAAATTGGAGGCGGAAATTCTGCTTGCTAAAATGTATAGTGTAGTGAATGGGTTTCCGTTCACAAATTCACACTTTGGAATTTGTAAAGCGGAATTTGTGAACGGAAAATCCGCTTGGAAATTTCCGCCTGAAGAATGGCGTTGATCTTTCTTCAGGTGTAAATCCGCGCGGAACACATTGCAGTCTATTGGAGACTGCAGTGTCCGCGCAATCCTATTGCCGACTGATTCAGTCAGCGCTGGCCGCACTCGGAATCTCCGGGCGGACATTTTCTGCCCAGAGATTCCGTAGTCTGCACCTAGCCTTAATGTAAATCAGTACAGGAGCAGGGACTCCTGTAAAAGACGGGATTCCCTGCTTCTCTACTCACTGAGCAGGTAGGCATGCATTGTATGTGTTCCTACTCAGTTCACATTCACTAGGATGTTTGCAGGGCACCCGACTTAGCAAATATTCTAGCCTACTCAGAGATAAGTGATACGGCTATATGCATTGTCACTTACAATCTACATTCAATGGGCAGGGCATTCTGCATCCGGTCCGGCAAATGTGATCGGAACAGCAAGGCATAAAGTATAGCCCTTCCTTTTCAGTAAGCACAGAAGCAGGGACTCCTGCCCTTGACATTTCCCTTACTGATTTGCTGAAGTGAATCCCCAAAAGTGTGAGTTATATTCAATTTTTTTTGTAAAATTTAAATTTGTTCCAAATCTGTTTGCTCATTCAGTATTTGCCTCCCTGCTCGGTGCTTCGTTGCCATGGCATTCCCAGCATAGAGTGCCACACTAAGGCCATCTGGCCATGCTGGGAGTTGTAGTTTTGCAACAGCTGGAGGCACACTCATTGGAAAACACTGATCTAAAAAAATTTAATTTATTACACTTTATTTTTACTGTTTATATGTGAAACCTGATTTCAATCAAGCTTGTTGAAAATAAATAAATACATTTTAAAAGATATATTTCATATTTTTCGGTAATTTGCTTCACCGGCTAACAAATTTGCTTTAAAAATAATGTTCTAGCCTCGTTCCTGGCAGAAATCAATATCTGTGAAATATTTAGCTGTAATTGGAAATAGCTGTTTGTTATGAATGCCAATAATGCTGCACTTGTGTTTTGAGGACATGAATGATTAATACATGTGTGAAGAGTCATTAGAATTAGCTTGTGGTCTCACCCCCTATGTTCTCAAGACTGATCTCTAATGACATTTGTTACGACGAGCGGAAGAAAAAAAACATATGGCATAAACACTGCGGATTGCATATTTAACCCCTTAACGACCATGGACGTGCATACTCGTCCATGTGCCGTAAAGCAGATATGGCGCGGTCTCCCGACCGCCGGCCGGCCCCCAGCTGGTTCCTGAATATATATATATATATATATATATATATATATACACACACACACACACACACACACACACACACACACACACACATATATATATATATATATATATATATAAACAATTTTTGTTATACGTTTTGGCTGTTGCAAAACTAGTTTCTGTTCAGTTAAAAACCACAATTATTATATTTTAGTACTTAAATTCAGCCACCTTGTACTAGGAAAGCAATAATTCTCCAATGCCCCTACTTGATTTCATTCAGACATTAGCGGGGAGCCTGAAGAGCTCTGATCTTTCATACTTTTTTAAAACAGTTATAATATACATCTGAGAAACAATTAACCTTTGGT
The DNA here is from genome assembly GCF_029499605.1 of Hyla sarda. Taxonomy (NCBI): domain Eukaryota; kingdom Metazoa; phylum Chordata; class Amphibia; order Anura; family Hylidae; genus Hyla; species Hyla sarda. The sequence continues at coordinate 394,977,293 of NC_079191.1, forward strand.
GCTGCAGAGAATCCGGCTAAATTAAATTCTCTATTTCCATCACGAAACAGAAAACGATATAGCAATAATGAGTCACACAAGGCTTTGTTATCAGCTGTAGGATATGGATAAAAATGGGATTATGTTCAATTAAAGGGGTTGCCTGGGCCACAAAGCCCAAATGTATAGTGTTCTACACCGGCCTGCTAAGGCACTGTCCTAAGAAGGCATTCTCCAGAAAAAAATGGTGGGCACTCATAAACAAAATAAGCAAGAATGCAACTTACATTTTTACAGTTTTTGACAATATTTTGATGTTACCATATTATTCTTTTTCTATCATTTGATCATCTTTATTTTTTTATTTTTATGTATTATAGTAGTGTCTGTTTTACTGATTTGTTATATTTGTTTTATGGCTAATAAAACAACCGTGTGGTTCTGGGATTTTTTCACACCGTTCTTGTGATAATTTTGACACCACGGGGTGAGATCTTGCATGGAGCCACAGATCAAGGGAGATTACCAGTTGTCTTGTATGTCTTCCATTTTCTAATAATTGCTCCCACAGTTGATTTCTTCAGACCAAGTTGCTTGCCTATTGCAGATTCAGTCTTCCCAGTCTGGTACAGGTCTACAATTTTGTTTCTGGTGTCCTTCGACAGCTCTTTGGTCTTGGTCATAGTGGAGTTTGGAGTGTGACTGTTTGAGGTTGTGAACAGGTGTCTTTTATACTGATAACAAGTTCAAACAGATGCCTTTAATACAGGTAACGAGTGGAGGAAAGAGGAGACTCTTAAAGAAGAAGTTACAGGTCTGTGAGAGCCAGAAATCTTGCTTATTTGTAGGTGACCGAATGCTTATTTTCCACCATAATTTGCAAATAAATTCGTAAAAAATTAGACAATGTGATTTTATGGATTTTTTTTCCCCTCAATATGTCTCTCATAGTTGAGGTATACCTATGATGAAAATTACAGGCCTCTCATCTTTTTAAGTAGCAGAACTTGCACAATTGGTGGTTGACTAAATACTTTTTTGCCCCACTGTATATGTAGCATGAATACAGTAACATTAGTGGCAGGATACAGAACCTAACATAAACCAGATAGGTATACAAAGGAAGTATAATCCTTTTAATAGGACAGTAAATTACCATAAAAAACGAAGAAGATTGAGGGCTTATTTTGTGCACCAGGATTGTTGGTTTTTATCGGTACCACCTAATTTTTATTACATTTTTTTCTGTGATCACAAATCAGCAATTATTACACTGTTCAACATTGGGACCATTAATATTATATTTAAATATTTAAGACATTTCCAAATGCAGCTATACAAAATATTTATTTGAGTTTTTTTAAATATTTTTGTATTTATAAAATGGGAAAGGTAGGTGATTAAATTGTTTATCTGGGGAGAGGCTTTTAGATCTGCTTGAAACCAGGATTTTTTTCCCCTTACTTTGGGCAAATTGTCCCTCAGTCTAAGTTCACACAGCATAAAATGATTCTGATGATAAAGATTGTGTCTGCCTCCTTCTCCTTTCTGCCATATTTTAGCAGTTCTTCCAAACTGCTCAAAGTTCTGACCGGATCTAGGTTCTACCTATTGCGGTTTCGCTAATCTCTTATTATCTGTAATAATGTCATGCTATTTGTTTGAGTCAACTAAACTTACTATGTAGATATATTTTGTGTAGTTTTAATGTGCCCAAATTTCTACTAGATCCAGTCAAGGAAAATAACGCTTTGACTTTTAGAATTGTGTATATCAGTATAATCTGTACTAGCAGCTCTTTAGCTAAATATTAAAAAAAGTTATATTTATTCAGATCCCCATGTCCCACTGTTCACACAGTGTAAATGATTATGATGATAAAGATGGTGTCTTTTCACATTTAGGAGGAGCTACAGGTCTGTTCCATGACAAAACTTCATTGGTAGTTCTCTTGGTTTATTATATTATATTTTTCCATGACTAACTAGTGTTTTTATATGTATTGGTATTTTTTTTTAATTATTTTAATATTCCTATATTATTATTATTTCAATTGGCAGGAAGTTTGACTGACTATATGAGTAATAAACTCTTCTGAAAACCCCCCTCGACCCTCAAAATACTTAAATTAACATATTACTAATTATCAAAATGCCTTGCAAAGAAGTGTTAGATAATAATCTCTGTCATTACTCATTGTGTTAATTAGAATTTACTATTGTGTTTAATTGGAATAGATGAGATTCCTTTTAACCCAGTTTTAATTGAAATATTTAAATTAAAAATGTAATTTTGGGAGTCTGTATTATATGTGTAATTAAAAGCTAAAAATGGAAGAAAAGTTAGATAGATAGATAGATAGATAGATAGAGCATGTGCCAACTAGATGATAGATAGATCATGTGTCAACTAGATGATAAATAGGTAAATAAATAAACAAATACAGTAAACAGAAAGACAAATAAATCATGTGCCAACTTGAAGATTGTTACCTGCCGGTGTCTATATGCATACAGAAGTATCGAAAGAAGCAATGGCCTTCTCCAAGTTGTCCATTTCCCTTTTTGGTAGTAGCAACATGTTTTGGGCCGGGAGAGTAAATAAGCAATGGCTTGTTACAAGTTGTGAAAAATTATGGAAATATTTGGAGTGTAGCAACAGGATAAATGTCCTAGTGCACAAAAGTGACACAAAAAATATTAATCCTTCCAATAGTTATTAGCTTCTGAAGTTGAGTTGCTGCTTTCTGTCTAACTGCTTTCTGATGACTCACTTCCCGGGAGCTGTCCAGCTCCTATGGGGATATTCTCCCATCATGCAAGGGATATTCTCCCATCATGCACAGCTCCCGTGATGTGACATCATCATTGAGCAGTTAGACAGAAAACTTCAGAAGCTAATAACTATTGGAAGGATTAAGATTTTTTTAATAGAAGTAATATACAAATCTATTTAACTTTCCGGAGCCAGTTGATATATAAAAAAAAGTTTTTGCCTGGAATACCCCTTTAACTTCCATAAAAAAATAAAAAAAAAAGTTGTACTGACAGACAAGATATAGAAAGCTTTCTGCTACTTTACTACATTAGATTTGTGTCATCCAACTCCTATCTGTGTTGTTTAAAGCTTAGGGTCCCTCACAGAGATCTTCACCTAAAACTTGCTATATTTTAATAACTTCTGAACCTATGTGCCATCACCCCTATCCTGCCTCCTAATTGGCTGGGAGAGCTGTTTGAAATATATTATGGGATTCCCATTATAATCTGTACTAGCAGCTCTTTAGCCAAACATTAAAAATGTTATAATTTTTCAGAACCCCATGCCCCATGTCTCGATTGTATACAGTAGAAGGTGAGAACCTCCCATGCGTTCTAGGCTATTGCCCCTTTTACCCTTACTACCATATCCAACCCCAGTTACATTAACATTAGTAGCTCAAGTATTAGTCTAAATATAACTTCCTTACGTCTTGAAGATGATTATTGTGGTTTAGACACGCCATACATTTAGTCTTGAAGTAATATTCCGGACATGTCTTTTTCTCATCTAAGATCCAATTTTTCTTAACTGACAGCATAGTGTGTTATTTTGTCTCCCAAAAAAATGGATTGTCTTTTTTTTCGGCGTCAGATACAAGACTTGTTCATTAATCAGTTATCAGGGATTTTAGCTGAAATGGTGTTGTGAATCCCATTCTCCCACAAGAGACTAAGTGCATTGCCTCAACCAGACTAGGAGAAAGACCCAAGCCATTAATCTGAGTTTGTATTCTAGCTCAACAAAAAAAAGCTCTATCCTTACAACCTAATGGATATGGTTTATACATTTATTTCATCTGACAGCAACATGTATTTATGGTCATTCCTATATGTCTATTGAAAGCCATATGCGTATAGCTTGGAGTAGAAATGAGTAAAATGATTCTAAATAAATGCAATTCATTCCAAACAGCCTCAAAAACTTGTATTTCTGCTAATTACATTTTTGGGGGATTTGACTTGGACAAATTGCTCATATTTGCATGGTGTGCTATTCCATTGGCACAGCCTACCATAGTAATGAGGAAGTAGAAACTCCTATCAAAGATCCCTGCTTCTGTACTGTACACTGAGTAGCCATACAGTATGGTATATGAGTATGACGTCTGACTAACGGAATTTAGTAAGTGAGCTGTGATTCTTACATACAAACATAGAGCACCAGAGAAAGGACATTATAAGAGCAGGGGATCCACTCATAAGAGTTCTTGCCCCTAGAGATGAGCAAATCTGAATTAAATCAAATCATACCATCAAATTTAGTCCATTTGAACTACAAACAACTTTCTGAATTTTACTAATCTTTAGCTGCAAATTTTAAGACCACTATCAGTCACAGACTTAAAGGAGTACTCCGTTGGAATTATTTTTTAATTTTAAATCAACTGGTGCCAGAAAGTTAAACAGATTTGTAAATGACTTCTATTAAAAAATATTAATCCTTCCAGTACTTATGAGCTGCTGTATATTCAAGAGAAAGTTGTGGAGTACTTTTCAGTCTGACCACAGTGCTCTCTGCTTACACCTCTGTCCATGTCAGGAACTGTCCAGAGCAGGAGAGGTTTGCTATTGGGATTTGCTCCTGACATGGACAGAGGTGGTAGCAGAGAGCACTGTGGTCAGACAGGAAAGAAAAACTCAACTGAGCCAGTGGATATGGAAGAAAAAAAATGTTTTCCACCGGAGTACTGCTTTAACTGAAAGTGAATGTGTCCAGGAGCCCATAAGGAGGCTATATTGTAAACACACACACACACACACACACACACACACACACACACACACACATATATATATATATATATATATATATATATATATATATGTGTGTGTGTGTGTGTGTGTGTATGTGTGTGTGTGTGTGTGTGTGTGTGCATTTTGGCATAATGTGGAAAATTCTATGCACTTATGGATATTAATGTTTATTGGAATTTTGATTGAAAGCTTATCATTTTTGGATGTCATCAGTAAAGGGAATTCAAATAAATAACAATGGCCAGAAATAGTGTAGAAATAGTTTATGATTTTACACTGACAGGTGGCAAGTCTTGAAAGATGAGTCAGACAGATTAACCTCTTCAGGACATAGGGCGTATGGATACGCCCTGAATCCCGAGTCCTTAAGGACCGAGGGCGTATCCATACGCCCGTGGGAATTCCGGCCCCCACCGCTAGCCGGTTGGGGACCGGAGCCGGATGCCTGCTGAAATCGTTCAGCAGGCATCCCGGCATATCGCCCAGGGGGGTCATTATGCCCCCCCATGTCGGCGATCGCCGCAGATCGCTGGACAATTCAGTCCAGCGATCTGCGGCGATTCCGGGTCAATCGGGTCTCCGGTGACCCAGTAACCCGGAGCCTGCAGGGGTGAGGTGGCACTGGTGCCACCTCACGATCGCCCTGATTCGTCGGCCGGATTACCGGCCGACCAATCAGGGTGCCTGCTGCGGGTGTCACTCCCGCACCCGCTCCGCCCCTCTTCCGGAGGACGTGAGCGGGTGCGGGAAGACGACCCCCGGTGCTGGGGACCCCGATCCCCGGCGCCCCTGTTGGGATCGGGGCCCCAGGAGCAGCTGCGGCGGCGGGACTGACCTGCAGCGTCTGGATCGTTGGAGGTGAGTGACAGCCTCCTGCTGTTGCTTAGCAACAGCTCCCAGCATGCAAAAAGGGCATGCTGGGAGCTGTAGTTATGCAACAGCAGGAGGCAGACCACCACAACTCCCAGCATTCCCTTATGGGCATGCTGGGACTTATGGTTTTGCAACAGCTGGAGGCACATTCTTTCTATGGAAAAGTGTACCTTCAGCTGTTGTATAACTACAACTCCCAGCTTGCACAAACAGCTAAAGTGCATGCTGGGAGTTGTAGTGGTGCATCTGGTGGTTGCATAACTACAACTCCCAGCATGCCCGTTGGCTGTCGGTGACTGCTGAGAGTTGTAGTTTTGCAACAGCTGAAGGCACACTGGTTGTGAAACTCAGAGTTTTTTTTTACCTAACTCAGTGTTTCACGACCGGTGTGCCTCCAGCTGTTGCAAACTACAACTCTCAGCAGTCACCGTACACCATGCACCGTACATGCTGGGAGTTGTAGTTTTGCAACAGCTGGAGGCACACTGGTTGTGAAACACTGAGTTAGGTCACAAACTCAGTGATACATAACCAGTGTGCCTACAGTTGTTGCAAAACTGCAACTCTCAGCAGTCACCGACAGCCAACGGGCATGCTGGGAGTTGTAGTTATGCAACAGCTGGATGTCCCCCCCAATGTGAACGTACAGGGTACACTCACATGGGCGGAGGATTACAGTAAGTATCCGGCTGCAAATTTGAGCTGCCGCAAACTTTCTGCTGCAGCTCAAATTGCCAGCGAGAAACTACTGTGAACCCCCGCCCGTGCGACTGTACCCTAAAAACACTACACTACACTAACACAAAAAATAAAATAAAAAGCAAAAAACACTACATATACACATACCCCTACACAGCCCCCCTCCCCTCCCCAATAAAAATGAAAAACGTCTGGTACACCACTGTTTCCAGAACGGAGCCTCCAGCTGTTGCAAAACAACAACTCCCAGTATTGTCAGACAGCCGTTGACTGTCCAGGCATGCTGGGAGTTTTGCAACAGCTGGAGGCACCCTGTTTGGGAATCACTGGCGTAGAATACCCCTATGTCCACCCCTATGCAATCCCTAATTTAGGCCTCAAATGCGCATGGCGCTCTCACTTTGGAGCCCTGTCGTATTTCAAGGCAACAGTTTAGGGTCACATATGGGGTATCGCCGTACTCGGGAGAAATTGTGTTACAAATTTTGGGGGGTATTTTCTGCTTTTACCCTTTTTAAAAATGTAAAATGTTTGGGAAAACAAGCATTTTAGGTAAAAAAAAAAAAATTTTTTTACATATGCAAAAGTCGTGAAACACCTGTGGGGTATAAAGGTTCACTTAACCCCTTGTTACGTTCCCCGAGGGGTCTAGTTTCCAAAATGGTATGCCATGTGTTTTTTTTTTGCTATCCTGGCACCATAGGGGCTTCCTAAATGTGGCATGCCCCCAGAGCAAAATTTGCGTTCAAAAAGCCAAATGTGACTCCTTCTCTTCTGAGACCTGTAGTGCGCCAGCAGAGCACTTTTCACCCCCATATGGGGTGTTTTCTGAATCGGGAGAAATTGGGCTTCAAATTTTTAGGGGTATTTTCTGCTATTACCCTTTTTAAAAATAATTTTTTTTGGGAAAACAAGCATTTTAGGTAAAATTTGTTATTTATTTTTTACATTTGCAAAAGTCGTGAAACACCTGTGGGGTATTAAGGTTCACTTTATCCCATGTTACATTCCCCGAGGGGTCTAGTTTCCAAAATGGTATGCCATGTGTTTTTTTTTTGCTGTTCTGGCACCATAAGGGCTTCCTAAAGGTAACATGCCCCCCAAAAACCATTTCAGAAAAACGTACTCTCCAAAATCCCCTTGTCGCTCCTTCCCTTCTGAGCCCTCTACTGCGCCCGCCGAACACTTTACATAGACATATGAGGTATGTGCTTACTCGAGAGAAATTGGGCTACAAATACAAGTAAAAATTTTGTCCTTTTACCCCTTGTAAAAATTCAAAAATTGGGTCTACAAGAACATGTGAGTGTAAAAAATGAAGATTGTGAATTTTCTCCTTCACTTTGCTGCTATTCGTGTGAAACACCTAAAGGGTTAAAACGCTGACTGAATGTCATTTTGAATACTTTGGGGGGTGTAGTTTTTATAATGGGGTCATTTATGGGGTATTTCTAATATGAAGACCCTTCAAATCCACTTCAAACCTGAACTGGTCCCTGAAAAATACTGAGTTTGAAAATTTTGTGAAAAATCGGAAAATTGCTGCTGACCGTTGAAGCCCTCTGGTGTCTTCCAAAAGTAAAAACTCATCAATTTTATGATGCAAATATAAAGTAGACATATTGTATATGTGAACCAAAAAAAAATGTATTCGTAATATCCATTTTCCTTACAAGCAGAAAGCTTCAAAGTTAGAAAAATGCTAAATTTTCAAATTTTTCATCAAATTTACGGATTTTTCACCAAAAAAGGATGCAAGTATCGACAAAAATTTACCACTATGTTAAAGTAGAATATGTCACGAAAAAACAATCTCGGAATCAGAATGATAACTAAAAGCATTCCAGAGTTATTAATGTTTAAAGTGACAGTGGTCAGATGTGCAAAAAACGCTCCGGTCCTTAAGGCCAAAATAGGCTCCGTCCTGAAGGGGTTAAGCAGAACTGTGTTGATCAGAAGCAATAGAGCTCTATCTTTTCATTATTGTAATATGTCATTGTAATATGAATATTTTGTTATATTTTTACATAGGACTGCAGGTACACCTACTGTGTTTTCTAATGTATATACTCAAACAGTTAAAAACATTTATTGACAAAATAGACACATTTTTAAATTTATTTAAAAATTCCCCCATCACATCCAGTATATAGAAATATATTCTTAAGTTACCCCATATGTACAACAATCAATAGCATTCTAAAATAAATAAATAAAAATAATTATAACAACAATAAAAATAATAATTATTATTATATGAATAATAAAAAAGTATTAATAAAAATGTCTATGAAGTGTCCTGTTTTTACATTTTTATTTACAGTAATATGAGAAACCAAAGAAATTACTTTCATTGATCTGTACATTCCTTGATGTGCTATCCCTTTTGTACTATAAATAATGAGATAGACAAGACCATGGAGAACTGAGAGCTGCAGAACCTACCCTATGCAGTACATTGCAAAAAAAAAAATGAAGAAAAAAATAAAAAAAAATATTAAAATAAATAGTTCTCCACCTATCTCTTCTTTTATAATAATAAAAGACTACATTATAATAAATCAGTAGTAAATATTTACTCTGTAAAATGAATCCACCAAACTTCAATTTGATTGTCCTTTTCCATGTGTATGTGAAATGGAAAGTAATAATGATTCAAAATCATTCATTCCTTCCTTTCATTCCTCCTTCCTTTCTTCTTTTCCCTTCCTTCCTTCCATCCATCCTTCCTGTCCTCTTTTTTCTTGCTTCCTTCCATCTACCCTGTAATCTTATTCCTTCCTTTCTTCTTCCCTTCCTTCCTTCACCTCCGACTCTCCTTCCTCCTTTCTCCTTTTCCTTTCCTACCCTCCCTTGATTTTCCTTCCTTCCTTTTTTCATTCCTTTATTTCTTTCCTTTGCCTTCCTCTTCTCTCTCTCTCTCTCTCTCTCTCTCTCTCTCCTTCTGTCCTTCCTGTCTCCATTTCCTTTCCTCCCTCCTCCCTTCTTTCTTTCTTCTTTATGTTTCCTTACCTAGCTATTCTCTTGCTTTTTCCCTCCCACCTTCCCCCTTTTCCCTTCCCTCTATCTATCTATGTTATCTATCTATCCCATCTTGACTATAGGCAAACCATCAAAACTCAATGCACAGAATTCACTGACAAATTTCGTTCTGTTACTTGTGTGTATATATAAGAGAGGGCTCCCATAGCAAAAAAAAATCCACTGTGTCTCCTTTGTGGTGTAAAAATGTGTTCTTGAGAATTGAAGGATCTTGAGTTTGCTTTCCCTCAAATATGTCTCATGACTCTTGGACCTCTCCTCTAATCCTTTATCTTGTACAGGTTCTTTCCACCATTTTGGAAGGGGACTTGACTTCCACTTTCCAAATATCCTATAAAAACCAAATGGGCTCTCTTTTGGTATTTAAGCCCTTATGTGAATATGTATTCTTGCAATAAAATGCACATAAAAAATGATGTAGAACCAAAGAGGTTATCACTCCCCGGTCCATCTAGAGCTTTGCTTCTGTTTCTTTGCACTTTGTCCTAAATGAACAGCTGGTGAGCTATAGACTAGCCAGAAAAACAAGCTGGAATGGTAACAGGCAGAACGGTTGACATACAGACGCATTCATTGTTAGGCAGCTGTGATGGACGCCACTTCCCAAACTGTCATAAACGGAAAAAACTTTGTAAGTTAAATGATATAGCAGCTGTGAAAATTGGGACGTTTCACGGCGATAACTTCAGAAATAAGACCTCTCCTTGGGAATTGTGTACATTTGGTTTTGAATCAATTTACTAATGTGAAAATGATCTGAACTGAGTTCACAGAATGGGAAAAAGTAGTGTGAATCTTTTATACGAAGCTGATGTCTTACACCACTATGGTTTCTATGTCTTTCCTCTTCTGATCATGTGGGGTTTTAGCAGTTAGATCTTTTATACATAATTTACTTTATTTACACATAAGAAAATGTTCTGCCATGTTTTCCCATAGTAAAAGTGTAAGATGGTATGTAAACTCTTAAAGGAGCCCGACATCAAAAAATGAAATGATAAAATGTGCTTGTATATCAATAATCAATTCATTTATTATCAATTTATTGACCATCATCAAATTGACCAAGCCCATTCATTATGTCTACTAGGGAGTTGGGGGGCACGTGAGCTTGAGTTTGCTGTGAATCCCAGATATGGGACCAGTAGCTATCAGACATTTATATAATATAGCGCTGCGGAATCTGTAGGCGCTATATAAATAACATTATTATTATTATTATTATTAATATCCTGTTGAATATCTTTTTACCTTGAGTCTGCTTGATACTAAAGGTGCCCAATAGCACAATGCCTCTAAATTCTTTCAAGCAAACCCTTCATCAATACCTGTACATCATCAGGTAGTAATAAACAGTAGCACCCGTATGCTCATTTTATGCAGCATGTAAAGTCCAAAAGTGGGGAGAAATCTAGTATCTGATAAGATCTGCATGTCAAATACAAGAACTGTCAATAAGGTGTTTGCCCCTTCATGCAGCCAGAAAAATGAACCAGATGCTTGGAAATCATTAAAATTATGGGGGAGACAACTGAACCAACATAAGAAGTCTTTTAGGTCAGGCAATGCTCCCTGGGAAAAAGTATGCAAAGTAGCTGTCCTCCAGAAGGAAAAGCACTAACTCTCTAGTGCCACCTATTAAAGGTTACTTCATTGTAAATTAATGCTTAAAGGGGTACTTCGCCCCTATCCTTTGGATAGGGGATAAGATGTCTGATCACTGGGTGTTTGGCTGCTGGGACTCCTGGCGATCTCCAGGCTGGCAACGTGGCGTTCTGAACAAAGAAGCTTCTCCTATAGACATGAATGGAGGGGACAGCTGTGTTTGCCTTTCATCCAGCATGGAGCAGAGTTCGCCACGCTGAAGATCACAGGGGTCCCAGCGGCCAGACCCCCACAATCAGACATCTTATCCCCTATCCTTTGGATAGGGAATAAGAGGTTTAGGGGTGAAGTACCCCGTTAATCCTTAAAAGAGAATTGCATCATGACTAGGGATTATCATTCCAGAATCTCCTACAAAAGGAAGAGGACATCATAACTGTAGCCTAATCCTTGTAAGTATGAGCATAAAAGGACCTGCAGGGGCTGTCAGATTGACATGATTTGTTTAGGGATATTGCACCAGAAGGCCTGAGTAGGTAGTGCTAAATTGGGGTCTTATAAAGTTTCATGCTTTTTCCTATTAGTACTTTATGGCAATTGTTTAGAAATTGAATGCCAATTTTAAATCGAATATTTCTTTAAATTTCTCAGTAAGGATTCCGGTATGTATTTCACAAGAAATAATGGGCTGTGCTGTGTTTCACTTGGGAATAGAAAAAAAACGAAATTTCCTTCAATCTGCTCTATAGACTGCTATCAGAAAGCTCTATAGGCTAATTATAGGCATTTACAGCTGCACTAACAAATTGTTGTGAATCTAAAATTACATCCCAAGCTACTAGCTTCTTCACTGCCTAGTTGGGAAATATATCTTTAGATTGTTTTCCATGAATTTTCAAACACTATTATACAAGCACATGCCAGAAACCTTGGCTCTTAAAGCGAATGGCAACTGCCAAATGCATCACTATCTCGATTGAGGTTGGCCGGGCTGTCTGTTCAATTACTCGGCCAAATGGGCAACCTAGGATTGGATGTGAGCATTTCATAATCAGCTTCAGTTGTTCTCTGGGAAAACCTGTCCAGCCATGCATCTATTGCAGAGGCTCAAGCCAGTTGGGACAAAAACTGCACTGCAGTCATTCAATTAGGCATTGGTGCCCTTATTTGTTGACCCAAAATGAATCTAAAATATGTTTTTTAATCAATGAGGACAAATGCCTGGGGTCTTATGTTTTGTTAAGCATGGGCAACTTGACTATTCAAATGTTTTCTGTGCTTAAAGTGTACCTGGCACATCAAAAAATGTTGTACTATGTAATAGAGATGTGTCAAAAGTTTTAATTGGTTGTGGGTCTTAGAGTTCAGATCCTGAACGATCACTATAACAAGCAGGGGAAAAGCACTCAGCTGCATGCTTCTCTCCTTAGATGGCTCCCATAGACTTGCATTATGAGACCTTTTAGGTCACAAAGTAAAGAGCCGGGAGATAACCTACTTAACCTGCACTCCTTTCAGTTCTATCTAGCGATTGGTCAGGGCCTGAACACTCAGATCCTGACTGATCAAACTTTTGCTTCCAAGAAAAGTATGTACTGTACCTATAAACAGTGAAAGATGACTATTGACATCCATTCTGGAGTTATGAAGCTGTGACTTGATTCTCCTAGCCCCAGAATAATAGCACTCACTGTGATAGCTCACTACCTACTCCATGACACTCTATCTTTGGAGCACCAGCCAAGTACTGCTTTCAGTGGGCAAGCAGATTTCAGACCTCTACCAGTTCATCAACAATCTATAGTCCCCCTGCAAAAGGACAGGATAACATCAAGGTGTACAGGCCTCAGACCAATTCTCTTTCACTGTACAGGGCAAAAGAACGTTCCACTAGTACTAAACTGTCCACAGTTCCATATATGTGTGCTAAAAAATTCCTTCTTAACACCTCAACAGCACATTTTCATCACCTATGTACTACTTCCATCTCTGAACCGCTCCAGGGCCTATGCTGGGACCAGCACCTTCCCCTGTGGCTGACAACCCAGAGTACCATCATTCTTGTTGGTAGCTACAGCACTTCAGTTTAGGGACACCATCCAGTATCACTGTTTAAGAGTGCAATAACAAACAAACATATATACTGTATACACACCGCCAAAAAGCCAAAAAAACACAGACTAAAAACTGAAGACACTATCACTAAGTAGTCTCTTAGATTCACAGTATCCATTTTAAGTGTCAGGTAACTATTTACAAAAAAATTATAATAATTCAATTCCTGCAAGGGGGAATATAAAGGTCATACACATTATTGATGATATGACCTATGTCTTATGATAACAGTATAGAATCTAGTTTAATTTATAGCTGTCTTGCTCTTTTCACATTGCAACACTGTGGGTCCACATAATATTTGAAACACGATTAACATACAATAAAAAAAATGCTAACCTCAAAATAATGAGACTGAACATATGAAGGAAAAAGTTGGCTGGATGTGGACTGCGTAGATTTAAATATGCATAATAATACCCTCATGCTCATAGTTATGCTAAATATTTACCCATCATTATGTAACCCAACCATCTATCAGTTTAAGTACTGCAAAATATAATCTAAAAATGGTGGGTTAATAACACAATAACACGAGCACGGTAAATTGTGGCAATCCATTAAACAGCAACTAATCCATACAGACTTCAAACATCAGTGTTTCACTTGCTGGCTTCTTCCAGGGTTGTGTGTGATTAAAACACGTGTTGCGGTTGGTGTTTGTGGTCTTTATGGATAGGTTAGTGTATTTGCACTATTTATTGTGCTCTCTTTAACTTGTTATTGATATGTTCTCTATACTCACCCTTTCGAGATTATGTTTTGCTGAACTAAAACTGATAGATGGTTAGGAAATAACTCAGCATGGGGTTATTACTTTGAATATTTGAATCCATGCAGCCCATGTCCACCTATCTTTTCCCACTATTAGTTTGCTCTCTTATTTTAATGTTTGTATTTTTATTTTATATTAATTGTGTATCAACAAAGTAGCATCAACAATGTATAGACTCTGAACTTTTAGGTCGTAGAAATTTTACGCATATAAATGGATCTAATATGTAGCTTGGGGATAAGCCATTTTTTTGTTGTGCGATTTTTTTAAGTATAAGTCAAAACAAATACAGTATAGATTTATTAAGCATACTTGGCAATAATATCTATAGGATAAAGCATATGTCATCTGATGGGGATCGTGATTAGTCAGTCCGCTGGTCAGACTCCAGAGGCAGGCATATTATCTGTACATCACGTAAGCTGTTTTAGACGCAGTTATTACCCTTTACCATTTGAGAATACAGAACTGCATATTGATCAGCTTGGTTGTTTACTGCCAAGCTCTTAAAAATAGAGCTGGCATTATTAAACACTCCGAGCAAGAAACCACCAACACTGATGTTATGGTCCATAAATTACCTTTATAGCATCCACCAATGAATTATTGCAGACGTAAGGCTCTTAGTGTTAGTATATGAAACATAATTGGCATAGAACTGCATGTATGCAAAATATCTAACCTATTGTTACATAAAATGGCACTTGCTTTATATTGGTACTTTCATTGCTACAGTATCTGTTGTCTCTAAGATTTGTTAAATATTTAGGATAGTCTATGAATGCGAGTAAGCCATGGCTCTTGGCTTAAAGGAAGAGTAACTATTCATGTATTACATGGCCAAACATGTAGTTGAATAATCAAGATGTAAGACCTTGGGTAAAGCCAACCAAAACCACATACAGCAGGGGATGATAGCTTCAAAGCCAGACTGTAATATAGCCATGTGCATTGGCCCCAAATCTTTATTATCTATAATATATATCATTAGTTTATCTGGCATTAAAAAATCAACTAGAAGTTGGGAGAATAGTAGACCTTACTCCGTTGAGATACATAAGGAGCTCAGTTATGATGTAGCATTGACCTATCTGTGCCCATAAGGATGCTGTGTGCTGCTCCTGGTGGTGGCCAGCAGTAGCTCCTTTCCTCTCATTTAGAGGCTCCTGTGCGGCCTCCTGAATGCTCAAGGCAGTGGCGTGGCTGGAAAGGAGCGGTAATGAAGGGTGTGTCCTGGCCTCGGTTATTGTGTGCCCTCCTAACCTGCAGGAGAAGCTGTTGATGCTGTCATTAGGAGTGGGGGACACAGTTAAGAGGCAGCCATAGGAGAACAGGCTGCACTGCTGCCACCAATCAAGTTGGTGTTGGGGTGCTGCCATATTTGGTTTTTTTTTTTATATATATATTTTTTTGGGCGGGGGGGCTGTATACCTGGCCTCTGCCTTGCAGCCTACTCCTGTCCATATGGCACATGTAATAACTCTGCTGCCACCTGCAGTGCTGCTAGTCGACGCCAAATCTCTTGCTGCAGCTTTGTCACCCCCCGCCCCCTCTGTCATCACCTCCTGTCACCCTGAGTTCTGCTGCACCTCCTGTCACTCTCCATCCGACTGCCCCTCCTGTCACTCTCTCCTGCTGCACATCCTGTCACTCTCCCTCCTACCTCTCTTCCTGTCACCCTACATCCTTCTGCACCTCCTGTCACTCACCCTCCTGCTGCACCTTCTGTCACTCTCTCCTGCTGCACCTCCTGTCACTCTCTCCTGCTGCACCTCCTGTCACTTTCCCCCCTACCTCTCTTCCTGTCACTGCTGTCACCCTCCCTCCTGCTGCACCTCTTGGTACCTTCCTTCCTGCTGCACCTCTTGTCACTGTATGATTAGAAAAATAAGTTAATGTTGGCAATGTTTGACGTGTGATATAAATAAATAATTATAGTAAAATTTATTTCCCGTGACTTTTTCCTACTAAAATTACATGGAAATCCAATAGTAAATGGGCCTATATGTGCGGTCATCCACAGCTTAATAATGTAGTTTGCAGGTGGTTTCAGAAGCCGAACCATAACATGAGCCTGTACTTGGACTAAAAAGGTTAACTCTAAACAATTTATATGTGACCTGACATTAAAAAGGATTAAATTGTACCCCGAATTCAAGCATTCATTTTAGAATTGTTGTACTGTGTAAAATCGCACTTCAAAAGGAAATAAATAAAAACTGCCTACCCTTTTTAACAGGTTCACTTTAATCTTCTAGACTCCATGTAATTTGTTTTACAATAGCACAAAGAAAATAGCTGGCACTCCACTTGATGTGTAATAAGATAAATGTTTGATGCACCTTTATGGTCTATTCACACGTACATTATTCTGCGCAGATTTGATGTGTGGGATTTCCTGCTGCAGATTTCAATGTAAACTAAATGACAGAACACAGCTTGAAATCCTGCACATCAAATCTGTGCATCAAATCTGCACAGAATACTGTACGTGTGAATAGACCCTTAGAAAGAATATTGCAGTGTTGAAAAGATTAGCGATTAAACTATTAAAATTCTGTAACATTTCCAGTGAATCAGATCCAGGCACATTTTCAATAATAAGGAAATATGTTTAAATATATGGTATATTGCTTCTTTGGTGCCAAAGGCAATTAACTTGCAATATATATTTGGGTTAACTTGTTTTTATTGTTTACATTAAATCATTTTTTTCTCATTACATTATAATGCATTATTGCCTGGTGACCCTTACTGGCTACCAATAAATACTCGCTGATGTGTTTCTGAAGAAGGCAAATGTCAAAAATTATATTATAACAGAAGTCGAATTCATAAATGTATTTACTCGACAATGGTTGGAAATATACATAAACAAATAGTAATTAGTTTTTTTTAAAACTTGCAGCCAATGTTAGGCTTAAAGGGATATTCCAGTTCTTAAAAACATATTCTCTATCTACAGGTTAGTGTACTAGTCTCTTATCTAAAAAATGAAGCACCAAATGTCCCTGTTGCATGAAGTGAAGGGGTCAGTTGTCAGTTTTTTTGGCGACATTGCATGGTGCGTATCCTTTGGATAGGGGATAAGATGTCTAGCAGCGGAGTACCCTTTTAAGGGGTACTGGTTAATAAAGGAAAATAATTGACATTGTTCTAGGGACATGTCAAACATTTTTATCAGTCATGATCTGATTGTTCAGACCAGGACTAATTATAGAGTGGCCCTGCTCTGTATCTATGAGACGAGAACAGCCCCATAGACTTCTACTATGAGTAAGGCCTGGTCATGTGACAGAGCTGGGGGGAGTGCAGTCTTCAGGAAGGCGTTAACTAATGCATGAAAAAAACATATGCCTCGAAGCTATAAAAGTACATAGTCTAGGAAATATTGCAGAAGACACATTTTAAAGGGCCGTCATGCCACCTCTGAGGGGGAGGAGCATGACATCACACAGGGGTGGAGTTGTGACATCTCAATACTCCGGCCCCGTGGTCGTCACGCTACACACTCAGAGCCTCCAGTGCTGCGGAGAGCTCACAAAGGTGGGTGCGCAATGACAGATTGCAGGGGTCACCAGCAGCGGGACCCTTACGATCATACATCTTATCCCCTATCCTTTGGAGGTAGTTGTCGATGTGAGTATAAAGTGAGAAGTTAAAGAAGTTCTTTAAGAAGCAGACGTTTTTTGCTTACTTTAGAGATGTACGTGTCGGAAAAAAATTTGGTCTGAATATTTTTGTATGGAAATCTATTTGTTATGAAACACATAGCACATATCTAGCTAACATAGATATGGACTTTACGACCATTTAGTGGTGGGAACTAGAGATGAGCTTATCAAATCTGACAAATACGGATTCGTTACGAATTTCATGAAAAAGTATACTACGTTTTGAGGTCCGGATACGGGTAAAAAATGAGCCGACCCAGGTAAAACGATGACTCTGGACGGCTCATTAAAGTCAATGGATTAGGGCGTCGGTCTGGCTGGCGTATGGGAACACACGGTTTTCCCCTCCCCAGCCAGATTCGGCACCCGTAGAGGGAAAACGTGGTGTGCCTGCACCCTTACACTGAAAAGCTTTTTCCAGCAGCGATTTACCTCCTAGTCAAGTCAGCATTCTGTTGGACAGAAAGTAGTGCGTTTGTCACAGAAAAGCATTCTTACTGCAGCGATCCACCTCCCAGTCACTGTCTGCAGAGTTCTATTATAGAGAGGATCAGAGAGCAATGTGTTGCACAGAAGAACATCAGCGATTTAGCTTAAGCACAAATCCTGCCTAGAAGCACTGATAGGGAAGGGAGTGAGATTGAGAATTTTGGCTGTAGTACACAGCGACTGTGTGCTGCAGCAGTGGTATCTACTGCTGGTGTCGTGTACAAAAACTTTTTTAAGCATACTGTAGCGCATTTTTCTGCCCTCATAAGTGCATACCACATACGTAAATCTTGGTGTTGTACCATTTTGTTCCTGATAAAGTCTCACGGGCCTAGATACTGTGAAAGGACAGCCAAAAGTAATCACCGGCTGGTGTTGTACACAAAAACTTTTTTAAGCGTACTGTAGCGCATTTTTCTGCCCTAATAAATAGTGTTGAGCGGCATAGGCCATATTCGAATTCGCGAATATTCGCGAATATATGGACGAATATTCGTCATATATTCGCGAATATTCGCATATTCGTTATATCCTCGTTTTATTTTCGCGCATGCAAAAATACGCGCATGCGAAAATTAGCATATGTGGAAATTCGCATATGCGAAAATTAGCATATGCTAATTTTCGTATATGCGAATTTTCGCACGCCAGTCTCACACAGTAGTATTACAGCCTTCTTTACACCACACAAGCTGGAAGCAGAGAGGGATGATCACTGTGATGTGTACTGTGAAGAAAAAAAAAACAAAAAAAAAAACGAATATTCGTAATTACGAATATATAGCGCTATATTCGCGAAATTCGCGAATTCGCGAATATGCGATATTCGCGAATAATATTCGAATTGCGAATATTCGCGAGCAACACTACTAATAAATGCATACCACATACGTACATCTAAGTGTTGTACCATTTTGTTCCTGATAAAGTCTCACGGGCCTAGATACTGTGAAAGGACAGCCAAAAGTACTCACCAGCTGGTGTTGTACACATACTTTTTTAAGCGTACTGTAGCACATTTTTCTTCCCTCATAAGTACATACCACATAAGTACATCTAAGTGTTGTACCATTTTGTTCCTGATAAAGTTTCAAGTGCCTAGATACTGTGAAAGGATAGCCAAAAGAACTCACCGGCTGGTGTTGTACACAAATACTTTTTAAAAGCGTACTGTAGCACATTTTTCTGCCCTCATAAGTGCATACCACAGACGTACATCTGTGTTGTACCATTCTGTTCCTGATAAAGTCTCAAGGGCCTAGATACTGTGAAAGGACAGCCAAAAATACTCACCGACTGGTGTTGTATACATACTTTTTTAAGCATACTGTAGCTCATTTTTCTGCCCTCATAAGTGCATACCACATACATACATTTAAGTGTTGTACCATTTTGTTCCTGATAATCTTAAGGGCCTAGTTCTTGTAAAAGGCCAGACAAAAGTACACACCTGCTGCTGTATTGAAGTGTATTGTACTCCCCTCATATACGCACTTAGTATGTGTTACGCCGAGCGCTCCGGGTCCCCGTTCCTCCCCGGAGCGCTCGCCTCATCTTCGTTGTTGCAGCGCCCCGGTCAGATCCACTGACCGGGTGCGCTGCGGTCCCGCCTTCAGCCGGGATGCGATTCGCGATGCGGATAGCGCCCGCTCGCGATGCGCACCCCGGCCCCCGTACCTGACTCGCTCTCCCTCGGTCCTGTCCCGGCGCGCGCGGCCCCGCTCCCTAGGGCGCGCGCGCGCCGGGTCTCTGCGATTTAAAGGGCCAGTGCACCAATGATGGTGCCTGGCCCAATCTTCCCAATTAGCTTAATTGGCTCCCACCTGTTCCCTGGCTATATCTAGTCTCCTCCCTTGCACTCCCTTGCCGGATCTTGTTGCACTTGTGCCTAGTGAAAGCGTTCCCTTGTCTGTTCCTAGTCCGTGTTCCTGACCTCCTGCCGTTGCCCCTGACTACGATCCTTGCCGCCTGCCCCCGACCTTCTGCTACGTCCGACCTTGCTTCTGCCTACTCCCTTGTACCGCGCCTGTCTTCAGCAGTCAGAGAGGTGAGCCGTTGCTAGTGGATACGACCTGGTCACTACCGCCGCAGCAAGACCACCCCGCTTTGCGGCGGGCTCTGGTGAAAACCAGTAGTGACTTAGAACCGGTCCACTAGCGCGGTCCTCGCCAATCCCTCTCTGACACAGAGGATCCACTACCTGCCAGCCGGCATCGTGACAGTATGTCAGGCAGAGAAGTGCCAGGACGTGTACAGTGGCCTAAATTCATCAGGCTCAGGCAGAGGTCGCAGCAGACTAGGTGCATGTGGCAGCAGGAGTTGCATTGAGAGGCCTGATCTCCCGGTATCAGCTAGCGGTCGAGTCTCGACCAGCAACCTATCTGCCGTCATCCACTTCATCACAAGTAACATCTGATACCCCTAGTCAACAGTTGGTGGGTTCCTCAGACACAACTCTCAGTTGGCATGGCCTGGGAGCAGTCCCTGTCCTCCCATTGCCTCTGTCCTATGCTGTTCCCTCCCCTACTGAAGTATCTTATGCTGTGGGTTCAGTGCCACTATTCAATGAGGACGATCCAATGGAGGACAGTCAGGAGCTACTGCCCAATCAAGTAGTGGAGGAAACATCTGCCGCTTTCTCCACTAGGCGGGCAAGTAGTGATGAGAGTGACGTGGGAGGTGGTGTTGCCAGCGTTCAGGGTCCTGAAACAGACACTGTTGAGGAACCTGAGGACATTAGTGACGTGCAGACACTTGATGATGAAGCCAATCGCAATTGGGAGCCGGGTGCAGAAAGGGCTTCATCATCATCAGGAGAAGAGGGTTGCAAGTTGCCTGTGAGGCAGCAGTTGAGCCAGCAAGGTGGTAGCATGGTTGTCAGTCAGCATTGTGGCAGAAGTGGAAATTCTGGACCCAACCGTGCCTGGGGGAGACCACCTGCTTTGTGGCAGCCTACCTTACCAGGAGGTAGTGGAACAGGGGTTCCTGGAGACGGTGGCAATAGCAGTCTATAAGGGTAGACTGTTTGTGGAAAAATCAGCTACTCGGCGGTGTGGCAGTTTTTCATCAAGCATCCGGAGAAGGTCAACATAGCCACATGAAAGATGTGTCGGCAGAAGATGAAGCGTGGCTAGGGTCCCAATGTTGACATTATGGCCCTGCGTCAACATATGCTGCACCACCATAAAGTGGCCTGGGAGAACCATGGCTCCGATGGGGTGGTCCAGCCTGCTGCATCACCCAGTGCCACTCTGCTCCCTTTTTCAGCCAGCCAAGGTTCCACTACCTCAACCGAAGGGAGCTGTGTGTTATACCCTCCTTCTGTCGCTCCAGATGCTCCTGCTCCTCCTACTTTTTGTCAGTCATTTTGCCAGCAATCCATCGGAGAAGCCATGTCCAAGAGACAACAGTATGCGCCCACTCATCCAATGGTGCAGAAGCTTTATGTGTTCCTGTCCAATTTGCTGGTGCTGCAGTCCCTCCCTTTTGAAGTGATATATTCTGCACCTTTCAGAGAACTGATGGCGTGTGCCGAGCCGAGGTGGAGAGTCCCAAGCCGTAATTTCTTTACGAAGAAGGCAGTACCAGCCCTGCACAATTTTGTGGAAGAGAAGGTGGGCCAGTCCTTGAGCCTGTCGGTATGTACCAAAGTGCACGGCAGCGCTTACGTCTGGAGCTGTAACTATGTTCAAGGAAAATACATGTACTTTATGGCCCATTGGGTGAATGTGGTTCCTGCATAGCCAAAACACCAACTTGGACAGGTCACGCTGCTTCCTCCTCCACGCTCTCAGGCCATTGGTCCTTTGACAGTGTGCGACTCCGCCTCTTCAGCCTCCACTGCACGGACAAGTCTCCGTGCTCCTTTAGCATACCATGTGTGCAGGGCACGGCGGTGTCACGCTTTTCTTCACATGGCTTGCCTTAGCGAATGGAGTCACACAGGGGAGGAACTGCTAAAAGTCATTCATAAAGAAATCAGAGCATGGCTTACTCCCCGAAAACTGGAAATGAGAACCATGGTGACTGACAACGGGAAGAACATCTTGTCTGTGCTGCTACAAGGAGGGCCGAGCCATATGCCCTGCATGGCACAAGTGTTCAATCTGGTTGTCAAGCGGTTAATGAAGTGTTCCCCCATTTGCAAGAAATCCTAACAATGGGAAGGAAACTTTGCTGGCACTTCAGCCACTCATTCACCACAAAGCACACCCTCCTTGAGCTTCTGTGTCAGAACGGTATCCACCAACATAGTCTGTTTTGTGACGTTGCCACACATTGGAATTCCACCCTCCATATGTTGGACCGATACGAACAGAGAAAAGCCATCACTGATTTCTTGATCCAAGCACATAGGAGTACTCCCTTGTGTAACTTCAATGTCAACCAGTGGCAGCTCATACGTGACACCTGCCATTTGCTCTTTGAGAAAGCCACATTATTAGTCAGTCACCAGGATTATGGGATGAACGATGTCATTCCACTGCTTCATTTCCTACAACACGTGTTGGAAATGATGGCTGGTCAGAGCACTAGAGACATGGCACCTACATCTCATGGCCACATGAGCCCTGTGGGGACTGAACTGGAGGAGAAGGAGGGGGAGGGGCACAGTGGAGCATAGTTTAGATTTTG
Organism: Hyla sarda; assembly: GCF_029499605.1. Lineage (NCBI taxonomy): Eukaryota > Metazoa > Chordata > Amphibia > Anura > Hylidae > Hyla > Hyla sarda. Next base: position 394,999,975 of record NC_079191.1, read on the forward strand.
TTAAATGGCAGTTTTTCTAGTCATCTGACAGGAGAGGAGGAGCAGTCGGAGGAGCTAAAAGGTTATGAGGAAGGCGAAACAAAGGACGCAGACACACCATGGCAGTATGCAGTGGAGATGGAGGCAAGGAGTCCCACTGAATCATTTGCACAAATTGCACGATGGATGCTCAGTTGCTTGCGTAGTGACCACCGAATTGTCACCGTTCGGCAGCGGGATGACTTCGGGCTCTCCACCTTATTGGACCCTCATTTCCAGCACAATATGGGGGCCTTTTTACACCCATTGAGAGGGAGGATAAACTGACCTACTACAGAGACATCCTACATAGTCAGTTGGCCAATGCCTTTCAGCGCCATTGTCCATCCTCTCGCAGGTCTGACTCAGGGGACCTGCATAGTGAAGCAACTCATCAGAAGCAGGTAGACCTGGAGAAGGACCTGAACCAGCAGGTGGTGCCATACCTTTACATGCCCGTGCCAACACATCTTAAAGATCCGCTGGACTTCTGGGCAGCCAAACTTGATTTGTGGCCACAACTAGCAGAGTTTGCCCTGGACAAGGTGTCCTGCCCAGCCAGTAGTGTACCTTCAGAGAGGGTGTTTAGTGCGGCAGGGGCCATAGTCACCCCAAGGAGAACTTATTTGTCCACGAAAAATGTGGAGAGATTGACCTTTGTGTAGATGAATCAGGCATTGATTCAGGACTCCTGATGTTGCTGCTGCCACCTCCAGGCTGTCTCATTCTGCCATCATATGTCCAACTCCAGGCTGTGCCATTTAGCTACTATATTGTCTCCTCATGCTGCCACCACCTCCATGCTGTGTCATTCAGCCACTATATGTTCTACTCATGCTTCCGCAACCCCCAGGCTGTGTCATCCAGCCACTATATGATCCCCTCTTGCTAGCGCAAACTCCAGGCTGTATTATTCAGCCACTAAATGAGCTCCTCATGCTGCTACCAATTCCAGGCTTGCCATTCAGCCACTATATGGTCTCCTCAAGCTTCTGCCACCTCCAGGCTGTGTCATTCAGCCACTATATGATTTATTCATGCTGCTGGGCCTGGGAAATTGCCTAAAATGTTTTATGGTAGCACTATCTACCATAAATCTTCAATTTAAATTTGAAAATGTATCTTTTATTCTTAGGGATTGTGAAGCCCTATTGTCTTCTCATGCTGCCGCCAGCTCCAGGCTGTGTCATTCTGCAACTATGTGGTCTCCTCATGCTGCTTCCACCTCTAGGCTCTGTCATTGTGCCGCAATGTGACTCCTTGTTAGATTGGGTTTTGTGGTCATACGGTATTAGTTCAAAGATTTGGGAATCTAATATAAATCTTAAATTTAAATTTAAAAAAATCAATGTAATCTTTTCAAGACTGAGGCCCCATGGTCGTCGACGTCATATTACCTGTGGAATTATCACAAGAATCCAATGAAACAGCTTGGAGCGATAACAATGAACCATAAGACGCTCTGCGGCAGTTAGCGATGCCTGTAATCTGCATGTCATACTGAATAACAGTATTATTTCACTAACACAGCAGACTTTCTATGCGTGTTAGGACAAGGCAACATTTTCTACACTCCTACTGAGCCTCTTTGTAGGCCAATCAAATTTTTCAGAAATTCGCTCATCTATAGTGTGAACATGTACACCTCTTAAACAGGGAGTTGAGAGATTTGTATAGTTGCATGCTTCCAACCAAAAATTTTTGGGAGTCAGTTTGGTAAAATATATTAACCTAGTCATTGTGGATACTAAGGAAAGCTTAGGCAGTCCTATATTAGGTTCCTGATGCAACCTGTAAGAAATACCTACAATAGGTGGGGCAGTCTTTGGCAGAGGATAGAATCCTAGAGTTCCATAGATATTATAAATCTAGATTATGCATGGCTATGGTCATCTAGGGACAAATGACCTGGCTTGTAATGAAGCTTCAGAGGTGAAGGAATCTTTTATCACACTTGGTAATGATGTACAGGATTTTCGGAAGTTCTGCCTGTGCATAACGTTCAGAATGATAGGCAGAGGTGCATTAAGGAGCTCAACTTATGGCTTAGTAAATGGTGTCAAGAGCAAGAATGTGGCTGTGTGTCTCATTATAGATCTACCTGGAATAGAAAGGAACTGTACAAAAAGATGGTTTACTTGTTTCTCTCAAAGAAATGAATGTACTTCCAAGAATTTGCTAAGAAGTATTTAAACTAGGAGGGGGGCAAAAGAGTGAAAAGCCATGAGCCCAATTGCCCCCCAAAACAATGCCAGAACATGACAGTACCACAGAGGTTAAGAAATGACAAGCTCAGAGTCCTGTCTACAAATGCTCGCATTTTAGGTAATAGAATCAATGAACTTGGGTCAAAAATGGCATCTGAGAATGTAGATTTAGTGGCTGCTACTGACACAGGGTTTAATGAAAGTAATAACTGGGACATATCCATACCAGGCTACTCTTTATACAGAAGAGACAGGGAGGCAAGAAAGGAGGAGGACCCTTTATGTGAGAGATAGCTTCAAATCTAACCTAATACAAGTTAATGAGGCCAACATAGAGTCAGTTTGGGTTGCGTTGCAGTTTGGTAATCAGACAGTAACTCGTGTAGGTGTGATATATAGACCACCAGGCCATGTTAAAGAATTAGATTATCTAATAGTTGAAGAAATAGCTAAAATGACAATGAAAGGAGAAGTTATCAATATGGGAGAATTCAATCTTCCGTATATAAACTGGAATACCAAATAGCTAGTTCTGCCAGTAGTACAGATATTCTAAATTCCCTACTGGGAATATCTCTACAACAAGTGGTTGAGGAGCCAAACCGGAGAGAGGCCATTTTGGATTTGGTATTCACAAATGGGGATTTGATATTGGGGATATGATGTTATTGTAGGCAAAAGCTTGGGATCTAGTGATCACCAGTCAGTGTGGTTTAATATAAGAACAGTGAAGAAGTCACACCACACAAAAACAAAAGTTTTAGTTTTTAGAAAAACAGACTTTTCAAAAATGAGATTACTCATAAATGAGTCCCTATCAGACTGGAACGGATTACATGGAGTCCAGGAGAAATGGGACTACTTCAAAGACGCATTATTGAAGGCAACAGAAAATTGCTTTAGACTTGTCAGTAAAAGTCGGAAAAGGAAGAGACCACTGTGGTACTCAGCAGAAGTGGCCAAAATCATAAAAAACTAAAAGCTAGCATTTAGTATTTAAAAAACAACCCAGAGCAATGAAGACAGGGAAATCTACATGATTAGGCAGAAAGAGGCCAAGCAAGTTTTAAGAACTTCTTAAGCGCAGGCAGAAGAAAAATCAGCTTAGTCCGTGAAAAAAGGGGATAAGACATTCTTCAGATACATAAATGAAAAAAGGAAATTATAATAAGGAATAACTAAATTTAAAACAATGGAAGGAAGGTATGTAGAAAAGAATAAAGGACTAGCAGACTGCCTTAATGAATACTTCTCTTCAGTTTTTACAGAAGAAAAAGGACCTCAATTAGGGAGGAAGACTAATGAATAATTTGATCCATGTGTCTTTACAGAGGAAGAGGTTCTATGTTTGCTGTCTAAAGTGAAGACAAATAAGTCACTTGGGCCTGATGGGATGCACCCAAAATTATTAAAAGAGCTTAGCGGTGAGCTAGCAAAACCGTTAACAGATTTATATAACCAATCACTGGTAACAAGAGTCGTCCCGGAAGATAGAAAATTAGCAAATGGTGTGCCCATTCACAAGAAAGGTAGTAGGGAGGAATCAAGCAACTATAGGCCAGTAAGTCTGACATCAATAGTGGGGAAATTATTGGAAACCCTACTAAAGGATAGGATTGTTGAACATCTAAAATCCCATGAATTGCAAGATGAAAAACAACATGGGTTTACTTCAGGAAGATCATATCAAACAAATCTTATAGATTTTTTTGACTGGGTACTAAAATAATAGATAGTGGAGGGGCAGTAGACATCGCATATCTAGATTTTAGTAAGGCTTTTGACACTGTCCCACATAGAAGACTTATCAATAAACTGCAGTCATTGAGCTTGTGCGAGATAATGCACTTAATGGGCATAAAAACCCTCGGGCAGGATATAGAATATTTGGCACAGTCCTGACCCCAGTATCTGAGGAAAGGGATTTATGAGTAATTATTTCAGAAGACTTAAAGGTAGGAAGACAATGTAATAGAGCAGCAGGAAACGCTAGCAGAATGCTTGGAGGTATAGGGAGAGGTATAAGCAGTAGAAAGAAGTGCTTATGCAGCTGTACAGAACACTGGTGAGACCTTACTTGGAGTATTGTGCGCAGTACTGGAGGCCGTATCTCCAGAAAGATATAGATATTCTAGAGAGAGTTCAGAGAAGGCTATTAAACTAGTACATGGATTGCAGGATAAAACTTACCAGGAAAGGTTAAAGGACCTTAACATGTATAGAAGAAAGAAGAGACAGAAGGGATATGATAGAGACTTTAAAATACATAAAGGGAATCAACACAGCAAAAGGAGGAGAGCATATTTAAAAGAAGAAAAACTACCACAAGAGGATATAGTTTTAAATTAGAGGGGCAAAGGTTTCTGCAGTGATGTTAGGAAGTATTACTTTACTGAGAGAGTAGTGGACCCATGGAATAGCCTTCCTGCAGAAGTGGTCGCTGCAAATAAGGTGAAGGAGTTTAAACATGCATGGGATAAGCATAAGGCTATCCTTCATATAAGATAGGGCCAGGGACTATTGATAGGATTCAGGTTATTGGACAGACTAGATGGGCCAAATGGTTCTTATCTGCCGATACATTCTATGTTTCTATGCATGTTCACTTATCAGTGTTCTCTGTTGATGTTCCTGAATCTTGAAGATATCCTGAATTGAATTATAATTGGACTATGACTTGAATAGATTTAAATTAGTAACTTTTTACCTTCCGATCTATTTTATTTGTCAAAAATGTTGGGTCCTACTGAAACTGATGTAGGTACTGTCAACTCCCATACAGATTTATTATAATAAAGCATGAGATGAGGCACTCACCACATCTTGTGTTTAACAAAGTTGTATTTCTTTTGTGCAGTAAAAATTACAGAATGACTGGGTTAGCTCCGCTGTACAGCGTCCTAACCAGTCATGCTGTAATTTTAACTGCACAAAGGAAATAAAACTCTGTTGTTTACTCTATCGGAGATTAAGCACCCCGTTGTGATAGTTGACTTGTGGCATCTTTTGAATTTAAATTCCAGTAGGAAAGGTTGGATCAGACTGTGCTAACTTCTGTCTTTGATATATGATCTCATCCAAATGTGTTATCCCTTACTTTTTCTTGAATTAAAGGAAAACGGTCAGCTTGCGCCCCCCGCACTAACCAGCAGTACTGGCTGGTAGTGCGGGGGACGCGGATCAGTTTAATGCTTACCGTGCCCGGATCGGCCCAGCCGTTTGTCCGTAATCTTCTATTTTCAGTATATGCTAATTAGGTGATAACTTGCACTGGCCGGGCTAACTGGCACTCTGATGTCAGCGTTTCTGGCCACAGCACCGCCCAGCTGATCAATATTCCTCACCTCTCTCTTCATTACAGAGCAGGGAGTAGAGGGAGAGGCAGAGGGAGGGGAGGAATATTGATGAGCTGGGCGGCGCTGCAGCCAGAAACGCTGACATCAGAGTGCCAGTTAGCACGGCCGGTGCAAGTTAGCACCTATTTAGCAGATACAGAAAATAGAAGATTACAGCTGAACGGCGTGGTGGATCCGGGCATAGTAAGCATCAAACTGATCCGCGTCCCCTGCACTACCAGCCAGTACCACTGGTTAGTGCGGGGGAAGCAAGCTGACAGTTTTCCTTTAAGCTAAGAAATTTATCTTGCTACAATTTCAGTACAAAATGGCAACATGCTAGTGAAACCATTAACAGGCTACAATTCACAATCCAGTCAGTGGCTGGCAAAACAAATAGCATAGATATATATATATATATATATATATATATATATATATATATATATATATATATATATATATCTATATGTATGTCTCCCGACAGTTTCACAAAATTATGTTTTATTTCTCAGCTAGTCATCTGGTGACATACATTTTGGGATATGTTGAGCCATGAGGAAGGACAAATCAGTAGATAAACAGCATTTCTCATGAGATTCTTTTTGTTTTTCAATTTTGTTTTAAATATTGTGCATTTTATATATTTGTATGAATTTCTTACCTTACTTGGACTCATTACTCCTTAATGAACTATATATTGCTTCACGAGGTATATATGAGAAATATTGTATATGTCATTTTGTTTTGTTTGCTTGTTTGTTTTATGTTTATTGTATTAACTTGTACTTATAAAAAAAAAAACTTCTAATAAAAATTATTGAAGCATAAATTCTTCAATTGGTTTAATACACATTTAAGAGCTGTTGGGTGAAAACTAATTTTAGAAGCCATTATAGCTCCATTGAACCATTCCATGTGGAATTCTGCCTTGTTGTGTTGCTCATTGTCTTCTCTCACGCTGCTTTGCCCATGTGAATGTATGTACTATATTCATAACTTTCTGGTTAAAGAGTACCTGTCACCAAACAAAACTTTTAATATATTGTTCCTTATGTAATTATAAGACATGTTGCTTTTTACTTGCTGATAAAATTCTCAACCTTTATATGTTGTTAACCCCTTAAGGACTCAGCGTTTTTCCGTTTTCGCATTTTCATTTTTTCCTCATCACTTTCTAAAAATCATAACGCTTTCAATTTTGCACCTAAAAATCCGTATGATGGCTTATTTTTTGCGCCACCAATTCTACTTTGCAGTGACATTAGTCATTTTACCAAAAAATCCATGGCGAAATGAAAAAAAAATTCATTGTGCGACAAAAGTGAAGAAAAAAATCAATTTTGTACATTTTGGGGGCTTCCGTTTCTACGCAGTGCATTTTTTGGTCAAAATTACACCTTATCTTTATTCTGTAGGTCCATACGGTTAAAATTATACCCTACCTATATAGGTTTGATTTTGTCGCGCTTCTGAAAAAAATCATAACTACATGCAGGAAAATTTATACGTTTAAAATTGTCATCTTCTGAGCCCTGTAACTTTTTTATTTTTCCACGTACGGGTATGAGGGCTCATTTTTTGCGCCATGTTCTGAAGTTTTTATCGGTACAATTTTTGTATTGATCAGACTTTTTGATCGCTTTTTATTAATTTCTTTATGATATAAAAAGTGACCAAAAATACGCTATTTTGGACTTTTGCGTACGCCATTGACCATGCGGTTTAATTAATGATATATTTTTATAGTTTGGACATTTACGCACGTGGCGATACCACATATGTTAATTTTTATTTACAGTTTTTTTTATGGGAAAAGGGTGATTCAAACTTTTATTAGGGAAGGGGTTAAATGACCTTTGTTAACTTTTTTTTTTTACTTTTTTTTTGCAGTGCTATAGCTCCCATAGGGAGCTATAGCACTGCACACACTGATCTCTTATGCTGATCCTGCAAAGCCATAACTTTTGCACGGATCAGCGAGATAGGGGCTCGATTGCTCAAGCCTGTAGCTCAGGCTTGGAGCAATCAAACCCAGATCGGACACTGCGGAGTCAGGTAAGGAGACCTCCGCCTGCATCCCAGCTGATCGGAACATCACTATTTTATCACGATGTCCCGATCAGCCCGACTGAGCTGCCGGGAAGCGATTACTTTCGTTTTCAGACGCGGCGATCAACTTTGATCGCCGTGTCTGAAGGGTTAACAGCGCGCGGCACAATGATCGGTGCCGCACTCTGTTAGCCCAGGGTCCCGGCTATCGTTAGCAGCCGGGACCGACCCGGTGTGACCGGGATCGGGCTCAGGGCGTACAGGTATGCCCTGAGTCCTTAAGAGGTTAATGGGATTTAAAAAATGGCCACTAGGTGGCTCTGTTCTGCTCCCTTTTCAAGTCAAACAGTTAGTTAGGACTCATCTCTGCCTGACAGGAGACCAAACTCATGAAGTGTTTGACATCACGCCTGCTGGGGAACGTTCATTTTCTCCTGCCAGGAGCTCACACAATGCAAGCAAGGGGAAAGGTATGATACAGCCCTGACAATTTTTTTAAGGGCAGGAGGGGTGTTAGGAGTTAGAGAATATTATCTGAGTTACTTTAGAAAAAATGGTTTGATGACAGGTACTCTTTAAAGATCAGGTAAAACATGATGGGGGTTTAGTTGACAGATAGTAGAAAATGCATCATTTGGGGAAAGATAAATAAATACTAGAAATAATGTGGAATTTGAAATTGGTAAAACCTCTCTCTCTCTCTCTCTCTCTCTCTCTCTCTCTCTCTATATATATATATATATATAGATATATATATATATATATATATATATAATGTTGAAAATGTGCATATGTAGTGGATGTAGCTTTGTTATTTAAAGATGTTTTCCAGCTTTTGTTAGCATAGGCTATCAATGTGTAATATGTTGGGTATATTTTCCGGGACTTCTCACAGGTATCACACAATTTTGAAGGGTTATTTCCAATTTAAATATTCATGGCATATATACTGGATGCTATGGGAGTTATGAAAACAGCTGAGCACGCTTGCTCAGCTGTTTCCATAACTCACAAAGCAGTGAATGGAGAGATACACACACACATAGACACATTTTAACTCAGTTTTCATCTGATTGGAATGATGGAAAACACCTTTTAGGATAAGCCAACAATGTTAAAAGCAGGACAACCCTTTACACTCCATGGATTATGCCGAATCAGGGCCTGTTTAAGCTTCTGGAAGAAAAATTATGTGTAGGGATGGATACTTTTTTTGGAAGGTAAAAATTATATCAGAAAACTCTCCTTTGCTGCATCTATTATAGAATGCATAATTTGTTAACGTTAGAGGTAGTTTGTTAATTTTTGACTATTTGGACTTCCAGTTGATACAGGGAGGGCAATGCTTGGGTTGTTCGGGGAGCAGGAAAGGTCCCACCTGGCATTCTATTTCCACTTCCGTGTCGTATCGGAAATATTCTGTTCTTAGAAGGGGGGGGGGGAGCAGGTGCTTGCCCCAATTATCATGTGCAGGCAAAACCTCGACCACATATACCCTCTTTCAGTCCCTGCCTAACCTTAACTTTTATTAAATGTCACCCAGTTTGATAGCACAAATTCTTAGTTAAAAATACCAATATCGAGTATTTTGATAATGAGTGCACTCAATATATTATATTGCACTGCCCCATCGGCCTCTCATAAGGTAATGACATGCTGGTGGCTGCAGTCTACCAGGACACTTGTAAAGACTCTGGCAACACTATGCTTTATAAAATCAACAAACTTAGCCCTCCTAACATGTTTCACCCTGCCCAGCGTCTTCAGAGGTCTGGACTAAAAGTTAAGTTTTAGGTAGGGACTGTAAGAGGGAGTAGCAATCCATTTTTCTTTGGATATTTGTTGTAATGGTAGTTGTTAATTTACCTATGACCCTAGTGGGGTGTGTTTTGTTTGATGATCAGACAAACACCTGCCCTTCCCATCTCAAAACAGTATATTTCCTAGACAACCTGGAGTAAAAGCGAAGCACTGGGGAGCAGAAAGATTTGTACCTTTCCTGCTACCCAAAGAACCCTTTTCTTATCTACTTCATCCATTCAACCATTACAAACAGTGTTGTGTCACCACCCATAATGTTTGGGTAATTGCCAGGGTCCACAAAGGTGTGGCAGCTCACTGATTTTCTTTGCTCCAGATTTTTATATGCAGTATAGTTTTTATAACACAAAATTGTACATGTACATTGTACATTGTACAAAATATACATGAACTGCTGTGTTCTTTTATATATCTTTGAGCCTGCCAAAAGATCCCATGTGATCATGGAGGCAACCCTGATCCTAAAACTTGCTTTTTCAAGTAGTGTGACATCACTAGACCTATCAGTCAGATATACTGTAAATGCTCCTAAGGCTCTTAAGAATTTGCTGTAGTTATTCACTTAAAATCCCTCCGATCATGAAATTCAACAAAACAAGACACAAGGCAGTCGTAAAACGGACAATCACTTACAACACTGTTACAGTGATGTTTTAAATGGCAATAAAGTTGTTGTAGTTCATAAAATGTAAGTATTATGGGTCTTTGTGGACTAATCTTTACTGTGTACTGTATTAGGAGTCATGAATATTAATACTTAAATTAAGGGGAAGTGAAGACTTTGGATAAACTTTTGCAACCAATTGTTTATTGTGATGTATGATATTTTAAAATAACTCATTACTAATATACTCTTAGGCGTTCCTGTATTACTAGTGATTACAGAATTTGACATGTCAAAGCAGCTGTTTGTGCCTGAGGTTAACTGAGGTTGAAATCAAATAGTTTCGGACTTATGAACTTTTCTGGCCATCTTGTACAGTGATACAGAAATAATGTCCTGCTGTTGTGCTCAATTAATGTTATGTCAATCATCTATTGAAGTGTTTCCCAACCAGTGAGCTCCCAGCTGTTGCAAAAGTACAACTCCCAACATGGCCGGACAACCATAGGCACTAAAAACAATTGATTGTGGAGATAGGAGGCCGTAGTTCAGGTCAAAATATCTGCCACATACATAAAATGATATAAATTCAGGGCCGGTGCCACCTATAGGCAAAATAGGCAGCCACCTATTGCGCCCGTTTGAGGGGGGGGGGGCGCTGCTCCGGCATGCCGCAAGAAAACTATTGTCTGCACACTAATACTTAAGCTGAGAAAGACAAGGCAAGCACCAAAGCTGGGATATCAGGAGTTAAAGACACGGTGTGGAGCGTGGAACAGCGCAAATGTGATGGATGCATCTACTTCGGGGGGTGCCAATCAGACGTTATGAGCTTGTAAATGCGGTACGCAAGTAGAAAAAAAGTAGATTGCACTCACCCACTAGTGAAGTTAAAACGTCTTCTTTATTGGAACATCGTTTAAAACAAGCTGAAGGGAGGGGTAGAGAGATGCGCTCATTTCGCGGTTCCGCCCGCTTTCTCAAGCCAGCTTGAGAAAGCGGGCTGAACAGCGAAAGGAGCGCTGCCTCGCCTCGGCCGGTCAGTCAGCTCACGCTGACCGCATCTCTCTACCCCTCCCTTCAGCTTGTTTTAACGATGTTCGAATAAAGAAGACGTTTTAACTTCATTAGTGGGTAAGTGCAATCTACTTTTTTTCTACTTGCATACTGCATTGTCTGCACACTGCCCCCCTGTCCATTTGAGGACAGAGGAATGCAGCGCTGCCATTGTACGCAGCGCCCCTCACTCAGCTCCTGCTTCCTGTTAGCCCGCAAATGTACAAGAACCCTCCTTTCCGGCCAGCTACTTTAAAATTACAGCGCTCCTGTATACATTCATAAAGTGTCAAGTGCTTGGGGTACATGCAGTCTAATGAAATTTGCATATGGAAGATAGCCGTTATGCAAATAGCAGCCAAAAGTATATTACACAACCTGGGAAACTGTTCCATGGCCTAATGTAACAAAAGCTGGAAAGATTTCTTTACTTTTCCAGGTAATTTTGCATTGGTTTTTTTTTCTTCATTTTCAGAAAAACATTGCAGCCAGATGTTATTTACACATGTAGATAAATATAAAACTTTCTACAATGCTTTTTTTGTTGTGTTTTTTTTCATTTGATTAGTTTTTTTTGGATCAGCAAAGCACACAATACATTACCATTGCTGCTTTTTTTTTTTTTCTAAGACACAAATCTATGTGTTAAGGAGGCCACTGCAGTATAGAGAAAAGAAAACTTAATTGGGGGGAATCTACCAAGACTGGTATTTCATATTGCAGTCTAAAGTAAACCCCTGTTAATGTAAGATTGCACAGGGGAGCACCCCCCTTGATAAATCCAAGCACTTTTGAGGCTTTCCCAGTGTACATCCTGAGAAATCATCACTAGCTCTGAGCCAGCAGGCCTACATTGTAGTAAATTTGGTTTACAGGACAGCTACACCCCCTTGTTGTGAAACTGCACCCCCTCTGAACTAAGCCCCACCCACTTTGGTAAGAACAGTATAGATCTGGCAAAAAGTCACAAAAAATTTGTTACTTTTTCCTCAATCTGCCCTGGTGCAGACTTTAATAAATTCCCTCCATACCAAACAACCCCCCCCCCCCCCCCAATTGTTTGTACCCGTGGCTGGACACATTTCACAGTTTAAGAATATTCTTTGCATAACCCTTTTTAATGCAAAGGTAGTAGGTTTGTAGAGGCCCTAGAGAAAACGACGTTAGTGCCCCTTCCTGCTCGCTATAGAACATCAGAAAATACTTCCATTCTGACATTAATCCAAAAGACACCTATATAATACCCACATATTATTTTTTGATTCAGTTTAGCAATTTGCACATCTGTTAAGACAAGTTGAAAAAATAATAGTAGTAAGTATTTAAGTATTTACCTGTAATAATATAAATAACAAATCACTGCGAAATCTCAATCTGAGCGTATTATTATTCATCGCAGTATAGTACGCAGCTCATTGCTTTCTATTGCCGGCTGTTTACAGAACATACCATTATAAGCTTGTTTTCAGACGAGAAATTACTCCTTTGCCAACCAAACACTCCAACCGCTGTTTTAATGATGGTGTATAAAACTGTTTTGATCCAGGGGGATTTCCTTTTACATTGAAATGTTGAGAATATTCTTCAAACACAAAGAACATAGTTGTACTAATCCCATAATTTGTTAAGTATTAAACTTTTTGTGTAATTGGATAAAAAGGTCGGCCTGCTAGTGACTTAATACATTCTTAAATAGTAGGTTAAGGCAGGGAGTTAAAGCGGGATATTTATTTACAAAACAGCAATATAATAATTGTAACGCTAATACAATTATACTGTGTTAAAGATATAAAACATATAGCAGCTATTGTTGGTCATGTGATCCAACCATCATGCTTACAGTAGCAAAATAACATGATTGAGTCTTGTTTTATATTGCTGTTCAATTTTAGTACGATTTTAGAAATTTGGAGAATTTCAAGGGGTACTCTGGTTGAAATTGTTTCTTTCATATCAACTGGTGCCAGAAAGTTATACAGATTTGTAAATTATTTTTATTTAAAAATCTTAATCTTCCAGTACGTATCAGTTGCTGTATACTAGAGAGGAAGTTGTATAGCTCTTTCCAGTCTGGCTGCGGTGCTCTTTGCCGCCACCTCTGTCTGTGTCAGGAACTGTCCAGAGCAGGAGCAAATCTTCACAGCAAACCTCTCCTGGTGTGAACAGCCCCTAAATTGGGGGTCCATGGGTGTTTATTGGGTTTTTCCTAGATTTGAAGCACCTGTCCAATGTCCTTTGCAAAAGCCAAGATGTCTTAAAGGGGTACTCCGGTGGAAATTATTATAATTTTTTTTATCAACTGGTGCCAAAAAGTTAAATAGATTTGTATATTATTTCTATTAAAAAAAATCTTAATCCTTCCAGTACTTATCAGCTGCTTTATGCTCCAGAGGAAGTTGAGTTGTTCTTTTCGGACCACAGTGCTCTCTGCTGCCACCTCTGTCTATGTCAGGAACTGTCCGGAGCAGGAGAGGTTTGCTATGGGGATTTGTTTCTTCTTTGGACAGTTCCTGACATGGACAGAGGTGTCAGCAGAGAGCTCTGTGGTGAAATTGAAAAGAACAACTCAACTTCCTTTGGAACATATAGCAACTGATAAGTACTGGAAGGATTAAGATTTTTTTAATAGTACAAATCTGTTTAACTTTCTGGAACCAGTTGATTTAAACAAAATACCTTAGTACCCCTTTAAAGGGAATGTGACACCCTGTTCACTTGCACTAAACCCAGCATTCTGGTTTAGGGTGCGTTCACACTGAGTAATTCAAGAGGAATTTACTCGAGTAATTCCTCTTGAATTCTTCGCTCCAAATTAATGCACATCCCCTCTGCCCATTTGCTTTAATGTTTTTTACGCTGTCCTGTTCACACTGCGGAAATTCTGCTAGCAGAATTGCGACGCTGAATTACGTTCCGCTTGAAGAAAGAGCATGTTCATTCTTCAAGCGGAATCCGCTAGCAGAAATCAACAGAAGTTAATGGTAAAAAAAAATTCCGCCCAACATCGTTTCCGCGCAGAATTTGCGTGCAATTTGCACGGAATTTGTGTGGAAATGGCTGAAAAACCCTTCACTTCTTTCTCCCCCATTTCCGCGCGCAATTCTGGGCAAGTTGCGCGCAAATTATGTTCGAATTTTGCACGAAAAGAAAATTCTTTTTTCGACCCGTAAATTTTTCAGCATGAATTACTCTTGATTTACTACGTGTGAACACACCCTTATGGTGCGGGTGAACAACTTTAGAGAGAGGGGTCACCTACTTAATTCTTTTGAGTATATGCAGAGTTCTGCCACTGTAGTCTTCCTGCTGCATTGTTCTCCAGTGCACATTGGAGGCTTGGAACCGGCTAATCCAGCTCCCTGCCTCCTCCATATTCTCCTTCTGCTCCATCCCTTTCATTATTATTCTAATGAAGGCTGCGGGTGAAGACACAGAATGCAGAGAGTTCACTCACAACCTTCATAATAATGCAGGGGGCAGGACAGATGGAGAATATGGAGGAGGCAGAGGTGCTAGGTAAGCCGGCTCTCCGCCTCCAGTGCGCACTGAATAGCAATGCAGCAGAAGGTTTACAGTGTCAGCATTTACTCAACAGATTTAAGTAAATGACCCCTCTTTGTGAAGCTGTTCACCCAGTTTATTGAGTTTAGTGCGGGTGAACAGGGTGTCAGATTATCTTAAACATTTAGGTCCTAAACGGATGTCTGAACATTAAGGTCCTAAACAATTATTGAAATCATTCATTGGCATGGAACATATATGAGAATTTGAGATGGCGTGGATTTTAACATTTTGTCTGAACTGGCACTTTAACTTATAGTATGGGTAACAATTGTTTTTTTCTGAAAAAATGCTATAAAAAATCCAGCTAAACAAAAAGGACAAACTTGTCATAATTAAAAAAAAAGTTGAGTCCCATGAGCCCTTATGTTAATCTTAAGTAACATAGTTCATAAGGTTGCAAAAAGACCGGAGTCCATCAAGATCAACCTATAAACCTAAATGAGTCCCTACTGAGTTGATCCAGAGGAAGGCAAAAAATCCTCACACTCGAGGGAAAAATTCCTTCCCAACTTCAAATATGGCATCATAATAAATCCCTGGATCAACTTTCTGTCCCTATAGATCTAGAATCCATAACCTGTAATGTTATTATTCTCCAAAAATACATCCAGACCCCTTTTGAACTCTTTTACAGAGTTCACCATGACCACCTCCTCCGGGAGAGAATTCTACAGAATCACTGCTCTTACAGTAAAGAACCCCCATCTGTGCTGGTAGAAACCTTTCCTCTAAACATAACCGCCTTGTTATAGATACAGACCTGGGTATAAATAGATCATGGGAGAGATCTCTGTACTGTCCCCTGATATATTTATACATAGTTATTAGGTTGCCCCAAGCCTTCCTTTTTTCCAAACTAAATAACCCTAATTCTGATAATCTTTCTGGGTACTGTAGTCCTTCCATTCCCGTATTATTCTGGTTGCCCGTCTTTGAACTCTCTCCAACTCCACTATACCTTTCTTGTACACTGGTGCCCAGTACTGTACACAGTATTCTATGTGTGGTCTGACTAGTGATTTGTACAGTGGTAGAATTATTTCCTTGTCATGGGCATCTATGCTCCTATTGATGCACCCCATGATTTTATTTGCATTGGCAGCAGCTGCCCGACACTGGTCACTATAGCGAAATTTACTGTTAACTAAGACTCCCAAGTCCTTTTCCACGTCAGTCATCCCAAGTGTGCTCCCATTTAATACATAATCCCCACCGGGAATTTCTTCCCAATGTGCATTGCCTTACATTTATCAGGGTTGAATCTCATCTGCGACTACTCAGCCCAAACCTCCATCCTATCCAGATCCATTTGTAGCAGTGCACTGTGCTCTATAGTCTTTGCAGAGTTTATTATCATCTGCAAAGATTGCTACTTTACTATACAACCCCTCTTAAATATAATAGGACCCAAGACTGACCCCTGTGGTACCCCATTAGTAACAGTCACCCAATCAGAATAAGTACCATTAATAACCAACCTCTGTTTCCTATAACTGAGCCGGTTACTTACCCACTTACACACATTCTCCCCCAGACAAATCCTTCTCATTTTATGTACCAATCTTTTATGTGGCACCGTATCAAATGCTTTGGAAAAATCCAGATATACGACATCCAGTGATTGCCCCTCGTCCAGTCTGGAGCTCACCGCCTCATAAATGCTGATCAGGTTAGTTTGACAGGACCGATCCCTCAAAAGCCATGCTGATATGGAGTCATACATTTATTTTTATCAAATAGCATCTCTTAGGAGATCCTCAAACAATTTACATACTAACAGGCCTATAACTCCCGGGGTCACCTTTTGACCCCTTTTTCAATATTGGAACCACATTTGCCATGAGCCAGTCCTGGGGTACAGTCCCTGTTATTATAGCATCCCTGAATATTAAAAATACGGATCTGTCTTATACATTACTTAATTCTTTTAAAACACGGGGTGAATGCCATCTGGACCTGGTGATTTGTCTATTTTGATTTTTTTTGTAGGTGGCACTGTACTTCTTCCCGGGTTAGACAGGTCACCTGTACTGGGGAGTTTACCTTATCTCGATGTATTTCACCTGGCATTTAATTTTTCTCATTGAATACAGTGGAGAAGAATTTGTTTAATATATTAGCTTCTTCCTGATCCCCGTTTATAATTTCTTCATAATTTTTAAAAGGGCCTACACTTTAAATTTTTACCTTTTTGCTATTTATATAGTTAAAGAACATTTTGGGTTTAGTTTTACTCTCTTTGGCAATGAGACTATGTAATTGTAGAACATAACTGGAAACAAACACTTCAGAAATTCTAATTATCATAGTTAACTTATCCAGCTGTAGACGACTACTTATGCTATGCGAGCTATCGAGATGATCATTTTCGTATTTGCTCGCTCAGTATTGCAGCTGGCATTTAGCCTGTAGTCCAGGTCTGTGGGATCGGTCTAGTGGATAGAATTAATCCTTGTGGAGTTTTTATGCATATCTTAGAAGGGTTGTCTGAGGACTGAATAAAAATTTGCTTTTTTTAGGGCTATTCGTATCTGTGGGCTGAGCATGTATTACACTAAAAATATGCGACTATTTCAGTGCACATGTGTTGTGAATTTTGGCTTCTCAACTAAAATCAAGGTTTGAAATCCACAAAAATTTAGCAAAGAATCCATAACATAATGGACCCAATGCTTATTTAAAGGGGTACCCTTCTGATTTAATGGGGTGCCCTACTGCTATCAAAAACTTTGGTCACAATGACTTGGAGTGCTTCTGGGACAATGAGTGGCAGTTGTTATCAGGCAGGGGAGACTCAGAGAAGGGCTTGAGAAAGTGGCAACTTGGTGCGAAACAGTGTCGCCCGGCATCTCTTGAGTCTCCCCTGCCTGATAACATCTGCCACCCATCCTTATCGTTTCAAAGCACTCCAAGTCATCATGACCAAAGTTTTTGACAACCAAGCTACCAGCTTCTTTCAAGGTGGGTGCTCTGTTTTTGTTCTTCCATAGCTATTATTGAATACTGGACTTATCCTCTTGATGTGAGCACCACCCGATTGCATATAGCTAATACGGGAGACACTGGCTGATAGCTTCCAACTTGCAGTGGATATTTCTATATATGTATATCTTACATATACAAATAGTTCCAGTACGTCATGTGTCCTTAAGGGGTTAAGGTACATGGTAAATTTTGCTCATGTTTGACACACTAACAGCTGGGGCCCAAGGGGAAGAATGTAGGCCCCACCATGATCCGCATTATGGGGGATACTTATGAAAACCTGTGCAGAGGAAAAGTTCTACCGTTGCCCATAGCAACCAATCAGATTGCTTCTTTCTTTGTTAAGGGTGCCCTTTCAAAAGGGAAGAAGCGATCTGATTGGTTGCTATTGGCAACTGGTCAGCTTTTCCTCTGCCCAGGTTTTGATAAATCTCCCCCTATACGTCTAGTGGACTGTCTGAATTATACTTGACTTTGTTTTCTTTGGTGGAATTTTCTTTATACTGAAAGGGAAACTTGATCCACCAAGGTAAGCTGTTCTCCTTTTTATTCAGGCTATAAGTATATTTAATTACTTGTCATATAGCATACCTTTCCACTTTGCTGTATACAATAGGAATCAATATTTTCAGCCAAACCATTCTACTTACTAAAGATTTACTTATAAATATTGATTGTAAATGTCTTCGGAAGCAGAGAAATTCTATCTACATGGATCAGTATACTAGCATCCACACATTCCGAATAACTTTATGTACATTTCAGTCATGAATATCGCAAGCTCCACAGGGAATACTTCCTAAGAAAAATGCATCAGAATTCTGTCTCAAAGTACCAAAAACTGGTATAAATGCTGCGCCACAGTTTTTACATGTTTCAGACACTTTTTGCACCTGAGTAGACAGATATGAAAAGTGTCTAAAAAAGAGAGCAGTGTCATAAAATGCATCTTAGTGAAAAAGTGGAAGGAATGATCATTTTGGTGTAAGATATCGGTGTAAAGTAATTCAATCAAGAGGTTGACTTACTTCATAAGGATTGATAAATCTCTGTCTTGCTAATCCAATTTTTCTTTTTTAGTTATAACAATTATATAAAAATAAATGTATTTCCCCTGTTAATTGAAAAAAGTTTCATCTGAAAATATATAACAATAGCAGTACCTACAACAATAATGCCTCCATCTGTATACAGGGGCAAGCTATCTATCTATCTATCTATCTATCTATCGGATATTTATCTATCTGATATTTATCTATAAAAAGGAGAATACATCAGCACACTGCTAGCACAAAGATACAGATAAAACATGAAATGCTATATTGCTACAAAGCAAAAATGAAAAAATGTAGGTGCTTTGCTCACCATTTGGCCAAATAGTTTGGACCATCCCACCGCGATAAGGTGACCTCATTGGGATGGACCCTACACTGTGAATGTGTCTCTGTGCAATCAGTTACCAGGCTTGTAAGGTCTGCAACATCCAGCACCTTACAAGATGGGTGGGGTACAGGAGCCAACATGGAGGTAGCCACTCCCCCATATGTATAACACAAAAAAGGATAAGTTAGCCAGCACATACTGATACCAAACTACTGCATGTACCCGGCATACAGGTGCACGCTTCTAGGCTAAATATACATAAACAGGAGACTACAGCAGCACACTGCCAACACAAAGATACAGATAAAACATGAAATGCTATATTGCTACAATGCAAAAAATGAAAAATTGAGGTGCTTTGCTCACCATTTGGCCAAATAGTTTGGACCATCCCACCGCGATAAGGTGACCTCATTGGGACAGAGTCTACACTGTGAATGTGCCTCTGTGCAATCAGTTACCAGGCTTGTAAGGTCTGGAACACCCAGCACCTTATAAGATGAGTGGGGTGCAGGAGCCAACAATCCTTTTTTGTGTTATACATATGGGGGAGTTACTACCTCCATGTTGGCTCCTGCACCCCACCCATCTTATAAGGTGCTGGATGTTCCAGACCTTACAAGCCTGGTAACTGATTGCACAGGCATCTCATATCTATCTATCTCATATCTATCTATCTCATATCTATTTATGTATCTCATATTTATCTATCAATTAAAAAAAAAATGAGGAAAGGACCCCAGCACACACTTCCATGCCAATAAAGGTGATTTATTGCATCCTCAGCAAGACAGATAAGGTGTAACATTTCAGTGATCTCTCACCACCATCCTCAAGCATGGACTTATCTATCTATTTATCTATCTCTCTCATATCTATCTATCTCATACTGTATCTATCTATCTAACTATCTATTTATCCATTATCTATCTACAATTCTCCATTTCTCTCTATACCATGATATGTATACCCATGCGTTAGCCTGCAATTAGTTGTTAAATTGGACCTTAGCAAGAGAGCTTTAGGGCGTGTAAAATATTTATAACAACTAAAACAGCGCACAATGAAAGAGATGAAGCGCTTGCCTTGAAACATAGAGCCTAATCACCCATAGCCTTCTGTATGGAGGCTGGAGAATATAAGTGATGTTTTGTGCTTGGTTTTTAGCACTTATAAATATTTTATGCCCTTCAAGATGTTTATCTCGTCTGGTTTGAGTGCAAGCTGTTTTTCATTAGAAAGAACTCCTGCCAGGTACATTTATGTTGGTCAGCAATATATTTTAAATAATTCCTTTTGATACTTTGTATGTGCTATGACTCATGTGGGTTCTCTGCAGCACATTGTAAAAATATTCTCCCATAATGTAAGGTCCTGGTTATAGTAGTCCACTATAAAAATAGACTTTTATAGCTGTTCTTGTTATTGCTATTAGAATGTATTGTTATCTTTTAAACAACAATTTTTATAGACTTCCGCACTTTACTTTCTTTAGTATATATTTCTACCATGTATTGAATAATTTTTTAGCACTGTTTTACTATGACTGATATTTATTCAGCATAGAAAGAAACGTCTTGTTGTGAAATCTGTACTGAAAAATATGTATACAGTACTTAAAATATTTCCATATTTTTACAGTTTTCATGTACTGGTGAATGTTAAAAGTGATTGTGTGATAATCTGTATTCTTTTATATATTAACCATTTTATTTATAAATTATTAAAAATATTTTATATTATTACTAGCAGAGCATGCGGCATTCCAGTTTTTTCCTTCCTAATCCTTGTGGGAGAGGAAAAGCAATTTAGGAGGAAGTACTATTCTGACCTCATATCCTGACCATATATTCCAACGTCATATCCCGTCCTCATATCCTGACCTCGTATCCAGTCCTCATTATCCCGACCTCATATCCTGACCACATATCCAGTCCTCATTTCCTGGCCTTGTATCCAGTCCTCATATCCCGACCTCATATCCTGACCACATATCCAGTCCTCATTTCCTGACCTCGTATCCAGTCCTCATATCGCGACCTCATATCCTGACCACATATCCAGTCCTCATTTCCTGGCCTTGTATCCTGACCTCATATCTCATCCTCATATCCAGTCCTCATATCCTGACCTCATATTCTGACCTCATATCTCGTCCTCATATCCCGACCTTATATTCCAACCTCATATTAGGTCCTAATATCTCGTCCTTATATCCCAACCTCATATTTCATCCTCATATCTTTACCTCATATGATGTCCTCATATTTTGTCCTCATATCCCAACCTTATATCTCAACCTCATATCCCATTCCTTGGGTGGGGCTGAGTTTTAATGAAGAGATTTTAGGCTGAAAGCAGAAGGGGGTGTGGCTTTTTGGGAGTGGGGGTGACTTGCAAGCTGGACTGATGCACAAAAAGGGTCAAAAATAGATGGGGGTGTGGGAGGTGGTGTGGTTTTGCGAGAGCCTGAGGCACTTGGAGATGCAGAACAGAGCTTGTTGAGTAAGTTACCGGAAATCCCAAAGACTTGTATGGGACTTCAGACAAAAAACCCTGCTCTCACATATCTTTATTTTTAGTCAAATATCAGTAACATGTACCAAGTTTTATCGAAATATCTTCAGCCAATATATTTTCTTTTCATCTGTAATGGAATGTAATCCTAACACTCAAACCCCCTGACTCTCGCTCAATAGCAAGTATTGGTTAAGCAAGTCCCGTGTATGTAAACCATCTATCTAAGCCTGAGCGCTGTGTAGCTACAAATAAACCACCAAATGCACAAAAATCTAAAAATAACCATATGTGAAGATTATGCCAGTATATATTGTGTCAGTATACATGTGAAAGTGCACAGTGCAGAAGATAAGTACCAGATATAAGAAAAAATATTAAGTCACAGAGTAGGTATAAATGCTGGCACTATCTCTCTTAAGTCCAACTTAATTCTGCCACTCCCCCTATGGGTGCGTTACTGCCCGAAGCCTTGAATCCATGAGCGGTGCTCAGTCCCAAAGATAGTAGTAAGCTGTCCCAATGCAGATAGAAGAAACAAAAGCTGACGGCAACTCACTATTCCACGGTGTCTTTGTTAACAAGGCTGGGTGTATACAGCTGGTACGTTCCAATAGACCATTATTAGCATCTATTGGAAGGAACCAGCTGTATGCACCCAGCCTTGTCAATAAAGACACCGTGGAATAGGGAGTTGCCGTCCGCTTTTGTTTCTTCTATCTGCATAAGAAAAAATATATTTTTTGTATGCAAGCATATACAAAGATTATATCAAACCCATGAATGTGATTCAATAAAATAAAATAAAAAGTCCACCATGGAGTCTATAGGACCGGCGGCGTAATCGTGAGTAGCCGCCTAGCGGCACAGTGTGCGGTAATTCTTTTATTTACAGGTGCCATGAACATAGAGAGTGATAGGGCATTTTCTTTTGCAGATTTCTTTGGGATCTCTATGGCCATGAATGTGACAGACTGTGTTGTGCATTTAAGGATGAGATCTTGAGACAAGCAATGTTTATAGCCCGTTTTCATGTTTGCCATGCAGGTTCCGGAGACCACTGCCACTGCTTTGTGAGGGTTATTGACGGGGGGTTTCCATGCCCCAAGAGCACCCTACATTTGACCACCTAATATAATATTTATATGATTGTTGTTGCAATACATTGGAAATTCATGAGTTGCCAGACATCCATAAGCATCCATGAGTTGAAATGCAAAATATATGTATGCTGAGTTATCACGAGATATTACCATAGTACCCATTCTATATATCCCCTGAGGATGCCAGTCAATATTGGCAGAAATGCATTGGATTTATATATATATTTGTTGGTCTTCTCAGCTGGGAGATGTTGGATCCCTTGTAGATCCATAATTATTTAGCAAGATATTCCTTACTTTTTAGTCAATAGTGATGGCTTGTCTTGTAACTGGGACTCCGAATTTGGCAGAGTGGTTAACAGAAGCAAAAGAAGTATTCTCTGAAAGTACTTTCTCACTACCAATATTTTAGTCTCCTGAGGTGGAAGAGCTTCCACCCGGGAGACCCCTAAAGAGGGTTATCCCAAGGGGGCAGTATCTTTGCCTCAGGAGGAATTGCTCTGAACATCAGGATTTCATCCGAGAGGCTAAAGATCTTAAAGGCCCTAGACATCTTATTACCCATTCAAAGGATAGGGGATAAGATGTCTGATCACGGGGGTCCCGCAGCTGGGGATCTCGGCTGCAGCACCCCGCTGTTATGACTGTACAGAGAAAACTTGCTCTGTGCGTAATGATGGGCTATACAGGGGCCGGAGCATCGTGGTGTCACGGCTTCACCCCTCATGATATCACAGCCCACCCCCTCAATACAAGTCTATTTAAGCATAGACCAGGACATCATATATGTTAATAATAGTCCCCATCCACAATGTGGAGGTATGTCTTCCAGAATCCCTAGGGCACAACACTGTCAATCTCCTACTGTCCATATAATTGGATCCAAATCAGGAACCAAAGGATTCCTACTTTCATAAATCCCTACATAGGGTAGTGAGGAACCAAAGATATAAAATCCAAATGTACCTCTGGCACACATATTTGTGACCTGTCCACTCACAAACCTGCCCAAGACAGGTTTAGTATGCAATGAGCATGGTGCAAGACGAGACAAGCAGCCCAGTTTTCCAAGGTGAAAATGTATCCTCCACAGAAAAGATAGTCCAAAACACAATATTTGTGGGTCCCATATTCGTGGAGCCTCCTCGTTTCAGCAGGGCAGGTCCAACCACCCATGGTACCCAAAAGAAAAAGGTCTCCTCCACAGCTGGAAATAAACTGTCAGATTGTCCATCCGTGGCTGGACTTGGCCGCTGGTGAGCTTATCCTAAATTGACACACTGAATCTTCGCCTAGCGATCCGAACATACCAAGCATGGATATTCTACTAGTGATCCTGGCAGAGGCTGATATGATGAGACATCGTAATCCAGGCAGAAGCAGCTATGGAAAACTTTGAAAACTCTGTGGGGCTGAACAAAGTCAATTGTTTAAACATATATGGCCAAATACACATAGGCTTAACCAATTAAGGACACAGGGCGCTAATGGGGTTTAAACCATTCTTACGAGCAGAGAATGGGTTAAACACTGTGGGTCCCGGGTGCTATGGGCAGCCAGGACCCACGGCTAATGCCGGGCACTGCCGATTGGGCCTCTGCCCGGCATTAACCCTTTAGATGCAACAATCAAAGCTGATCACAACATCTAAAGTGAAAGTAAAACTATCCCTGCAGCTCAACGGAGCTATGGGAACAGAATGGCGATGTCCTGATCAGCTTACTGGATGATGGGAGGTTCCTCACCTGCCTCCTTGTAGTACGAACAGCGATCTACTGCTCCATGCCCCCTAAGGGAGCTTAAAAAAATAAGTAAAAAGTGGTTAAAAAAATGAGAGAATAAATGTGAATGATACCCCCTCCAATAAAAGTTTGACTCACCCCCCTTTTCCTATTGTGACTTTTTGGTCACTTCATATACCATAAAATATAATATATAAATAATAAAAAGTGATCAAAAAGTCCCATCAAAACATGGTCCCGATAAAAACCACAGACCAAGGTGCAAAAAATGAGCCCATACATGGAAAAATAAAAAAAAAGTTATATATATATATATATATATATATATATATATATATATATATATAGGGGTCAGAATTTGAAAATGTGAAACATTCTAATTTTGGTGCATGTAGTTATAATTTTTTTTTAAATAGTAAAATAAATAAAACCTACATAAATTGGGTATCCCTGTAACTATATGAAACTACAGAATAAACATAAGGTGTAACATCATGGCTCCACCCCCGTGTGATGCCACGGCTCTGCCCCTCAATGCAAACTTATGGGAGGGGGTGTGGCAGCGGTCCATAAGGGGTAATCAGTGAGGGATATCATTGTAAAACTGATATGGTGACATAAAAAAAAAGGGAGGGGAAGGGGAAAGAAGGGAAGGAAGCGGGGAATGAAAAACTGCTGGGTATGTATTTTGTGTGAAAATAGTGTAAATGATGTGTCAAACCCATTACATGAGATGTACAGTGTCATGTGAAGAATGTGTCTATGGTGGAACAAAGAATGTGCAAGTATGTGTATCTGAACTTTGGGATATGGAAAGAGTGATGAGAGGGAATAGGTAGTGGGAAAGAGTGAATAGTTCTATTTAATATATTCATTAATGACCTTGTAGAGGGGTTGAATAGTGAAGTAGCAATCTTTGCAGATGATACTAAACTCTATAAAGCGGTAAACACAATAGAGGATTGTGCACTATTACAAATGGATCTGGATAGGTTGGAGGTTTGGGCTGGGAAGTGGCAGATGAGGTTCAACACTGATAAATGTAAGGTAATGCACATGGGGAGGAAAAATCCGGGCTGGGATTATGTATTAAATGAGAGCACACTTGGGACAACTGACGTGAAAAAAAACATAGGAGTCTTAGTTAATAGTAAATTTAGCTGTAGTGACCAGTGTCGGGCAGCTGCTGCCAAGGCAAATAAAATCATGGGGTGCATCAATAGGGGCATAGATGCCCATGACAAGGAAATAATTCTACCGCTGTACAAATCACTAGTCAGACCACACATAGAATACTGTGTACAGTACTGGGCACCAGTGTACAAGAAAGATATAGTGGAGCTGGAGAGGGTTCAAAGACAGACAACCAATGTAATATGGGGAATGGAAGGACTACATTACCCAGAAAGATTAGCAGAATTAGGCTTATTTAGTTTGGAAAAAAGAAGGCTTAGGGGAGACCTAATAACTATGTATACATATATCAGGGGACAGTACAGAGATCTCTCCCATGATCCATTTATACCCAGCACTGTATCTATAACAAGGGGGCATCCTCTATGTCTTGAGGAAAGAAGGTTTCTACACCAGCACAGATGGGGGTTCTTTACTGTAAGAGCAGTAAGACTGTGGAATTCTCTCCCGGAGGAGGTGGTCATGGTTAACTCTGTAAATGAGTTCAAAAGGGGTCTGAATGCATTTTTGCAGAGTAATAACTTTACAGGTTATGAATTCTAGATCTATGGGGACAGAAGGTTTATGCATGGATTTATTCTGACTGCCATATTTATAGTCTGGAAGGATTTTTTTTACCTCTATTATGAGGGTTTTTCGCTTTCCTCTGGATCAACTCAGTAGGGACTCATTAGGGATATAGGTTGAACTTGATGGACTCTGGTCTTTTTTCAAATTTATGAACTATTGTAACTATATAGTGAAGTGTGAGCAAAAAATGATAAAGCTAAACCAAAAAATATTTTGTGGAAAAAAGCCTGTGTGAAAAAAGAAAAAAAAAAGAATAAAAATAAATCCATTGAAACATGTTGTGATTCACACAGAACCTGTTAGAAAACACTGGTACACCAAAATGCAATATATTCCCATAGCAGTTTATGGAGCCCTATTATGGACTCACTCCATTCATCCATTACGTTGGGTCTTGGTACTCCACTGTCCTTCACTTAACCTCGTACTCTCTCTCAACAATTTTACTAGAATACCAGTAAGGGAACACTCATTGGAGTAAGTGGTTATGTAGTCATCTTATCTGGTTGTCAACCAAGTAGGTGGCCAGTACTACATCGGCAAGTATTCTGTTTCCTCACCTCCTTGCAACCCTGGGTCCCTGTTTTGGCAGAGATGCCAACTTGTTTATGGCTCCTTGGTTGACACTTGGGCTAATGCCTAGGTGGAAGCCATGAGGGGCTTTGAACCTGGAACATTTCAGGAGACTTTTGGTGCAGAGGTAAAGGGTAGTTTTTTTTGGAGGCCTCTCTCCTGCCCCAGAAGGGCTTGTGATAGTTTTTTGTGTGACATGTTTGCACTCCTTTATGTTCTTAGGTGATTGACCACGTTCCTCGGCTCTTTAAAAAAATTAAAAAAGTAATTTAAAAAATGGACAGTATCCTGGCTGAATTCAGTCTCTAAGTACATGTATGTAGCCAAGAAGTGGCAAGCAGTCAAACATGTGAAATTTTTTAAGTCTACCATCCTTGAAGCTTGTTTACGCTAGTCACTCTTTGAGAACCAAAAAAAAATCTTTACGCTTACTGCATATTTAATGCACTTCACTTAGGATGCAAAGTCACTGGATACAGTTGGTTGAACCCACTGTCCTATCCATGAATATAAACCAGTCATGTGATGTTCACATCAAGCCGTGACCTTTATCAGTGGGTGAGTTGACAAATTGGGTAGGACAAATCCATTTCCTCTAACTGGAGAGTAAAAATCCTTCATTACAAAAGGAATTGATTAAGCATTAATCTTGGCCTCGTAAGGACATACGTCCCTCTGTGGAATGTTTCTTTTCTTCTTCATTGGTTCAAAAAAAAATTGTGATTTGGTGAATAAATTCATGTTATATAAACAAAGGCAACTCCTTTGTGGGTAAATATATACTTCAAGGGGTTGTTTTAAAAAGATAACCCTTGACATTATGACTTTCCATGGTCTAAGGACATCATATAGGTGTCCTTCTCTCGGGACCCCTTTAAAATTTTGCAAACATTACCTCCGAAGAACTCGAGATGTCCTTGTATTACCTAGCGGGCCTTCCTTTTGAATAATCATATAGCAAAACAAAAATCAGCTATTTGTCAGGGATGGGAACCATTGGGTAGCAGCAATTCACATGGGGTTTTCCCCCACTGTATTCTGGCCTAAATTAATTTTAGTCCAAAGTGTAGCAAGTATGTCACCCTTTATTCTACTGAATGTCCAGGCATATGTATTTGGGAAGGCACAAGGGCATTGGCTCAAATGCACAGGAACAACAAATGTAATCTTTGGCAAGTTCCCATAAAAGATTCAGTTTCTTTATTTAGAAAATATTCTAAAAACAAACAAAACGATATCTTGCTTATGTCACGTAATAGACTGAGAGGTTTCTAGCACCTATGTGCTCTTAGTTGTAGTCTTAGTATATGACTAAAAGCACATAAGTGATAGAAACATGCCAGTCTGTTGTGTGACATATAACTATATGTCATTTTGTTTGTTTATGAATATTTTCTAAATAAAATAAATTAACTTGATTTCTTTGTTTATGTCATTTTGTTTGTTTTTGAATATTGTCTAAAAAAATTTACTTGATTTCTTTGGGAACTTGCCAAGGATTGCATTTGTTATTCCTAAATCTGTTTTTCTTCATCTTAATCGGCCTTCAGCCTTTTTTGGGGTTTTTCTTTATATATATACATATATATATATATATATATATATATATATATATATATATATTGACTTAGCGCTTACATTATTGACCTAGAAAACAGTAACACTATGCACTTTATATTGCTATTTTAGGCTTTTACATAAACCTGCATTTTGAGGGGCTTATGACTAATTTTGGATGAACAACAGTCATGGCCGTGATTGTTGGCACCTCTGAAATTTTTGTATACAATTAAGTTGCAATAACATATGTTTTGCTATACACATGTTTGTTCCCTTTGTGTGTATTGGAACTAAATCAAAAAAGGGAGAAAACAAAAGCAAATTGGACAAATCACATATGTCACACCAAACTCCAAAAATGGGCTGGACAAAATTATTGGCACCCTTTCAAAATTGTGGAAAAATAAGATTATTTCAAGCATGTGATGCTCCTTTAAACTCACCTGGGGCAAGTAACAGGTGTGGGCAATATAAAAATCACACCTGAAAGTGGATAAAATGGAGAAAAGTTAACTTTTCTGTGTGTCTGTGTGTTCCACACTTAGCATGGACAACAGACAGAGAAAAGAACTGTCAGAGGACTTGAGAAAAAAAATTGTGGAAAAATGTCAACAATCTCAAGGTTACAAGTCCATCTCCAGTGATCTAGATTTGCGTCTGTCCACAGTGTGCAACATTATCAAGAAGTTTGCAACCCATGGCACTGCAGCTTATCTCCCTGGGCGTGGATGGAAGAGAAAAATTGATGAAAGATGTCAACGCAGGATAGTCCGGATGGTGGATAAACAGCCCCAAACAAGTTCCAAAGATATTCAAGCTGTCCTGCAGGCTCAGGGAACATCAGTGTTAGCGCAAACTATCCGTCAACATTTAAATGAAATGAAACGCTAAGGCAGGATACCCAGGAGGACCCCACTTCTGACACAGAGACATAAAAAGCAAGACTACATTTTGCCAAAATGAACTTGAGTAAGCCAAAATCCTTCTGGGAAAATGTCTTGTGAACAGATGAGACCAAGATAGAGCTTTTTTGGTAAAGCACATCATTCTACTGTTTACCAAAAACGGAATGAGGCCCACAAAGAAAAGAACACAGTACCTATAGTGAAATGTGGGGTTGTTTTTCTGGCACTGGGTGCCTTGCATGTGTGCATGGTATCATGAAATCTGAGGATTACCAACGGATTTTGGATCGCACTCAACAGCCTGGTGTCAGAAATCTGGGTTTGCATCTGAGATCTTGGGTCTTCCAGCAGGACAATGACCCCAAATATACGTCAAAAAGCTCCCAAAAATGGATGGCAGCAAAGCGCTGGAGAGTTCTGAAGTGGCCATCAATGAGTCCAGATCTAAATCCCATTGAACACCTGTGGAGAGATCTTAAAATTTCTGTTGAGAAAAGGTGCCCTTCCAATAAGAGAGACCTGGAGCAGTTTGCAAAGGAAGAGTGGACCAACATTCCGACTGAGAGGTGTAAAAAGCTTATTGATGGTTATAGGAAGCAACTGATTTCAGTTATTTTTTCCAAAGGATGTGCAAGGGATGTGCAACCAAATATTAAGTTAAGGGTGCCAATAATTTTGTCCAGCCCATTTTTGGAGTTTGGTGACATTATGTCCAATTTTCTTTTTTTCCTCCTTTTTTTGGTTTAGTTCCAATACACACAAAGGGAATAAACATGTGTATAGCAAAACATGTGTTACTGCAATGAGAAATACTTCATTTTCTACAAAAAATTTAAGGGGTGCCAACATCTACGGCCACGACTGTATATTACTGGAATGTTTTTACATTGTATTTATAAATTCCAACTTTCATATTGAAGTGACTTTTTGGTTAATTTGTCCTTTTTTATTACCCCTATGGATTATTATTTTATGATTGGATACTGTAGTAGCACCATTATTAATGTTAATGGGGTCCTAGACTAAATGTGTTATTAATGGTAATCTCACAACATGGCCATTTAGCCCCAAGACAAGCACAGATCCTTCCTAAGCATGTCCATTACTGTCTGCCAGGTACATACTAAAATCACCTTATGGTGAATAACTCCTTTAAAGAGTACCTGTCATCAACAAAAACTTTTAATATGTTGTTCATAATCATTAATGAAGACATATTGTAATATATCTTCATTAAAAAATATTAATATTTATACCAGTTTTTTCATTTTATACTTTTGGCCACTAGGGGTCTTTCTTCTATGCCTGGTCTGCAAGCAGCTTCCTATGCATTTCATAGTAAGTGTACAGCTTTTAGGACTAATGCTGAAAGGGCACTGGTCCTTCCACAGGAAGTTCAGTACTCTCAGCTCAGGACTCGCTCCCAGCCTGACATTCATCTTAATTACTGCCTCTGTAATTGCTCCCACCACCCCTGGTTCTCAGTATTGACTTTTTAGTGCAGAGAGACACAGGAGAGAGAGAGACAGAGGCTGCCGTCCCTCCCCTGTACTTAGTCTGTATGCACACTGCAGAGCAGTGTTTCCCAACCAGGGTTCTGTTTGGTGCTGTTGGCTGTCTGGGCATGCTGGGAGTTGTAGTTTTGCAACAGCTTTAGGTACCCTGGTTGGGAAACACTGCTGCAGAGGGAGAGCAGCATACAGGAAGACTGGCAGAAGCAGAGTCCCGGCCAGGCTTCATGTGACATCATGCCTGCCGGGACCCGCCTCCTTCCACCCCTCAGAAAAACAGTGCTCCTGAGCTAATGAAGAAGGATATAAAAAGGTATTTCCACAGCGTTTTAAACCTCAATAAACACAGGGATAGGCATAGTTAGAGTAAGGGAAAGACGGGGAGGGGGATCAGGGAAAGTTTAGTTGATGACATTTACTCTTTAAGTATTTCCCAACCAGGGTGCCTCATATGTTGAACTATTTCATAAAGCTTTGTTTTTTTAATTATTTATCTTTTTGGGTGTGCACATTTTTTTACGTGTTTATAGCTGTCATAGATGAACTTGGCTTAATACTGTTGTCCCATGAATATTTAGAATTGGGGGAAACTACCTGACCATGTGGATCCAACTGCTAATACCCCTATCCCAACAATTTTGAGAATGGCAACCCAGTTTCCTGTTAGAATTGAGTGGCTGAATGCACTCTATCGGCCATAGATTTAGGTTATCTCTTTGGCTCCTTTGGGAGCTGCGATGTGCGTCCCGTGGTCCATTCTGATGGGAAACATGGTTCCCTTTTTTTTTTTTAGATAAGGCTGGGTAAAAAAAATAAATTATAATCCTGCAACAACCCCTAAATATTGTTTAGTTGTTTCCATAATTTAATCTTTATGGTTTGATAAATTAGACCCAATGGTTTTAATCTAAGAAGCCCTTTAAGTCATAATCGTTAAGAAGCAAACATTTATATACTTGTTATTGTAATTTATTTGAATGCCAATTGCTACCTTTTAATCTTTAATTATTTTAATCAGATTTTGTGTTCTATTTATCCAAAACTTTCAACTGTAGACATTCATATTTTTTTTTTGTGTAATTACAACAATAAATTGTTTTTTACAAAGGACAAGTGAAGGAATCTGCTTATCACAGCCAAAAAGAAAACCTTTTTTTGAAATGATTTACTCACTATGATAAATCGCTTCACAAATGGGAGAAAATGAAACATAATTATTGCCAAATTTATTTTATTCTCTTTCTTCAGAGATGTTTAAGAACATTCCCAATATGTTCATCTGCATTCTACTTGCGGCAATAGGGCATGATGAGTCATAGCAAATCTATAATGTTATAACCCAGAGTTGGAGGCAATGGAGGGGAGCATGAAGTCTCGTCACTTATATCACTGAATATAATGTTCTAAGGTTATTTTTTTATTGTGATGGTTATATATATTCTGTTTCTGTTTCATGTTCTACTTCTATTGCCCTCTACTTGTCAATAGCCATGGGGTGTGTGACTGACCCTGGTGCTTCATTTCTCTACATGTAGAGAGAGTTTAACTTATTAGTATAACATTTATTTCCTCTGGATATTTTGCAAACATTTTTGCCGAGTTAGACGGATGGATGATTATTTAATACGTCTAATAAATCTGTAGAATGCTGAACACATAAATATCCTGGCGGTCACAATATGGTAAAAATGGCCTTATTCTAGACATTCCTTCCACATTCCATTCCTGATATTGAGTAGGGATCTCTCTTTTTTTCTGAAAAGATCTTCTGGGGATTCTATGTAACTATTTTCTCTCAAAACTGGATACAACTTTTTTGATGGAATTTGATGGAATTTTCCCACTATACTTTCCCACTATGTTTCTTAAAGGGGTACTCTGGAGAGAACAAAATTTTTTCACATCAACAGCTCTCTGCTGCCACATCTGGCCGTGTCAGAAACAGTTTATAGCTGGAGAGGTTTGCCATGAGGATATGCTCTTTCTTCAGACAGTTCCTGACATGAACAGAGGTGGCAGCAGAGGGCACTGTGGTCAGACTGAAAAGAACTACACAACTTCCTCTGTAGCATACAGCATTTCATAAGTACTGGAAAGTTTAAGATTTCTAAATAGAAGTAATTTACAAATCTGTATAACGTTGACACCAGTTCATTTTTAAATGTTTTTTTCCTCTGGAGTACCCCTTTGAATTTAGCCAGACAGTACTCAAATGGCCTCATACCTCCAAAATTAACAGTGCCACATCTTTCCTCAGGTTTTCTGTGGTATTGCAGCTCAGTTTCTTTGAACACATTGCATCTCAGTGCTAGCAAATGAAGCCAAATTATAATACCACACATAACCTAATGACAGGGGGGGTAATGATTTGAAAGGAAATAACCTCGGTTTTTCTATTTCTGGATAACCCCTTTAACAAATCCTCTATTTAAAAGATATGCTTTGCTTTATCTGTCCATTAATCTTGGTTGAGCATTAATTTTTTTTTAAAGATTAGGCTTCAATGGGTGATAGTGTTGGGTAGGTAGCCAAAAAAGAGGACAAAAAAAAAAATATTTTAAAACTGTGTGCATATCAATGACATCTTTATGGTATCTATCTCAAACTCAACATTAGCCATGCAGATATAATGAGATCATGCATAATGGGAAAAGAAGAAGAATTTTAACATTCCGAAGAAAGTAGATGCAAATATTTAACAACATCTGTCACTTTCTGGAATTAGAATTGATGTAAGTGTATAATATATTTTTGATGAGAATTCAGTTAAATGGTGTCAGTGAGTACTTGGCATGGAGCCCTTCGCTCTTTTCTCAAACATTTTATACCCAACGGAATAAACAGCACTGGTGTGAACAACCGTAAAGGGGTATTCCGAATTAAAACACTTTTATACTCTATCCACAGGATTGGGCATTTATGTCAGATCTCAGAGGTTCTGACTGCAATCTCAAAAATGGGGCCCCAAGTCTCTGAAGTACAGTGTTCTGCTATCTTCTGCAGCTCCATAGACAACGAATAGAGCAGTAGCGTGCATGTGCGACTCAGGGCCCTATTCTTAAGATTGTGGGGTATCCCAGTGGTGAGACCCCTCGCGCTCTGACACTTACCCCCATCCAGTCGGGATAAATGCTTTGACTCTGAATGATCACTGACCATGTCCCAGAAAATTCAATCCAATGTTCCGAAAATCTACTTTGCAACTGTTCTGCTTTGTATGCTAATGCTCCGTAACTAGTCACCAGACCTAGTAACTCCTGAGAACTAAGCACAGTCTCCCGGCTTTAATCATGCTTACTGAGATGTGACTGACAAGCCAGTGAGTGTCTAATGTCATATACATTCCATATCATGTCATGTTTCAGAAGGCGTGATAAGAGCCATGAGACTGTTACTAGTTTTCGGGTGTTACCCGTCCCAATGACTAGTTATGTGGCATAAGCATGCAGTACAGGCCAGCAACAAAGTACATTTTCTAAACATTTTGGTATCAGGATGAGCTCTCCAGGACACAGTCAGGCGCAGTATTATAAAAAAATATTCTGTTTTCCTGTTGCTGTATTATTGTCTTTCCTATTGACAGGTTCCCCTAAAATGTTTGTGTAACTGAAAGGAAAGCATGACAGTCTGTCCGTCTTTATAAGACACTATGTGAATCGGAACCAAATAATATTGAGTTGCACATAAAAGTAAAATGATGCACTATTTAATATTTTTAGATGCTTCAGGATATGTTTCTTATGGGTATTTTATGTTTTGTTTAGTTTTTTGTCCTTTTTTATGGATTATCAATAAAAAACATAATAAAAAAGTAGAGTATTGCACAGTGCATTACTCTTTATACATCAATTTGTAGAAGTGGGATTTCTCTGAATATATGATTTGCTTTGGTATGTGGAAAGGTAGAGAAAATATAAAAGTCCTCAGTTTAGAGTATACTGTGGGTAATTGTCACTTAAAACCAGATGAATACTGGGCTCTAGATTTAAGTAGATATCAATGTTGTGGAGCTTAAAGGGTTATTCCAGGATTTTTTTTATTTATTTGACTATGCTACAGGGGCTGTAAAGTTAGTGTCTGTCTACACCTGTGTTTGACGGTTTTCTCACAATTCTTCAGTGATTTTTACCCTAATATTTATTTTTAACAGCTTACTAAATGACTGTTGTCTCAGATTTTTCCCAAGTTGCAATGCGGCCGAGACCTGACCTGACTAGTCAGCTGATGACAGGGCCTGGCTGCTTCAATGGGTGGAGTGATTGCTTGGTGGGAGAAAGATCAATCTACAACTAATGCAACAGCTGTAGGCATCCTGATTGAAGACCACAGGTCTTTTGAATGGATGCAGCTCATTTATGTTTCAATAGGTGGGTTGGCTGATGTGTGAGAGGGAGGAAAATGGAATTATGGAATTTGTAGTAAAAAAAAAGAAAACTGAAACAGGAAATACCAGTTCACAAAAAGATAGCCACAGTGTTATGGTAATCTCACGACATTTAGCCTCAAGACGTGCGCAGATCCTTCATAAGCATGTCAATTACTGTCTGCCGGGTACCTACTAAAATCACCTTATGGTGGATAACCCCTTTAAAGCGGATTTCCATGTGTGTTTTTAATCATAAAGCATTTTGTCTGCATGAATTTTCTGGAAATCACAGTTGGGGAGAAGACCTGTCAAAGGTCAACGCTCAAGTGGAGCAGAAATCGTCATTGTCAGCTGAGTCAGGTAGTCTGCATAATGCAGTGGAAACATGGTGCGCATAATGCATTCTCTATTATTTCTGACAATGTATCTTACATGTAAAATGGTCTAGTAATTGTGAACCTTCAGTTTAATAGTCCACGATTGTTAAAAATGTAATTTCCATTAATTCTGAATAGAGCATTACTATGCGACACTTGGGTCTAACCCAACCATAGGCAACATCTGTCTGAAGTTTGTATGACTTCTC
Organism: Hyla sarda; assembly: GCF_029499605.1. Classification (NCBI taxonomy): domain Eukaryota; kingdom Metazoa; phylum Chordata; class Amphibia; order Anura; family Hylidae; genus Hyla; species Hyla sarda. The sequence continues at coordinate 395,035,627 of NC_079191.1, forward strand.
AGTGCTTGTTGGGTTTTTTCTCTAGGACCCACTGTTTTCTTTCTTTACCAATTGAATATTTTGCTGAAAACATACTTCTCAGCGGCTGGTACCATTTTCACACTAGAGGCCAATTTTCATAGCAAGACAATTGACCTACAGTATCACTGTGTATTTATTTATTTTTTTAAATGTCAGATGTAACCGAAAAACATGGAAGAAACCCATACAAACATGAAGAGATTACATAAAACGTTATGATTGATAAAATTACTATTTTTTTTTTACATCTTGTATGTGTGATATGGGGCATCATTCTGCATATTTTGTAGGGTCATAGTTATTTTGTAGAGGATGCCTGTTTATGTATTTTGTGGCACCTGTTTTATGGTATCACTTTGAAGTAAGGTTTTCCAGGCTAAAATGCTGTTGGCTCCATTCATTGTGTAGTGTGGGCACCGAACAGCTGATCAGCAGGGGTGCCGGGTTTCGGCACCTTACCAATAAGCGATTGATGGCTTATCCTGTGGATAAGCCATTAACCATATTAACTCAGGAAACTCCCTTTAATGAATCTAAACCAGGTAAGAATAAACTCACGTGGGATGGAAAAGTTGGGGATTATGATACCAGGCACGTTGAAATATTCTGTGTTGTGTAAACTTAGACGCAGGAATCTCGCACTTCCCACTTAAAGACGTCAATGTACTTAAGTCATAGTACTTCTGAAATATTAAACAATATTCACTCCCACAATGAAAGGTTTTATTTAACAAATTCTCTTTGTGTAAATAGCAGAACTCATTAACTATTATATTAACTAGATATTAATATGTGATATGTTATGATGATGTTAGAGAAAATCCAAGAAAATCAGAGACCTTTCCCTCTTTCAGTTAATGTAAAGTAATAATAATATTTATTATTCTTTTAATAGGAAAGCTTTAGGAATAAGGCACTTTATGTTATGTAGATTTTGTGTCACTGTTAGCATTCCTCTAGTCAGTGTCGTTAATTGTTAAATAAACTGAAGAGTCGAGCTAAAAATTCTAGTGGGATATTATTTATTAAAATGGCCGACATAAATAAAAATGTTGCAAAGTGTGCATCATTTTAATGGCTTTTGCTTCTGTCAGGCGCGATTCAATTCCATGTTGCGTGCAGACTGACGAAAATGCATGCACATTATTAGTAGTGCATAAATCCCTCCTCAGTGTTATTATGGCTAAAGACTTGGCACCTTTGTTCCTGTGGAAGTGTAATGATAACCCTTTTAGGACCAATCATTTATAATGAGCTTGTAGTTTTTCATATTTTATTTGCTTTTTCTCATTTAAAAAATGTCAAGGTTATTTTGATTTGTTAAAACTTTTTTTTTCTTACTGTCTGCGGCAATCTTCCAGTTAGGATACAAGAGTGTCTGCACAGTCACATGACTTGTTGTTCTGGGGCCCATATAGGGCTGGTTAAATGTTGGTAAGTTAAAAAAAATACAATGTTTACATGGTTGCCCCACAGCTTTTTTGCTATCCTACTAAAAGGAAAATGGGCAGGCAGTGGCTGGTGGGGGATAAAACTAGTGATACCTACACACATTTGCACCAGCACAGTGTTAAAGGGGTACTCCACTCTCTGGACACATTCCTCATTGACAAACAGGAGTGACAGCCTGCTCATCCAATCACCAGCTGAGATAGATCCCATACAGAAGATCACCGTGTTCAGAGTTAAGTACTCAGTTCTCTTTGGTGCTGTCATAGAGAATGAATGGAGTGCTCATAAAGAGCCGAGCCCCCTTCAGGCCCTGGCTCCTAGCGGTCAGATCCCCTGCGATCATACCTATCCTGGTGGTGTGAGACCACAGAAACATAGTCCATGTATCTATGGAATAAAGCTACAACACTTTTACTGGATACGCCAGTGTGCTGCAGTAAATTCCTTTATATATATATATATATATATATATATATTATGTATATTATTATTATTTTAAGTACATTTAATACTTAGTACTAAATGAGCTCCGATCTACTTGATGGGTGCTCTCATTAAGCAGCAGTTTGCTCCAGTAGTACTATCCCGAGCTACTTCCAGACACCATGAAAGGTAGCTTATCTAAAGATTTCTCTGATTGATATGGTGGCCTTCGGACAACCACTTTCTCTATAATGCTATGCGGGGGGGGGGGGGAGTTCTAAAAGTTGAGTCACTTTCACTATACTATTGAGCAAGGGGTGACTGGGCTAACTATGACTATTCAGTCTGGACATGATACTTAAAGGGGTACTCTGACCCCCTCCCATAGACTATCATTGCGGGGGCGGGCCGTGACATCACACGGGGTGGAGTTGTGACGTCACAATACTCCGTCTCCGTAGTCGTGACCCGGCAGACTCTGAGGCTGCAGCGCTGCGTGCAGCTCCCAGAGGTGTGTGCTGCATGCGAGATGGTGGGGGTCCCCAGCGGCGGGACCCCCACGATCAGACATCTTATCCCTTATCCTTTGGATATCTTAGGGCCGGAGTACCCCTTTAAAGTGACTGTCACAATATTGGCTTTATTGATGTAATTCCTCAGTTCATTGCGGAAAAGATTATATTAAGGACATGTTTTATTTCAAATCTCCGATATATAATTGCATTTATTCCTAGAATGAGGTTGTCTGGTCTAGCTGGAAGTTGTTGTTTTGCAACAACGCGGTCGGGGAATGCTACAGTAGAAGAACCATAGTTCTGTGTGATTCCATTCTCTAGGGAATTGTTTGCATCACCTCTTATTCAGATATTTCTAGATCTGATAATGCTAATAGAATTCATCCCTGACATGGTGAGATTGAAAGGGATATGCTGTGTCTGTAATGCATCATTTGCGCATAATTGTCAGTCATGGTGCGTTAGATTGCAGACACATCCGGCTCTCTTTGAAAAAGGTATCATTCATAGAGAGGGTTTAAGGAAAGCATCATTATTGTATAATAAATATAAATAAAATGAAACACTTCTACAGAAAGCCTAACAGAAAAACATATCCTGTCATTCATTCTAGCAGATAAGCGTCACCCATAGATTGTTCAGAAGCTTAAAGGTTAAAACTATTGGTCTTCACTGCCATCATTGAGGAACCAAATATGTAACTGGAACTTAACCCCTTAAGGACGGAGGGTTTTTCAGTTCTTGCATTTTCGTTTTTTCCTCATCACCTTCTAAAAATAATAACACTTTCAATTTTGCACCTAAAAATCCATATGATGGCTTATTTTTTGCGCCACCAATTCTACTTTGTAATGACATCAGTCATTTTACCCCAAAATCTACGCCTAAACGGAAAAAAAAAATAATTTTGCAACAAAATGGGGGGCTTCCATTTCTACGCAGTAATTTTTTATTCTTTATTCTGTAGGTGCATATGGTTAAAATGATACCTACTTATATAGGTTTGATTTTGTATTACTTCTGAAAAAAATCATAACTACATGCAGGAAAATGTATACGTTTAAAGTTGTCCTATTCTGACCCCTATAACTTTTTTATTTCTCCATGTACGAGGCGGTATGAGGGCTCATTTTTTGTGCCGTGATCTGAAGTTTTTGTTGGTACCATTTTCATATTGATTGGACTTTTTGATCGCTTTTTATTCATTTTTTTATGGTATAAAAAGTGACCAAAATACGCTATTTGCGGCTTAATTAACGATTTATTTTTATAGTTCGAACATTCACTTTTTTTGGATGTTATAGCCCCCATAGGGGACTATAACATGCAGTACATTTATTCAATACACTGATCACTGCCATTGCATTCAATGGCAGCGATCAGTGTTATCGGCGGTTGATTGCTCAAGCCTGGATTTCAGGCTTGGAGCAATCAATCGCCGATCAGACGCTCAGGAGGCAGGTAAGGCACCCTTTTGCTGCGTCCTAGCTGATCAGGACATCGCAATTTTAAAGCCATGGTCCCATGGAAGCTTTTACTTTCACTTTAGACGCGGTGATCAACTTTGATCGCTGTGTCTAAAGAGTTAATGCCGGACATCAGCCCGATCGGCGATGTCCGGCATTAGCCACGGGTACTGGTTGCTTATAGCAACCGGGACATACCAGGTGTGATGCGCGCTCACCTGCTGAGCGCGCATCATACCTCAGGAGATGCTTATGGACATTCATATGCGTCCATATGCGTTAAGGGGTTAAAGGGGTACTCCCATGCCCCTTGTTCAGAATGTTTGGGGCGGCCGTGGTCGTGAAGTTACGGCCACACCCTTGTGACGTCAGCCCACGCCCTATCCATTCATGTCTACAAGAGGGGGGGGTGTCAGCCATTACACCCCCGCCCATAGACATGAAAGGAGGGGATCTGGTGTGACATCATGAGGTGCGTTTTCAACAAATGCGGGAGATCAAAGGGGGGCCCCAGCAGTGGGACCCCTGTGATCAGACATCTTATCCCCTATCCTTTAGATAAGGGATAAGATGTCTAGCAACGGAGTACCCCATTAATATACCTTAATGCAAAATGTGTAAAAATACCCCATCAACTATCATATCACATGCAATATATAGAAATACTCTCCCCATATGGGCAGAAGGACCTTTTGGGTCCACATATAGTCCTTCATTGTCTTTTCCCATGGTTCAAGAAAATCTAATATGTATCTCACAATATGACTAGATTTAAAAACAAAACAGCTTTACCATACTCTGTCGGAAGGTGTATATGCTATAGGTGTCTATGTGTGGTCGCCCAGTGGTTGTGTTGGCTTTGAGTTGCAATTCACATTGAATCTCTATTATAGCGAATGGGAATCCTAAACTAAACTTAAAGGGATACTCCGGTGGAAAGCATTTTTTTTTTTCAATCAACTGGTGCCAGAAAGTTAAACAGACTTGTAAATGACTTCTATTAAAAAATCTTTACCCTTCCAGTACTTTTTAGCAGCTGTATGCTACAGAGGAAATTCTTTTCTTTTTTCATTTATTTTTTGTCTTGTCCACAGTGCTCTCTGTTGACACCTCTTTCTGTATCAGGAACTGTCCAGAGCAGGAGAAAATCCCCATTGCAAACCTATGCTGCTCTGGACAGTTCCTGACACGGACAGAGGTGTCAGCAGAGAGCACTGTGGACAAGACAAAAATGAAATTCAAAAAGAAAATAATTTCCTCTGTAGCATACAGTTGCTAAAAAGTACAGGAAGGATTAAGATTTTTTATAGAAGTCATTTACAAATCTATTTAACTTTCTGACACCAGTTGATTTAAAAAAAAAAAAAATGTTTTCAACCGGAGTACCCCTTTAAGGAAGGGTAGGGTGCAGGGATTAGGTGCAATACAGTCTCCGTACTTCAAATGGTTATGCCTTACTGTGTTATACCAATATCCTGTAAGTATTGCCTATACCCAGCAACACTATGGACTAGAAATGTTTCCAGAACTCAACAGAAATTTATGGCTCGTACACACTTACACATATAGGGCAGTTAAACTCAGGGTCGAACGCAAGGACTTTGCGACTCTATAGAAGCCAAGGGCCAAGTAGTGCTTTTATATAGGTCACATAAATCTAAGGGGGCTCCTAATATATGCAGCAATTTACAATTCATTACAGTTCACCTGACGTTAATGGGTCCTACTGTAAAGTGCGCATTAGTCCTCTCCTATCTGCATTAGCTGGATCATACTTGACAGTATCACCCACATAAACCTCAATTATCAATAAGCTGGAGGAGCGCAGAGACACATAAACATCACATTCACTCTTAACCCTTTGTAGTGAGACAAAGTTAGGCATAATTAATGTTAAAGAATGCTTAGTTATAAATATCAGCCTAATGTTTTATATATATTATATCTCTACATAAATACATACCGTATATACTCGAGTATAAGCCAAGTTTTTCCGCACGATTTTTCTTGCTGAAAACGCCCCCCTCAGCTTATACTTGAGTGAAATCTCCGCCTGTCAATCCCTTCATCAGTGGTCTTCAACCTGTGGACCTCCAGATGTTGCAAAACTACAACTCCCAGCACGCCCGGACAGCCATCGGCTGTCCGGGCATGCTGGGTGTTGTAGTTTTGAAACCTCTGGAGGTCTCCAGGTTGAAGACCACTGCGGTCTTTGTCATCATCCAGCCCCCGCCCCCCCCCCCCCACCTTTTGTTTTGTACTCACCTCCCCTCGGTGGAAAGGAAGGGTGAGCTGGTCCGGGCCATCTATGCTGCAGGGGCCGTCCGGTGGGGAGGATTAGTCGTTGTGGGCTGTCCATTCTCACTGGGGGGGGGGGCCTCTTCTACGTTCTTCGGGCCCGGCCCCGGACTAGTGACGTTGCCTTGACGACGACGCACAGGGACGTTCATGCACAACATCCCTGTGCATTGTCGTCAAGGCACCGTCGCTAATCCGGGAATGGGGCGGGGCCTGAAGCGCCGAGAAGAGGCCCCTCTGGTGAAAATGGACAGCCCGCCACGACTAATCCTCCCCACCGGACGCCCCCTGCAGCATAGATGGCCAAAATACAAAGTACAAAGTAGATGGTGAGTACAAAACAAAAGGAGGGGGGGGCTGGATGATGACGAAGGCTGCAGTGGTCTTCAACCTGCGGACCTCCAGAGGTTTCAAAGCTACAACTCCCAGCATGCCTGGACAGCCAATATATTCGGTTCGGTTTATACTCGAGTATATAAGGTATATGGTTTCCACAGTTTTTTCTCCTTTCACAGACCCCTATAAGCTGAATTTCAAAATTGTCTCTGCTGCATTGTAACATTACATCTAAACATATATTTTTTATTGCAAGGTATACATAATACTTCTAATGATGATTGGTCTCCAAGTTGGTATTGTAATTCAGTTCCGTCAATGCGAATAAGGCTGAGTTGCAGACAGACGTGGCACTGTTTTTGTAAGAAAGCAGCCATGTTGTTGCAGCTCAGAGGTTTAAAAATATTCGCGCTCCACACCGACTCACAAAGTAAATAATATTGGAGCCTTCTTTGGACCACAAGCTGGAAGCAGGGAGGGATGATCACATTTTTTTTTCCACAGTACACCTCATTGTTGTGATGTGTACTGGGAAGAAGAAAAAAAAAAAAAAACTAATATTCGTCATTACAAATATATAGCGCTATATTCTAAATATCCCCGAAATCGCGAAGTGCCGATATTCACGGTAAAAATTTACATTTTGAATATTCACGCTCAACACTACTTAATATCTGCACTAAGAACTGCACTCTAACATGCGCCTGATGTTGCCTGCTCTTATACATAATTTGTCCAAAGCAAGGTTCAATATATGTTAATGAATCTAAAACCTGTAAAAAAAATTCATACTGAATCAATTTTTGGATCTCTATTCCTGTTGCATCTTCTATTTTCCACTTCTTACAGCTGATAATAAATAGCAGGATCCTGATTTGAGACCACCATCTATGATATTCATAGGTTGTTAACTCTTTATGAGCATTCTTTTAGACAGATTTTCTCAATAATATATGGCATTATATAAAGTCATAAAATGCCCCTTTTCTCGCCTTATCAGCCTCACTCCTAAACTTATCATTCACTATGAAAAATAGTTTAAATCCATCTTGTGTATGGTGCTCATAGAAATTTGGGGAAGAGGGAGCTGCCGAGTGAGACAGAGACAGAAACAGAGACACTGCTAAAAATTCAGATAAGTGTTATATATCAACCCAGTGTTGATTTACAGATTACTCTCCAAAGTATTGCTCTATTAAGTTCTCCATGCTGCTGCAACTTCTGAGGGTCTATACAGATATAGTGGAGCAGAATCTCAACTGTTTTCTAGTGGCTCTGTTTGGTACTGCAGCTCAGTTCCATTCTCTTAAAAGCTGCAGTAACAGACACAGCCACAATAAAATGTACTGTATGGTGCTTTCTTCACAATAAACATAGTAACAGTTGATATGGTTGAAAAAAGACCAGAGATCATGAAGTTCAACCTATATCCCTAATGAGTCCCTACTGAGTTGATCCAGAGAAAGGCTGTCCCTATAAATCTAGTATACATAACCAACAATGTTATTACTCTCCAAAAATGCATCCAGACTCCTTTTGAACTCTTTTACAGAGTTCCCCATGACCACCTGTCTCACTGCTCTTACAGTAAAGAACCCCCATCTGTGCTGGTGTAGAAACCTTCTTTCCTCAAGATGTAGAGGATGCCCCTTTTTGTAGATACAGTCCTGGGTATAAATTGATCATGGGAGAGATCTCTACGGCCCCCTGATATATTTATACATAGTTATTAGGTCTCCCCTAAGCCTTCTGGGTACTGAAGTCCTTCCATTCCCCGTATTACTCTGGTTGCCCGTCTTTGAACCCTCTCCAGCTCCACTATATCTTTCTTGTACGCTGGTGCCCAGTACTGTACACAGTATTCTATGTGTGGTCTGACTAGTGATTTGTACAGTGGTAGAATTATTTCCTTGTCGTGGGCATCTATGCCCCTATTGATGCACCCCATGATTTTATTTGCCTTGACAGCAGCTGCCCGACACTGGACACTACAGCTAAATTTACTGTTATACTGTTAACCAAGACTCCTTAGTCCTTTTCCAAGTCAGTCGTCCCAAGTGTGCTACCTTTTAATACATAATCCCAGCCCGGATTTTTCTTCCCCATGTGCATTACCTTACATTTATCAGTGTTGAACCTCATCTGCCACTTCCCAGCCCAAACCTCCAACCTATTCAGATCCATTTGTAACAGTGCACTGTGCTCTATAGTCTTTACAGAGTTTAGTATCATCTGCAAAGATTGCTACTTTACTATTCAACCCCTCTACAAGGTCATTAATAAATATATTAAATATAATAGGACCCAAGACTGACCCCTGTGGTACCCCACTAGTCTAGTAACAGTCACCCAATCAGAATAAGGACCATTTATAACCACCCTCTGTTTCCTATCACTGAGCCAGTTACTTACCCACTTACACACATTTCCCCCAGACCAAACCTTCTCATTTTATGCACCAACCTTTTATGTGGCACCTTATCAAATGCTTTGGAAAAATTCAAATATACGACATCCAGCAATTCCCCTCGGTCCAGTCTGGAGCTCATCTACTCATAAAAGCTGATCATGTTAGTTTGACAGGACCGATCCCTCATAAAGCCATGCTCATATGGAGTCATACATTTATTTTTATCAAGATACTCCAAAATGCATCTCTTAGAAAACCCTCAAACAATTTACATACAACATAGGTTAAACTAACAGGCCTATAATTCCCGGGGTCACCATTTGACCCCTTTATAAATATTGGCACCACATTTGCCAGTCCTGGGGAACAGTCCCTGTCACTATAGAGTCCCTGAATATAAAAAATTGGGGTCTGTTACATTACTTCATTCCTTTAGAACACGGGGGTGAATGCCATCTGGACCTGGTGATTTGTCTATTTTGATTTTTTTTAGGCTGCACTGTACTTCTTCCTGGGTTAGACAGGTGACCTGTACTGGGGAGTTTACCTTATCTCGCTGTATTTCACCTGGCATTTCATTTCCTCGCTGAATACAGTGGAGAATAATTTGATTCATATATTTGCTTTTTCCTGATCCCTGTCTATAATTTCTTCCTCATCATTTTTAAAGGGCCTACACTTTCATTTTTGACCTTTTTGCTATTTATATAGTTAAAGAACATTTTGGGGTTAGTTTTACTCTCTTTGGCAATGAGTCTTTCTGTCTCTGTTTTTGCGGCTTTTAACGTTTTTTTTTATATATATTTTACATTTTTCTATATAGCTTTTTAATGCTTCCTCACTTCCGTCCTGTTTTAGGTGTTTAAATGCTTGATTTTTGCCATTTATTGCCCCATTAATATTTGTATTCATCCATATTGGTTTTCTTTTTTTCCTGACCTTTTTTTTCCCATAAGGTATATACATCTTACAGTGAGAATTTAAAATATTCTTAAAAGTCTCCCATTTAGTGTCAGTATTCTTGTTTTTGAGGACATTATCCCATTTAATATTGTTAAGGGCTTCTCTGAGTTGATCAAACTTTGTCTTCCTAAAATTCATTGTTATAATGTTTTATATAATGATCACTATTTCCTAGGTGTCCTTTTAATTGCACATTAGTTACTCTGTCAGGTCTGTTGGTTAATATTAAGTCTAGTAGGGCGCCCCCTCTCGTCGAGCCCTGCACCATATGAGACAGATAATTGTCTTTAGTTATAGTCAGAATCCTGTTTCCTTTATGAGATTCACAGGTCTCAGTCCCCCAGTTTATATCAGGATAGTTAAAGTCACCCATTATTATCACCTCATTCTGATTTGCTGCCTTGTTTATTTGCCTCAGTAATTGATCTTCTGCCTCTTCCATTATGGTTGGTGGCTTATATCTATATTTTACCTTCATATATTTCTATCCATAATGACTCCACATTATCGTTTCCCTCCCGTATATCCTCCCGCAGGGTGGCCTTCAGACTGAACTTTACATAAAGACAAACTCCTGCCCCTTTCTGTTGTGGTCAATCCTTCCTGAATAGACTATAACCCTGTATGTTGACCACCCAGTCACAGCTATGGTCCAACCAAGTCTCTGTTATACCCCATGTCATAATTCTCCTCAGAGATTATCAACTCCAGTTCTTCAGTTTTATTGGACAGACTTCTGGCATTAGTCAACATGCAGTTCCATGGTGTATGTTTTTTTTTCTATAATGCCTATCCCTATTAACTATTCTAACCCTTCCCTCCGCTCCACCCCAGGTACATTAATAAGTCGCCGTCTATGTTGTAGGTTCTCTCGTCCTCAGTCCCTAGTTTAAACACTCCTCTACCCTTCTAGCCAACTTCTCCCCAAGCACAGCTGCACCCTCCCCATTGAGGTGCAGCCTGTCTCTACGGTAGAGCTGGTATCAAACAGCAAAGTCAGCCCAGTTCTCCTTTCTACACCAGCTTCTTAGCCACTTGTTTACCTCCCAATCTCCCACTGCCTCTCTGGTGTGGCTCATGGTACAAGTAATATTTCAGAAAATATTACCTTAGAGGTCCTTGCCTATGTACCAGGACTGCTGGGCCCTCTTCAACCCCACCCAGCAACCTGTCAACCCAATCTGCGACGTGCCGAACTCCAGCGCCAGGTAGACAACACTGTTCAGTGATCCCGGTCTTTGAGACAGATCTCCCTGTCTGTTCCCCTAATAATTGGGTCCCCCACTACCAGTACCTGTCTGGCCTGCCCTGCACTCCTCCCTTCTTACTTGAGCAGACACCCCCCTGGCGGTCAGAGGCAGAGTCCTGCTGCAGTACTGCTAGCTCTGAAATGGCATCCCCCTCATCTGCGAACCGGGCAAACATGTTGGAGTGTGCCAGATCAGGACCAACCTCCCTGACAATTTTCCCTCTACCCCGTTTTCTAACTGTAACCCAGCTAGCTGCCTGACTGTCCTGCACCTCCATCCCACTATCCTCCCCACCTCTACCCCAGAGAGTACTTGCTTGTAAATGCGTCTCAGTTTTGCCAGTTGCTCCTCTAGATCCAGCATCTGGTCTACCAAATGAACAACTCACACACATCCCGCACAACACTATTTACCCTCAAAGTGCTGTTCAAGGATTGCATACATCGCGCAAGATGTACATCGCACTGCATTTTCCAACATGGAGGCCATCTAGTGATGGGGATTTCACAAAATAACATTCACAGCGATCTCAAACTCCTGCTTTCAGGAGGCTGCAGCTTTTTTTTTTTTTTAAGAACTGTGACTCTTCCAGGATCAATGGGAGTGGCAGAGTCAGAGAGGTGAGAGAGTGAGAGCCTTACCGAACTACTATTAAAAGGTGAACCGTAATAAAGTTATAAATTACCTCTTTAAGGGTAGGGTCACACGGAGCACATCCACAATGTATTTCACGCCGGTGATGCCCCGACGGCAGTCACAAGAGCGAGCTCCCTGCTTCGGCCGGGTTGCTCTGTGTGTCTGCACATAGCGGCAGATTTCCTGCTGTAGACACAGTTTCTGCTTGTAGGAGATGCGCACCTGGAAATCTGCCACTACGAGCAGACACATAGACTGGTTTTTCTTGTCTAAATTTGTCGCACAGACTTTTCTGCGACTTTTGCTCTAGAGGATTTTTAGAACATGATGCATGCAAATCTATTTTAGACTGAAATGCATTGAAAAATGCATTGGTGCTGAATTTATCAAAAGCGACTTTTCAGCGACAAGTCGCATAGGCTGAAAGTACGCTGAAATGTCAGACCATGTTGGAGCAGGTTTAAATATAGACTAAAGCATAGATCATGCAGTCTGTGCACAGAATTTATCAAGAGCTGTGCGCCATTTGATAAATTAGGTGCACAATAGACCAGACTAACCCTCTGTAGTTTGGTCTATATTGATGCGGGACATAGACAACTTTGATAAATATCCCCCATAGAGTTACCCAGCCGCAGCAGGGAGCTCGCTCTTGTGACTACCATCAGCGTATCCACAGCGCTCTGTGTGACCCTATCCTAAATAAGCATGTTCTCCAGCTATGTGTATGTGATGCTATTCTCTACCCACTAGTTCAGGGACAACTGAATATAAGAAATAGAGGCTTCAGTGGGGAAAACTGGTGAAAAATGTCATTAGTTATACAATAGCTGGAAATAGCCTACTTATGTGTACACTTGACAGCTTATCCTAGTGTTTTCCCAACAGGGTGTCCTCAGCTGTTGCAAAACTATGACCCCCAGCCAAAGGCTGTCCAGGTATGCTGGTAGTTTTGCAACAGCTGGGGGCACTCTGGTTGGGAAACAGTGGCTAAACTTGTGAGTTTCCTGAAATGACAGGCACATTTTAAAGTGTGTTCCACCGAGTAGCAGCAGTTTTTAGTAGAACCCCGGTGTAGACATTGTTCCCTTGCCTTTGATGACAGCACAGGGTGATTACTACATGTGAGTTTGGTGATGATTCATTGAAACGCTGCTCAATACACATAAATATTCTAAATAGCAAATGTTACCTATCGAACAATGTAGAATGTCAAACAGGTGGTAGCGTAAGTGTAATGGTTTCACATTCCTAGCCCTGTGGATCCAATGGCCAGAGTTCCCCCCTATTGTCTCAGAAGCAGTTATCTCATTACTTTCAATTCATAATGGTAGCGGGGTGCCCAATGGAGAAAAAAGCGAAACCTTTACAAAGTAGCTGATCAATGCTGAGAGAGCCCTGGCAGGTATTAAGACTTAAACTCAGTGCACTAAAGAATAGCAGTAACCCAAGTGGCCTTATAGATTTCTAATTCAAATGGAATCGGAGTCTGCAAAGATTTTCACCACTATCACAAAAACTATGCAAATGATCCGGGGTCATTTCATTAAGCTTCTATTAGCATCCCAGTGAGAGTACATGTGTTCCTGAAGTGAGAGCATTTTATTCCAGAATTTTTTTATTTATTATTTGACTATGCTACAGGGGCTGTAAAGTTAGTGTAGTTCATAATATCATGTCTGTACCTGTGTTTGTTGGTGGTCTTGCAATTGTTATGCAATCTTTGCCCCAATGTTTATTTTTAGAGCATACAAATGAGTGTCGTCTCAGGTTTTCCCAGGTTGCAGTGCGGCCCGAGACATTACATCCCTAGTCAGGTGTTCAAAGGGAGCCTCTCTGCTTCAATGGCTCGAGCAAAAGCTGGGTTGGGAGGGGGTGGGGGGAATCATTTTCCACAGGGATGTAGGGAATTGTTCCAGATGTACTTCAATGGGTGGGGTGGCTGATGTGGGGAGGGAAAAAAGTGGCCTCACACCTACAAACAAGGAACCCTGGGACTTTTAGTTGGAGTGAGGGAACTCAAACAGGAAATAGCCATTTCACAAAAAGAAAGCTGCAGCATTAGGATGGACTCACAACAAAGCCATTTTGCCCAAAGACAAGCACAGATGTCCATTACTGTCTGGCAGGTAAGTACTAAAATCGCATAATAGTGAATACCCTTTTAACCCATTTAGTGTTATTTCTTGTTCAGCAAGGTTTACTTTATTGCGGAATTATGGAATAGGCTTCACACATCGAGAACTATAAGATACTGGTGGAACAGTCACACTACGCACCTACGCTTCTTGCATCATAATGATTTCTTTATCGGTTCTTTTTGTCTTGCAGTGAAGTATGTTATCATTGGGTGCCGTGAGATTTATGAGAGCTTAGGTGTCAATGTGGTTTGACTATTAACCACAAGTTAAAGTTTCTTCTCCAGAGAGCACTCATTATTGAGTAAAAACTAATGACCCTTGTCACACTTTTAAGGTTCTACACCGCCATGTGGGATTTGATCTCTCCGATCCGATGACCTTCTACTTGACAACTGAGATTTATGGCTGGGCATACAGTTTTATGACACTTAACCACATTTGTGGCCAGGGTCTCTATGACTGTTACATAGTCTTCAGCTACATGTACTTTAAAGGGTCAATGACATCAATATTGACTGAGTATTTTGACACCTACTACTGTGCAAGGAACAGCTTTATATTTCACAGAGATGTTCCTTTATCTTTTATTGAAGTTCAGTTTTCCCCCAATTGCCTGGCTTCAGAATTGGTACATATGCGTCTTAGTAATATTGTGATGAGCAAGAATGGATAGCCTACACAGCCAGAATTTTGTTGCTTTAAGATCTTGAGTTGTTTTTAAATTTAAATTTTTTTCTCTGGTTTTTTTTTTGGGGCAGAAAATGAAATGTTATGTGTGATAATAGGAGTTATATATCAGGATAAATCAATGACTAAATCAATACATGTATACCAAAAAGTACTAGACAGTACTAAAGAAAGTTTTTTTTTAAGTTAAAAGTTTTTCTTAAAAAAAAAAACTTCTTTGGAACTATCTTTCACACCTTAGGTATAGGTGCGGTATCGGTTAGCTCACACTTTTCTAGTGGGCAACTGGGTGTGAGCATATATTAGTTTGTTATAATAAATCATTCATTACAGTTTTTACACTAGAACAGACACAACATGTGATCATGTCCAGTGTTCTACAGTGGCACCTTTGCTGTGTAGAATGATACATGGTGAGCAGAGTTGTCTCTGCACATTTCTATAAAATAGAAAATGATTGAAAGATTGGTTTGTTGTTGTTCTAAACACTTACATAAGACAGAATGACACCCCTACACACTAGACACAAAAAATTCTCTATGACTCCCCTGTCACTCCCTAGTCTCTAGAAGGAGGAAGCCATACCCATTCACTTCCTAGAGAGTGTGGCAGATTTTGTTGCAGGAATTTTGACTCGACAATTCATATGAAGAGGCAAATACATGGATCTCTTCAAATTGTATTCTGATGAATGGGACATTGCAGAAGAACATTTGCCATGAGTGAATGCACCCTTATAGTCTTTGATATTTGACTCTCTGCTAACACTCTTTGATTCTTTATTCATTCACACATCCTAGTGCACTGTTTATTCAGACTCTGCAGAAAAGAATAGTGTTTCTCAAGTATTACCAGTGCAGGTGTAATAAACAGCGCTCCGGCCGGACATACTGGACATGAGCGCATCTCTCCCCGTATGTCGGCTCCCGGCGGGGCTGGGATTCGCATCGCGGGACGCTCCCGCATGCGAGTCCCAGCTTGTCACTCACCTCCATCCCCGGCCTCTGTCTCTCAGCTCCGACGCGCGCGCCCCCACCTCCTAGCACGCGCACGCCCCGGAGCTTTGAAATTTAAAGGGCCAGTGCGCCCGTAATTAGTATTAACACCTGCACCATTATTATAAGTTTTAGCACCTCCCTAGTACCCTTGCCGGATCTTTGTTTGCCTTGCGCCTTAGAGAAAGCAGTCTTAGTGTTTTCTTGCTGTGTACCAGACCTTTGTATTCCGTGACCCGACCGTGTTTCTAGCCGCGAGCCTATTGACCTTCTGCTACGCTACTGACTACGCTCCTTTGCCGCCTGCCCTGACCTCTAGCCAGCCTGACTATGTCCTGCCTATTCCTTTGGTGCCACGCATCACCTCAGCCGCCTGTGTGGTCGAGTCGTGCCAGGGGTAGCGACCTGGGTGTCGCCTGCCGCAGCAAGTCCAGCCCGCTTTGCGGCGGGCTCTGGTGAAAACCAGCAGCACCTTAGACTCCGCTCCCTGGCACGGCCCGCGTCATCTGCCACACAGATCCAGCAGATCCACTACATCACCCGCTCCAGACTACCGTGGAACTACGGATCTACTACTCCCTGGGTACCTGCCATCTGCGGTGAGTCTTACAGCAGGGAGCATACACTTTATTAGCTGTTGACTAAATATTTGTTCAACTGACAGCTTTCTCTCCCAATCTTCCCATAGAGGAGGGTTAAGCCACTGCAAGACACCTTGGATGGAGGTTTATCTCTCCAAGAACAAAAGGATTGGGCAGTGGAAATCCAACATGCTCAACCCTTCTGTGCCCTGACGTCATGTGTTAGGAGGCTGCCATACATTTTAGGCAGTTGTCCTAAATTGTATGGGGACAATACGTTTTAAAACTGACAATGGCAGCCATTATAGCTCCTAGGCTTTATTTTGGGATTTTTATGTATTTTCTTGTAATTACATTTTGCCAGCATGTTTCTACATTGCAGGAAAATTTCTGAATTTAGAACCAAGATAACCTCTATAGCAGTCGTGGTGACTACTATTACTCCTGTCACTTTTGGAAAACAACAGGAATCTATAACTAAGAAAAGGCTGAAAAAAACAGGTCTGCATATGATACCTATATTTTTCTCTGTCATTTTTTAGATCATTCATTTCTTTATAGCCTACATCCTTGGCAGATACGCATGAGCTAGTAGCTGCAGTATATAGACATAGGATTCCACCATCACTCTAGGATCTGTCAGACTTGAGGCATGCCGATTGTTTTATATACCAATTTTAATATGCGTTCTTTACTCATTTGAGCCTAGAGATAAAAAGACATATGCAAAACTGTGTTCTTATAGAGAGTAAATTAAGTGGAAACGATACATTTATTTCAAGGGGTAAAAATTAAACTGACAAGAAAGAATAATAGTTTAGAGTTAGTCAGAAGCGATATTTTTATTAGTCTGACAAGAAGCCAATTGTAAAGGCCTTGCACAAATGAATATGTTGGCAGGCTGCAGTAGACATTGCTGCCTGGCATTATTATAAAGCAAATGAGTGTCAATTTAACCAATACAATAGGAATTGGGGTTTGGATCTGCACAAATTCTTTATATTCCAACCAAGAGGCTCAGTACGACAATAATATTCTTACCGCTCCAATTATTTGCACTGGTACATGGTGGAAAATTCTTCTATTGAATGAACATGCTCAGGACTTTCTAAAGTTTCAAATATAAGGCTACATCTATTGTGGGAGTATAGCTCAGTAGAGACGGCAAACAGCAGTACACAACAGTCCGAGACAGTTCAAATACATGGCTTCTCCTGCTCTTTATTTCCAATCTAGCTAGTTCTGTCTCAGCACCTGTGCTCATCTGGGCTACTGTGGAAAACTGGACTGAATCAGAAAGCAGAATGAAAGGCCCCACTGCCAAACTTTCCTTTCAGAGCGCTACATCTTGCCAGAGGTTTCACTCTCTCCTGGATTTCCCACATCTCACTTTGCTTGGCTGTGATATGTGCTTCCTGAAACCTAGTGTTTACATAGGACAGGTACCTTGGGGAAATATAGCGATCCTCACAAAGTCTGTCACCTTTTGTTCTCTGTGATATAAGCCCCTGCCAGTAGAAAGACCGAGACAAGTAAACATGTGTATGGGGGATTAGGCTATAGTGGGTGGTCAAAAAAGAATTTGTCCGACAGCAGTATTGTATGGTCAGATCATAATCATACAGGACCACCTCCTTGTCCTTCATCTGCCTTTTATGTGCCTTAGTATTTACTGTCTCAGTGTCAGATGATATGTGCCAAAGTATGGACGGTACTGTATATGAATAATGCGACCATCTTTATATAAGTGAAGTTACAGTGATTTGATTCGTCACAAACTTCTCGGCTCGGCAGTTGCTGACTTTAGCCTGCATAGATTAGTTCAGCTTTCACATACTCCTGTGCCCTGGAAAAGGGGGTTACAGTCCTAGGTGAGAGTCTCCAGCCCACCGGAGCACCTGAAAGCTGAACTAATCTATGCTGGATAAAGTCAGCAACGGCCGAGCTGAGAAGTTTGTGATGATTCGAATCACTGTAACTTCGCTCATCTCTAGTCTTTATGGAGTTGACCCAGTGACAAAGTATATTTAAAGGAATTTTCCCACAAAGATTACTAAGTGTAAACTGATGCATTAAATTATGTTAAACACATTTCAAATGTACAAGCATTTTTCAAAAAATTTGCCATGTATACTGTATATTGCATCCACTGAGATGGTCACGTGTCTAGTTCAATATTTAGTGCAATATTCTGGTCTGTCCAGGAAATATTGCTCATAAGTCTCTACTGTGTATGCAAGCAAAGGGGGTTGTGGGAAAGTGTGTGCTCTGTTGCCTGGCAACAACAGGGTCATAGTTTAGAGAGGAAACCAGAAAGTGATCAGATCCATGGTAGAGAAAACCAGTGCAAAAAGCAATCTGATTCGGTTGGTATGGGCAACTGGTCGTATTTTCCTCTGCACAAGTTATGATTAATCACCCCCATTATACCTAAAAACAGCATATTTGTCCTCCTTTACATATATGTGTGTGGTACACATTTTCTACTAACTTTGCTTCATGGGAAACCTCTTGAAGTCATATGTGATACATTCCTCGACTCTTTTGCAGCTTTATGCTTGGATTTCCTGGTGCCACATTTAATGGTGCCTGGCCTGACATCTATTAATTTATTTATCTGCAAAATGTACAGTATTTCATTTTAGGAAAACGTGATTGATAGTTGAGGTGAATAACATAACAATGAGAAGCCAGTAGCACCTAAGATGATTTTTTATGGTGTCCTGGTATGGGCTTCCTTAGTAGTTTCAAGCCAAGATTTCCCTGAAAAACACTAGACTTGATCCTAAGCCTGCCTAACATAATTGCCCTTAAGGGTAGGTTCGCATGAACTGTATTTTGCTGCTAAATTTGCTGCTGCATATTTTGCTTCCAAATTAACTTTAGTGGGTAGGAAAATATGCAGCAAAATACGCCACATGTGAACCTACCCGTACTTTGCTGCAGGACAACTTATCCCCTATTCAAAGGATAGGGGATAAGTGTCTGATCACGGGGGTATTCAACCTCTGGGGTCCTCTGTGATCTTCTGCCCGGTGCCCAGCTGTCCTCATGCATGGAGACTGTGAACCCTCACCCCATGAAGCGGTGGTCATCATACACCCTCCATGTATCTCTATGGGAGAGCTGGAGATGCACAAAGGCTGTATCTCCGCCTCTCCTATCTCTCCCATAGAGATGGAGGGGTCTTGTCGTCCCATGTTTATGCAGAGAGCAAAGGTACCATGCAAGAGATTGCAGGGAGCCCCAGAGGTATGTCTGCCATAAAATTGTGTCGGCCAACAGGTTCTGGTGCATTTCATGACACAATCAAAAATCCAGAAATGTTCCAAAGAATCCTGGACACCTCTTTTTGATGCGGTTGGGCGGCCAAAATTAGGGCGATGTAGGTATCATTACTGTTTTTGCACTGTTCTACTGTTTGTCCACCGTATAGCAGTGGTTCGTAAGTGCACACTGGCAATATACAGATACTGCTACTGCCAATATTAGCACTGGTGGTGGAAGAGTTGTAACTAGAATGCATGATGCCAGTCCAGGGAATTTTTATGAAGGCCTGGATCTGCATCACTGTTTCTACAGCCAGGGAGGGTGGGGGATTGGACTATCTGAATTTTGACAGTCGCCCCTGCTTCGATAGATAACCTTCCATAGAGTGCCATTCTGATCTATCATGATTTTTTGGCATATCCTAAAATGTGTTCCATGAGATGACTTGCGTGGACAAGGAAATATGTGTGTCTGTATGTGTCTTTGTATGGTCACACAATGTTTGTCATATGAATTGTAGCCTGCTGAGTGTTTTGCTTATATGAGATGTTGTATTGAACTTGTGAACTTCTTCACCAGAAAAGGGGTCATTAAAGGGGTAATCCAAGATAAGAACCATCCGTACATAGACAGTATGCAATCAACTGTGACAACTATTCAGAAAAAAAAATAGTAATAAAAAATGTAAAGAGTATTATACTGTAGACTAGCAAAAAATAAATAAAAAAATTTAAAAATCATTATCACTAATCTTCTACAATTGTCAACTTCCAGGTCCTCAATACAGTTCTTGCACTTACTATGCCAACTAAGCTACTCTGCTGCAAAGTACTGTGGAGCTGATAATAGCTAGGATTAGCAAAACGCACTGTTATCACTATGCAGCACTATGCATTTTTCATTAGCATTTATGTAGAGAGGAATTTGTCATTTAACTCATTAACTTTGCGTAGCTTGTACATTGTTGATACTCTGGGAGCTAAGATAATGTACAGCAGTGAATTTGGATGCATTTCTTAATAAAATCACAAATAACACACTGGAATAGTATCAGAAATAGTTGCCAAAAAGTATTTCTCACAGAAAAGGATTACAGTAACACATGTTTTGCTATACACATGTCTATTCCCTTTGTGTGTATTGGAACTATACCAAAAAATGGAGAAAAAAAGCAAATTGGACATAATGTCACACCAAACTCCAAAAATGGTCTGGAAAAAATTATTGGCATCCCTAACTTAATATTTGGTTGCACACCCTTTGGAAAAAATAACTGAAATCAGTCGCTTCCTATAACCATCAATAAGCTTCTTACACCTCTCAGCCGGAATGTTGGACCACTCTTCTTTTGCAAACTGCTCCAGGTCTCTCTTATTAGAAGGGCAGCTTTTCCCAACAGCAATTTTAACCTGTTAACGACCATGGACGTCTATACTTGCCCGTGTGCCATAACGGGGTATGATGAGGCCCGCGTCATACCGGCCGGCCCCCAGCTGATTCCTGTAGCTGGGGGCCTGCCTTAATAGCCGACATGCGGCGATGGCTGCAGCTGGCTATTAACCATTTAGATCGCCCTGTCAAAGCTGACAGCGGCCTCTAAAGGTGCCTTTGACCCGTCCCTGGTGGTCCAGTGGGGTGGATCGCTCCTCCGCAGCGCAATGGCGGGGGGGGGGGGGGCATCCACTACTAAGGTAGCCTTAGGGCTTACCTCTCCTCCTGTGCCGTCTCTGGCACTCAGAATGATAAAGCCTGGCAGGACCAGGCTTTATCAATCGAGCGCAGAGCACACAGATCAATGTGGTTCTACGGAACCACATTGATCTGTATGAGCAATCAAATGATTCCTCCTAAAAGTCCCCTAAGGGGACTAAAAGTGTAAAAAAAAAAAAAGTTACAAAAAAAGTTTAAAAACACACACATTCACCCCTTCCTTATTTAAAGTTTAAATCACCCCCCTTTTCCCAAATTCCATATAAAAAATATATAAACATAATGAAAATAAACACATGTGGTATCGACGCATGCGTAAATGTCCAAACTATAAAAATATATTGTTAATTTAACCGCGCGGTCAATGGCGTACACGCCCAAAAATTCGCAAGTCCAAAATAGCGTATTTTTAGCCAATAAAAACCGATCAAAAAGTCAGATAAAAAAATGATAACGATTAAAACTTCAGATCACGGAGCAAAAATGAGCCCTCATACCACCCTGTATGCGGAAAAATAAAAAGTTTTAGGGGTCAGAAGAGGACAATTTTAAATGTATTAATTTTCATGCGTGTAGTTATGATTTTTTCAAAATGTACGACAAAATCAAACCTATATAAGTAGGGTATCATTTTAATCCTATGGTCCTACAGAATAAAGATAAAGTGTCATTTTTACCGAAAAATGTACTGCCTAGAAACGGAAGCCCCCAAAATCTACAAAATGGTGTTTTTTCTTCAATTTTGTCGCACAATAATTTTTTTTCAATGTTTTGCTGTAGATTTTTGGGTAAAATGACTGACGTCATTACAAAGTAGAATTGGTGGCGCAAAAAATAAGCCCTCATATGGATTTTTAGGTGTAAAATTGAAAGGGTTATGATTTATAAAAGGTAAGGAGGAAAAAACGAAAGCGCAAAAACTGAAAAACGCTTGGTCCTTAAGGGGTTAAGATCTCTCCACTGTTGTTCATTGGGATTTAGATCTGGACTCATTGCTGGCCACTTCAGAAATCTCCAGTGCTTTGTTGCCATCCATTTCTGGGTGCTTTTTGACGTATGTTTGGGGTCATTGTCCTGCTGGAAGACCCAAGCTCTCGGATGCAAACCCAGCTTTCTGACACTGGGCTGTACAGTGCGACCCAACATCCGTTGGTAATCTTATTTTTCCACAATTTTGAAAGGGTGCCAATAATTTTGTCCAGCCAAGTTTTGGAGTTTGATGTGACATTGGTTTCAATTAGCTTTTTTCCCTCCCTTTTTTGGTTTAGATCCAATACAAAAGGGAATAAACATGTGTAATGCAAAGCATGTGTTGCTGCAATCCATGTCTGTTAGAAATACTTAATTTTCTTGAAAAATTTCAGGGGTGCCAACATTTACGGCCATGACAGTATCTAGTTTGATGTCCTCTTTCTAGATATATGTTCTCCACATACCACACAACAGTACATGGAATTACCTTCTGGGGTATTTTCTAACCCAACTAGATTTGACACCAGATACAATTAGTTACACTCCAAAACTCTTGAATGGTCAGAAACCGATCAATATTTTTCTTGTTTAAAAACATTAAATTCTCACCTTTGACCGCTTAACAGAAATGCTTTAATTTACATGCATTTACACATGGTCAATACTACATTGGCTTTAGAATCCACACTGTAATACATTTTGTTCATTTAGGTTGTTTTAATAGTAATGATTTTTTTTTTGTATTGGGTTTTAGGCTTTGGCTAAAACTAAAGTTTAATTAAAGTGGCAAAGAAATAAAAAAAATACAGTAAGGAATTGAATGTTATTGACTTATATTTGCATACATGTATGGTGGGATTGGGTAGTGCTTCCTGCAACCTTCTAAATGTGTATGGCACTGTGATGATACAAGCTCTGGAGCTCAGCCAGCACCATCAGCAAGTGTTATCAATGTTGCCATCTCTTAGAGCTTGGTGCCCCTAGATCCCTCTGTCACCCCATAGGCGAGGGGGGTGTAATAAAGGCATTAAGATCTGCTATCTTTTTACATCTCTGGATATCTACTCAATATGCTGACAGACATAATACACTGCAATACAGATTGATTACAGTGTATTACATGAGCAATCAAGAGACCAATCAAGAGACCAAAATTTAAACAAAAAAGTAAAATTAAAATAACAAAAAAAATATATATTTTATTCCCATTCAAAATTGCTTTATTATGTCAACAAATAAAATGATTATATTATGTAACAACCTAGGAAATGATATAAAAATATAAAGATTAATACTATAATGGCTGTTTTATGTTCACTCTAAATCTCGAAAAAAAGGAATAATAAGCAATCAAAAAGTCATGCTAAGCATAATATGGTAGCAATAAAATCTCGAACTCATCCTGAAAAAAACACCAATCCCTTACACAGCTCTGTTAACTAAACATAAGAAAAAGTCATGGCTCTCAGAATATGGTGACACAAAAACAATTGTTTCATTTAAAAAAAAAAATTGTGTACAAAAATGTCTTAAAACATAAACATTATATATATATATATATATATATATATATATATATATATATATACATACACACACAGTGGGGATCAAAAGTTTGGGTACCCTAGGAAAAAGTTTGAATTAATGTGCATGAAGAAGCCAAGGAAAGATTAAAAAATCTCCAAAAGGCATCAAATTACAGACTAGACATTCTTATAATATGTCAACAAAAGTTAGATTTTATTTCCATCATTTACACTTTCAAAATAACAGAAAACAAAAAAATGGCGTCTGCTAAAGTTCGGGCACCCTGCAGAGTTAATATATTGTACTGCCCCCTTTGGCAAGTATCACAGCTTGTAAACGCTTTTTGTAGCCAGTCAAAAGTCTTTCAATTCTTGTTTGAGGTATCTTTGCCCATTCTTCCTTACAAAAGTCTTCCAGCTCTTTGAGATTTCTTGGCTGTCTGTCACGCACTGCTCTTGTAAGGTCTATCCATAGATTTTCAATTATGTTGAGGTCAGGAAATTGTGAAGGCCATGGCAAAACCTTCAGTTTACGCCTTAATGTAATTCCCCGTGGATTTTGAGGTGTGTTTAGGATCATTATCCATTTGTAGAAGCCATCCTCTCTTTAACTTCAGATTTTTCACAAATGACATCAAGTTAGCATTCAAAATTTGCTGAAATTTTGTTGAATCCATTTTTCCTTCTACTTGTGAGAAGTTCCCTGTGCCACTGGCTGCAATACAACCCCAAAGCATGATTGATCCACCCCCATGCTTAACAGTTGGACAGAGGTTCTTTTCATAAAATTCTGTTCCCCTTCTTCTCCAAACGTACCTTTGCTCATTGTGGTCAAAAAGTTCAATTTTAACCTCATCGGTCAACAGAACTTGTTTCCAAAATGCATCAGGCTTGTCTACATGTTCATTTGCAAAGTTCAAACACTGATTTTTATGATGAGGACATAGAAGAGGTTTTCTTCTGATGACTCTTCTATAAAGACCATATTTGTTCAAGAATCTCTTTATAGTGGAATAGTATACCTCAACTCCAGTGTCTGCCAGATCTTTCTGGAGGTATTGTGCAGTCAAACATGGGTTTTGAATTGTTTTTCTCACAATCCTGCACGCTGTTCTGTATGATATTTTTCTTGGTCTACCAGATCTTGCTTTAACTTCCACTGTTCTTGATGACTGCCATTTCTTAATTACATTCCGAACAGAGGATATTGACATCTAAAAATGTTTTGCTATCTTCTTATAGCCTTCTCCAGCTTTGTGAGCATCAACTATTTTCAGTTTCAGATTTCTAGACAACTGCTTAAAAGAACCCATGGTGCTGATTGTTGGGGCAAGGTCAGATGAGTCTGGGCATTTAAAACCTTTGAGATTGACATCACCTGGTCTTCCCAGATGATGATTGAGAACAATCCATGACACTGGCAGGTCTCAGCTTTGCAAAGGGGGAAGTGCATGCTATAAATTCTGCAGGGTGCAGAAACTTTTGCAGAGTCCATTTTTTTTGTTTTCTGTTATTTTGAAATTGTGTAAATGATGGAAATAAAATCTAACATTTGTTGACATATTATAAGAATGTCTAATCTGTAATTTGATGCCTTTTTGAGATTTTTCCATCTTTCCTTGGCTTCTTTATGCACATTAATACAAATTTTTACCTGGGGTTTTGATCCCCACTGTATATATATATATATATATATATATATATATATATATATATATATAAATTCTGTAGTGTTGTTCCCATAATGACCCTTAAAAAAAGGTATAAGTAGTGATGGCTGTGAAAAATAAACCTAAAAAGGAAAATTCAGTTTCATTCAATCTCATTACATGCCCATATTCGAAAATGTATTATTGCTGCAAGCCCAGCTTGACCGCCGAACCGATGACTCAATTTACCACATGTCAGTGGTCAGGATAGGGTTACATTGACACAAAAATGCTCATGTCAAATCATTCAAATCATTTTTGTTTGTTTTTTTACTTTTTAGTTTTTTTTTTTTGTACTCTTCCAATCGCTGGCTGCATCTCTGACCCAATACAACCAGTGATTGGCTGAGTGGCCACTTTCTAGTATTAGTACATGGAGCAGGAAATGTTGAGCAGCAGGGACTGGGTGCCATCAGAATAACAGCAAAATTGGTTTATTAAAGGGGAATATATTTTTTTTCTTCATTTAGTTTGACCAGGCTGGGCTGTCTTAGAAGAAAAATTATATAGCTGGACAACTTGTTTTTAAAAGAAACTGTAAGATAATATACATGTCTAAAATAGCCTAGTTCCGAACCTGTTCTTTTAATGATTGGTTAAATAAATTTAAAAAATAAAAATCTTCAACAAATACTGAGTGTTTAGACGATATTTATCTATGACTCATAAAATTGTTTTAATGGTGAGCGCCCAGTCTTTCATCTCTGATATCAACCACGTGTCTTCCTTTAGTCATCATTCTGGCCTCTGCTGACTAAGCAGTCTAGAATTGATTCATTTCCATATTCTACATATGTCTACAGATTAGTGGGAGTTTGTAATAATTTGCTGACGGCCGGCTTTCACAGACTAATCAATCAGCATATTGTCGGAATCATTATTATTTATTTTTTATTTTTTTTTAAGTAATTTTAAAATTTCATTACTATTCATTAATTGTTCAAAGTGAAGTTACAGCAGAGAACTCCTGTGCTGAATAAGGGTTCTCCTCATTATCCTTGTTATAGGGAAATCTGCTGAATGGAAGTATATACAACAGATGTATCTCTTGCACAGGTTTGCACTTTCTGCCAGTACATTAATGATATAGAATTTCCAACGTAACCTTCTTACTAGACACCTAAATAGTATTTAGTTTGACGTTTGTACACAGAAATAAACAAGTTATATTATTTTATTACTGTATATAGCACATTGATTATTCTTCCAGTTAAAGTAATTCCCCATGACTACAATATTGATGGTCTGTCCATCTTTTATGATTTGGTGGGTTCCAACTCCCAGTACCCAACTTCCAACACCAATACCGATCAGCTATATAAAGGAGCAGAGTGCTCTATTTCTAGCTTATTTATCAGGCACAGCTCTATACATTGCATAGTGGCTTTTTCTGGTATTGCAATTCTTATTGGAACAAGACTATACATCATTAAGTTCAAGTACAAAACAGCTGCTTCAAAATGTCTGGAGCTATAGGGAGTCTAAAGGCCCCATACACTTTAGAGAAAGTTGGCAAAATCTGAATTGATTAAGTAAACTGATAAATGTTATGTGTATGGAGGCTTCCCGACTATTGCCTTACAGATGATGTTGGAAGAGAGAAGGATCAGACAAGTTCAATTTCAGATGCCCAATCTTTTTGAGGAGTGTGGCAGTGGCTTATTCCCCTTACCATTCAGAAAATAGGTACAGTTGACCAAGCTAAGTATTCATGTAAAAAAGGCAAAATAGCTGCTGACTATATGGGCTGTTATACATTGTAGGAAGCTACCTTATGGATAAGCTGTTAATATTGCATTCATAATCATTGATATTAAACACACATAAAACACATAACGCACATGAAATTACTCTCACCATTTAAAATATTCAAAAAGTTTTTTTTTTTCCTTTCCATTAGAGCCCCGTTATGAATGGATACCATGACAAAATTTGGTGCCATTCACATTACAGGCCCCATGTTGGGCAACATGTCAGCATTCTGTCAATAAGGAATGCAAAGGTGTAGTCTGACATGTTGCAAGTGGGCCCATAAACTTTAATGGGCAGAGTATAATTGTGAATAGGGTCTGTTCCTCGAACATATATGTTGTCTGCACGAAACTCAAAAATGTGGTTGATTATGTTTTGAGTCCCGCACAGACAGTGTTCACATCATATAAATAAACTGAATGTAGTCACAATAAGACTACAGTGTTAGGAATTTTTCCCTATTCCTTAATGACCTGCAGGTCCAAATCAATATCAGTTGCTCGGTGGAAATCATTGACAGATACACAGGTTAATCTGTATATATGATTCCTGTTTATAAGGTCACACGTAGCGCATCCGCAGCATATTTCACATTGCAGATGTGCCACTGTCAGTCACTAGAGTCAGTTCCCTGCTGCGGCCATTTAGCCCTGTGTGTCTGCTTGTTTCGGATCTGCAATGGGAAATCTGCTGCCGCAAGCAGACACACAGCGCTGCCCGGCCACAACAGGGAGCGTGTTCTAGTGACTGACATCTGCACATCTGCAGCGTGAAATATGCTTGCGTGAGACCCTACATTCAATTTGTTTTTTACATCTTCTTCTATATAAAACAAGCTTTATGCCAAGGTTTATTTATACATGATTAAATGGGTACTGTCAGAATTAAAATTTAATATCTTGCACATCTTGGCGAAACATTAACCTTTCTAATATACTTCATAAAGTAATGTAATCTCCTTTTTTAGACATCTTGGCTTATAACAAAAAAACAAAAAAAAAAAAGACCACTAGGGGTCCCTGTACCATCCAGAACATTATCCTGTCCGGTTACATCATCATCTTTGTCCCAGCTGAAGCTTAGGCTCACTCCTGTCTTATTAGACTGCAGCATGAAAACAGAGAGGAGAGATTACAGAGCAACTTGCAGTGATTGGATGATGAGACCCAGCACAGCACAGTAGACCCAGGGAGGAAGTGAATGCATGTTGACTGAGGGCGGGCTCAGTGCTTGCCTCAGACATGCCCCTTCCTGAGCAGTGGATGTCAGAGTGAGCAGTAGAACAGAGGGATTTGAAAGCCAAATACAGAAG
The DNA here is from genome assembly GCF_029499605.1 of Hyla sarda. NCBI lineage: Eukaryota > Metazoa > Chordata > Amphibia > Anura > Hylidae > Hyla > Hyla sarda. The sequence goes on from NC_079191.1 coordinate 395,064,052, forward strand.
CTAGACACATAAAAAGTCATGTAAAGCATCTGGATGACTTAGAGAGTTACATATGTAAGCATTATTTTACACTTTTGAAAAACATGGCCTTCACTATTAACAATATCTGCTTATATTCAACCAGAAGCAAAAAGAGCCTCTAAAAGTCAAACTGTTCCTAGCTAAGGACAGTCAGAGAAACACAGAGATGTGTATGTGGTGTGTCCGCTTCCATGGTGGTGGTGGGGCGATTCCGTCACAAATGTCTATTTGCCGTCAGGGCTACATGACAGCGTTACATTTTGACAGGAAGAGCTTGTAGACCTCAGTTGTTACTAGTGCGGGGAAATTTATTATATGTAGACCATAGCCTTTAGCTGTTAATGTCTTCTTTTTCCAGGAAGTCCTAGGGTGCTAATGGCCTAGCACCTAGATTTTCAAATTGCATTATGCGGACCCCGGAGACACAACATGACACATTTCCAGAAAGTACTAACACTTTTCATGGCCTGTGCTTTAAATAGGTACAACATAGTGTATGGCCATGTCCTTGGGGAGACATTGATTTGCGTAGAGCAATGATTCCCAACCAGTGTGCATCCAGCTGTTGCAAAACTTCAACTCCCAGCATGCCCAGACTGGGAGTTGAAGTTTTGCAGCACTAGTTGACAAACACTGGAATAGAGGGTAGTTGTCTTAGATAAAATGAGAAACTTTGGCTTCACTGATTTAATTATTATATCCCATTTTCCATAAAACCATCTTAATTTGTATGTATTATGATTATTCCAAAACTTAGACATTGAACTTTTGTTTTCGATAAGCACCGCTGTCGAAAGAACCAGGTGGAGAGAGAAAAATGTGGTAGCAAAAACAAGCACTATACATCTAGGACTAGTCACAGGCAATATTTGATTTATGTTATAGTAGCCTTTAAAGGGGTACTCCGGTGAAAAACTTTTTTTTTTTTTTTTTTTTTAAATCAACTGGTGTAAATTACTTCTATTAAAAAATCGTATTCCTTCCTGTACTTATTAGCTGCTGAATACTACAGAGGAAATTATTTTCTTTTTGAAACACAGAACTGTCTGCTGACATCATGAGCACAGTGCTCTCTGCTGACATCTCTGTCCATTTTATGAACTGTCCAGAACAGCAAATGTTTTCTATGGGGATTTCCTTTTACCTTGGACAGTACCTAAAATGGACAGAGATGTCAGCAGAGAGCACTGTGCTCATGATGTCAGCAGAGAGCTCTGTGTTTCAAATGGAAAATAATTTCCTCTGTAGTATGCAGCAGTTAATAAGTACAGGAAGGATTAAGATTTTTTAATAGAAGTAATTAACAAATCTGTTTAACTTTCTGGCACCAGTTGATTTAAAAAAAAAAAAGTTTTTCACCGGAGTACGTCTTTAAGTACTTAATGTTCCCAGCAAGATTCTGATCATTTAGCATCAGTGTAAGGCCATGTTCACACAGTGGAAAATCTGCAGAATTCCTAAAATACACATTACAAAAATAGCGGGCCCCCGGCCGGAACATGCTAGCGCTTGGACCGCTGGGAAATGCACCGTCTTCATAGACAGCAAAGTATTTCAGAGTAGACACTGAAAATTGGAATTTCCACGGTGGAAACATCTGCTTTAAAAAAAAAAAATCATTAAAAAAAAAGTGTACAGACCAGCAGTTAAAGGGGTACTCTAGTGGAAAACATTTTTTTCTAATCAACTGCTGCCAGAAAGTTAAACAGATTTGTAAATTACTTCTATTTAAGAATCATAATCCTTCCAGTACTTATCAGCTGCTGTATACTACAGAAGTTGTATTTCTTTTTGAATTTCTTTCCAGTCTGACCACAGTGCTCTTTGCTGACACCTCTGTCCATGTCAGGAACTGTCCAGAGCAAGAGAGGTTTGCTATGGGGATTTACTTGTACTCTGGACCCTTCCTGACACGGACAGAGGTGTCAGCAGAGAGCACTGTGGTCAGGCAGAGAAGGATTTCGGAAAGAAATACTACTTGATAAGTACTGAAAGGACTGGGATTTTTAAATAGATGTCATTTACAAATCTGTTTGAATTTTTTGACCATTTAATACATTTGGTGCTTTTACACATTGCCAGCACACAAAAAAAGGTGTGGAAAAATGCTTCACTTGCACCCACAATGATGAATCCCCCCACCCCCTATGTTCTTGTTACAGTCTAATATTATTTATGCATCCTGTTGTCAGCAAAAAGTTATCTGTGCAAAAATAAATAAAAATGAATTTATTACATGGTGAAGAGTTGCCAAATCTTTAGTTAGATGTTGCTATTTGTATCTTCTCATGTTCTCCAGCTGTTGGTTTTCTGGGAAAACATTCGTAAACAGTAACTTACATGGAAATAATGAAACATCCGTGTTGACTTTGTGAACTTAGTGCCAGTAAATCTTATTTTACTGAATTTCTCTTTTATTTTTCTGTTGATGTTATTTTTTTTGTAGAAATGTTCTACAGTCTATGTATAACCCTTTCTGGACCCAAGACAGATCTGATCCATCAAGGGACCATTAGAGGTGTTTGGAGTGGGCTTAAGACTCGAGATCCAGTCTACTACATACCGTCAGCCCCCAGCTGATTTTAGTATCCGAGGGTTGCCACTAATAGCCTACACTGCTAATGGCAAACATAGCTCACAACTCACAGCTACTAAGTTAAATTTTTTTACTTTTTTACTATTTATTTTAAAAAAAATGTATGCCCCCAAAGGAAACAATTTATAGCAATCTTTTGATTGCTAATACTGGTCAGTGTTATGCTTAGGCATAGCACTGAATAGTTTTATCTGCAATCTTCTTCTTTGGCATGCCAGAAGGAAGAACAGAAGAAAAGATTACAGCCAAGCAGCTGAAGGCAGGGGGGAAGACCTCCAGCCGCCATCTTTGGCTCATTGGGCTCCCATGGTCATGTTGGTCCTAAAAGTGTTATAAAGCCTGATGTGCCTCAGATGTTGTGATCACTATTGATTGCGTGGGCATCAGCGTGATATCAGCTGGGACCCACCGTGCAGGAAGTGATCACAGCTTTTGCGGTTGCTTGATGTATAGGACATAAATGTACATCCTAGTGTGTTTAATAGAAGGGGACGATGACGTACATTTATTTCATTGAGTTAATTATTAGGGTATCGCTGTCAAATTTGACATATTTGACAAATTTGGTGTTTGGATGACAGTTACAAGCATCATCGTGATGCTAGGGATTGGATCTTCAGACTGTGATGCAATTATAGCCAGGAGATCCATTGTCCCAGCAGCCAGAGTGCTTACCTAAGCCTCAAATAGTCATTTGTATGGTGGCATGAGGAGAGATTGCTGTAGGCCATAAGGGCAGTATGTGGACGGCAAATATTTTTTATTTTGCAGCAGAAGTCTTCTAATAGACCTTTGTACAATAAATTGAATTTTTAGTTTTTTTGGTGGATAACACTTCTCTTGCAGGAGGGATCTTGATTTTTAGATTATTCTTAGATTACTTGTATCTTCCCCCTATTAAGAATAGTTTAACCAAATATTCACAGCAGTGGAATCATTGTAATGAATTAGTATGCAGAGGTTCTACATAAACCAATGCACAAATATAAAGCTACACTGTTCAAAGAAAAGGAAGGAACAGGGCACTCACCAGCGATTCTCCCTTGCTTCATTGTAACTTTACTGTATTTTAAGATCCATCAATAAAACAGGTTGGAGATAATGGACATATAGTCAAGGGGTGCTTCTGTAGGCGATGGTGCCATTTCACGCTGTATCCACACTTCGAAATGGCCTACTTTGAAATGGCACAGTCACACAGAAAAGCACCCCATACACTATATGTCATCTGTCTCCTATCTGTTTTATTGATAGATCTTGAATAAAGTTCCACCAAATTGCCGGTTAGTGCCCTTTTCTTTAGAAAGTGTACGTTTATCGAAAGTCTACTTTTGGTAGTGAGCACCACCTGAATGTATTGGGGTGGAGAGTCAAATCTGGGATTAATGTATCGGCTGCCTTTAGGATAGCAGTGCCGAGTGTATCTGCTTTAGTGGAACAACTATAAAGGTGTTGCTGGTCTTGTGAAAGACAAAATGTAATCTCTTTCTAAATAAACAATTTGGCGGTTCAATCTGTACAGCTACAGAAGACTCTTCTACAAAGTGCTGCAGTTTCCTCCATCACTTAAATTTTTTTTACAGTGGACAGACACGTAACTGTCTTAGGTCTCATACTTATAGTCGTGTTCATGATGAATCCTTAAAGGGGTACTCCGGCGCTTAGACATCTTATCCCCTATCCAAAGTCCCTGGAGTGTGTTCGCTCCGGGTCTGATTACCGGTGACCGCGGGGCAGACGGCGTGTGACGTCACGCCTCCGCCCCCGTGTGACGTCACGCTCCACCCCTCAATGCAAGCCTATGGGAGGGGGCGTGACAGCTGTCTGACCACTGTGGTGCCTTTGGGATCAGTCAGTATTTGAAAGGGTTTTAAGAATAGGGGTTGAATTTCATAAAATGCCAAAATGTATTCAATTTACCACCCCCCCCCCCATCGGCAGCCCCTTAATCGGTATCCCCTCATTGGAATCCTGTTTACCCAAACTATAATCCAGTATATTGGGCTTAGTGTGGGTGAACAGGCTGACAGTTTTTCTTAAAAAAAAAACTTAAAAGTGAAAATACTATAAAAAATAGAATATTATAATTTATAGTTTTTACCAGTTGTTTAACCCCTTAACGACGCAGGACGTATATTTACATCCTGCGCCGGCTCCCGCGATGTGAAGCGGGATCGCGCCGGGATCGGGATCAACGGCCGGGACCCGCGGCTAATACCACACATCGCCGATCGTGGCGATGTGCGGTATTAACCCTTTAGAAGCGGCGGTCAAAGCTGACCGCCGCTTCTAAAGTGAAAGTGAAAGTGACCCGGCTGCTCAGTCGGGCTGTTCGGGACCGCCGCGGTGAAATCGCGGCGTCCCGAACAGCTGATCGGACACCGGGAGGGCTCTTACCTGCCTCCCCGGTGTCCGATCGACGAATGACTGCTCCGTGCCTGAGATCCAGGCAGGAGCAGTCAAGCGCCGATAATGCTGATCACAGGCGTGTTAATGCACGCCAGTGATCAGCATAGGAGATCAGTGTGTGCAGTGTTATAGGTCCCTATGGGACCTATAACACTGCAAAAAAAATGTAAAAAAAAAGTGTTAATAAAGGTCATTTAACCCCTTCCCTAATAAAAGTTTGAATCACCCCCCTTTTCCGATAAAAAAAATAAAACAGTGTAAAAAAAATAAAAAATAAACATATGTGGTATCGCCGCGTGCGTAAATGTCCGAACTATAAAAATATATCATTAATTAAGCCGTACGGTCAATGGCGTAGGCGCAAAAAAATTCCAAAGTCCAAAAAAGCGTATTTTGGTCACTTTTTATACCATTAAAAAATGAATAAAAAGTGATCACAAAGTCCGATCAAAACAAAAATCATACCGATAAAAACTTCAGATCACGGCGCAAAAAATGAGTCCTCATAACACCCCATACGTAGAAAAATAAAAAAGTTATAGGGGTCAGAAGATGACATTTTTAAACGTATAAATTTTCCTGCATGTAGTTATGATTTTTTCCAGAAGTGCGACAAAATCAAACCTATATAAGTAGGGTATCATTTTAACCGTATGGACCTACAGAATAATGATAAGGTGTAATTTTTACCGAAATATGCCCTGCGTAGAAACGAAAGCCCCCAAAAGTTACAAAATGGCATTTTTTTTCCGATTTTGTCGCACAATGATTTTTTTTCCCGTTTCGCCGTGCATTTTTGGGTAAAATGACTAATTTCACTGCAAAGTAGAATTGGCGACGCAAAAAATAAGCCATAATATGGATTTTTAGGTGGAAAATTGAAAGGGTTATGATTTTTAAAAGGTAAGGAGGAAAAAACGAAAGTGCAAAAACGGAAAAACCCTGAGTCCTTAAGGGGTTAATAGTGGTAAACATCAATAAATCTATAAGTATATCTTGATGTTGTGAGGTATAGTTCTGGAAAAGCTTACGAATAACTGGCCCAAAGGTATGCAGATTAATGACCTAAATCTATGCTAATAAATGTATTTAATACAAATTCGAACATGGGGAAAATCCTTTAGGGAATTTTTAAAAATGAATTAATTGTCAGGAACCACATAGAACAAGAGTGGCCTCATTTTTACAAACCCAGGAGAATTCCAGGCTTCACTTTTGCATACTGAGAGACAAAATAGTGTCTTTAGATTTTTGCCTTAGAAAATTATCATTTACTGGAAGATCTTAAATAATTAAAGTTTGTCAAGTTTAATTTTAATATTTTTTTTGTTTGTTACTGAAACTAAATGGAAAAATAATTATTAGATATAGCAAGTAACTGTTTTTCTAGGTTTTTGTATTTATTTTCAGACTAAGGCAAGTTTCAAACAAATATAACACGGTCACATGTCTGCCTCCATATGGTAGATGCAAGTCCAGGTGAAACCACAAATCTAGTGAACAGAATTGACAGATCTGAGATCCCTATGACATTGCCTGTTCAGGTCAGTACCCAGTGGTTGGACTGGCAGAAAGGCAGCCATTGTACAGAATTAGAAAATTACGACTGCTCTCTTGCTTCCTTATGAAAACAGTGCCACACCTGCTCATAGATTGTATGTACAGTATATTGCAGCTCAGCCCCATTCACTTTAAAGGAGCTTAATTGCAATACCAGAGACAACTCAAAATTGCAATAGCCATGGCAAAAGCCACATCATAAATGCAATGGGGGACATAGAGCCTTTTTTTTCCTTGCTTACTTCGGGCTAGCAAAAATTTACAGCCTTACCTAAAGTCACACGTAGGCAAAAAAAAAAAAATCAGAAACTCCTTCCAAAAAGTCAAAAGTCTGCTAAAGGTCTGACCTGGAGTACAAAACTCCCGTAAGTGAGCAAATTTAAAAAGTTGCAAAAAAAATTCTCACAAAAGTCTCAGCTGCGACTTTTTTGTTTTGCCTATGTGCTCCAAATGTATCAGCCCCCTGTGATAGTATGATAAATATGTAGCACATAAGCAAAACCAAAGCAAAAAAATTCCTTCAGAGCTCACCTACCAAAGCAAACAATGATAAATGTCCCCCTAGGCCTTAATATCTCCACCATGTTTTATTCAAACAGGCTTCTTAAATTGCATTTATTGTTGCAATTTTGCAGAAATCATGGTAAAAAAAAAAACAAGACCCAGTTTAATTGCTCTGTGTTTATGTTTTCGAGCAGATTTGCCCTTTATGCAAAAAGAAAAAAAAAATTTGGGGCATGTCCTCCCCCCACACCAATGGGAAAGGGATTACGGGGTTGGAAGGGGGCTATAACTCACATGGGGTGGGGGGGAAGGGCTTGCTGGGACACTCCCTTGTCACATGGCTTATATTTCTGCTGTTGGCACAGGGACAGCCACGGCACCACTTATATTTGTGCTGTTGGCACACGGACAGCCACGGCACCACTGGATTAAAAAGTCATGCACTTTTTAGTAAATCCATCCAATGGACAATGGACCCCTTAAGGACTCAGCCCATTTGGGCCTTAAGGACTCAGACAATTTTATTTTTACATTTTCGTTTTTTCCTCCTCGCCTTCAAAAAGTCATAACTCTTTTATATTTTCATCCACATACTAGTATGAGGGCTTGTTTTTTGCGTGACCGGTTGTCCACTGTAATGCCATCACTCACTATACTATAAAATGTATGGCGCAACCAAAAAAATACTATTTGTGTGGGAAAATTAAAAAGAAAACCGCAATTTAGCAAATTTTGGAAGGTTTCGTTTTCCCGCCGTACAATTTACGGTGAAAATGACATATGTTCCGTATTCTTTAGATCAGTAGAATTAAAAGGATACCCATAATTACATACTTTTCTATTACTGTTGCGCTTAAAAAAACCGCAAACTGTTTAACCAAATTAGTACGTTTAAAATCCCCCTCTTTTGAAGAAGTATAACTTTTGCATTTTTCCGTAAAAGCGGCGGTATGAGGGCTAATTTTTTGCGCCGTGAACTGTACTTTTTATTGATACCATATTTGCTTATATAAAACTTTTAATACATTTTTTATAAAAAATAAAATGTTATAAAAAGAGGAGCTATTTTGGACTTTAATTTTTTTACGTTCACGCTGTTCACCGTACGGTATCATTAACATTTTATTTTAATAGTTGGGATATTTACGCACGTGGTGATACCAAATATGTATATATAATATTTTTTTTACACTTTTTGGGGGTGACATTGGGAAAATGGGACAATTTACGTTTTTATTGGGGTAGGGGGGTTTTCACATTTTTTTAAACTTTTTTTTTACTTTTTTTTTACTTTTTTTACACTTTAGTAGTCCCCATAGGGGACTATTTATAGAAATCATTCAATTGCTAATACTGTTCAGTGCTATGCATAGGACATGATCATGACATGACCGCAGACCAGAGCAGAAGACCCGTGGAAGGCAGCGGAGGCAGGTGAGGGGACCTCCGTCTGCCATGCTGGATGATCGGATCGCCGTAGCAGCCCTACGGACGATCCGATCATCCATTTTAGTGTCTGCAATGCTGCAGATGTCGAGATCTGTATTGATCACGGCATCTGAGGGGTTAATGGCGGACATCCGTGCGATCTTGGATGTCCGCCATTACCGGTGGGTCCCTGGCTGCTATCAGCAGCCGGGACCTGCCGCACATGACACGGGTATCGCTCCGATGCTCGCGGTTATGTATAGGACATAAATGTACATCCTGGTGCGTTAAGTACCAGCTCACCAGGACGTAAATTTACGTCCTGCTTCATTAAGGGGTTAGTTGCACTAAAACCCAACAGTTGGTAAATGTCACCTAATTTTGCCAAAAATCTCCAGTTTAGGTTTTACCAATCCAATTCATATGTAACTGATTTTAGACATGTTGTGGGTTTCTCCTTTGCAGTATACTCTATCTGTTGCCGATATGTCCACATTGTCACCAGGCATTACATTCATTGCTAAATCTGCTATGACATCTAAATAAAAATGAAAGCTCATTATTTTAGATTTTTTTCATACTTGTCATAAAGGGTAAAGTATTCACATGAATAAAGGCTCTTTCTTAATTTGTTAATTCCATATTTGCACTTGATTTTGTGCAGCCATAGTGTGATGTGAGTTATAATGCATGTGGCGCCAATTCCATTTTCTCTGTGTCAGTAGGCAAGATTGTCTCCTGTGTGATTTGCGGCATGGCAAAGGTTATATTATTTATCCTGTGGGCAAATGTCACCAGGTGCAGTTACACTCACATGTGTACATCCCAATAATCATGCAGCTATAAAGTAATCAGCAGGAGCATACATTCTGTTTTGCAACATTTAGTCCTGTACTAATAGGCATCACGGTTTTACCTCGGGTGTTTTGACATTCATTTTATTTTTTAATAGATATTTTTATGTTGTTGCTAGGTTTAGCATTGTGTTCAAATTAAGATGGACTTCATTAATTATTCATATAAACTATATGCAACAATGTAAGGTGCTTAATATTAATTTTGGGTTTAATTAATTTAAGGGTACTTATTTAAAGGAGAACTCCAGTAAAAAAAAAGAATTATGCCTGTGTTGCCAGAATAAAAATAATAAATTTTAATTTACCACTTCCCAGGTGTTACCGATATTGCGGTCTCGTCCTCCAGCCCGGGCTTCTTCTGACTTTTGGTGCCCAACAAGTCACACTGTGGTCACAGTGATGTGGTGCCTTAGCTGATAATAGGCTGAAGGGCAGTGTGATGTATTAAGCCTGGTGCCCAAGCCCATTACATGACACTGCAGCTCAGCCTACCACCATGTGAGGTGGGACATCGCTGCAGCCAGCAATTAGCTGAGCCGTAGTGTGACATGTCAGGCACCATTAGCCAAAATGTGGCCGAAGGATGGGATGGCAATATCTGCTGCATTGGGGTAGCAGTGAAAGGTAAGTTAAAGTTTTTTTGTTTCAGGCATAATGGATTAAAAAAAAGTTCTCCTTTAAGTGTACTTAAGTGTCCTAAGGTGTTCAGATCCCTATCGATCACTAGGACAAATGGCACACGCATCTCTCCCTGTACTGTGTCTCCGTGACTGAGATGGTCCCACTATAGACATACATTATGAGACTGTCTTGGTCAGGTGACAAGCAGCAGAAAGATAACATGTTAAGCACGCATTTTTTCTGGCTTGTTTTACTGACCAGTTAGGGTCTGAACTCTCATACTTGGCCGATGAAAATATTGTTGTGATTCATTGATTTCCAACATTAGAGTCCATGATGCACTGTGTCCATATCCCTATAAATATGGCTTGCAATACAGCTCCAAAGATATCAACAGCCAATTGGAACTCTCCGCCTACATGCTACATTACATATCTTAATGTATGTCTAAAGCTTCAACATTAGCGTCATGAGATAGGAATTAAGATATGTTAATTCTGGAAATTGTAAGTTGCAGTAAATTCTGCTCTACACTCATTACATTGAGGATTGTCGGCTCTTGAGCCATTGGGGCCTTAGCACTATTGGTTATCTGGCACTTAGCTTGGCGAATGAAATAAGTGACCATGCATATAGTACTGTGTGCATTGCTGCTCATACTCAACTTAGTATGCTCAAGATGGTTAGTGCATATGTTATTCAGAGCTGAGAGGAATGACCTAGGAAGCCTTACTTGCATTAAGAATAGGGCTGGTAAATATTTTCTGCCAGAGAGGAATCACAAACCATGTAGAGAATTAAGTTACAAAAACATCCATGGAAATGGACAGACATCTTATTGGAACATTGTATCAATGGAGTGTGATGTGATGTCTTAGGCAGAAAGTTTTTAAATGAGAGGCCAAGATCTTCACTGTGTTTTCCGGTTGCAAATCACTCAGGTCCTCTTTAGAGCTTGATATTTTCATTTAGACTGCTTTTTTTTCCCTACAGTGACTTCCTTTATGCCCAATAAATCTAGTCTCTATCAAGAAATAAATGCACCATGACTTGGTCAGATAAAGAGTGTTAAACTGCTGAGCTGAAGAGAGAAGTTTTTTCGGTGCGGCCGTCTAAACTCTTAGATTTCTTTTTCCCATATTCTAATGGTAAAGGATCATACATGAATAATGAATTGAGCTTAAATTTAAGCAATTAATCCACAGAGGGTGATCCACTAGGGGTAATTTTAAGTGATGAAACTATTTTAGCCGGTTAAGTTGAATCTGTCTGTACATGCACCGTGTGACTCAAAAGCTCTCCACTGAGCATATTTTAACTGATTCTGCGTTTTCAATGATTATCCCCATTAGAATATAGTAGAAGAGAAAGTCTTTATTAGAAAAAAAAAAAGGAGAACAAAAGCATAGAATAAAGGACACCTTTCATTGCTGAAATGTAAAGATGGAGGACTGGATTTTCTTATCTGGGCCTCTAATTCAATAGTGCGCTAAGGAATTAACCATTTTATTCTAAGATTATTATAAGCCATTGTATGCTACACTTACTGTAGAAAAATTAGAACCAAAAGAATAGGCTATATAAGGTAAATGACCCTTTCTGTATTATATGTAGATTCTTCGAGCAGTAAAAATATACAGTATTCCAGGGCTTGACAAATTTGTTATGAATCTACAAGTCAGCTAAAACAGGAGCCAGGATATCATGTAACCTTACATCAGGTAACGTGGCGTCATATGATCAGTCATTAGTGTCTCCTCATTTCTCTCTTTTTGTTACTTCCTTTTTGTATGTCCCCTCATCTTACCCCTGTATCTCAGTTATTACTGTCCCTTCATCTCCCCCTGTCTGTCATTCATCACTGTTCCTTTATCTCACCCCTGTGTGTCAGCTATTAATGTCCCTTCATCTCCCCCTGTGTTTCACAGTCATTACTGTCCCCTCATCTCTACCCTGTATGTCAATTATTACTGCCCCCTCTTCTCATCCCCCGGTTATTCTTTCCAGGGGCACAGTTTATGCACTGATCTATAGCATGCAACTTTTGCAAAGGTGGCACAATTTTTAACGGTCACTCCAGCCAGGGCCAGGCACAGGCAGCTTTGCGCAGTGGTCACTTCAGCTGGCAGCAGGCACAGACAGTCACGCTGAGCTGTCTGACAAGTGCACTCAACATTAGTTTAAAGGGGTAATCCACTGGCCAGCCTTCTGGCTGCTTTCAGAACATTTAGTTCCGAATGATGTGCTTGTGCTGCTGGGGTCCACCACGCCCCCTCGTGCCGTCAGGCCATGCCCCTTAATGCAAGTCTGTTGGAAGGGGTATGGTGGCCGCCACACCCCCTCCCATAGACTTGCATTGAGGGGGCTTGGCCTGATGTCATGAGGGGGCGTGGTAGTCCCCTACAGCACGAGCACAGCATTCGGAATGTTCCGAATGCAGCCGGAAGGCGGGCCAGTGGAGTACCCCTTTAAAGACACTTGGAAACATTAGCTGACATTTATTAAAAGGTGCAGGCATCTCAAAAAATGACAGGCAGCTACTTCTGGCGCACACTAATGCGCCAAACTGGTGAAAACACACAAAAGTCGCACATGTAAATAAGTGACCCCTTAGTTACAACCATCTCACCCATCTCAAATAAGGTTTAAGAGGGTTACTAAGGCTGGGTTCACATATGAACGGTATCCGGCATAGAACTGATCCCATTCATTTGAATGGGACAGTTCTGGGACAAGTTGGACACCGGATGGTTGGAAACGCCAGACGGCATCAGAGAAGGAACGCAGCTGCAAGCTGCGTTCCCCTCTCCGGTGCTGTCTGGCGTGTCCAAGCATCCGACATCCAAATTGAGATGCTAGATGATTGTGAACTGTCCCATTCAAATTAATGGGTACAGTTCTAGCAATGGAAAAACAATGCACGCTGGCTGCCATACAACTGATGAAAACTGATGCACGTTGTCATCAGTTATGCCATCAGTTGCGTCAAGATCTAGGCTGAGTTCACTTATGCCGGATATATGTGAACCCAGCCTAACAGAACACCCCATACATAAGCATTTCAGAGCCTAGATTTATCTATGTTCCTTTGGTGGGCCAGAACGTGCCTGAAACAGAGCAAAGTAGAATTACTATAATAAACATGTACATAAATATCTTCGGTTGTCAACACAGTTGTCTTGATTCCCTGAGGAATTACAAATGAGCTTCACAATAAATCCAGATGTGATCAATAATATCTATGATGAGAAGAATAATATAGAGGGAGATTAGAGGGCAAAGTGTATAAGCTGCAGAGAACAGAGATAACAATATTATTCTATGCGCTAAAAGCTATCACCATACTTCTATTGATCACTGTCTTATATTGATTATGCTTAGGGAATATGTTGAATATGGAATCCATAATTACTATAGAAGAATAACATTATATCTTCAAAATTATTTATTTATTTTTTGTCTAATGCAAAGCCTCTTTTGCCTTTCTCTCTTATTTATATAGAACATAAAATGTTTTGGCAGATAAGAACCATCTAGTCTTGCCAATACCCTGAATTCTATCAATAATCTCTATCTTATATGAAGGATAGGCTTATGCCTATCTCTATCTTATATGAAGAATAGCCTTACATCTATCTCTATCTTATATGAAGGATAGCCTTATTCCTATCCCTATCTTATATGAAGGATAGGCTTATGCCTTATCCCTATCTTATATGAAGGATAACCTTATGCCTATCTCTATCTTATATGAAGGATAGCCTTACGTCTATCTCTATCTTATATGAAGGATAGCCTTATATCTATCTCTATCTTATATGAAGGATAGCCTTACGTCTATCTCTATCTTATATGAAGGATAGCCTTATGCCTATCCCTGTCTTATATGAAGGATAGCTTTATGCCTACCCCATGCATGCTTAAACTCCTTCACTGTATTTGCAGCGACCACTTCTACAGGAAGGCTATTCCATGCATCCACTACTGTCTCAGTAAAGTAATATGTCCTGATATTACTGTACAAACCTTTCCCCTCTAATATAAAACTATGTCCTCTCCCACTTTACCGTGTTGATTCCCTTTATGTATATAAAAGTTTCTATCATATCCCCTCTGTCTCTTCTATCTTCTATACATGTTAAGAGCCTTTAACCTTTCCTGGTAAGTTTTATCCTGCAGTCCATGTGCTAATTTAGTATCTTCCCTGAACTCTCTCCAATGTATCTATATCCATCCGGAGATATGGTCTTCAGTACTGCGCGCAGTACTCCAAGTTAGGTTTTACCAGTGCTCTGTACAGCAGCATGAGCACTTCCCTCTACTACCAATACCTCTCCCTATACACCCATGAGCACTTCCCTCTCTACTGCTAATACCCCTCCCTATACACCCATGAGCACTTCCCTCTCTACTACTAATACCTCTCCCTTTACAGCAAAGCATTCTGCTAGCGTTTCCTGCTGCTCTATGACATTGTCTGCCTACCTTTAGGTCTTCTGAAATAATTAATCCTGAATCCCTTTCCATAGATACTGAAGTTAGGACTGTATCAAATGTTGTATATTCTGCCCTAGTGTTTTTATGTCCAAGGTTATTAATCTAATATTTGCTACCTATGTCATCTATGTGTATTCCTGTATCCTGTCTATAACCAGTTCACTTACAAGTGCTGCAAACCCTAACTTGACATTGACAGTATTATATGATAAGGAAGTTAAAGTTTGCTACAATTGTATGTATTACCCTTATCTGTTCATATGTAGAATCTAAGCTATACAGAGACATACTGGTAAATGATAACTAAATCTGGGGTATCTACTATTCCTCTATGTCCCAGTGTCATGTCATGTTAAAATCCATATTACTTACTATACTGATATCTGTGACTCGCTTTCCTAGGCGCACAATGCCATATACTGTAAAGTGATATCTTTTTGTATTATCCTGCCATTACCTACCAGTCAGGAAAAGTGCATCATAGGGATACAGCAATTCTGCCTGCATTGAGTGTAACTAATGGAAATCCTAAGCTCTTCAATAAGTAGTAAATCATCCGGGTTATTTCATAAAGGAAAAATATAGCAACTTTATTGTATTTTAAATTCACCTGTAGTCAAAAGCATTTGTGCTCCTTCTTGGCTGAGGAATCGGCTACTGAAATTCATCTACAAAAATAGTCTGGTAGAAACACTACTGACATGTTGTATTATCATATAGCTCAGATGGCTTCAACCATTTTTTTTTTTTTTTTATATAGTAAAATTAATTCTTGTAATTGGAAAAAGCCGAGCAATGGAATTCCGCCCACATTCACAGTATTCTACTTACATTATTAACTGGTAAACATTAAAACAAAATGTAAAACACCAAACTCTAAATTAAAATCTGCTGCCACTGAATTATTCTTATAATAAATTATATCGAGTCTGAAGAATTTTTAGTTATTATTTAGGTTTATTTCAGTCTTTGCCTATTAAAGGGGCTTTTAGCTACTTAGCTGTTAATTGGGTTTTCCAGGAATAAAAAAACAGTTAATCTCTTCCAAAGACAGCACCATTGCGGTCCTCAGGTTGTGTGTGGTATTACAACTTGGAACCATTCACTTCAAAGGGACGAGGTATCAATACCACACCCAACCTGAGGACATTGATAGGGCTGTTTATGAAAAAATCAACTCTGTTTTTGTAATCCTCTTTAACATCCTTACATGTATTTCAATGTCCTATTTTGCAGCTTATCCTATTTAAATGAATTGGATGGGAAGAGTAGTAGTACCAAGCATAGACACATGCTTATGGATGTCGTAGTATCAGATACTAAGGTAAAGGTGCTGCAACCCTCCAGTGACTGTTGCTGTCCTTTAGTTCACAAACCACAGATCAGTGGGGATATTCAGAAGGCCAGATGAGTCCTTTATGGCACAGTAGACAAATAGAAGACCCTCCTAGGACCCATAAAAAGACCCATAAAAGCAGCCTGGAGTTTGCAAAAAAAAAAAAAACACACCTAAAGGTGCTGCGAGAAACAAGATTTGGTCAGACTATGGTCTCATGAAACCAAGGTTGAATTTTTGGCCTCAATTCTAAGCATCATTTCTGGAGGAAACTGAGCACTGCTCATCACCTGCCTAATACCATCCTCACAGTAAAACATGGTGGGGGCAGTATCATGCTATGGGGGTGTTTCACAGCAGCTGTTATGGGGAGACTGGTCAGGGTTGAGGGAAAGCTGAATCGAGGAAAGAGATATTCTTTAAAGGGGTACTCTACCCCTAGACATCTTATCCCCTATCCAAAGGATAGGGGATAAGATGTCTGATCGCGGGGGTCCCGCCGCTGGGGATCCTCGCAGTATAGCATGCGGCACCCACCTGTTTCTTGTCCGGAAGTGCTGGAGGGTCTGGGTTGCGACCACGGGAACGGAAGTCTGTGATGTCATGACTCCGCCCCCATGTGACATCATGCCCCGTCCCCTCAATGCAAGTCTATGGGAGGGAGCTTGACGGCCGTCACGCCCCCTCCCATAGACTTGCATTGAGCCTTATTTTTTTAAGGCTGCAACATAAAAAGTGAATGGGTCTGAAAACCTTCCAAAAGCACTGTATATGTTGAAGTCAATATTCCTGTAGAGACCAAAAAGTACAACAATTTTTAAGCTCCAGAAAGTGTTTTAGAATTTATTATTTATTTAGAGCACATTGGATTGTGCAGCGTATTGCAAAAAAAAATAATACCCTATCTTCTATTAGATGGTTGTTTTTTTTCCTGTAGGTCAGTGGAGCAGTCTTTTTCTTATTAGTACGAGCTATGTGGAAGGTTAGCCTCTAGGCTATCATAGGTGGATATGGGAATACATTTTTTAGCCTTTCATTTTCAAAGAGCAATGGCTGTAGATCTTTGATGATACTGTAGGAGTTATGTGAGAAATGGATTGCAGGTTATGACCAGAGAGCGATTCATTCAGGTTTATTTTTAGCAGTGGGCACTAGTTGTCCTTCAGTTATTCCTTTTTTTTTTTTTTTTTTTTTTTTTTTTTTTTGCAGAATGGTGTTTTGCAGGGAAAAAATATAATGTTTTATATTTTTCCTGTTGCTTTAACAGGAGCTTTTACATTTACTATTTAGTTAGCCTTTCTTATGTGGGCTGTAATATGTGCTTTTAGTAGATGACTATTAATTCCCAAAATATATAATAAATTTAAAAATCTATGCATATGTAGGCTGAGTAGAATTCATCATTTAAAGGTGTTTTTCAGTATATGTTATGTCGCCACTTCAAGATTTAAGTGATGCAAATTGCCTATTTAAAGCAGACCTTTCAGCAGGTTTTCAAGATATAAAGTAAGGACAATGGCTCTATAGGGCTTTTGACCCTAAATCCATACATACTTCTTATTAGTTAATTGACCCCCTCCAGGGCCGAAATGTCTGAGTTTGAAAATATATGCAAATTAGGCTTTGGAGCACACTGGGCATTCCCCTTTGTTGCTAGAGCCCAGTTTAGTTCTGCCCCTTCACAGTTAGCCACTCCCCTGGTCATCTTCTCTACCTCAGCCACTAGAGGACAAACTTGTCCGGGTTCTAGCAGCCAAGGAGACCGCCCAGTGGGCTCCAAAGCCTAATTTGGCTTATCTTGATATCTCAGCATTACAGGGGTCAGTTAACTAATGAGAGGTATATATGAATTGAGGGGCAAAAGCCCTATACAGCCCATACCCTTACTTTATACCCTAAAGACAATTTACTTAGTTTAAAGGTGAAGGTTGGAGCTCTAATGATGGATTTTACCAATCATTGTTGCTTAGTAAGTGCATTTGAGGTCACATGATATGCCAACCAACTTTTAGCAAGTCAAGAAAATGGTAAATCATTGGGAAAAAGCACAACCCCTGATAAATATTCATGGATGGCCTGTTGGATTTGATGCACTGATGCACAAATCATGGACGGTTGGTGACGAATGTTCTTCAGTTGTTCCTTCATGTGGCATAATAACTCATAATAAATAAGCTTTTTGTAGAACACAATATTAATGGTCTATACACACATACAGTATTATGTGCAGATTTGACGTCCAGATTTGATGTGCAGGATTTTCTGCTGCATATTTCAATGTAAACTGCACACAGCTTGAAATCCTTTGCATCAAATCTGTGCAGAATATTGTACGTGTGATGATACTAAACTCTGTAAAGTGGTAAACACTATAGAGGACAGTGCACTGTTACAAATGGATAGGTTGGAGGTTTGGGCTGGGAAGTGGCAGATGAGGTTCAACACTGACAAATGTAAGGTAATGCACATGGGGAGGAAAAATCTGGGCTGGGATTATGTATTGATTGGGAGCACACTTGGGACGACTGATGTGGAAAAAGACTTGGGAGTCTTAGTTAATAGTAAATTTAGCTGTAGTGACCAGTGTTGGGCAGCTGCTGCCAAGGCAAATAAAATCATAAGGTGCAGAAATTGGGGCATAGATTCACACAACAAGGAAATAATTCTACCACTGTACAAATCACTAGTCAGACCACACATAGAATACTGTGTACAGTACTGGGCACCAGTGTACAAGAAAGATATAGTGGAACTGAAGAGGGTTCAAAGACTGGCCAACCGGAGTAATACGAGGACTACAGTACCCAAAACGATCATCAGAATTAGGGTTATTTAGTTTAGAAAAAAGAAGGCTTAGGGGAGACCTAATAACTATGTATAAATATATCAGGGGGCCGTACAAAGATCTCTCCCATGATCTATTTATACCCAGGACTGTATCCATAACAAGGGGGCATCCTCTACTCTTATAGGAAAGAAGGTTTCTACACAACCACAGACGGGGGTTCTTTACTGAAAGAGCAGTGAGACTATGGAATTCTCTACCAAAGAAGGTAGTCATGGTGAACTCTGTAAAATAACTTAAAAGGGGTTTGGATGCATTTTTGGAGAATAATAACATTACAGGTTATGGATTCTAGATCCATATCAACTCAATAGGGATTCATTAGGGATATAGGTTGAACTTGATGGATTCCGGTCTTTTTTCGATCTTATGAACTATGTTACTATATTACCCTAAAAGTCTACTTTTTGTGATTTTCTCTTCAAGACCAAACCCACTGTCAATATCCTTTTAGGCAAAAAAAAAAAAAAAAAAGAAAAGAAAAAAAAAAAAAACAATAATCAGAGATTGCTTGTTTTCTTTCTGGATCTCAGATGGTGGGGCATGTCTCTTTTTTTCATTTTTTTTTTCAATTCATACTAAAACTATGAGTATCCACTATCATAGATACAGTATCAATTACTCATTCCATTGCCGGTCCTGTATAGCTCAGCCCAAGGGAGTTAGCGTATGGCCCCACAGAATGCAAACTTAAAGCTTTATTTTCCACAGTGCTCACTGCTGACATCTGATGCCCCTATCAGGAACTGTCAAGAGCAGGAGAAAATTCTCATAGCAGACCTATGCTACTCTGGACAGTTCCTGACATGGACAGAGGTGTTAGCAGAGAGCACTGTGGACAAGACAAAAAAGAAATTCTAAAAGCAAAGAATTTCCTCTGTAGCATACAGCTGCCAATAAGTACTGAAAGGAAAAATATTTTTTAATAGAAGTTATTTACAAATCTGTTTAACTTTCTGGCACCAGTTCATTTAAGAAACCCCTTTAAGACCTTCGGTCATGGGATCACTGAGAAGAGAAAGGAATGGTGGCAATGTCAGTGTAGTAAGCCACATATTAAGTAATAGTTTTTGGAACTTGGGTTAATTGAACACAAAATATTTGGAACAAGATCAATCCTTTAACCTGGTAATGCACATTAGATAATAGTCAATTTCCAACTTAATTTTGTATGCCGAGCTGGAGTGATCCAGATGGAACTTAGCATCATAACATTATATTACAATATTTACTGCAAGTTTTTCGACACTTCTTTAAAAGAAAAATTCAAAAGAAATGGGAAATATAAAGGAAGGCCATATATTTCTTCCTGCTGAATCAATTTCTGGTTTTGGCAAAAAAATAAAAATAAACGGCAGTTGGGGCCACCGAATCTCCACACCTGATCCCATCTACTATGAGTTCACCATAGAGTGCTATGGTAATCCAATGTTGACTTGGCTAATTCATGGATTTGAGCAGAAATATGGATGACACAGGACCTGATTTACTAAGAGTGTTTTTTTTTTCCATCTTTGTGAGAATTTTCAGTCATATATTGACATGATTTTGAGTAAATGTATTAGTAAATTTATTGGTCTGAAATTCTGAAGCTACGCCCCTTTTTTAATTTTTCTAGGAATGGTTGTCTAAAAGTAGGGTTGTTTTATTTTTTGGCTCAAATTCTGGCACAGACACAATTGTAGCACACAACCCAATAAAGATCAGTCAGGAACACCATAATAAATAAGGAACGCCATAGTAGCAGAATAAATATTCAACGATAATCTACCGTATATACTCGAGTTTAAGCCGAATTTTTCAGCACGATTCAGCATGAAAAAAAAATAAACGTTTCTGGCTTTAACTGTGAGGGGATGGTCCCGGCCGTCCATCTCCACCTGTCAATCCCTTATCAGTGGTCTTCAACCTGCGGACCTCCAGATGTTGCAAAACTACAACTCCCAGCATACCCAGACATCCATCGGCTGTCCGGGCATGCCTGGAGTTGCAGTTTTGAAACATCTGGAGGTCCGCAGGTTGAAGACCACTGCGGCCTTCGTCATCATCAAGACCCCTATTGTTTTCTACTCACCTCCCCTCGGTGGGAAGGAAGGGTGAGCTGCTCCGGGCCGTGCATATTCGACCACCTATGCTGCAGGGACCGTCCAGTGGTGAGGGTTAGTCATTCCGGGCCGTCCATCTTCACCGGGAGGCCCTCTTCTCCGCTCCGGGCCGGCCCCGGACTAGTGATGACACGCAAGGACGTCCGTGCGCAGCAGACATCCCTGAACATTAACGTCCCTGCGTGGTGGCGTGAAGGCAGCGTCACTAGTTCCTGGTGAAGATGGACAGCCCTCCCCACCAGACGGTCCTTGCAGAATATGGTCGAATATGGATGGCCCGGAACAGCTCACCCTTTCTTTCCCACCGAGGGGAGGTGAGTCGAAAACAAAAGGGGTCTGGATGATGACGAAGGCCGTAGTGGTCTTCAACCTGCGGACCTCCAGATGTTTAAAAACTACAACTTCCAGTATGCCCGGACAGCCGATGGCTGTCCGGGCATGCTGGGAGTTGTAGTTTTGCAACATCTGGAGATCCGCAGGTTGAAGACCCCTGAGAAAGGATTGACAGGCGGTGATGATGAAAGGGGGGGGGGGATGATGATGAGGGTGATAATGACAGGGTGATGATGACGGGGTGATAATGACAGGGTGATAATGACGGGGTCTGGGTGATGACATGGGGGGGATGATGTATTTCCCACCCTAGGCTTATATTCGAGTCAGTAACATTTCCTGGGTTTTTGGGGTGAAATTAGGGGCCTCGGCTTATATTCGGGTGGGCTTATACTCGAGTATATACAGTAATATGTATATACTATCTTACATGTACCTATTTGCAGCTCATCTACCATATATAAACTGAAGAGTGATGTTAATTTATATCTATATGTAATCTATTGGCATAATCTGTGCCTGAATTGACCAATTAAAAAATAGAATAAAAATAAAAAAACTGAAAAAAATATAAAAAATTTTTTTTTTCAATATTTTTATTTAGTGTATTTGCAACATAGCATAACAAATGCAGTCACACAAAATGGGCACATTTTAATTGATTCTAATCCTATCAATAATCCTCATTTGCATCATTGATGGTGCAATAGACAGGAAACTGTACCCATCTGTGTATGTGTTATAAATTAGCACCATCAACAGTAGCTTTAGACAAATATTTTACATCCACTTTCAGTCAAGCAAAGGAGAAAGAAACAGATTCCCAGCAACAAATTCAACATGTTTTCTGCTTTAAAGATAACTTAGTAAATTGTTCTTTCAGTTGCTGTAACAAGCAGCTTAATTTTGTTTAATTGTTTTTTCCCCTACGCCACATTCATTATAAAATGGATGTTTATGTCACTTTTTAATTAGCCGACATCATTATTTTCCTTCAAATGTATTTTTTTACTTTACATATGGAGAAAGGAAATGGATGGTGCAGAGAGTCAGCTGGGTTGCTATAGAACGGTCTTTTTCTTTTCATACTTTCATAAACAATTGGTATAGAATGAAGCAAATTGTAATTATAACTATACAGTAAATAATGAGCGTTCATTGAAATGATGATTTATGTTGTTGTTTCTGAAACCCGATTGATGTAGAATTTTCTTAT
This sequence comes from Hyla sarda, assembly GCF_029499605.1. Lineage (NCBI taxonomy): Eukaryota > Metazoa > Chordata > Amphibia > Anura > Hylidae > Hyla > Hyla sarda. The sequence goes on from NC_079191.1 coordinate 395,086,380, forward strand.
TTGATTTCTTCCCTTGTTTACCAACATGTTAGTTCCTGTTTTCTGGCTTAGTGACAAGTAGTTATCACATTTTTAAAGAGTTATCTGCTTTTTAAAGTCAATTTCTGAATATGTGATATAGTAATTTGGAGTAAATGGGGTGGGGGGGGCATGTCTCTTGGCTGGACACAAAGATCATCTGTTTTGGAGGACTCAATGCATCTATACCTTAAAGGGGTACTCTTTACCGTTGCTGGGGACCCCCGGGATCTCGGCTGCAGTGCCCTGCTATCATTAATGCACAGAGCAGACTCACTCTGTGCGTAATGATGGGCATTACAGGGGCCAGAGCATCGTTACGTCACGGCACCGCCCCCTCGTGACATAATGGCCCCCTCCCATAGACTTGCATTAGGGGGCGGGCCATGACATCATGAGGGGCGGAGCCGTGACATCACGATGCTCCGGCCCCTGTATCGCCCATCATTACGCACAGAGCTAGTCTGCTCTGTGCACTAATGATAGGGGGGTGCCGCAGCCGAGATCCCCAGCAGCGGGGGTCCCCAGCAGCGGGACCCCGGTGATCTAACATCTTATCCCCTATCCTTTGGATAGGGGATATGATGTCTAGGGGTGGGGTACCCCTTTAAAATGCTAGGCAATTCATTTCAATAGGGAATATGTAATGCTTCTTTTCTCCCTGTGGGGAAGCTGTTGTGCAGTTGAACACTTTTTCTCAGGTAAATGTAAGTTATACAGTAGCTTATTAATAGAGAAATGATTCCTTTTGTTAAAGTGATTTAATAAAATGGATTGTACGAAGCATACAACCCACTCAAGTTTCCTTCATATACCAGAGGGAATTTATCATCTTCCTATGCCAGTTTCTGACACATAGTGAGCTCCGTTCAGACTGTAGACAATATTGTTGCATTTTTATGATCACTGAGTGTCCTAGTGGTCAGACCTCCACTGATCAGTTTGACATTTCCTATACTGTGGATAAGGGATAACTTTAGGATATCCCTTTATTACAACGGGGGCATCTTACTGCTGCACTTTTACTTAAGTTTTAATAAAACTCCATAGTTTGAGATTTTTAGAGGGTTTAACACTGTTCTTGCCTCCCATGGAACCTCTGTAGAAACATTGTCCTGGACTTGTATCAGGACCAACTGGCCTTAAGTGCTGACATATTGTTACATAACATAACATCAGGAGTTCTAGTGTACAGAGATCGGTCAAGGGACCAGAGAAGCATCACCAGTGGAGGTAGTGAAGGGTGTTTTATTTTTTATTTTTTTTGTGATTTTGTATTTTTCAACTAGGGAGAGCAGAAACAAAACAGACCAAAGTTTCTGTATAGATTTTCCTATGCAAATTTTCCTCAGGATAGGTTATGACTGATCAGTGGGGTGCCGATAGTTATTTGGCGCCACTCACTATACAGGGCATGGTGCTGAAAGCCCTGTGTTGTTCACTGTTTAATGGTAGGTGGCATTGGGTTACTATAACTTAGCCCCCAGTGAAGTGAATTGGGGCATAGCTGCAATAGTGCAGCACCACCGCCATACAATGAACAGCACTGGGTTTCTGGCCCTGTCGATTTAATTGTACCAACTATATAGTGCAGGGTACTAAACAGCTGATTGGAAGAGAAGTTGGGTGTCAGCACCCCACAGATCAGCGATAGATAGGTAGCTAAATCTGTGAATAAGCTGTCATTCAAAAAGTCCTGGAAAAACCCATTATGTTGTGGCCTACTGGAGTATTTGTTTGACAATGGGTTTCTCTATATTGCTACAGTCTATTGATCTCTAATCAACAGGGTAAAATGTCACATCACCAAGCATAAGTTATATAAAGCTGGTTCCAAAAACATGATTACTTCTAAATGTTTATACCAATAAAGCATTCACTGGGTATATAATACTTGATCTTTCGAGCCTCATCTATGTTAAACCAATTGCCTTAAAATAAGAAAAATGTCATCGGAGCTGTCATTATGAGCAGCCTGGGGCAAGGTGATGTAAAATTTGGTCCAGTATCTGAACTGTCAAGATTCTAACTCTACAACCAATCTGGCTTGTGGTTATTAAAAGTGCAAATAAGGCCTCAAGTGATGGAACTCCGCCAATGACATGAAGGATCATCTGACACATAGATGTGGCAGACAATATTGTGAAGCATATTGGAAAATGACAAGGGGAAACCAACAAGTATAAGATATATTTCTGTGTTATAGAAAAAAATTATGTAAACTGGCAGAAGACATGTCAAATATGTAAGCACAAGCCCTAAACTAGAGGATACATTTTTATTACAATTGTAGCAGCCAATATTGGGGTTTCTATCAATTCCATCAATGTCTTGTGGGTGGGGGCACAACATTCTACCTATCAGCTGTTAGGTAGAGCAGCTGTGCCCGGGTAAATTCAGAAAGTGTGGATCTATCATGATCTGGATTACTAGTTAAAGGGGTACTCCGCCCATGGATATCTTATCTGCTATCCAAAGGATAGGGGATAAGATGTCTGATCGATAGGGTCCCCCCACTGGGAACCCGCGCAATCTCTCCTGTAGCACCCCGTGTCATCAGCTACACGGAGCGAACTTAGCTCTGTGCCTGATGACGGGCGATATAGGGGCCGGAGTATGGAGATGTCACAGCCCCTCGGAACATCACGCCCCACCCTCTAAATGCAACACTATGGGAGGGGGCATGGCGGTACGCCCATTCCCTTTCCTTTCAACAGGAGATACATTTTTCTAAGCTGGATTTGTTTTTAATTGAATGCCTGAATATAAATAAACATTTGGAACAACAAGAGATTAGGGTATTTCTTTATCTTTTATTGAATAGAAAATAATGTATATTATATCAGGTATACATACAAATATTAGTGAATTACCCAAAACATTTTTTGCCATTTTTCACTTTTAACAGAAGTTAGTGGAAAGTTTTCTTACATTACAACTAGAGAGAGGCAATTTGCCTTTGTTATTATAGAGCTTGGAATGAACACCATTTCTTAAAGCAACTATACAAACACATTACAGTAATCCCATTCATAAATCTCTACCTAGATTGCATTAAGTATGCTCATAAATAACAGATCTGTTCCACCCTCCCAGAAACATCTTAGATGACCACACAAAATCCATGTGCATTAAAAAGCTCATGTTAATCTCTAGGTTACATACTATGAGGGATAAAACTAGGAGCACTCCACCAATGCCAATGACTCTTGCAGTTATAGAAACCCATTGACTTCAACGTAGAGGTGGTCTTCATTATTATTATTTTGGTTTCCCCCAAACCCCAGAACAGTATGACCCTTCTGACACGTCATTGACTTATAAGCGAATGCTACTACAAGTTACATTTCAGGATTTTTTTTAAATTGTTATCATTCTGTAAAGTCTGCTGTACCAAAACCAGTCCAATTTGGCAAAATTACCTCCATAAGGGTGTGCTCACATTTAGGTGGATATGTTGTGGATATTCTGCCAATCGGCTCAGTTTTCCTCCGGCGCAGTAGAAAAGTACAGGAGAGAAACTGATGATCAAATTGATCCTATTAACTCGAATGGGACATGGTGCCTTTATCAGGATGCTGGATTCCCGAACACCAGAAGGGGCAATGTATCCTACAGTGTTCCCCTCTTCAGCCAGCAGAAATAACTGACCACCAAATCCATAGACTACTGTGGCACATTGCCATCAGTTGTGGTCAGTCACTGAGCAAGATCGCCAGATTTATGGACAGCCACCTCAATCTGTAGAAATGGTAACATTTCCAAAATGGGAAATTCAGTGGCATTTCTGTCCTATGTGGCTTTATGCTAAAAGTGTTCTATTTAAGACTCTCAACTAACTTATTAGAACACTAAAGTTGAAAATTGGTTTAAAAACATGAGGTTATAGAAACTTTCTTACATTTAATTATCTGTCAAGTCTTTGTCTAGTTTGGCCGTGATAATAATACAATTTACTATATATCATTATAGGCCATAACAATTAATACCAGACTCGTAGCCAGGTAAATGGGAATATTTCTCAGTAATGAGTAAAGCATCTGGCAAAGCAGAAATAAACCCGACAATTAGCTCCGTGGATGGTGCGAGCAATAATGACTGCACCAGCTAAAAGTAAAGAGCAGAGTAAGTGCAGAGGATACTGTGATGCCCTTTGAGAGAGTAGTAATTAATCACAATGACAATCTGATGTTCCGCCTTATGTTGTAACATTTTCCATTCTCTATTAATAATTAATAAATGTATGTTTTCTTATGTTGAAGACTGGATTTTAAACCATAAAAGTTTCATGGTTTCATTTATCGGTATCTTTGGGATTCTGGTTATATTCAAGTTATGATATTGTAATTCTATCCAGTGGTAGATGGAAGGGTATAAATTGTAGTTACCATTGTATCCATTGTTTTCTTTATCAGTAAGATCAATTGATAATATAAGAATGGTTTACTTAACCTCAGCTCTTACCACTGGAGGAAGCCATTGTAGCATTACATCCTGGCTATTGAATTGATTTACTCTCTGTGTAGTCCATGGACATGCTAAATTCACTAAAGCAGGAGAAGCCCCTACAGAGTAGATATTCTTTTGGGGGGATCCCATGTTGCATATGGACAGTGGTTGTTTTGTTGGGACAACTCCTTAAAATGGTTGTCTAGCAAAAAATATGTCATCCCTTATCCACATGATATAGGATAAGCAACTTATTTCTGGGGGTCTGACAGCTGGAACCCCCTGTGATCTCTAGAACAGGGCCCAGCTCTCAGAGTGAGTGCCTGCTGTACTTTTCCGTCCAAATTAATGGAGCTTGTGTCGTCTACAGCACACATTGTCTCTGAGAGCCAGGGCCCTGTTCTGGAGATCACGGGAGTCCTAGCGGTTTGACCTCCAACAATAAGATACTCATCCCCTACTCAGCCACTGGGCCATATTGATGTCCCATCTTGGTCAATGATTAACTAAGCACTCAGGTTCTGCTGAAACATCTCTTCTTGTAAGCAGGTAGAAGAGATGAGCAGTGGGGAGGATATAAAGAGACTACAATGGGAGCTTTAGACAAGGTAGGTAAGGATCCTCCTTTTTTTGTTATCCCAGACAAAGCAACATATAAATCATTTTTTTTTATACAGAAATACTATATTAAGAAGTCTGGGGTACTTGGGAATTGTCTGGAATCAGGAGTGACACACACATACTGGCCAGGAACTAGCACATGTTTATAGACTGTGAGCAAAATTGCACAGTTGAGCAGTAGAATTGTGGCAAAAAGCAGGATATTGGGCACCATGATCGGTAAGCTGGTAGAGCATGACAGGCTGTGTCTGGTACTGCAGCTTTATCCTCATTCACTGAGCTACACTAACAGGCATACTGCATTAGACATCATTGTGCCAGGTACTGCAGGGAAGGGCCACAATGCCCCAGCGAGAGCTACTGCCCTGTCATTCTGTAGACCTGTTTGAAGGGGTAGGACCTCATAAATCATACATTTATGGGCTTTCCTGAGGATAGCTCAGTAATATAAGATCGCAGAAAACTATTTGTGATATATATTCCGTTGCTATTAAATGTCTAATACAGTAACAAACTAATACCAGTTATGTTCTATATATGTTGTTAATAAGCAATTTGCCATAACAGCAAAAAATGTAAATGTGATAGTGTAATAGGGATATGTTCTGTTTTCAGCTTTATCTATGGAAAGGTCACGGAGGTTTATTCTACAGGAAGCAGAATGGATGGTGAATAGATCCATTAGTAACTGAAAGGATATCTCATTTTTAAAGACGGTAAAATGTAGCATAATGGTTTGTATTTGAAATATGGGCAGATAATGAGGATGGAAATGTTAATGATGATGATGGCAATGATGATGAAGATGAATATTACGATGGTGTGGCCATCAATATCATTCTCGAATATAAAAAAAAAAAAAAAAAAAACATGCCGTTTGCCGGTATTTACTGTTGTATCTGGTCTATTTATGGCCCTAACATATTATACTGAAAGCAGATGACTAGAATAAGAAAAACATGGTGGATTTGTTTTCAGACACTGCCCTATTACAAAGAGCATTTATTGGTCTAATAAGCCAATATTTCCCTATGTAAGGCTGTATTCACATGTTCTTGCTAATTAGCGGTACTGCAGCTTATTACCATATGTGTTGTAGCTATATTTTACCTCAAAGTATTACATTTGCTGTAAAAGTTGAATGATTTATCTCAATTTAGATAATTGCCATAAAACACAGAATTTTTACGATGATTTTGGTCATTTGCGGCAAAAAAAACATGCCGTGATTAGTTGCGGTAGCGCGAATTAGCGGCAACGTTTGAACACAACCCTATGGGCCCATCAATGAGCCAATAATCAAGCAAACGTTTGTTTGTTGGCTGATTGCATAGTTTTGTGACAAAAAAATGTAAATGGTGAATCTGCGGCAGACAATATTGAAAATAAAGGCACGTGCAAGTCAGGCCACTGCAGGAGCGTGTAGCTTCACTACAGGATTACTAACTGCTACCCCCAACCTAGAGGGTCTTGTCCTGTAAATGACCCAGGTTGGAGTGGAGTCCTATTGCTATGGTCTGACATATAGGTGCATTTGATATACTTGGTGCACAATTCTTGTTGGCATACTGTTCCAGTTGGCTATTTGATATATTGGAACTTTTGTACATATCTTCTTGCCCCAAAATATTTTTCTCATTTTGATATTCCCCTGATGATGTTGCGATTACGTGATAGAAACACGTTCGGGATCTGTGATGTGCATATATGACATAGTGCACTCCAGATGGCTTATTGATACTGCATTTTAGCAGCTTTATCAGGTTTACTTTATATGTATAATCACTTCAGCACCTTTTTCACACTGGATGGGTCTGTTGGTGTAATTGAGATATTGCACAATAGTTGAGCCTATTGATCCCATTGAACAATCATTGGGATCGGCACTGGTATAGAGAATGGACTGACCCATCTAAAAAAGACCTTTTATGTTGTATTGCGGCCTAGTTGAAAACTGCGTGAAAAATTGAAAAATGATGAGGTGGGCATAAAATATTTAAATGTACCACGTGCCATAGACTCCATTTTACCACAATTTTCACCAGGATTTCCACATTTCACAGAGTAAATCTCTCCCATTGTTCCTGGTTTATTTATATGGTTTTCATTTGACTCCTCTCCTATAACAAGGCCTATTCTACTATAAATTCCCAGTTTTGTACACTTTGTGAGCCGGGAAAGCTGATATTGTATAAACCACTGATAAGTCAATTAGTTTCCTCATCAAAGTTAATGACTTGGTAGAGGGAATGGCATCCTTTATAGAGCTGCTAATAAATTATTTGCGTATGAATTTCTTTTTTGGTAGCTAAAATCTGTCACTTAGGCAAAATGAACAGCTTAGGATACTCGATCGTCTAGGGTAATTTCAAACAAATTTTATCTATGACAACAATTGTGGAATAATTGCTAATAAGCCAATTTATGTACTCATCAAATTCATTTATGTAAGAAGGGAAATTGGTTATGGCTTTGATAACAATGATTCAGTGGTTAGCTCTGATGATGGTAACTTTGGGATCTTGGGTCCGAATTCATACAAGAAAAATAACTGCATAGAATTTGTGTGTTAAATATCCAAAGAAGGGTTAGAAGTGTATGTTTAATAAGTTCAAAGTTTATTAACCATGTTAACATATGAAAACCATGCTAAAAAAATATGTAGAGGTTGGTGTATATCAATATTTTTGCCAGGGGCCCACATAACTGTATGCTATGTAGTTGTGCAACCTAAATTATTCATCTTCACCAACCACTGTATATTTTTTGAGTGCGTTTTTCATATGGTGATATGGGGAATAAACTTTGAACTACTTAAAGCGTACCTGTTAGATCCCACACACACACACAAAAAAAATATTCATATGTTACCCGGTATTAGAAATACTCTCAGGGAATGAGGCTTGTCCCTCCCATGTGTTGATGGGAGGTGATTGGTGTGACTGCTCATGCAGCCTTTTCCATGAGTCATCGCCTGTCCATGACTCATGGACAAGCCTGATGCTGCTGTAGGACTTATTATTGTTCCAGTAGGTATGGGGACCCCTAGTGGTGTGACTTTCAGAGGCTATTTTCTTTATTAAATATTGAACATTTTTTAAACAACCATATTACCTTTAATTTTCATCAGTAACAACATATAAAAAGTGTTTTGGATCTGACAGTGCCTATTTAAGCATTCACATATTCTAGAGTGCCGACCCTCCTAGGATACTTTGGAAAAACTTTGGTGATTAGGAGGTCACCACTCAAATACACAAGGCCTTGCACCCAAATACACAAGCACTAAGGCAATTAAGTTTAGATGTATGTTGTCCTTGCGTTTACATAAGTCTGATTTTCCTTAAAAACTCGAAAAGCATAATGATAAGTTATTTTTCTTCCTTTAAATCTATTGTGTTTGATTAATAGAGGGAAATTAGACTATGACCTCTTCTGGGGACATGGACAACGTAATAGTGTCTGTCTGCATACAGTGCAGTGGATTGTGTTGGCACTAAATAAGCAACATCAATAAGAATTGATACTCCCAGAATAGAGTATGAGCAGAGTACATATCTTATATGTCTTGAATTTATGATGTGTTTGAGATTCTTTTTTTTTATACCAACCTCAACATTTGCAAATATTGTATAAAAAAAGACATGACCAACAGGTGATGGGCAATGAACATAGTTCTTAGTATACACTTTGAGAAAACTAGGAAAGCCCATTTGCCACTATGGCAACCTACTTTATGGAGACCCTACTCTCTTAGATGCTACAATACATAGTCACCATCGCAGTAGCAACATAGCACCTGCAAGGATAGTGACTCTGAAGCCCAATAGATCCCATGCTGGCAGGTTATGCCACAATGGCTCCAACACTCTCCACCCTACAGCCACAGCACAAAAGCAAAAAGGGTCTCCATACATCTCCAACACCAAGACCATGTATGTGGTCTTAAAAACAGATTAAGCACTTATAGGTGTATACACTTAGGGGGAATTTACTTATTTATACATGCAACACAATCATATAATATTAGTATGTTTAAAATTGTCATCTTCTGACCTCTATAACTTTTTTATTTTTCCGCATATGGTTATATATAAATGCTCATTTTGTTGCACAGTGATCTGAAGATTATCTGTACCACGTTTGTTTTGATGAGACTGTCTGATCGCTTTTTTTTTTTTTTTTTTTTTTTTAGGGTATACAAAATAACCTAAAATATGCAATTTTGGACTTTGGAATTTGTTTATGTGTACGCCATTGACTGTGCGGTTTAATTAACATATTATTTTTTTAGTTCGGACATTTACACATTCGGCCACACCACATATGTTTATGTTTATTTATTTTTACATATTTTTTTTTTATGGGAAAAGGGGGGGTGATTCAAACTTTTATTAGGGAAGGGGTTAATTCACAATTATTAACTCTTGTTTAACTATTTTTACACAATTTACAACCTTTAAATCCATGAAAAAAGTGGAAAGCAATATGTATATTGTTTTATAAACAATATGGGTATTTTTTTTTTTTACAATTTTTGTTGATTCATTAATTTTGTTATCCAGTATAAGTTTCAAATTGTTGTATTTTTTTAGACATTTTGAAAATGTTGACATTTATCAAAACAAGTGCAGTGTAAAAAAAAAAAAAAAAAACACTTGTTCATAGCAACCAGTGAGAATTATTTTTGAAAAAAATAACTTTTTAGAAATCAGGAGTCATAAAATGTACAATGCCACTTTCTGGAATTGAATGTTGTGGCAAACCAATAGATTTTTTCCACCTAGTCATTGACGCGAGATTACAGAATTCAATGAGTAACTCATAAGCAAAGTTCTAACACCCAGACAATGTGTGTTTGGTCATTTGATATATCCTGCAAATATAATTTCGAGCTTCAACAATACTCAGAATCCCATTTGAGGATGTGACCGCTGTAGAATAGGGGACGGAGCACCGGCAATGTCGGTCGTCTTTGTCAAGCAAAAATGTGCAGAGTACACAAATTGTATTTAAATGTTCGCTAGCATAGCCTATGCGTATTTGCTTTGTAATGGGCAGATTGTGCCATGCTAAAGATGGATTCAAAATGTTATGTAGGATACCGGAATGAGCAGCTGAAAGATAATGAATCCAAACAGCATGGAGGGAAGGAAGTTGTGACTTTTAGTGAAATTTTATGCTAAATAGGCAAAATGTAGATTTCACAGACAAAAAAGGATTACATTTGCAATTACATTTTACTGGAGTATTTAGAGACATACTGAAGGGTTTATGAAAAACAGTCAATTTAGTTTGACAAGTCAGTTATATCGGTTATTAGGCACAGAATGTTATGGTTTAAGTTGTTTACACAATATTAGAAACAGTTCAGCTTGCCTTCACAAATTCTAATAGGAACTCCCATTCACCTTGTGATTTAGTTGTCTACATAGAAGTGGACAAAGTCATCATTGTGTAGTATCAATTACATCTTTATTGGAACATATGGTAAAATAATATAATGTTCTAGGTCCTCCCCCAACACACTTTATGGCAGCACTTAGCCTCTCCATGTCACTGCAAAATTGGAGCAATAGAGGGGCATGACCTCAGTATTTTGCTGGCCACCTTGTCATCTCTGCGAAATGTCTGAAAAGGCTGAAATGTTTGCAGCGGTCAGGAATTTTCCCCATAGGTGAACAAAAAAATTGCCAATCACCTGCAGTAAATCCTTCAGTTTATAGCAGCATGTCCATATGGTCAAATGAAGTTGTTATGGAAGAAGTGTCTGCACAACTGTGATTGTATTGGTGCTTGTGGTTGCATCAAAGCCAAAATCACAATAGTAGATCCTACTACAGATGGGCCCATGAAGCCCCAGCCTTTCTCTAGCCTCTATTATATTGTCCAGTTAATAATGTTTTCTGGGATTTTTATATTTTTGGCCTAGCCTGCCATGACCTAGAGTAAGCCATCAATATTACATTAGAGGGGTACTCCCGTGGAAAATTATATATTTTTTTTTTAATCAACTGGTGCCAGAAAGTTAAACAGATTTGTAAATTACTTCTATAAAAAAAAATTCTTAATCCTTCCAATACATTTTATGGACTGTATACTACAGAGGAAATGCTTTACTTTTTGGATTTCTCTGATGTCATGACCACAGTGCTCTCTGCTGATCTCTGCTGTCCATTTTAGGAACTGTCCAGAGCAGCATATATTTGCTATGGGGATTTTCTCTTCTCTGGACAGTTCCAAAGATGGATAGAGATGTCAGCAGAGAGCACTGTGGTCCTGACATCAGATAAATCCAAAAAGAAAAGCATTTCTTCTGTCGTATATAGCCCCTAAAAAGTACTGGAAGTATTAAGATTTTTAATAGAAGTAATTTACAAATCTGTTTAACTTTCTGGCACCAGGTAATTTAAAAAAAAATAAAAAATTCCCACGGGGGTACCCCTTTAATGTGGGTTAACCTCCTGGTACCTCCACTGGTCATCTGTTGAAGAGGCCATGGCACATAGTACATTGTCATACATTTCCAAGGGGCTTTTCCAGGTATTGCATTCAATTAATTCTATATTGAGGTTTCTAGGCACCTTATTTTTTAAGAAACACCGGATTCTGTAGAAGGTTAAAGGGGTCTTCCAGGCATTATACACTGATAATTTATCCTTAGGATAGACCATTAATGTGTAACCACCCTCATTGATCGACTATACAGGTGAGCCATGGCTATGGCACATGCACAACGAATGAAGCCAGAAACAATGCATCATTTTTTAGTATAGATTACTGCAGCTCAGCTCCAACTGCAGAGATTGGGAACTAGGCTGCAGTAACTTGGTGCCAGCACTACACGATGAACAGCAAACAGCTTTCAGCCCCATTTACTGTAAATGTGCCTGTGCAGTGGCTCACCCGATCATCTGATTGTCATAGGTTGCCAGATGTTGTTACCCTTACAATCAGACAATGGTGACCTATCCTGAGGATAGAACATAAATGTATAATTTCAGAAAACTTCTTAATAACTTTAGAAAACTTCTTAATAATCTTCTTAATAATTTCAGAAAACTATGGATTAACCAAGGTGGAAAAGAGTCAATCTAGGCTTTCATGCACATGACTGTTTTATTACTTTATTATTTATGTACATGTTCAAATTTTCAAGAGCATCATCCAGCAACACCCACAGATATAGGGATGGCAAATGAAACAGCCAGCCAGTTGAACAAGTAGTGTTGTCAAATCCAACAAGTGCTCAGAAGGTGCATAGAACCTAGGTGTGCAAAAAGGCCAGGAGCTCCATTGGTATAAAAATGTGTATCCCAATGATATTGAAAAGGTCATCTTGGCTTGACTTTTCCTGGTACATTCAGAGCAATGCCTCTGTACACTAGTCACACTATTCACACCTCTACATCTTGGCTTGGTTTTCTATCGGCTGGGGCGTTCCACAGGCACTGAGCGAACATAGATATTTAATTAAAATTATGTTGCATTAGGAAAGGTCACTTCTACAGCTTACCTGTACACTGACTTGACACAGTCCTGTTCTTTGTACCTTGTAATGCCATTTTCAGTGTTGTTATTGTCAGGAGAAGGTCATTAGATGGTTCAAATTGGCATACACTGTCATCAAATGGATGATTTGTGCAGCATATTGTACACCTGCATCAGATATGGGGTCAGCCAATTAACTTCTAATTATCCTGGAGCTCCTTTCTTTGCTTTATAATGTTACTAATTGTACTCTTTATTGTGACTTCATTCCTAAAACCCACATTCATTAAAGAAAGGTAAATTAATCTAATCTATTCTTGGCCCTTGTGAATGTACTTGGATGACTGTTTATTGGTGACCCCATTGTCATGCTTGTAAAAACATGCTTTAGTGGAGTTTTTGCCTGTTTAAATAATATAGATTACTGTATTTTGAGGCCTCTTTCTCTAGATAAGCAATGACGTAGCTGGTAATCTCAACTGGTGGGATCCTCTGTCCCCCTTATTGATGGACATGTGCACAAAGGCTCAGTTTCACTCTATACGCCAAATATACATGGCCAAGTACTGTACTTGACTGTCTTTGTCCACTTTGTCCAGCCCATAGAGTGGAATGGTGTGAAAGCTTACATATCTAACTGTTACTTCTTTTCCTTTTAAACAGGGGGGGGGGGGGATGCTGAACTGTACAGTACATATGTACATACTTCCAAAAATATGGCACATTAATGAGCCGTAGAATAAGGGGTATTCCCATTTCAGATATACAGGATATGCCATAAATGTCTCTCAGGTGTAGATCCCGCCTCTGGATTTATCCCCTATTTGTAAAACAGAGGATAACTGTCGCATTCTGGTCTAGTTGCAGAAGTCAAAAGTGGTCAGGAATCAAAATATAGTCCTTTTATGCTCTGTGCTTTCTCCATAGCTCAGGACTGGGAGTTACCTAAACAGATTAAAGGGGTACTTTGGTGGAAAATATTTTTTTTAATTTCAACTAGCTTCAGAAAGTAAAACAGATTTGTAAATAACTTCTATTAAAAATGTTAATCCTTCTAGTATTTATCAGCTGCTGTATACTACAAAGGAAGTTGAGTTGTACTTTTCTGTCTGTGCACAGTGCTCTCTGCTGCCACCTCTGTCCATGTCAGGAACTGTCCAGAGTAAGAACAAATACCCATAACAATCATCTCCTGCTCTGGACAGTTCCTGACACGGACAGCGATGTCAGCAGAGAGCACTTTGGTCAGACAGAAAATAACTACTCAACTTTCTTTGTAGCATACAGCAGCTGATAAGTACTGAAAGGATTAGGATTTTCTAAATATAAGTAATTTACAAATCTGTTTAACTTTCTGGCACCAGTCGATTTGAAAAAAAAAAAAAGTTTCCCACCAGAGTACCCCTTTAACTCTCATTAATGTCTTTAAAAGTTATGTAAAGTGCATAAAACCATTTACCACCCACCTCTGATAACTGCAACCAGGCTGAATGGGGTCAGGGGAGCCCTAATTCTTCAAGTAGGCCTGGATCCTAAAAGTGGGACCCACATCTGTCAGATATTTATGGCATATTATTTGGTTATACAACTCTAAAGAGGGCCTTTGGAATTTTACTGTCTACTGTCTACTGTTTCTTGATAAACCTTTCCTTACTAAGATATGTGAATTTATAATTGTCTGACAATTCAGGAAATCAGTCAGATGGGTGTGAACTTAAATTTAATAATGAGAGGGAATAGCAGGGGATTGGTGAGATTATACATTCAGGGGGGGTGTATTAGGCATACATGCTCCTCAAGGTAAACTATCTACCCCCCCCCCCACTTTCCTGACTCTAAAATCCCGCCCATCACCCAATAGTCATGTCCATCTGACTGATTCCCTTTATTGTCAGACAAATTATAAGCAATCATATCTCCAGAACAGAAGAGTTTATCAAGAAACTGTAAAATTGAATTTTGGGTTGGCCACAGGTCATCTTTGAGGGCTGTGTGGGCAACTTTTTATTATTTAGTGTCAGTGACCATGTTAGTACAGATTTCATTGTTAAAAATGATTTCCTCTGTAGCTGACCTTATGGAAACATAGTCATGGCTCATTCTATATAGTGTCACCCCCTCCCCTCCCTACATTGTATGCAACACAATTACATACAATGGCAGCTAATAGCAGTAAATCGAATAAATCTGATAAGGAACTAAGTGGTCATTTGACCCCTGTACGTGGGCACCAATGATACAGGATGTATTTATTGCTATTGCATTCCTGTTATTGCTTTGTTTTATAATTAGGTGATTATTGTGAGCCTTACATATAGGATTTTTTTATTGATATCCAGAATTCACAAGAACCCCCCCCCCCCAAAAAAAAAAAAAAAAAATTAGTTGATTGAACAAAAATTTACAAATAAATAAGAGCAGAACCTTGATGTAAACAAAACAGAGTAATCATAAAATGACTAGACTCCGGTTATATGTACTGTAACACTTATTGATTGTGATCAGTAGAAACTAGCTAATGAGGTTTAAGTAACAGCGCTCAGCGGAGGGATGCAGGCTGTGTTAACATTCGTGCTTTCACAGGAAAATAATTTACCAGTCAAAATGAGCAAAGCAATAACTTACATTTATGCCTAAAGTCTCTTTTTTAAATTATGATATCAAAGAGTAAGAGAGAAAAAAGCAGAGGCAGACGAAATGAGAGAAACTTTAATATATGAGGCAATTAAAAGTATTTAGGTCATGAAACCCTGAGCTGATGGTAGACTACAGCGAGGGTTATGCATACAATATTTCCTAATAAAACAAAGAGATGGAGTCTTCAACTTTACTAGATACTCGTATTCAAGTTTCAATGATTTTATTACTAAGAGTTTTTTGTTTTTTTTCCTTTTTCAAGATCTTCTCTAAACAGAAATCTATCCAGGCTTATATAAAATCAGACAACGTAAAATAAATAAATTAAAAATTAAATATATACCGTATTTTTTGCCCTATAGGACGCACCGGCATATAAGACGCACCCAATTTTAGAGGTGCAAAACCTAGTAAAAAAACAGATTCTGTACCCAATAGTCATCTTCAACCTGCGGACCTCCAGATGTTGCAAAACTACAACTCCCGGCATGCCCGGACAGCCACTGGCTGTCCGGGAATGCTGGGAGTTGTAGTTTTGCAACATCTGGAGGTCTGCAGGTTGGAGACCAATGGATAGGAGGTAAGACTCACGTGTCCCCGCCGCTCCGGACCCGTCACTGCTGCCCTGGATATCGCTCCATCGCTGTCGCCGTGTTCCCGGGATGTCCCCGTCGCTCGGGATGTCTTCTTCCCCAGGATCCATACTCTCCGTCACCGTCAACACGTTGCTACGCACGCCGCTCCTATTGGATGACGGGACGGCGTGCGCGACGACGTGATGATGTCGAAGGAGAGCGCCGACCATGCAGGGGATCCCGGCACGGAGCAGACACCGAGGAGGCAGGTAAGGTCCCTCCCGGTGTCCTGTAAGCTGTTCTGGATGCCGCGATTTCACCGCAGCGGTCCCGAACAGCCCGACTGAGCAGTCACTTTTGCTTCAGACGCGGCGGTCAGCTTTTATCGCCGCGTCTGAAGGGTTAATACAGGGCATCACCACGATTGGTGATGCCCTGTATTAGCCGAGGGTCCCGGCCATTGATGGCCACAGGGACCGCGGCGATAGGTGTGTATTCGCTGTATAAGATGCACCAACTTCCCCCCCCCCCCCAGTTTTGGGGAAGAAAAAGTGTGTCTTAAACGGCGAAAAATACGGATGTTAAAAAAGGTGACACCAACTACAGTCAAAGTATTGGAATTTTTGTTAAATTAAGAATTTGTAAACTTTTTAACATAGTCCCAGGTATGTAGAAAAAAACAAACACGGACCATATGGATATGGTTAAGCCAATGTGAAAACCTGCATGTGACTGGTGGACATGTGGTAAGAGCTGTCACCATTTCAGCTGGTCATATATATACATATAACATGGCTTGGTTATCTCAATAGTGTGTTTTTTGTTTTTTAATTTTAAACAGATTTCCATGTACAATTTACAATAGCCCAGGTTTTAAACCCATTATTTATATGTGTGTATATATATATATATATATATATATATATATATATATATATAAATATATATCTGTGCTTCCATAAGGTAGACACATGCTTTTATTCTCCTGTGCGAAAAGCCAGAGGGGTGATCCTGAACCCCTGTAGTGCTGCAGACTGAAACACCTCCTCCCTCCCTCTCCCATCCCTGTACCTGCTTGATTGACAGACAGCTGGAAGCTGAGCCCTGACTTTCAATAAAGCAGGGGCAGGAATGACAGGAGGAGCAAGAAGGTGTTCCATCCTGAAGCACCTCAGGGGCTTGGCTCTTTGCACAGATGAATAAAAACATTGTTCTACATTATGGAAGCACAAAACACACATATATATATATATATATATATATATATATATATATATATATATAGGTACATTGTGTCTCCTTACCATAACAGCTATCTAATATGTCATTGGTTCGAAATGTGAACTAAAGCTGTTTCACTTTAAATGATAAAATTGGTGCTCTATGTAGCCACCACCAGTAATAGCTAAGGTGTTTACTACAAACAATTTTATTATTGGATTCTGTGTGTTAACAGTATACAGTATGTTCCTTTGCTATAGTGATGAGCGCCATTGGTCATATTTGAATTCGCAATATTTTGCGAATATATAGACGAATATTCATCCTATATTCGCGAATTTCGCATATTCTTTATATTCGCATATGTGAATATTCGCATATTCGAGGAAGAAAACAGTGAGGGGGTGGGCAACTTTACTATTGGTTGCTAGGGATTGTCACGATGCCGGCTGGCAGGTAGTGGATCCTCTGTGCCAGAGAGGGATTGGCGTGGACCGTGCTAGAGGATCGGTTCTAAGTCACTACTGGTTTTCACCAGAGCCCGCCGCAAAGCGGGATGGTCTTGCTGCGGCGGTAGTGACCAGGTCGTATCCCCTAGCAACGGCTCAACCTCTCTGGCTGCTGAAGATAGGCGCGGTACAAGGGAGTAGACAGAAGCAAGGTCGGACGTAGCAGAAGGTCGGGGCAGGCAGCAAGGATCGTAGTCAGGGGCAACGGCAGAAGGTCTGGAATCACAGGCAAGGAACACACAAGGAACGCTTTCACTGGCACTAGGGCAACAAGATCCGGCGAGGGAGTGAAGGGGAAGTGAGGTGATATAGGGAAGTGCACAGGTGTAAACACTAATTGGAACCACTGCACCAATCAGCGGTGCAGTGGCCCTTTAAATCGCAAAGACCCGGCGCGCGCGCGCCCTAGGGAGCGGGGCCGCGCGCGCCGGGACAGAACTGACGGGGAGCGGGTAAGGTACGGGAGCCGGGGTGCGCATCGCGAGCGGGCGCTACCCGCATCGCGAATCGCATCCCGGCCGGAGGTAGTAACGCAGCGCCCCGGGTCCGTGGAACCGACCGGGGCGCTGCAGTGAGGGAAGTGTAGCGAGCGCTCCGGGGAGGAGCGGGGACCCGGAGCGCTCGGCGTAACAGTACCCCCCCCCTTGGGTCTCCCCCTCTTCTTGGGGCCTGAGAACCTGAGGATCAGACTTTTGTCCAGGATATTGTCCTCAGGTTCCCAGGACCTCTCTTCTGGACCACAACCCTCCCAATCCACTAAAAAAAAAGTTCTTCCCCTGACCTTTTTAGAGGCCAAAATCTCTTTGACAGAGAAGATGTCCGAGGAGCCGGAAACAGGAGTGGGAGGAACAGATTTAGGAGAAAAACGGTTGAGGATGAGAGGTTTAAGAAGAGAGACGTGAAAGGCATTAGGGATACGAAGAGAAGGAGGAAGAAGAAGTTTGTAAGAGACAGGATTAATTTGACACAAAACTTTAAAAGGACCAAGATAGCGTGGTCCCAACTTATAGCTCGGGACACGGAAACGGACATATTTAGCGGAGAGCCATACCTTGTCTCCAGGGGAAAAAATGGGAGGAGCTCTTCTTTTCTTATCTGCGAATCTCTTCATGCGAGAAGAAGCCTGTAAGAGAGAATTTTGGGTCTCTTTCCATATGGTGGAAAGATCACGAGAAATTTCATCCACAGCGGGCAGACCAGAGGGCAAGGGGGTAGGGAGGGGGGGAAGAGGGTGACGGCCGTACACCACGAAAAACGGAGATTTGGAGGAAGATTCAGAGATTCTGAAATTATACGAGAATTCGGCCCAAGGTAGAAGATCTGCCCAGTCATCCTGGCGGGAGGAAACAAAATGTCGTAAATAGTCACCCAAGATCTGGTTAATTCTCTCTACTTGTCCATTGGATTGAGGATGGTATGCAGAAGAAAAATTTAATTTAATCTTGAGTTGTTTACAGAGAGCCCTCCAGAATTTAGACACAAATTGGACGCCTCTATCCGAGACGATCTGTGTAGGCAACCCGTGAAGACGAAAAATGTGTACAAAAAATTGTTTAGCCAACTGAGGCGCTGAAGGAAGACCAGGAAGAGGGATGAAATGTGCCATTTTGGAGAATCGATCAACGACCACCCAAATAACAGTGTTGCCATGGGATGGGGGTAAGTCAGTAATAAAATCCATACCAATCAGAGACCAAGGTTGTTCGGGGACAGGTAGAGGATGAAGAAAACCAGCGGGCTTCTGGCGAGGAGTCTTATCCCGGGCACAGATAGTGCAGGCTCGCACAAAGTCCACCACATCAGTCTCTAGAGTCGGCCACCAATAGAAGCGAGAGATGAGTTGCACAGATTTCTTGATGCCCGCATGACCTGCGAGATGGGAGGAGTGACCCCATTTGAGGATCCCAAGGCGTTGGCGTGGAGAAACAAAGGTCTTTCCTGGAGGAGTTTGCCTGATGGAGGCTGGAGAAGTGGAAATCAGGCAGTCAGGAGGAATGATGTGTTGAGGAGAGAGTTCAATTTCAGAGGCATCTGAGGAACGAGAGAGAGCATCGGCCCTAATGTTTTTATCAGCAGGCCGAAAGTGAATTTCAAAATTAAATCGGGCAAAGAACAGAGACCACCTGGCCTGACGAGGATTCAGCCGTTGGGCAGACTGGAGGTAGGAGAGGTTCTTGTGATCGGTGTAAATAATAACTGGAAATCTTGATCCCTCCAGCAGATGCCTCCATTCCTCAAGTGCTAATTTAATGGCTAGAAGCTCTCGATCCCCGATGGAGTAGTTCCTCTCCGCCGGAGAGAAGGTCCTGGAAAAAAAACCACAAGTAACAGCATGCCCGGAAGAGTTTTTTTGTAGAAGGACAGCTCCAGCTCCCACTGAGGAGGCATCAACCTCCAATAGGAAGGGTTTAGATGGGTCAGGTCTGGAGAGCACGGGAGCCGAAGAAAAGGCAGACTTGAGTCGTTTAAAGGCGTCTTCCGCTTGAGGAGACCAAGACTTGGGATCGGCATTTTTTTTTGTTAAAGCCACAATAGGAGCCACAATGGTAGAAAAATGTGGAATAAATTGCCTGTAATAATTGGCGAACCCCAAAAAACGTTGGATGGCACGGAGTCCGGAGGGGCGTGGCCAATCTAAGACGGCAGAGAGTTTATCTGGGTCCATTTGTAGTCCCTGGCCAGAGACCAAGTATCCTAGAAAAGGAAGAGATTGGCATTCAAACAGACATTTCTCTATTTTGGCATAGAGTTGATTATCACGAAGTCTCTGAAGAACCATACGGACATGCTGGCGGTGTTCTTCAAGATTGGCAGAAAAAATCAGGATATCGTCCAGATATACAACAACACAGGAGTATAGTAGATCACGAAAAATTTCATTAACAAAGTCTTGGAAGACGGCAGGGGCGTTGCATAGACCAAAGGGCATGACCAGATACTCAAAGTGTCCATCTCTGGTGTTAAATGCCGTTTTCCATTCATCCCCCTCTCTGATGCGGATGAGATTATAAGCACCTCTTAAGTCCAGTTTGGTAAAAATATGGGCACCTTGGAGACGATCAAAGAGTTCAGAGATGAGGGGTAGGGGGTAGCGGTTCTTAACCGTGATTTTATTAAGACCGCGGTAGTCAATGCAAGGACGTAGAGAGCCATCTTTTTTGGACACAAAGAAAAATCCGGCTCCGGCAGGAGAGGAGGATTTACGGATAAAGCCCTTTTTTAAATTTTCTTGGACGTATTCAGACATGGCAAGAGTCTCTGGGACGGACAGAGGATAGATTCTGCCCCGGGGTGGAGTAGTGCCCGGGAGGAGGTCAATGGGACAATCATAAGGCCTGTGAGGAGGTAGAGTCTCAGCTTGTTTTTTGCAAAAAACGTCCGCAAAGTCCATATAGGCCTTAGGGAGACCGGTTACAAGAGGAAGCACAGGGACACGGCAAGGTTTACTGGGAACCGGTTTTAAGCAGTCCTTGGAACAAGAGGGCCCCCAACTCTTGATCTCCCCAGTGGACCAATCCAGGATTGGGGAATGGAGTTGAAGCCAGGGAAGTCCAAGAAGGATTTCAGAAGTGCAATTGGGGAGAACCAACAGTTCAATCCTCTCGTGATGAGATCCGATGCACATTAGAAGGGGCTCCGTGCGGAAACGTATAGTACAGTCCAATCTTTCATTGTTTACACAATTGATGTAGAGGGGTCTGGCGAGACTGGTCACCGGGATGTTGAACCTGTTGACGAGGGAGGCTAAGATGAAATTTCCTGCAGATCCAGAGTCCAAGAAGGCCACAGCAGAGAAGGAGAAGGCAGAGGCAGACATCCGCACAGGCACAGTAAGACGTGGAGAAGCAGAGTAGACATCAAGGACTGTCTCACCTTTGTGCGGAGTCAGCGGACGTCTTTCCAGGCGGGGAGGACGGATAGGACAATCCTTCAGGAAGTGTTCGGTACTAGCACAGTACAGGCAGAGATTCTCCATGCGGCGTCGTGTCCTCTCTTGGGGTGTCAGGCGAGACCGGTCGACCTGCATAGCCTCCACGGCGGGAGGCACAGGAACAGATTGCAGGGGACCAGAGGAGAGAGGAGCCGGGGAGAAGAAACGCCTCGTGCGAACAGAGTCCATATCCTGGCGGAGCTCCTGACGCCGTTCGGAAAAACGCATGTCAATGCGAGTGGCAAGATGGATGAGTTCATGTAGGTTAGCAGGGATTTCTCGTGCGGCCAGAACATCTTTAATGTTGCTGGATAGGCCTTTTTTAAAGGTCGCGCAGAGTGCCTCATTATTCCAGGATAATTCTGAAGCAAGGGTACGGAACTGTACGGCATACTCGCCAACGGAAGAATTACCCTGGACCAGGTTCAACAGGGCAGTCTCAGCAGAAGAGGCTCGGGCAGGTTCCTCAAAGACACTTCGAATTTCCGAGAAGAAGGAGTGTACAGAGGCAGTGACGGGGTCATTGCGGTCCCAGAGCGGTGTGGCCCAAGCCAGGGCTTTTCCAGACAGCAGGCTGACTACGAAAGCCACCTTAGACCTTTCAGTGGGGAACTGGTCCGACATCATCTCCAAGTGTAATGAACATTGGGAAAGAAAGCCACGGCAAAACTTAGAGTCCCCATCAAATTTATCCGGCAAGGATAGTCGTATTCCAGAAGCGGCCACTCGCTGCGGAGGAGGTACAGGAGCTGGCGGAGGAGATGATTGCTGGAGCTGTGGTAGTAACTGTTGTAGCATAACAGTCAGTTGAGACAGCTGTTGGCCTTGTTGCGCAATCTGTTGTGACTGCTGGGCGACCACCGTGGTGAGGTCAGCGACAACTGGCAGAGGAACTTCAGCGGGATCCATGGCCGGATCTACTGTCACGATGCCGGCTGGCAGGTAGTGGATCCTCTGTGCCAGAGAGGGATTGGCGTGGACCGTGCTAGAGGATCGGTTCTAAGTCACTACTGGTTTTCACCAGAGCCCGCCGCAAAGCGGGATGGTCTTGCTGCGGCGGTAGTGACCAGGTCGTATCCCCTAGCAACGGCTCAACCTCTCTGGCTGCTGAAGATAGGCGCGGTACAAGGGAGTAGACAGAAGCAAGGTCGGACGTAGCAGAAGGTCGGGGCAGGCAGCAAGGATCGTAGTCAGGGGCAACGGCAGAAGGTCTGGAATCACAGGCAAGGAACACACAAGGAACGCTTTCACTGGCACTAGGGCAACAAGATCCGGCGAGGGAGTGAAGGGGAAGTGAGGTGATATAGGGAAGTGCACAGGTGTAAACACTAATTGGAACCACTGCACCAATCAGCGGTGCAGTGGCCCTTTAAATCGCAAAGACCCGGCGCGCGCGCGCCCTAGGGAGCGGGGCCGCGCGCGCCGGGACAGAACTGACGGGGAGCGGGTAAGGTACGGGAGCCGGGGTGCGCATCGCGAGCGGGCGCTACCCGCATCGCGAATCGCATCCCGGCCGGAGGTAGTAACGCAGCGCCCCGGGTCCGTGGAACCGACCGGGGCGCTGCAGTGAGGGAAGTGTAGCGAGCGCTCCGGGGAGGAGCGGGGACCCGGAGCGCTCGGCGTAACAGGGATGTTGTTGATAACCTCTGACAAGTGTATTTGCATCATTCTAATTGGCCCACAAGTGAGAAGAAGGAATAGGTGAATATGCGTATATGCAAAAAAATGTGAATATTTGTCATTTCGAACATATAGCGAATATATTTGCGAATTCGCAAATTTGCAATATTCACGATAAAAATTAGAAATGCGAATATTCGCGCCCAACACTACTTAGCTCACCCTAGTGGTGGCTGAAGGCAACCAGGATTTTATCATTTATTTTTTATTTCTATAAAGGAGCTCAATCTGAGACATGTATCAGCATAGAATGTTAAGTCATTTGAAGGGTAAATGTATACAAAACCAGAGTATTAATATGATTTTCAACCTATGCAAACACAAGAACATTATCTATACTCCATGCAGATGGCACACTGGCTGAAATGAACTCTAGTGCCCTAGGAAGAAGTTTTAAGGCCACCATGGATTGTGTTGCCTTTCTACAAATCCAGATCTGTGTATAACATACTTAATGTATTTATCAGTCTATGATAAAACTGTTTTCTTTTTTGGGGTTTCAAAAATATTCCATTGTTTTTATTGTTGCCATGGTTTATACCACAAGTTTGTTAATCTTTTTGAAAAAACTGTGTTAGGCTATAACGATTCATTCATTCTTTATATTGACCTTATTGTGAGGGGCTTCCCAATAATAAACATATTGCTGGAGATCCATTATGTCTATATTTAGAATAGCTAGTGGGTGAATTCTGAGTGTATTGATTTCCAGTACGCCAAGCATAGTCATTTATTTATAAGGATACAAGAGGATTTATATTCATTGATCTATTTGCATTGCATTGCGACAAAGCCAAAAGGTTTCTTTAGGTATATATAAACCAAGAATGGAGATACAAAATGAGCGGTTAATGTATTGAATATATATAATATATATATATATATATATATATAATATTATAATTGACACTTTGAGTGTTGGTGAACCGAGATTACCAATGGCACCTAAATGGTGACTCTACCTATTGCAGAAATGGTAAAATGATTCACTACATGTTACATACACTAAAAGGAACATCTATCCCCTGTTGCTTTTACTTCCCCTCTGAATGGTAGCAATTGAGCATTTGCATGTTGTGTTTGACGCCGTGCATGCTAAAGACATGCAATGGCAAGTGATAGTCTGCATGCCGCTTACTGAATGTCTCTCCTTTTCTCTCCTTCCCTGTCATGTGCTTTCAGAAGACAACCATGTAGAAGGTGGGTGCTTTCTACCTTATCTTCTTCCCCCTCCCCCTCCTTTATCCCCTTTTTTTATTTCTTTTTTACTGTATGTCTAAGCCAAAAGTTGGTCCCGGTAAGTATTTTGATTTCAAAACGCAATTTGTAAAAAATGGAAAAAGAAAACCTGCTATGATTTATCATTTCTATTAGACGAGCTGTACCATATTGCTGTGTCAACGTTCCTACTGTATCTTCTTGCCAGTGTTGCAGACTGAAGCACTTTTGATTTAACCAGTGTAATAGGGAGCATATGAACATTTGATGTTGCAGCGAGCTATTAAGGGGACCTTAGACATCTGTCATGTATGTGAACATTAACAATAACATTATCTAGCATCAAATTTCTACATGCAACCATTCATCTAAGAAATAAGAAAATTACTTAACAAGCTTTAACCTGCAACAGTTACTCTTATTTTGGCCAAATTTACAAATTTTTATGTAGTTTTTGGTGCAAACAAATTAGTTGATTCAAAAGGGGAAAAAAAGGAAAAAGAAAGAACTTTTACCACTCCAGTGTTTGGCTCAAAAAACTACATAAAACCATCCATGAATGACACCAAAAAGTAACATCAAAATAACCAAAGGTACTATACTATGCAGCGTTGCCTCTGCTGCCTGTTCTTGGTGTTTGCTGGTAGTTGCTTGTTTCTACGTCACAATGACTTCTTGAATCTCCATCACATGACCCCAGTCAGTGCCAGTTGGTAAACCAGTTGGGCAATGGCAGTTGGTAAACCGGTTGGTTAGCGGTACTGCTAGAGGTTGACTGCAAGCTCATATGATGGAGACATGTCATTGCATCACAGCAGTATACAACAGCTGTTGTTGATGGGAGCATTTTAAAGGTGAGCATTGTACCTTTGGTTATTTTAAAGGGGTACTCCAGTGGAAAACTTTTTTTTTTAAATCAACTGGTGCCAGAAAGTTAAACAGATTCGTAAATTACGTCTATTAAAAAATCTTAATCCTTCTAATACTTATTAGCTGCTGAATACTGCAGAGGAAATTATTTTCCTTTTGGAACACAGAGCTCTCTGCTGTAATCATGACCACAGTGCTCTCTGCTGAAATCTCTGTCCATTTTAGTAACTGTCCAGAGCAGCATATGTTTACTATGGGGATTTTCTTCTACTCTGGACAGTTTTTAAAATGGACAGAGATGTCAGCAGAGAGAACTGTGGTCATGATGTCAGCAGAGAGCTCTGTGTTCCAAAAAGAAAATAATTTCCTCTGTAGTATTCAGCAGCTAATAAGTACTAGAAGGATTAAGATTTTTTTAATAGAAGTAATTTGCAAATCTGTTTAACTTTCTGGCACCAGTTGATTTAAAAAAAATTAAAAAAAAAGTTTTCCACCCGAGTACCCCTTCAAGCTATTTGAAGTTGTGTGTCCCATTTTATTAATTTATAAAAATCCCTGATATTGTTACCCCATAGTACATAAGGCAAAACCGGTGTCACACTATGCACAGTGAAGGGCCTTAAGGAGTGATGGATAGAAGCTTATAATGTGCCAGCAGATAAGAACCATGTGGCCCATCTAGTCTGCCCAATAGCAAAGAGATTTCAATAATTCTGAAGATAGAATCCCTGCATCATGCACAGGCCCCTTAGGTCCTACACCAGGCATAGTACAGTGTGTCAGTCTTATCTGGACTGTTCCTTGAATATGGCCCATAGAGAAGATTCTTTATATAACAATTAAGCACAAAAACAAAAACAAAAAAACAATTTCCAAATGTTCAAATATGTCAAAAATAGCATGTTTTAAATGTTTTTACAATGGTGTATTATTTTGTAAATAAAAATGATATATATTTTTTTTGCGTTCAAGGTTTCAAGCACAATGGGTATTTTGTTGTGATTTTTAGCAGTTTTTGTTAGTCATTTGCAACCAAGCTAGTAAGACTCGTTCACTCAGTGAAGTTTTTGTCAAATTTAAAAAATGGAGAAGTATAATGGAATATTTATTTTTTATTTTAAATTTTTTGGTCCCAAAACCTTAAGATTGTTTCTTAGGGAAATAAAATGGCTGTATTTTAACATATTTGTACTGGCCAATAAACCATTGGACCCACTGTGATTTACTGAACCAAACTTGGATGACCGTAAGTTTAGTTCAACAGGACTCTGTGGGCTGCTGTAATATGACACTAAAATCCTAATGTATTGTAACTTTCTAAAACCAGCCCAAGGCTGTTTTTCCACAGTTTTTTTTGGTTTTTTTGGGGGGGAAAACTGCCATTTCAGTTTTCGAGCCTAAGCCAGAAGTGTATTCAAAGAATGGGAAATATAAAGAACTTATACTTCTCCTTCCTGCTGAATACACTTCAAAAATGTCCAAGTTAAACACGGCCTTAGGGTCATTTCTGCACTGCAATTTTTGGTGTTTTTTTTAAGCGAAGGCCAAAAGTGGATCCAGCAAGAAGAAGAGGTCTTTCCTTTATATTTCAAATTCACTTTTAATCAACTTTTAGATTTGGCTAAATAAAAAGGATAAGAATGGAATTTTTCCACAAAAATGTTATAGTTTTTCCTAGAAGAGCTGTTTGTGAAATTACCTTTAACGGTGTATTATCATCTCATAAAATGATGGCATATTGCCTTGGTATAGTGCCGTACCCCATTCACTGTTTTCCCCCTACACAGTGGCTCTGGCCATCCAGTTATGAAGGTAAATCGAGCACAGCCCCATTCAAATGAAAGAAAAACTCAGAAGGCGATACAGCACTACACTGGTTCTGCATCCCCTTCATTCTTGTGATCAGGGGGGTCATAGAGTTTAGGCTACCATTGGATGATAATAAAGGGATGGCATGCCAGCGCTTCCTAAAATGGGAGAACCCCTTTAAACTACACGACAGTAGAAGCAACAAAGTGTCAAAGTGTAAAAATTAACAACAACAAAAAAAAAACCTAATAAACAATAGTATAACTTTATTGGATAGAAACTTTTTTGATGATTCAAAATTCAACTATAGTATAACTTTATTGGATAGAAACTTTTTTGATGATTCAAAATTCAACTATTGCCAGGGTAAATAAATTAGTACACAAGTATTTAACAGATTTTTCAGGATCAGAAAAACAGAACTGATTTATTTTCAAAACAGCACCACACCGGTTCTCAGGTTGTGTGTGGTATTGCAGCTCAGTTCAATTGAAGTGACTGGGTCCAAATTTTAATACCCTGCTAGAGTCACTATGCTTTTTCTGCTCCAATAAAGCTTTGTGAAGGATGGTGAGTGCAATCTATCTTCCATTCTCCATTTAAACCAAGTTGTAATAGGACACACAACCTGATGTGGTATTCTTTTAAGAAGGAATAAGCTCTCTTTTTCTATTCCTGGACAATCCCTTTAAGTAGGCAGTGACAAAATTAAATTTTGTTTATCCTTTATGAGCCCCGCTCCCCCCCCAAAAAAACTTTTATTTTTATATCGAGAAATGTAAACGTTTTTGCTCATCCTGTTGTCCATTGGTTTTCTCTATGTAGACCCAAAGGATTTTGTTGTTTGCAACTACCGGTATATTACATCTTTCTGTCAATTACATCTTTCTGTAAACTTTTTGAAATCTTATTTGTCTCAGAGCACTAATATTATTGAAGGCCTTATCTTTGATTTTTTATTTACTCTACTTACGTGGTGGCTTTATTAAATTTTTTCTCCTCTTACTCAATGAAGCTTCCTGAAAATCTCAACATTTTTGCTAATTTTTTTATTTTTACTTTGTTCATCTTCTCTTTATTTTTAATTGTGGTTGTGTTACATACATGGAGCCATTCATAGCTTAACATGCATCATTTTTGTTTATTTGCGAGCATTTTTTTTTAATCTTTGATAGAGCAGCACTCTATCAAAGATAATATGTATTTTCTAAAAATGTACTCCATTATCAGAGTAAACACAATCTAAAAAATACACAGTAAACTAAATATATCACTAATAGATACTTATATTGATAATAAATATATAAATAAATAATAAATAATATTTGTGCTCACGTCTCTTTTCAAATATATTTGGGGGTTCCTTACACAGCATTTTGTGGCACTTTGTGATGCAGTTTTTTGAGCCAAAGCCAGAAGTGGGTCCAGCAGGAAGAAGTAGACGACTTTCCTTTACACTTCTTGTTTCCTTTTTTTATCAACTGGCTCCAGAAAGTTAAACAGATTTGTAAATTACTTCTATAAAAAAAAAATCTTAATCCTTCCAATAGTTATCAGCTGCTGAAGTTAAGTTGTTCTTTTCTGCCTGACAATAGTGTTCTCTGCTGACACCCCTGACTGTCTCAGGAACTGCCCGGAGCATAAAAGGTTTGCTATGGGGATTTGCTTCTACTCTGGACAGTTCCCGAGACAGATGTCATCAGAAAGCAGTTAGACAGAAAATAACAACTCAACTTCAGCAGCACTGGAAGGATTAAGATTTCTTAATAGAAGTAATTTACAAATATGTTTAACTTTCTGGAGCCAGTTGATATATGTAAAACAAAAGTTTTTTCCTGGAATTCCCCTTTAACTCCTTAGCGCATATGGACATTTATGAACGTCCATATGCGCGTCTCCATATATAATGCGCGCTCACGAGGTGAGTGCGCATCATACCCGGTGGGTCCCGGTTGCTATAAGTAACCGGGACCCACGCTAATGCCGGACATCACTGATCGAGCTGATGTCTGGCATTTACTCTTTAGACGCGACGATCAAAGTTGATCGCTGAGTCTAAAAGTGAAAGTAATAGCATTCCGGCTGCTCAGTTGGGCTGATCGGGACCATCACGATAAAATTGCAGTGTCCCGATCAGCTAGGACGCAGCAGGAGGTCCCCTCACCTGTCTCCTGCGCGTCCGATCGTCGATTCTTTGCTCCAAGCCTGAAATCCAGGCTTGAGCAATCAACCGCCGATAACACTGATCCCTGCCATTGAATGCAATGGCAGTGATCATTGTATTGAATTAATGTACTGCATGTCATAGCCCCCTATGGGAGCTTTAACATTGCAAAAAAAAAAAAAAAGTAAAAAAAAAGTTAATAAAGATCATTTAACCTTTTCCCTAATGAAAGTTTGAATCACCCCCTTTTTCCCATAAAAAAACTGTGTAAATAATAAAAAAAAATAAACATATGTGGTATCGATGCGTGCGTAAATGTCCGAACTATAAAAATATATTGTTAATCAAACTGTATGGTCAATGGTGGTCCAAAATAGCATATTTTGGTCACTTTTTGTACCATAAAAAAATGAGTAAAAAACAATCAAAAAGTCCGATCAAAACAATAATGGTACCGCTAAAAACTTCAGATCCCGGCACAAAAAAACAGAATAAAGATAAGGTGTAATTTTTACCGAAAAATGTTCTGCGTAGAAACGGAAGCCCCCAAAAGTTACAAAATTGCATTTTTTCTTGCATTTTGTCACACAATGATTTTTTTCCCCATTTTGCTGTAAATTTTTGGGTAAAATGACTGATGTCATTACAAAGTAGAATTGGTGGCGCAAAAATAATCCATAATAGGGAATTGTAGGTGCAAAATCTAAAGGGTTATGATTTTTAAAAGATAAGGAGGAAAAAAATGAAAGTGCAAAAACTGAAAATGCTCCATCCTTAAGGGGTTAAATGCACTTCTGGCTTTGGTTAAAAAGGGGAAAAAAATGACTGCTACAAAGACTGAAAAATATTTCTGTGTGTTAAAACACCCCGAGGCTATGTTCACACATAATCTTTTTTCTGTCTTTAAAAAAAAAAAAAAAAAAAAAAAATAGCCCATATTTGGCCTTTTTGCAGAACATAAGATGGCCAATAACAATTGTCTTTTTCCCAGAAAAAAATGAGAAAATAGGTAATAATGCACACCGTATTATTTATCATGCAGTATTTTCTTTTATTTATTTTTTTTTAAATGGCCATCTTTTGAGAAAAAGACAACAACAGAAAACCAGCTATTTTTTTTTTGTGGGCAAAAAAGACATTATTAAAAATTGTGTGTGAACATAGCCTGGGAGGGGGGGGAGGGGGGGGGGCTCAGTGGTTGTCACACACAGAATTTTTGTGCCGGTTTTTCTGTCTTTTAAAGTGGATTCACAGGAATAGAATTTATAAAGGACTCATACTTCTCTTTCCTGTTGGGTTTAAGTCTGGCTTTGAGTAAAAAAAAAAAAAAACTAAAAATAAAACTACAATAGTATTAAAACCAAAATGCTGTGTGATTACACTTAGATTATGTTCTGCTTACAGCCAACGATGGAAAATAAAATAAGTTGGGAAATTTTCTGATGTGTGATCATAACCATACAATGATACTTCTGCCACATTTATTTATTACAAAGAAAAAAACTTTCCCGTAAAAAAAATACTATGTATAGAAAACATAACAGAAAACAAGCATATCATTTTAGTACAACAAAACCATTTAAATGCTATTTTGTTTACTATAAAAAGGAGAAGAAAATGAATAAACAAAAGGAAAACAAAGTTATACGATTATACAAATTTGTGAAAGATAGTAAGTATTTGGGGTATTATAATAAAACAGATATTCTAAGCAATATTATAGAAAAAAATATCAAGGTTCAGTCTATAGAATGGCTGATATATAATATATATATGGCATGTAAAGGGTATATGTCAGTTGTTTTATATTGTTATATATGAGCACATAATAAATTAGTGACAGAGACCTTTAGTATAACAATTAATCTCAGCCTATCTTAGAATATCTAAAATATCTATATACTTCACCTTACCATCATGTGCGTGTGCTTATTAGGTTAGGATATTTTTGAGAAGATGCTCCACTCTATGGTTGCCGATTGACAGCTTTCTGCCTATACTGTTTATAGACAGAAACCTGACAATAAGCAGCAGGTTGGTGGGGAAATAACTACACACTAAGCTCGAATCTAGCAGATGAAAAGCAGTTTTATAAGTTCAAGTGCATGAAACAATATAACCTATATGTTATTGTAATTGGGTCTCTGTAAGTAGTTTATGCCACCAATAGATAGCGCAGCATAAACCTGCAGATCTCTGGATATCTGTCGTAACCCAATAAATCTAGATAAACTTGTGTTTAAGGAAAATACATTCCAATAAATTCTACATTATATATTATAATAGAATTAATGAAGAAGACAAAATAAAAAAAATGCAGGTTGATGAAAATATTTAAAACATAGCTTTGATAATGAAAAAAGTATTACAGTATAAAGTATTTATTGAAAAGTTAGGCTGGGTTCACATATGTCTGGCATCCGGCATCCTAAATCTCGACGCAACTGATGCCACAACTTGTCATCAGTTGTATGGCATCTGGCGTCCATTGTTTCTGGGCAAAGGACAGAGGAGCGCAGCAAGCTGCGTTTCCCTGTGCGGTGCCCTCCGGTGTGCCCAACCTTCCGGCTTCATTTTGCCACCCGTGCACGCCAATGGGAAACTGTGCCGTATGCCACACAAATGTGAACTCAGCCTTAGAAAGATAAAAAGTGGCAAGAAAAAAAATGTAAAGTCTTAGGACCCATATACAGAGTATTTGATGGCTCTCCTCAAACTCTATACCATAACATTTCACATAAAGCAGTCTATAGAGCCATTCTGTACTTTTTTTTAAGTATGGTTGCGATCACAGAGAAACTATGGCAAATAGGTCGCATTGTTTTGTGCATCTGACCTTTATGCCATATTATAGTGGTATTTTGCATTGACTACTTAGGCACCATATGGCAGCCTATAAAGTGCCTATGGCTCCATAGCACAGACCTACATTAGCAGGCCACTATACAATTTTTGCTGTGTATGAGGCCCTAATTTCTATCTATTATTTTCTTAAAGGGGGTTTCCAGGAAAAAACTGTTGAACCCCTATCCTATGGATACACCATCTCTGAGTTTTCCTTGGGTCCATTCAGGTTGATCATACAGTACATTACAGCTTTTTCTTCTTTGTTTGCTAAAAAAAAAAAAAAAAAAAAAAAAACATATAACCATGTATTTTTCTTATATGCTTTTCCATTCATACGTTTTTCAGATGGACAAAAAGCATGAGTTTCCATTTTATATTTGTATATTAATGACAAACCAGCTCTCTAGCAGTCCGCCTACAATTTTCTTCTCATCTGGCTAACCTTTTTCCTCTCTAGCCCAATCTCTGAAGCCTGCACAGAATATTGCCTGAACTCCGATGTGACATACAATGTGTATATATAATACCTTTCACCAACTTGCCTTTCCTAAGGATTATTCATCTCTGAGAATACTTGATTTTTTTCGTACCATTGACCTCACACATATTACTCTTCCATCGATGCAGGCCCTCCGCTGACATGTAGATTCACATATAGATTCCTTCCACATTACCATTTCAATGTTAAATAATTTTTTTCCTTTGTTTAATGATCTAAAACACTCATTTTGAATGAGGGGAAAAAGACCAGACCCAGCCCATTTGTCAGATTCTTCTTTGATGAGCCTAATATCTGCTGAACTTCTTTAAAAAAATGAGATCTTAGATAGTAAATACCATATAAAAATCATCAAAAGTAAAGAATAAAGAAAAACGCTACAAAAAATATATTAGACAATTCTCTTTGTTAGACTTCAACTGCGTTCTTGCTTCTTTTTTTATTTCTTTTTCTTTTATAATTTTTTCTTAAATATTACTAAATGAAACACAGGGTCAAATAGAGTTTGTAGAGTGCAATTGAATTATTCTTTATCCCTGAGTCTGTCCATCGGGGTTGAATCCAGTATGCATTTTTTTCCCCTTTTAAAATGCAGATACTGTGCAGGAAGACCACTTGTTTGTCACAAACCATTTTTTGTAGCTGTGGCAACATCTTCCCATTCTCCCTTGTGCTTTGCTGACTATGCTCTTGTTTCCCTTTAAGGTCTGGCACACCTGATGATGGGCGACCAAGGTATGGGCTCTGTTCCTTTTCCACTCTGCTTTTCATTGTTTCCTACTTGTTCTGTAGCTGCTTTCAGTCCTTCACTGCAATGATGGGCACAATTGCTTATAAGCTGTGTATGACTGCAAATCTTGACACATTATTTTAGCCACATCCTTATTTATTTTATGTTCACTCCTTGATATCCTTTTCCTTTTCTGCAATATAATAACTGAACCAAATTGGAACAGATCAAGCAGCTGAAAAAAAAATGTGTATTACTAAGATTGGGATGAACTACTGAAGGGACAGGATGAAAATTGTCAACAAGACACATACATAAAAATAAATAAACAAATAAAACAAAGTGTTCGCTATTTTAGATTGATAAAACTCTCAGTTTATCATATTGTACCCTGCGAAGGCTCCATTAATTTTCATTGATGCATGGCTGATCGGTTCACTCTGAAAGCACATCGTAGCTGTCTCCGGAATGCAAACAACTTGCCGGTTAATTGTGAAGTAACCAGTGTGCCATCTGCTTGCGTCATTCAGATGTTTTTTTTTATTTTATTATAAAAAATAAATAAATAGAGCATGAGCATCTCAAGCATGTCCAAGGTTGGCCGGACGCGCACCAGTCTCTGGGCCATGCCTTGTTGTCATCATTGTCATCATCCTTTTTCACCTTCCTCATCAGTATCAGTATTTTTTGTAAAGAAATGATTGCATTTACATATATTCATGAATTTTTTATTTTTTATTTTCTTTTTTTTCCTCTGTCTTCGTTGTCTGGAAATGCTTTCCTCATGGAACCATTCCATCAAAATCTCTAGGTAAAAGTAAAGGTACTGCCTTTTTAATTTTCTCATTATAGATGTGTAACGTGTTTGTCAATATGTGTCTCAGTGTAAAGCATGTGTATATATTAGGTAGTTGGATTTGTATGTTTTGTGTCAATGGGAAATAGCATAGAGATGAGATTTTTTGGGTTACGTCCAGATGTCGATAGGATAATGTATCTTACTACCATCTGGAAATAATCCAAAAATATATTCTAATCCTAGTCGGATTACTTTTTGGAGCCCTATTCTCAATGGATAGGCAACTTCAATATCTTATAAGGCCTCTGTTAGATCCATTCTATGTAGGTATGTCTAGTGGTGATGCAAAAGTGCCATTCCATTTTTAGGGGCAAGATAAAGTTGTATCCAGTGGCAGGATATGTTTAAAACTTTAAGGAAATTTTGAAGCCCAAGTCTTGTCCCACAACTAATTAGATCAGGAGATGTATTTCTGGAAGTCCCTTAGACTTCAGTGGGACTTCCTGAAATATGTCTCCTAATCATGTTAAATTTGGTGCAAGTCTCGGGCTACAAGATTGGCCCAGAGTTTTAAGCATAACCTGAAGCTGGACCATTGTGACAGATATTCTTTAAATAGTACCTCCATAGGATGGTTCCTAAGGAGACCAAAAGCCTAATGCAGTCACGCTCCGGTGGCAGGATATCTATTTAAATCTCCCGCTACTTTGAATACCAAGACTATAGCGATCAGGACACAGATATGACTGAAGTCCCATAGACTTGCACAGTCTCGAGAAAGTCTTTATACAGATATCCTGCCATTGGAGCGTAATTGCACTTGTTATGTTTTAATGTTATTCTGTAGCATAATGTCTCAAAGTAGATCTATTGGACAGATAG
The DNA here is from genome assembly GCF_029499605.1 of Hyla sarda. Classification (NCBI taxonomy): domain Eukaryota; kingdom Metazoa; phylum Chordata; class Amphibia; order Anura; family Hylidae; genus Hyla; species Hyla sarda. Next base: position 395,121,330 of record NC_079191.1, read on the forward strand.
TTGCTTTCCAAAAATAAAATTGAAACATATTAATGTTGGAGCACCAAAGACTTACCGTAGTCTAAGCTATTGTTTGGTTACAATATAAAGTTTCAGCGATAGAAAATTAATATGAAATATGATACATTTAGGGCATTATAAAATCATTATTTTAAAGAAAAATGAATTGCAGAATTATTTTCTCAGGTAGTGTTAATGAAGAATTTATTGTAGCATGGACAGTATATAGAGAGGAACAAATATGTTTTCAGCCTATTCGAGCTATGCCAATTTTCATAGGGGTTCATGATCTATCAGTCATTATGGCACATGATGAGTTCTTACCATGTGTCTGATTTGCTTTTTGGTAACAATTGGGAAATCAGTTCAGCCATTGTGTCCTATAGACTGGTAGATTTTCGAATCTGATGAACTGGATAGATAGACATGTGCATGTTCATGAAACGTTTAAAAAAAATGTATGAAATGTTTTGGAAATGATCCATTAATGGTAAGATGTTATGTCAGAATTCAGTTTGCCTATTCAGAAGTACAAAAGATGAAGAATGTGACTATGAAATGTGAAATTGGTTTTAAAAACATATGGCCATCTTATGGAATGATATGTGTTACTGTGTCTTGCAACAATTAGACAGAGGATTATACACCTGTGTTTCACAGTTACATAATATGACTCCAATGGGATCCATTTTGCAGAAACTTTTTGGTTATTTAAGCCCACATACCTGATATTCTGCACAAATCCCTTCAAATTTGTAACAACATCACACATCAATGTTATTCTGCAGTATCTACATTCTAGATCCAATGTCAATCAGGCTAAAAATTTTACTTTTGATGAACAAGGGGGAGAAGCTAAGCAAATTGATATAAAAATATAAAGGAAAACATTCAGTACAAGGATAAGGCTTATTTGACAAAGTGTGTCATAGAGCAGAAAATCCTATCTAAGTCATGTGATCAAAATATTTGTAAGATTTTTCTGTGATTGCTGTCATACAACTTTAGGGCAGTTGCGATAAGGCTGGATAAATAAAGTTACAAGTAGGTCAGTGGAAAAATTGCATGTGACTCGCAACCTGCAAACAAAATTTCACTCAGGAGTTATCCATGATTAGAAAAACAAACCAAATTTCTTCCAAAAACACCACCCAACATGTCCTCAGGTTGTGTGTGGTATTACAGCTCAGCTCCGTTGAAGTAAATGGAGCCAAGTTGTAATACCACACACAACCGAAGGACATGTGTGGTGCTGTTTTTGAAAGACATTAGCTCAGTTTTCTTCTATTACTGGATAACCCTTTTAAAGTTGTATTTTGTTTGACTGCCGCAATAATAGTAGCAAGTCACAACATGACCCCATTAACAATCATTAGCTAAGATGTGACAGTGTGATCGTCATGGCAAATTTTTTGGGGATGTATTTTTATATACATGGCCTGAAATATATCCCATTTTTTACATCTTAAAAATTGTCAGAAATTCTAATTCTAAGCAGCAAAATAGGACCTTAAAACATTGTGTGCACTTGCATTTTATTTATGAACTCTCTGCTCATTCTGGGCTAAAGAGTCCAGTGGGTGGTCCTAATCAGTAGTTAGCTCTATATGCATGCACTTACAGGCTAAAGAGTCCAGTGGGTGGTCCTAATCAGTAGTTAGCTCTATATGCATGCACTTACAGGCTAAAGAGTCCAGTGGGTGGTCCTAATCAGTAGTTAGCTCTATATGCATGCACTTACAGGAAAGGCTTTCAATCATTAAGTGAGACCTTCCACTGGACTCCTAAGCAGGGTTTTCTATTAAAGAGAATCTGTCAGCTGTAGATCATGATCAAAAGTGTCAGAGAGGCTGTGCTGAGCCACAGGATGCTCACCTCCTATCTCCCCCAGTACTACCTGCCTTGATTGATTGATTGATGAACAGGCGGTGTCTTTAAGGACTAAACTGTGCATGTCAATCAGTCAAGGCAGGGAGGGGTGGGGGAGGAGAAGCATTCTTCCTGCGGCTCAGCACAGCCTTTTGCACACTTGAACTCTTGACCCACAGCTGAAACATTTCCCTTAAAGGGGTACTCCGCCCCTAGACATCTTATCCCCTATCCAAAGGATAGGGGATACAATGTCAGATCGCCAGGGTCCCGCTGCTGGGGACCCCCTGGATCTACCATGCAGCACCCACCTTTAGCGACTTCCAGAACCGCTGGAGGTCCTCAGGCTGAGTCCATCTCGACCACCGGGATGGAAGATTGTGACGTCACGACTCCACCCCTGTGTGACGTCACACCCCGCCCCTCAATGAAAGTCTATGGGAGGGGGCGTGACAGCGGTTTCGGAAGCCGCTACAGGTGGGTGCTGCATAGTGCTACAGGTGGGTGCTGCATCCAGGGGGTCCCCAGCAGCGGGACCGCGGCAATCTGACATCTTATCCCCTATCCTTTGGATGGGAGATAAGATGTCTAGGGGTGGAGTACCCCTTTAATATGTTACACAAGTCGGCAAATCTGCTCAGCTTCTCCTACCTGTAGCATTATGCTACTACACTGCATTTTCATGACTCTTTAAAAATCAGTTCTATACTGATTTATTAAATGGTAGGTCCCACATTCAGGATCCTTATCTATGAGCCTGAAAAGAGATTATAGGGTCTGTTGATCCGGAGGTCCTGGCATGGTCATGCCTTAGTCTGACAGCCAATTGATTTAAATTAGAACAAAATAATGCTTCATTTTGTCAGAGATTAAGCTGCAGAGAAATCAAGCACTTCTTATCTGGTTCCCCCTGTGGTTTACAGGTTGTTCATTGTGGGGTCCCAACAGTGATATACTTGGGTCATCCAGGGATAGAAAAACAGAGCTAATTTCTTCCAAAAACAGCACCACCTCTGTCCTCAGGCTGTGTGTGGTATTGCAGCTCTGTTCCATTAAAATGAAGGGAGCCACATTGTAAGATCCAACACAACCTGAGGATAGGGGTGGTGCTGTTTCTTAAATTAATTAGCTGTGTCTATTCATGGAAAACCCCTTTAAGATTAGAGGAATTTTGGAATAAAAAAGTATTGTGAACATTGAAAAACCACTTAAAGCTCAATGGAAATTAATATACTATGAGAATGATATACAGTCATGGCCGTAAATGTTGGCATCACTGGAATTTTTCTAGAAAAGGAAATATTTCTCACAGAAAAGGATCGCATTAACACATGTTTTGCTATGCACATGATTATTCCCTTTGTGTGTATTGGAACTATACCAAAATAGGGAGGAAAAAAAGCAAATTGGACATAATGTCACACCAAAATGGGCTGCACCCTTAAATTAATATTTGGTTGCACAACCCTTGGAAAAAATATCTGAAATCAATCGCTTCCTATAACCATCAATAAGCTTCTTACACCTCTCAGCCGGAATGTTGGACCACTCTTCCTTTGTAAACTGCTCCAGGTCTCTCTTATTGGAAGGCGCGTTTTCCCAACAGCAATTTTAAGATCTCTCCACAAGTGTTCAATGGGATTTAGATCTGGACTCATTGCTGGCCTCTTCAGAACTCTCCAGCACTTTGTTGCCATCCATTTCTGAGTGCTTTTTGATGTATGTTTGAGGTCATTGTCCTGCTGGAAGACCCAAGATCTCGGATGCAGATTTCATGATGCCTTGCACACATTCAAGGCACCTAGTGCCAGAGGCAGCAAAACAACCCCAAAACATCATTAAACCTCCACCATATGTCACTGTAGGCACTGTGTTCTTTTCTTTGTAGGCCTCATTTACAGTAAACCGTAGAATGGTGTGCTTTAACAAAAAGCTCTATTTTGGTCTCATCTGTTCACAAGATGTTTTCCCAGAAGAATTTTGACTTACTCAAGTTCATTTGGCAAAAATGTAGTCTTGCTTTTTTACATCTCTGTGTCAGCAGTGGGGTCCTCCTGGATCTCCTGCCATTTCATTTAAATGTCAACAGATAGTTTGTGCTGACACTGACTCTCCCTGAGACTGCAGGACAGCATGAATATCTTTGGAACTTGTTTGAGGCTGCTTATCTACCATCTGGACTATCCTTCATTGACACTTTTCATGAATTTTTCTCTTCCGTCTACACCCAGAGAGACTAGTTACAGTGCCATTGGTTGCAAACTTCTTGATAATGTTGTGCACTGTAGACAAAGGCTAATCTAGATCTCTGGACATGTACTTGTAACCTTAAGATTGTTGATATTTTTCCACAAATTTTGGTTCTCAAGTCCTCAGACAGTTCTTTTCTCCTCTTTCTGTTGTCCATGCTTACTGTGGCACACACAGACACACAATGCAAAGACTAAGTGAACTTATTTTTATCTTCTTTCAGGTGTGATATTTATATTGCCCACATCTGTTACTTGCCCCAGGTGAGTTTAAAGGAGCACCACATTCTTTAAACAATCTTATTTTTCCACAATTTTTAAAGGGTGCTATTAATTTTGTCCAGACCATTTTTGGAGTTTGGCGTGACATTATGTCAAATTTGCTTTTTTTCCTCCCTTTTTTGGTTTAGTTCCAATACACACAAAGGAAATAAACGTGTATAGCACAACATGTGTTACTGCTATCCTTTTCTGTGAAAAATACTTCATTTTCTAGAAAAATTTCAGGGGTGCCAACATTTACTGACATGACTGTATATTAGTTTTCTGATTCAAAAGTAATAGGAAAAAAACTAAGCAAAAAACTCTGCAAGTCAGCTCACCACCTGTGTGAACAATTGCCAACAGGAAAGCCAGGTCCAATATGCTGGAGCACGGAATGGATTCAGCAGACCGGATCCCGTGTAGTGATTTAGAATTAACAGATGAAAAACAATCCAGCTCCAAAGGAAAAAAAAAACATATTAATTTGTGACTAAAAAGCAAGACTTTAATTAATCCATGTTATAATCCAAGAAATACCCCTCCGCCCCCCCCCCCCCCCACACACACAATGTCAATAAAAATTAAGAAAACGCTTACGCGTTTCGTACGACAAGCTCTTAATCATGGCGATGATTACGAGCTTATTGCTCGAAACACATTAGGGAAACGTCATGGGGGTTATTTCTTGGATTTTAACATGGATTAATTAAAGTCTTGCTTTTTTGTCACAAATTAATATATATTTTTTCATTTAGAGCTGGATTGTTTTTCATCTGTTAGTTCTGCCTCAGTTTTCTGACCATTTGAGATGTTCTGAATGAGACAAATTCATTTGCTATTAGATTTCCTGTGACCCTTGTTATTTTTCCTACTTCCACTATAACTGAAACTTCACTCACACATTTCCTAAGAATAACACTTTGGGAAAATAAAGGGGAATTATAATAATTTTGGGGATGTCTCGGATGCTTTAGGATCGCTGATATCCTCAATTTCTTTTGACCTTAATAAGAGCAGTAATAGCGTTGGGGTCACATTGCTGATGGCTATCTATCCGTCTCGTTGGAGATCGGCATCACCGAAGAAGAAGTGGATCTTAAGGTCGTCTGAGGCTGAGAAGGATGGAAGATGTTTTCAGACTCAGTCAACAGATCAATTCTAGAGTAAATCGTTATGCCTCAGAGTCAGCATAAACTAGGAATAATAAATACACCAATATATTTGGAGATGTTACTTTCGAAAATGTTTTCCGCTCTAATAGGAATCTATTAAAGAAGGAAAGTTTCAGATATAATGTAATTCATGATGTCTCTTACAACCCTGGTTAGAAATTACTTGATTTTCCTAAATGTCCATGTTTAGACTTTTATGACTCTGTATGATCACTTGTAAAATAAGGATATTTAATAGCTGAGTTTTTGCTACACATTTAAAGGGATTAATCAGGTTAAAAATATACATTTAAGCAGATTGAAAAGTTGCTTGTGTTGGGTTGTTTTTATATACTAATGGATGAATGTTTGTAGCCATGTACAGTTTAGATACATTTTACTGTATATTCAGGTTTAAACTATTGAGATAGATAGATAGGAGATATATATAAGATAGATAGATATGAGATAGATAGATATACGATGGATAGATAGATAGATAGATGAGATAGATAGATAGATCGATAAATAGATATATGATAGATAGATTTGAGATATATAGATCGATAGATAGACATGAGATATAAATCTAGAGAGAGGAAGGAAGGCACCTCATGTGCGGGATCAGCAGATCTTGTTAGTGGGGGTGGGGGACGGTAATTCCCAGGCCGCTTACCAAAGTTGGTTGTGCGCCCACACACAAGAAGGTAAAGTGTGGAATGTATATAAGTAAAGGTCCCTCCTGGGTAGAAGTAGAATCAGCCCTGCAGCCCTCCTGGGTAGAAGTAGAATCAAAACAGGGGGACCGTGAGTTCAGGAGTTAGTCTGGCGCAGAGAGGAACCATCCGGGAACCAGATAAAATCAATGGATTTATTAAATGCAACGCGTTTCGCTGTGCATGCGCAGCAAAACGCGTTGCATTTAATAAATCCATTGATTTTATCTGGTTCCCTGATGGTTCCTCTCTGCGCCGGACTAACTCCTGAACTCACGGTCATCCTGATATGAGACATAAATGGGATAGATAGATAGACAGGCAGACAGATAGATATGAGATAGATAGATAAATAGATATACGATAGATAGATATGAGATAGATAGATAGATAGATATGAGATAGATAGATAAATAGATATATGATAGGTAGATAGATACATAGATAGATATGAGATATATAGATAGATAGACAGATAGATAGACATGAGATATAAATGGGATAGATAGACAGACAGACAGACAGATAGATAGATATGAGATAGATAAATAGATATACGATAGATAGATAGATAGATATGAGATAGAAATGGGATAGATAGACAGACAGATAGCTATGAGATATAAATAAGATAGATAGATATGTAGATAGATAAATATGAGATAGATAGATATGAGATAGATAGATAGATAGATATGAATAAAGTAGGAGTAGTAATAACCCTTTATTTCAACCCCACTTAGTCCATATTGCGTTGGCTTTGTCTTAGCCAGAATCACTTATCCTTTTATTCTTTGAAGTGAATTGGTGACATGGGAACCACATGCATATACTGTACTACTTAACACATATAAATATTCTGCACAATTGAGTAATGTTTTTTGTCTATCCCAAATAAGACATAACAGCTTTGTTATAGTATTTCTGATGTCCCACTCAGCAGCTATAACCATTGCAGTAAATAACATTTAAGCATTTTGGCTATGGTACCAGTTTAAACCATATGTGCACCCCAGGCCTGCTGTCATCATTACATCTGCTGAACTACTCTGAAGTGGGATAGTTTGGGGGCCTTCTGAAGGCATTCCCCATTGCTCTGTAAAATTAATCTAAAAACATTTTTCTCCACTTTTATTTCAAAATAGGTTCCATCATTTTATATATTGTAAAGATTTTCGGACAATTGTCATTTGTCCTTAATTTTATCTATTGAGTGATAATCATTAAACAAAATGAATATTAAACATAAAAAATAATAAACATAAAGGAGATATAAATTCTGAGCACTTTTAAGAGTACTTAAATTTAAAGGGATTGCACACTTTTGACTAGAGATGAGTGAACCGAACCTGTCCAGAATGGGTTCAGTGCAAATTTTGATACACATTTGGATTGGCGTAAACTCAAACCTCAGTTGGATAAAAAGCATTAAAAAAAATTAGCAAGTGTGTTTTAATGGAGCTGTTAGGCTAGGTTTACACTGCGGTATCTCCGGGCAGAAAATTTCCGCCCCGAGATTCCGAGTGCGGCCAGCGCCGACTGAATCAGTCAGCTAGGACCGCATGGACACTGCAGTCTCCAATAGACTGCAACGTGTTCAGCGAGTATTTCCGCCTGAAGAATGAACAACGCCATTCTTCAGGTGGAAATTTAAAAGCAGACTTTCCGTTCACAAATTCCGCTTCAAAAATTCAGTAGTGTGAATTTGTGAACTATACATTTTAGTAATCAGAATTTCTGCCTGCAATTTCAATGCGTATTTGCAGGCGGAAATTCTGTAGTGTTAACCTAGAAATCAAAAACAACATATTCCAATTGCAATTTCTTTATTAACTACACTATAATAGTGCTAGAAGTGGTTCAAGACAGTGGTATTCACACAATATAAGCAAGCAATGATTAGGGGAACAGATAAAATGGGGGCAGCTGGTCTGATCCCTAATTGTATTTCCTGCCTAACAATACTGTACGTCCCCTGTCCTAGTGACCTGGGCCCACACCGGAAACCTCCTAGCAGACCCCAGGCTAGAAGGGGGGACATACGTCTAATAATGCAACAATGAGATGTAGCAGGAAAATGGCCCCTAAGGTAGGGGGCTAGGCAAGTAAACGCACAGGTAAACAACAGAAAAATCAAACACATGTTTGGTTTTTCTTTCTCTGTTATTTACCTGTGCGTTTACTTGCCTAGCCCCCTACCTTAGGGGCCATTTTCCTACTACATCTCATTGTTGCATAATTAGACGTATGTCCCCCCTTCTAGCCTAGGGTCTACTAGGAGGTTCCGGTGTGGGCCTTGGTCACTAGGACAGGGGACCTACAGTATTGTCATGCAGGAAATACAATTCGGGATCAGACCAGCTGCCCCCATTTTATCTGTTACACCTATGCGTGTAGTGTGAACCTAGCCTTAGTGTGGACCCCATGCCTTTTACTCATAGCCATACAGTACATTTTGCCATAACTTTGGCATTAACTTTGCTTCAAAAGTACTTATATACATTTCTAGGTGATCTTACAATGTTATACAGGGTGTATATGGCCCTTAGACAGTGTCATACATGGGTTTTAGATATATTGGTTAAGTTCAACTTCAGGTCGGACTGGTTCAGTCTGAACCAAACTTTTTGCAGAATTTCTATGGACCTGCTGAACCAAACTTTGCTAATCTCTATTTCTGACCATCACATTTTTGTTTGAAGAGCCCCAGTTAATAAGCTGAACAGAAACTGTCCCCCTGCTTAGACCCCAAGCAATCAACTGTAATACTGTATGTTGTAGTAAAGCATTACAGAATTTCTATTGGAATCAGTGGGCTGACTGTGTAATAATTGTGTGAGGTCCTCCAGAGTTAGAGAACACCTTTCTAACCGCGCTCCAATCTAGCTAATGGGTGATGCCCCCCCCCCCCCCATCAAAATAGTTTTTTCTAAACAATCCAATAATGCTAACCATAACACAATGTCTGTTTTTAGTTTACATTACATTTGAGCATTGCATGATTGTTCTTCCAATCTTGCTTTCTAAAAGCTGAGTTTACTTAAGTTAGGGGTAGTCTAGGGAAATCTGTTTCAATAAAAACTTGTTTAGACTGCCTGTTTAAACAAAAACAAAAAAAGAAACAAGCTATACTCACCTCCCACCCTCCACAAGTACACTTCTTATGCCCCACACTTCTCAGGTGCACTCCTTACCTCCCACACTCCCCAGGTGCACTCCTTGCCTCCCACTCTTTCCAGGTACACTCCTTACCTCCCACTCTCCCTAGGTACACTTCTTACCTCCCACACTCCCGAGGTGCACACCTTACCTCCCGCATTCCCTAAGTGAAAACTTTACCTCCACAGGTGCACTCCTTGCCTCCCACTCTTTCCAGGTACACTCCTTACCTCCCACTCTCCCTAGGTACGCTTCTTACCTCCCACACTCCCCAGGTGCACACGCTACCTCCTGCATTCCCTAGGTGAAAACGTTACCTCCCGCACTCCCCAGGTGCACTCATTACCTCCCGCACTCCCCAGGTGCACACCTTACCTCCCGCACTCCCCAGATGTACACCTTACCTCCCGCACTCCCCAGGTGCACTCCTTACCTCCCACACTCCCAAGATGCACTCCTTGCCTCCGGCACTTTCCAGGTACAATCCTTACCTTTTGCACTTCTTACCTCCCGCACTCCCTAGTTGCACTTCTATTACTGGTCCTGGGGACCAGGATTGTCACATAATCACTCAGCCAACCACTGGCTTTAGGTGTGTCCCACCTCAGCCAGTGATTGTCTTAGGTGCAACATGACATATTGATCACAACCCCACTGCTTTTCTCTTCCTGATCCTGGTGCCTTGGACATCACATTGCTGCTCAGCCAATCACTGGCTCAGGCGGGACACCCCTGAAGCCAGTGGGTGTCTGAGTGGCAATGTGACATCCCATGCCCAAGAACAGAAAGAGAAGTGGTGCCTGGGATGGAAGAGGTACCTATAGTTTCTCTTTTCTTTTTAAACGCTTTTATTAAGATAATTTTTCCTGGACAACCCATTCAAATCTCAATTAAGAGTTTTAGTAGTTTTTAGCTCCTGCTATAGAGTCACATATGGCTTTTTAGACCTCCTGACTATAGCTCCCCAATAGATTCCAATTCTAACTACTATGGTGCTAAAGTGGTTGCGAGAATATATGATACAATCATAGTACTACTGAACCTCAGCAGTTGGCTTAAAAATATATACATCATTAAAGTTCCTTTAGTAGACCATTTTCCTCTAATATCCACTATGACTTAATCCCACCTCATAGCTAAGAGTGGCTCATGAGCAAGAAAATGGGGATCTCTGATTTAGAGGAACACTTTTCCATATGGATGTTATTAATAAAGCACAATGTATATTGGAGCATAGCAAAATATTCTAACATGAATAATAAATGTAGATGATTTGAATACCAAATACTTCACAGTGAAATTATGGCTTCCATAGCTCAGCAATATTGTATTGATATGTAAAAACAGTTTACATGTTATATGAAACTCATAAACAGCAGAATTTTATACTTCCAATATTGGCTGTGACCCGAAAAGCCAAAAGTAGAGATAGGCAATTGTAATTCTTTATGGCAGTGTAGGGAAGAATCATACATAATGCAAGACTGTAGGAATATATATTTTATACTATAGGTAAGTTATGAATCTAAACTCATCCCCACTGAGTACATTGCTAGTTTTATGAGGCAGTTTTATGGAGTAAGTTATGGCCTTTTGTAGATGGGGCTGACATTTTTTTTCACAGATTGAGACCACATTTTCTCATTTTCTATCTCGATAACATTAGGTATTAAGCTACCATATCCCAGCATGGTCATTGTAATAATTACAAAATATTGAGAAACTTGTGACACTCAAACAGGAAGAAAAGCTATAAAAAGAAAATAAGAATGCAAGATATGTCACTGTATACCTATAGACCTCCCTTTACAGCACTGCTGTAAAAGAATCACATAAATGACAGAGAGTGCAGGAATTGATTTCAGATACTGTTTAAATTGAAAATTAGTCTCAAAGAACTGGTCCCAGAGGTGGCTGCAAGTAAAGGAGGATTCCGTTATTGACTTTTGAACATATCTCAGGATGTTCCTTTGCAGAAACCCCTAATATTCAGCTATAAATTAGACAGGGGTGGGAATTGAGAGCAGACATTCAAGTTCCCTACAGTGCCTCCACAGGACCAACGAAGCATTGCATAGTTCCAATTGAAATCAAAATAATGTCTGTATAAGAACTACGACATGAAGATCACTCATTGTGACTCATATTAATTATAGATTCCCAGGGTATTTACTAAACCAGAAAACTCCTGTTCACATATAACCTGTCAGAAAAGACATAAAATGTCTATTTGTGAACAGTGGAGCAGATCTATTATTCTTCCAAATATGTTTAACCCCCTTAACGATGCAGGACATACATTTACGTCCTATACATGACCGCGAGCATCGGAGCGATGCTCGAGGCATGCACGGCAGGTCCCTGCTGCTGATAGCAGCCAGGGACCCGCCGATAATGGCCGACATCTGCGAAGCCCGCCATTAACCCCTCAATATAGATCACGGCATCTGCAGCGCTGCGGTCACTAAAATGGATGATCGAATCGACCGCAGCGCTGCTGCGGAGATCCGATCATCCAGAACAGGAGAGGGAGGCCCCCCCACCTTCCTCGCTGCCTTCCACAGGTCTTCTGCTCTGGTCTGAGATCGAGCAGACCAGAGCAGAAGATCACTGATAATACTGATCAGTGCTATGTCCTATGCAAAGCACTGAACAGTCCCTATGGGGACTATTAAAGTGCAAAAATAAAAGTAAAAAAAAAATGAAAAATCCCTTCCCCCAATAAAAATGTAAATTGTCCCATTTTCCCCATTTCACCCCCAAAAAGTGTAAAAAAAAAATTATAAACATATTTGGTATCGCCACATGCATAAATATCTGAACTATTAAAATATAATGTCAATGATACCGTATGGTGAACGGCGTGAACATAAAGAAAAAAGTCCCAAATTGCTGCTTTTTTTTAAATAACATTTTATTTAAAAAAGATTATAAAAATGTATTAAAAGTTTTATATATGCAAATATGGTATCAATAAAAAGTAAAGATCACTGTGAAAAAAGTGAGCCCTCATATCGCTGCTTATATTCAAAAATGAAAAAGTTATAGGTCTTCAAAATAGAAGGATTTTAGCCCTACTAATTTGGTTAAAAGGTTTGCAAATTTTTTTAAGCGCAACAGTAATAGAAAAGTAAGTAATGATGGGTATCATTTTAATCGTATTGACCCAAAGAATAAATAACACATGTCACTTTTACCATAAATTGTACGGTGTGAAAATGAAACCTTCCAAAATTTGCAAAATTGCGTTTTTTTTTTAAATTTTCCCACACAAATAGTATTTTTTTGGTTGTGCCATACATTTTATGGTAAAGTGAGTGATGGCATTACAATGGACAATTGGTTGCGCAAAAAACAAGCCCTCATACTAGTCTGTGGATGAAAATATAAGAGTTATGATTTTTTGAAGGCGAGGAGCAAAAAACGGGCTGAGTCCTTAAAGGGTTAAATATTGGCTTAATGGCATAATAAATCTGCTGCATATGTCTTGCATATCATGTATTATGTGTATTCGGGCCTTGATCAACAAAAAGGCATTGTTTAGTAGTAAATATGGCTTGTCTTATCTGCTCACCTCTCTCTCTCCAGCCTGCGTGAGCTGTCCTCCAAGGTTTCTCACCCCTCTGTTTACTATCTGCTGTTGTTATATCTAACAATGAGAGCACAGAAAATCCTATTAGTATTTATCTGCCAAATGGTAGGACATTTAAATATTACTACTGAGTTTAGGTTTTCAGTGAAAACCAATATATATTAAATACTACGCAGTAAAGTACGGCTATCCCTTGCTTGCATAAAGTCCTACACCTTTTATTAGATGGTCATCATAATTATTCCGAATATTGTATCCCTTCAGTAGTATCAAAGCAGCCATATGTGCATCAAGCTGGATATGTGTTATACTGGCATCTACATCCATTTACTGTGAACATTTCTGGGTAGCAAGTTAAAGATAGAGAAGGGAAAAAATGTAATTGTAGAATCATTATAGAATGAAAAGTAATTATCGTCCTGTTGAAGTGAAGCCACAGTCTTTTGGTAAGAGAATGTCGAGTGACCAAACTGGCAGAATAATTTGAGCAGATAAAGATAGAAATTCTAGGTATACATTATTCATGTCATCTTCATGGAACGAGATTCATTATTTACACGCTAATTAAACGGCTCTATAGGAGTTGTTCAGATGACCAGTGATCATTTTGAGGAGATGGTACAAGAATAGAGCAGACTTAGACAGCAGTCATGAACAAGACTTAAAAAAGTACTGCTTTTCTAGAAATGTAGAGTTTATTGTCATATAGACCCTACATACACAATTTTATGCAAAATTGGATTTAAGCTTAATTTCAATAAATACATGTTTTTGTTTAGTTTTTATAAAAAATTCCACAAAACATACAATAAAGAGAGACTATAAAGGATCAAGGTGGTAATATTCCGTATGTAATTCAAAGATCTATGCAAGATTCTGTTCAAGCACAACAGGTGCTTAATCATATACCCAACAAAAATTAAAGGGGTATACCAGACAAAGACATCTTATCCCCTATCCAAAGAATAGGGGATAAAATGTCTGATCACAAGGTTCCCACCGCTGGGATCCCATGCGATCTCCGTGCAGCACCCGTGCAGCATTCCATGGGGCTGCTACTCCAGTCTTGGAAACCTCTGTGTTTCTGGGACTGGAGACATGATGTGATGTCATGCCACACACCCTCCATTCATGTCTATGGGAGGGGGCGTGGCGGCTGGCATGCCCCCCCCCATAGACATGAATGGAGGGGGCGTGGTGTGACATTATGGGGGGCGTGGCATCATGTCTTCAGTCCAGGAAACACAGAGGTTTCAGAGACTGGAACAGCAGCCCTGCATAGAATGGCCTCTAACAATGGCCGGGATCCGTGGCTAATAGCTCGCGGCACTGATTGCGGTGCCGCGCACTATTAATCCCTTAGATGCGGTGTTCAAAGTTGATCACCGCGTCTAAAGTGAAACTAAATTACCCCCGGCTAGTTCAGGGGTTTTGTTCAGGAACGCCGCGGTGAAATTACGGCGTTCCGAACAGCTGTAGGACACGAGGAGGATCCCCTTACCTGCCTCCTGGTGTCCGATCACCTCCGGAAATCCAGGAATGAGCAGTCAAGTGGCAGAATCATCGATCAAAGGTTTCCTATGAGAAACCATTGATCAATGTAAAAGATTAGTGTGTGCAGTGTTATAGCCCCCTATGGGGGTTATAACATTGCAAAAAAGAAGTGGAAAAAAAAAAGGTTAATAAAGATCATTTAACCCCTTCCCTTTTAAAAGTTTGAATCACCTCCCTTTTCCCATAAAAAACAAAACAAAAACAAAACAGTGTAAATAAAAATAAACATATGTGGTATCGCGGCATGCGGAAATGTCCGAATTATAAAAATATATTGTTAATTAAACCGCATGGTCAATGGTGTACGCGCAAAAAAATTCCAAAGTCCAAAATAGCATATTTTTGGTCCCTTTTTATATCATGAAAAAAATGAATAAAAAGCGATTAAAAAGTCCGATCAATACAAAATCGATATCACTAAAAACATCAGATCACGACACAAAAAATGAGCCCTCATACCGCCCAGTATGCAAAAAAATAAAAAGTTATAGGGGTGAGAAAATGACAATTTTAAACGTATACATTTTCCTGCATGTAGTTATGATTTTTTTCCAGAAGTAAATGACAAAATCAAACCTATAAATAGGGTATCATTTTAATAGTATGGACCTATAGAATAAAGATAAGGTGTCATTTTTACTGAAAAATATACTGCGTAGAAACGGAATCCCCCAAAATTTACAAAATTGGGTTTTTCTTCAATTTTGTCGCACAATTATTATTTTTTTTCCATTTTGTCATAGATTTTTGGGTAAAATGACTGATGTCATTACAAAGTACAATTGGTGGTGAAAAAAATAAGCCATCATATGGATTTTTAGGTGCAAAATTGAAAGAGTTATGATTTTTTAAAGGTAAGGAGGAAAAAATGAAAGTGCAAAAAATGGAAAGAAGGAGAAATAAAACATAAAATGATATTAGTGTGCAGATTTGTACACTAAAGAGATTTGTAGGCCTGGCATGGAGACGGATTCCCGACTTGTCAGCTCTTCTCACCTATAGAGTTGGCTTACTTTGGCTTCCCACTAAGATGAAAAGGGTAGGGTTTGTTGGTGCCACATCAAAGGGATGAGGAGTTTTAAAGGGGCTATTAGGTGTTTGAGGAGAAATTGCCTTAAAGGGGTTATCCGGGAACATGAAAAAAAAGTACTCCTCATGGTTTGAAATGTACTTACATAGTCCCCCTGGCTTGTTTCTTGCACCATTCACTGCTCATCGATGCACTGTCCTGCTCTGCCCACTGCCCATTTTCTATTTGCTCCTAATTCCTGCACACTCTATTAAACTATATTTCCCAGCAGTCCTCACTGCCAAGACTGGTAGAAAGGGGTGTGTCTTGTCTTTATGATGTCAGAAGGGGACATGGCTTGACAAGTTATGATAGAGAGTTGGTGGCTTGGCTGGACAGTGTTAGAAATGGGTTGTGGCTTGTGGGTATGACACCAGAAAGGGCCAGACGAGAATGCTACAAGGCAAGAATGCTAAAAGTCAGGACAAAGTGTTCCATGATCTCTGTCTCTGTTGGAGGGGGGGGGAGAGGTGAGAGAGGAGATCAAGTGGACAGAGGATGGCAGGTTTTTCTTCACTTCCTTCCTGTCACAGCATATTCCAACGGAGGAGACAAAGAGGAGACAAAATATGAATATGAATAATTTTTTGCTATCCGGAGTACCCCTTTAAGGGGGTACATACAGAAGAAGAACATATGATTAAAAAATCCCCTTGGTGCTTCTCAGAAAGTTATTCATTAGCATCTATTCCTGTGATATGAACCTTCCAGGACTTCTCTAGCATGCCAAAGTCCAGGTAATAGAAACAGCTCTTCAGCACTGCCACTTATACTCCAACCCCTGCTGCGGTTTCTGCGCTGTCTCAGGGAAGCTACATGTGGTTGTGCTCTACTGTAGAAATAACAATGTTGCAGATATGTTCCAATAAAGAATGGACAGTGGCACTCACCAGGTAAAAGATTCTCAATCTTTATTTAATTGTGCAGAGTAGGTGTACAATCAGTGTCTTGTCCCTGCGGACAAAGACACCAGTGCGTTCACTTGATACAGGTTATAATTGTTTCATGCAATCATGCACTTTAATGGACCCTTTTACCTGGTGAGTGCCACTGTTCATTCTTCTATTGGAACACTTCTCTAGCATGCGGTCCATATCACAGGGATGGATTGGATGCTAATGAACAACTCCAGAAAAAAAGACAAAGACCCATCTTTGCATGAGGCATATAGAAGTATAGTACAGTACGGCCCAATAAATCGAATGAGAAATAAACCTGAAATTACTGAGAATGTAACGACTCCTGAGAATGTTTTATGAATCATTAGATGGGTTGATCTTTAGAAGAATTATTTTCTTCTTCCTGTTTTGTATTTCTTCATTGTGTATTTGTCATTTTTAAATTGTAAATGTACCATTATCCACATTTCTGATCACTGACACCGCCATCTGTGCACACATTTGATGTTTGCCCAATAGAATATATCAAAGCTAAAACATTGTTTCGAAGCTACAAAAGTAAATGACTTGCAATATGGGTTCCTCTCTTCAGTGCTTCTTGTACTTTCCTTTGCAATGTTGCTATTTACCGTTGAAGAACAATATTTTGTTAGTCTTGCTGTTTCATTATTCATTAATCATCCTCTGCCATTGACTTTTCAAGTCTCAGACTTATGCATTTTATATTTTATTAGGTAGTGAAAGCATTCCACTTCATTTAGTCGAGTCTGTGGCTGCTAGCATGTGTTCCAGTCCTCTCTGAATTTGCAGATATTATAAGGAATTTCCGCAGCCAGGAAGGGGTATGATTTTGGAATCCTTTCATTTTAGTGTATAGAGGAAAGTCTTTCTGGGCTTTGTCCAAACTTGAAATACATTATAATGACTAAAGAAGATCAGCCAAATGTTATCTCCCATCAGCATTTATCAATGTACTGAAAGCCAAAAAGTATATTAAACAAGGTCATATGCTATAGCTGTGTACATTACAGAACAAATTAATGTAGCTACATCCATGGGACCTTCACCTATCACTTAAAGAAGTGGAAGTACGACTCAGTTGCGTTTGGTGCCCCTTCCTTTTTTATCGGCCTTACTCCTGGGGAGCCTAGCATGCAGTATATAGATTCATAAAAAGATTTTCCTTGAATCCATATACTGAACAGTCTACTTTCCTGCAGAAAATTGATCAAAAATAGTGGAGCGCTTAGCTCATTGCTTTTGCCCTTCATTTTATTGATTGTTGGAGCTCTCAATACTTGGACCTGCAGCAACCAAACTTATGATGTGTCACTATAAAATAGTGAATTGTTTCTAAAAATAATAGGTATTCTGCAATTCTGTAAGACATGTAGATGTTTTCCATAACAGAGTAAGACCCTACCAGAGCCATCAGACTTTTCATGGACACACAGTCAAACCAACCCCCCCCCCCCCCACACACACACACACACACACTCCAATGACCTCATTGTGTCATGAGACTTTTTAGCTAGAGATGCATATTAAGTTGGCCCAACCTATAGATTTTAAAAGGAGTGGCCAATGATTTTTCAAGTATGGGGATATTCTCACAGTCTTTACTCATTATTCATAGTTTTTTCCTTCTTCCTCCTTAGAGAAATGACAGAAAGTGGAGTCTGAAAACAGCCTAGTCTCCATTGAAAACATATGCATGCACAGCCAAGCATGAATGTTTATGATATGAGAGATAATCTAAAAGAAAAGTCTTATCATGCCCAATACCTAATATGTATTGCCTATTTCATTTCTTTAGGTAAGAGGCCTGCAGGAGGTAAAGCAGTATTTATGGTACCCATCCTAGACAGCAGAACAATAGACTTTCAACTTCATTTCTGGCCTACAACCCCAATTTGGGATACTTTTGAAATTGTGCAGTGGGTAGTGGGTAAAACCAATCAATCTTAATAAAGTCCATCTCTAGTTTTTGGATGTATATTGATTTTTTTTTGTAGTGTGGAATAAATATATGTGAATATGTAATAACATATCAACACCAATGGCCTTGGTCTATCCTTAATAATATTATAATTTCATAAAACCCACATGTATGAATTCAAATAAAAATAATTAAATTAACCTTTTCATAAAAATACATTTATCACTGGGCATACATATAGGTGGGTAGATATAGTAAACTGCTCTTTCAGTGTTAATTGAAGTCACTCATATTGTCTGTATGAAACTGCAGTGTAACACTGTTTACTGCTTCGAGTTGACAGATGTTTCTATGTGTTACCAATATGTCAAACATCCTTAGACTTTGCTGACTTGCATCTGATGTTTTTTTTTTCCTTCTGCATATCCCTAAATAGGATTTCTGGCATTAGAGCTCCTACACAGTAGCTGTATAACAACACCTTTGGGTCTATGCACCATTAAATTTGCTGAAAGGCCAGATATGCAGCCAAATTGCTTATGCTGTATTTTTTTCTCTACATGATTAGCTTAGCCTGATACATTATAATGTTCATTACTACTCTGGGATGTACACATTTTATTGTGTTAAGAAAAATAGCTTGTTTTATGGTTGGCTTGAATTACCTCATGAAAATAAAGGCAAGTCTGGGTCTACAGCATGATTCTATCAAACTGTTCTGAAAAATATTGGTTAAAGAGGTTGCTTGATTCCTAAAAATAAATAAATAAATAAATAGATACAAAAATCCTAATAAGCAGCACATCCGCCCAACAGACCAACGTATAAGGTGCACACCATCACCCGGTTCCTGGTCAGGGAATCCAACTTAAATCTATAGGAAAAGACCACAGCACACGTTGGATTCTATAAAGTGCAGTGTTTATTGTGTCCTCACAACATAAAGTGCGATGCTTGAGAAAGGAGACGAGAGGTCTCCGAAACGTCACACTTTATGTTGTGAGGACACAATAAACATTTAGGCTTTGTAAGAAGAAAAAGTTGGAGTGGTGTACTAGTTTTCCTGGACATAAATCACTAATTTACACTTGGAACTGAAAAGGATACAATAAGCGGGTATTCAGACCTAGGAACCTTGTCCTGCGGTTGTGCTAGGACCAATGAAATCAATGTCAGAAAATAGACTAGATAATGCAACAAAAGTAATCCTGCACTCACTGCCCAGGTACTGTGTGTTCAGCTCATCTCAGGAGTATAACATCCGACTGGCAGGTGTGCTTGGCGTGGGGCGCTCGGAGGCGAGCCTTGGACACACAGTACCTTGGACACACAGTACCTGGACACACAGTACCGAGCTGAACACACAGTACCTGGGCGGTGAGTGCAGGATTACCTTTGTTGTATTATCTACACAATAAACACTGCA
The DNA here is from genome assembly GCF_029499605.1 of Hyla sarda. Classification (NCBI taxonomy): domain Eukaryota; kingdom Metazoa; phylum Chordata; class Amphibia; order Anura; family Hylidae; genus Hyla; species Hyla sarda. Next base: position 395,141,217 of record NC_079191.1, read on the forward strand.
CTTTATGGAATCCTACATGTGCTGCGGTCTTTTCCTATAGATAGATGGCTAGATAGATAAAAAAGAGACACAAATGTCATATATTTAATAATAAAAAAATATATATATCTACTCCCTTCTTTTGCCCCCTGCTGATCTAGAGAGATACAGAGAAAATATCATGACAGTGATCCTATTCCGCTGTGCTTACTTTACAGGTCATTGCTTTTCAGGATATCTGTCATAGAATGGTTCTTTGAACGCTTCAAAAGTTTGTTGACATATCCTCACTTTTTATTTTATAGAACAGCTAAGGCTATGTTCACACATAGAATTTTTTTTTAAAATAAAGTTTTATTAAAGATTTCAGTCAAACAAACAATGCAATATAAAACAGTAACCCATATTGAAGCTCTCAGTAACACGTAATATTAAATGGCAAGCACAGTCAACAAGTAAGAGTGTGGCACGCGAAGGTATGAAAGGAAAGTGAAGAGCGGGCTTATTCTCTGAGCGTAATACAACACCAAATTAGGGCAGTACAAGCCACACAAAGGAAGTGCTTTTGGGGCATTAAGAGATTAAATAAACAAGAAGAAACGAGAACTAGGAAATAAGAGATAGATCATAGAGCAAGAATGAAGAGGGAGGTGGAAGAAACGGGAGGAGGGAGAGTGGGAGGTAGTAGAAAGGGAGAAGGGGATGGGGGAATATGGGCTTAGGAGAGTACAAACTTTCCAGGAGGGTGCATACAGGTGAGCCCCAAAACTGAGGAATGGCTGACACATTATGTGAGGGTACCGACCTGAAGGAGTCCATTGGTAGTGTGCAGTTAGGCCATCAAATGTAGGGACCTATACATGTCTGAAGACAAAAAGTCAATCCAGGAGCCCCAAATGAGGTGGTGCTTGTCTATTTGTTTCCTGGAATCAGCATAGAATCACATAGAATTTCAGTCAGTTTTTTGATCAGTATTCTTATCCAAAACTAGGAGTGGGGTAGTACACTGCTTTTATTTTAAAGGAACAGGTTGTATTTAAAAAATAAGTTATGTATTACTTCCCTCTCAGGCCCTCCACCATTGCCTTTTAGACATTATGTGGGTCCTCACTGATCTTCACTATTTGGTCCCTCCTTGATGCAGAGAAAATGGCTGCAAAATTCTACTCAGCCAATCACAGGCCCCAGTCGACATTTTTAGCTATTTCCTGTGTGTTGAGATGAAAGTATTGATCTGCCAGGACCTAGTAAAGATCAGAATGGCAGTAATGTTTATATTAGTTTTATATTTATTTTCCATTTCTAAAACAAGGCAACCTATTTTACACAATTTTTGCATAAAAGACAAAAGAAAAAAAAAACTAGCAAACCAATGACCGTACAAAATAGAATATACTCTTAAAATCATTCATCATTTTCCACCTTAACCTTAATCCCATAGACTCATACAGTACAACAATGGAGACAAGAGTCATATACCTTATCCCCATTTATTGTAAAGCCCTCTCCTCTTGTAATGCATTTGTAGAAATACTACCTTAAGAATGTGGTTACCATATTAAGTAAAAATAGTACACCCATTATCCAAAGGGAGTTATTCTGTTTATGTGACAAGGAAAAGAAAATTACAAGTGCAGAAAACATAAACAAATGTAAGGGGGAGATTTATAGATCTCTCAATCTTAGGATGATAACTATTGACATATACTTGCTGGGTGTATTCTGTACCTACAGAATAGCAGAAAAATACTTCCATTTATTTAAATAGTAGATGGTTAAGTAAAGCTTCAATGCATTCGGAAAGTTTTCAGAACCTTACGCTTTTCTCACATTTTGGTATGTTGAGGCCTTGTACTAAAATAAAAGATATTTAAATGTTTCCCCATAATTCTACATTCAATGCCCTATAATGGCAAAGTGAAAACAGAACAGTTTCAAGAGTGTTCTGCCACTCTTTTTATTGGTACAATTGAGTATTGCAGCTCATCCCTATTCGGATTTATAAGGACATGAGTGTTGTCCCTGTTTTTGGAAAGGAAATGGTTTATCCAGTTATTAAAAATGTATATCCACAGGTTAAGTCATATCGGTGAAGGGTGGGATCTCCCTTGATCTTCAGAACAGTGATGGCTTTCCTCGCTAAATGCTTCAGCCCCCACCTTCTGAGATGTAATAGTCTCGGCAGTGATGGCCTGCTCAGTCAATCACTGGGCCGCATGGGTGTCCCGCCTTAGCAGGTGATTGGGATCAGTCAGATGAATAGTTTATATTAGTTTAATTAGTAGTTTCTTAGTGTTATAATTTGCATTTCTAAAACAAGGCAACCCATTTAACCCTATTTTTGCTTAAAAGGCAAAAAAAATATTGTGGAAGGAGGGGATCTCCAGAATGGGGCCTGCTCTTCCTGTTAAATGCTCCAGGCCCAACTTTTGAGATGTAATAGTCTTGGCATTGACGGCCTGCTCAGTCAATCGCTGGGCCGCAGGGCTTTCCTGCCTTAGTCAGCAAGGTGTCCGCTCTCAGCCAGATTGGCTAAGCGGGCCATCACAACTAAGATGAAGATGTCTTTGAAGATCAGGGAAAGAGCACTTAGCATGGTGAGATTGCCCCATTCTGGAGATTCCCCGGGGACTACAATAAGACACGTATCTCTTATTTCCATATAGTAAATATACTTTTAGTAGCTGAATAACCCGTTAAGATCAACTGTCATTTTCTGATTCTGAATAACCCCTTTAAAATGTAATGCATACTTTATTCATACCCCCAATTGATATTTCAACTGTAAATGTTACTTCCACATGATGCATTTCATCACCCATAAAAAAGTGTGTTGCTGTAGACCTGGTCACAACAGAGTTTCCCCTACCCCCAAGTATACCCAAGCCTTAAGTGTTACTTGGCTAGCAGTGGCGTGATAATACGGAAATTATTCAGAGAGAAAATTTTCTCTTAACATTATTGTTTTACTACAGTCAAAACTTTACCAAAGCTTGGGACCATTGCTCGGTTTCAAAGTGGAAATGTATGAAAACTTGTGTTAGATGTTAGCAACCGCGCTGCTTTTTCTCTTTGAGCTTTAACTTCTCCATTGAGCCTTTACAGATGGCGACATTTGTTCTAATGTTATGTGACGACATGGTAAGAGATGTTTTTTTCAAACATGTCATACCGCCAATTCTTGTAACCATCACTTTGGATTAACGTGAAGAAATGTAACTGGTGGCTAAGGACCGCATCGTTCCCTTTCTTTCTGCGTACGTGATCAGCAAAGTCTCTCAAATGTTTCAAAACAGTGAAAGTTTAGTAAGAAAAGAATACACACAAGAATAGCAGCAGAAGGTGCGACTTTTTATTTTTCTTCATTTGCATTTCTTCTATTTATATTTTTGGATGATCTGGGTCACTCTACCTGTGCGCCTAGCCAGGTTGCCTACACTTAAGATAAAATAAGAAGAAAGCTGTAAATATTACTTAACCTTTTTTTGGGCTGTTCTGCATCATACTTTACAATACAAAAAATACATAGACAACTGGCTAACAGTAGACTGAATAGAGCAGAAGGAATAATAAGTCATCTATAAGGATCATAGATAGCATGGCCATGGCAATAGACACAAGATAGCTATCGGTTCAATGCTCATTTATTCCAAAAGTTATCTTTTCTGATCCCCCAAAACACATGCTAGATCAGCCCAGCATATATGTGTTTACAATGGGGAGAGGGTAGACATCTGCTGCCACACTCTTCCCAAGATCAAAAGGATTGGAAAATTGAAATCCAATATACTCTATTTTTCTCACCCCTCATGACTTTTCTCGGGAGGAGGGTCAAGGAGCCACCATACACATTTAAAGGAAACTCCGGTACTTAACTTTTCCACAGGATAGGGGATAAGTGTCTGATCACAGAGGGTCTGACCACTGGGACCACCCCATGATCTCCTGCTCGGCGCCCCGGCTCTCCTCATGCACGGTGGTTGACACCTCCCCTCCATGCATCTCTATGGGAGAGCCGGAAATACACAAGTATAGCACTCATGTTGGTGTCGACCACCACAGCTCTGTGCACGGGAAGAGCTTGTGTTCTGAACAAAAAGCTTTAGAATACTAGGGCACTGGACAGGAGATAGAGGGGAAGTTCCAGCAGTTGGACCTCCCAGGATCAGACACTTATCCCTATCCAGTGGATAAGGGATAAAAAGTTAAGTCCTGGAGTTCCTTTCAAATCAGTGTTTCCCAACCAGTGTACCTCAAGCTTATGCAAGGCTACAACTCTTGATTTTCTATTCCAATGTTGGGAGATTGGTTGGTACCAGCACACTCAGCAAAGTTCCATGCAACTTTAGACTTGTGCTGAACTAATGCTATGAGAAATTCAAATTTCCTTTTAAAATACCTTCCCATCTCTACAATTTAAGGGGTGGAAACCCCTTTTTATGGACTGGTGCCAGAAAGTGAAACAGATTTGTAAATTACTTCTATTACTTTTCAGCAGCTGTATGCTACAGAGAAAATTCTGTTCTTTTTTAATTTCTTTTTTGTTTTGTCTACAGTGCTCTCTGCTGATACCTGATGTCCGTATCAGGAACTGTCCAGAGCAGGAGTAAATCCCCATTGCAAAACTATGCTGCTCTGGACAGTTCCTGACAGGGACATAGATGTCAGCAGAGAGTACTGTGGACAAGACAAAAAAGAAGTTAAAAAAGAACAGAATTTTCTCTGTAGCATTCAGCTGCTAAAAAGTACCGGAAGGGTAACAATTTTTTTATAGAAGTAATTTACAAATCTGTTTAACTTTCTGGCACCAGTTGACTTATAAAGACCTAAAAAAAAATGTTTTCCACCGGAGTACCCTTTTAACCCAAAAGAATATGGGCCAATCTAGGGCCAATTTGGTTTTTTTCTAGTTACAATGTACAGCTACAAGCATACAGCACAAGCTAGCATGCCAAAAAACTATTGGTAACACTACATGTTTTTATGTAAATGGAGCCTTATCTTGACAGCCTTGCACTTTCTCCTGGCGTAAAGTGTGCAGCATGATTAAAATTATGAAGTGGAATTACTGTTTAAATACATATAAGCCTCGACAAAGCCATTCTGTAAGCTGCTTGAGTGATCAATATATAAACCTGTGACATCTGTTATATACCTTGTAACATGAGATTATACAGCGTGCGCTACATTGTGTTATTGATGTCAAATCTGACCCGATCGGCCCCTGTCTCACGGCACTTGACAGGCAACCAATGATAATTTTTTTTGACATTTCTCTAGTAAGGAGTTTTCTGATTGCCTTAAAGGGGTAATCCAGGATTTTTTTTTATTTGACTCTGCTACAGGGGCTGTAAAGTTGGTGTAGTTCGTAATATAGTGTCTGTACCTGTGTGTAATGGTGGTCTTGCAATTCTTCTGTGATTTTTGCCCCAATGTTTGTTTTTAACAGGATACAAAATGACTCAGGTTTTCACAGGTTGCAGTGTGGCCTAAGACATTACATCACTAATCAGATGTTCAGAGGGAGCCTGTCTTTGCTTTAATGGGTGAAGCGACCGCTGGGTGGGAGGGAGATCATTCTGAAAAAAGTTTTGCAACAGCTGGAGGCACCCTGGTCAGAAAATACTGGTCTATTCCATGGAAGAGATCACAGGTGTGTTTCAATGGGTGGTGTAGCAAAAATAAAACTACAAAAACTATAAAGGATCTCCGGCCGCACCTAGAATTGTCACCTCTACCTTTGTCTTATACAAGTTGTTGGAATTGGGTCAATATAGAATGCTTTTTTTGAGTTGAGAATTTTTCCATCTAGTTTGAATTGAAGAGTGAAGCCGCTTGGGATGGCTTCGCAATCTTTATTTCCCATTATTTCTCCCTCTCTTATCTTGCTTGTTGGTCCTTCTTGTATTGGCTTGTGCAGCTGTTCATTTTAGCATGAATAAAATTAGTCCTGCTCATCTGAAAGATGATCTCAGCTGCAGCTCTGTGAGACATTTTGAAGCCTGTTAAAAGCGTCCTCTAGTGATCAAAGAACAAGTCTAGACATCTATTCTTGTTCTTGACTTGCCTAGTGTTTTAATAGACTTTATTCGGAATACAGCATAGTTTGTTCATTTGGGCAGGGAGAATAGTTCTCTCAGCTTAAAAAAAAAAAAAAAAAAAAAAAAAAAAATATATATATATATATATATATATATATATATATATATAAAATGACATTTTGAAAACTGAGTGAGCATTTGCATGAGTGTACATATCGACAAGTGTACCTTAGTGTGAGTGTACATATCTGTGAATGCCAATGGACTGAACATAGTTTACTAGTGACTATGTTCGATCAATATCCAAGCACACATTGTTTTTCTTAGGACTTAAAGAGGTACTCCGCCCTTAGACATATTATCGCTTATTCAAAGGATAGGGGATAAGATGTCCGATCGTGGGGGTCCTGCAGTTGGGACCCCCCCCCCAACTGCATGCTCTCAGTGCAGCACCAACATTCTGTGCCAAGTGCTGCTCTACTTTCGGAAAATATGGGTTTCCAAAACGGAGATGTGACGACATCACACCACGCCCCCTCATGACATCATTCCACGCCCCCTCGTGACGTCACGCCACACCCCGCCATTCATGTCTATGGGAGGGTCCATCACTCTCCGGAATGTCCGCATGGAGATTTTCCGTGCAGACATTCCATAAGTGTGAACATAGCCTAAGAATAAGACTAAGGATGGAGGCTTAGACATATGCAGGGCTATCCCCCCTTACCAGGAGTTTTTTCAGTAGTAATGCAAACAGACACATTAGTTGGCTGGACATGGTTCCCATAATCCCAGCCAGCCGGCACTTTCCTGCTATGTGCAGGGGGAGGTAAGTTTGTTACCAGCCCTACTGATCACTGCTTCTACAGTAGAGTGGTGGCAGGTAACCTAGACAAGAAGCTGACAACAAGAAAACGTGACAAAAGCCCATATCTTTCAAGGATGGAAGAAAGGTCATTGTAATTATACCTATCTGCAAAAATATGCATTTTGACTACGAGGTTTATTAAGATGCTAAAAATGGGAATTCTGATAAGAGTAAGAATTTATATTTTATATACCAAGTACATTTTATACCCTGCCTCTCTATATAATCTTAGTTATGGGAGTGTTGCAACTTGACATGTAGTCCAACTGGACTGCAACTAGGGCAGGTTTGCACCCCCACACATTGATGTTTATCTACCTGCCTCATGAGCTTCAGTATTGCAGTATTATACAACTGAAATTCTTAGTGGAAACAATTGTGTGGTTGTATAACTGATGCTCATAGATCTACCAAACAATAACAACTATCGATGCCCCCCCCCCCCCCCCCGAGAGAAATCATTGATGCATATAAGTGTATTGTTGATTTTCTCCCATGAATAGGGATGTGTCATCTGAAACAGTTTTCTGAGCTATTACAGTGTTTGTCAACACATTTGCTCCTTTATATTGACGATTGCTGCAATTTGAAAGCAGTCCCCACAGGACCTTTCATTTCTATGCTCTTTTACCACATCCTTTTTTTGGTATGCAGAAAATATTCTAATCAATTCAATCAATATACCACATAATGTATAGACGAGCGCGTTTTAACACTTGGGGGAAAAAATGAAATTTAGCACCAAATGCATTTGTGTTTGAAAAAAAAAATGTTATTACTATCCCAATCAATGGTAATAAGCCATTTAATAGGGTATTATTGTATAATAATAGCAGATCCCCTCAAACAGTCATTGCAGAATAATTTTCTAAATCACTAAATTTCCATTGATTTAGCTATTTTACTCACTGCTACAAATACACAAATACAATTCTGTGTAATACAGTTTTATAAAATACAGTTTTTAACAGGGCTTACATGTATGCCCTGGCCACCTGGTCCTAAACAGACCAGGGCTTAAACGTACGGCACTCACAGTCAATGGCGGACATCAGTGATCATTAACCGCCATGAACTCTATGCCGATCACGACATCTAAAGGTGGAAAATGAAGGTTCCGCTAGGTTTGGTTTGCTCATCGGACCCCCAAAATCACACTGCAGATGCCATCTAGAGGTCTGCTACTCATCTCTGCGCCATCAAGTCATCTCTCTTCTGTAGAGCCCAATTTCACAGTACAATGCCATGCAATAGCATAGCGTTGTACAGTGGATGCCATCGAATGAATACATATCATAGATCCTTATAGGGAATTAAAAAGTATAAAATAAATGATAACTTTTTAAAAACTAATAGAAAAGCCTCTATCCTAATAAAAAATGTAATCACCCCCATTTTCTCATTTTACAAATATTGTAAAAAAAAATTAAAAAAAATAATAATAAATGGTTTTGCAGATTGTGGAATTGTCCAAACTTTTAAACTATACTGTTTGTGATCCACACGGTAAACAGAGTAAATGTAAAAATCCTAAATTGCTATTTTTTCTTTAATTCACTTAGCTGAACATTCTTTGGTAAAATAAAAGGTGTCATTGCAAAGTCCAATAGGTCAATCCCTTATATGGATCTGTTGATGGAAATATAAAAGAGTTATGTCTCTATGGGTCTATTCACACGTATATTTACTGCACAGGATTTTATGCTGCAGATCTTAGTGTAAACTAAATGACTGAACATAGCATCAAATTTGGAGCTTCAAATCCTGCGCTTCATATATGCGCAGGATACTATACGTGTAATACACCCTTAAAAGGCCAGGAGGAAAAAGCCGCTGACTGTCCATGCGTGCTGAGGGTCGTAATGTTGCAACATCTGGAGGTCCACATTTTGGAGTCTTAGGCAAAGGTTTCCATGTTTACAGCTCACGTGATTTCGGAACATTCTTTTGAGAACACCGTGAGCCGCGTATCCTCCATCTTTTATCAGTCTACGATTTGTTGTGGTGTTCAGACTTTCATTTACCAGCAGATCACATCCACAGCTAAATCCTATATGTGAAGTTTTAAAGAAACCATCTCAGCTCAGGATCACGGCATTAGCTTCAAAAGCTAGCTATAATAATCTGACATAGGAAATGGAGCAATGGAGCCTTTTCGACATTTCAGTGAATTGTAGTTTCTTAGATTTCATTTATCCCGACTGACAGCATTATGGAAGTCATTTTTTTTCAGATTCATATAGCAATAGTTATCTGCAGTTCTGTTTAAACATAACAATCACTATGAAGTAGAGGCCTATGACGGCTGCTTGATAAAACGGCAGCTGAATCTTTATGTAGAAGGCTGTCAATGAAATCTTATTCTCTGCTGAGATATAAAGGCGGATGACTATTCCTGAGTCATAATGGGAAAACTTAAAAGGCTATTCCCAGGTCATAAAGTGATGGCATATGGCTAGGATAGGCATTTACTTTATATTAAGTGAGGATACGACCTCTGGGACCCTACTGGTTGTGAGAATGAAGAAGGCACCTTGTTTGGGTAGCTTCATGTCCCCTCTACTATTTCTTCCTTCTTGTGTAAGAAAAGGATATACAAAACAATTATATTTTTCAACATATGATGCCATAGTAGTCACTGACAATGGAAACTGTCAAATACATAGTAACATAAAAGTATCTCAACATTTGATTTTATCAATCTATTATGTAGCCTGGACTTTGAGCTAGCAACAGTAATCTGACAACTTCATGATCAAAACATCTTCGAGTCCTTTAACCTTTTCATACTGTGTACATAAATCTACATTACAAAAAAATGAATACATGAATGAATAAATATATATATATATATATATATATATATATATATAAATAAATAACAAAGTAAAAGTTTTTTTTCAGAATATTTTGTTAAGCAATATGGAAGTTATAAATAGAGTAACTTTGTAATAATGGCATCTTTGATGGCGGATCTTGCATGGCAATCTATTAAAATGTTCAACCATTGGTTCCAATTGCCACCATGTTAAAGGGATAGTCCACTGGCCAGCATTTGGAACTATATGTTCCGAACGCTGGCTTCGGCCACACCCCTCATGACATCACGGCCTTTCCCATAGAATTGCATTGAGGCAGCATGGCCGTGACATCATAAGGGGTGTGGCCAACCCCCGCAGCGTGAAAGCAGCATTTGGAACATTTAGTTTTGAACGCTGGCCAGTTGAGTACCCCTTTGAGCTCCTTAAAGTGTGAGACAGACTGCAAGGAACAGAAAGGCCAGAACAAATTCTTACAGAAACATCCCTTTTAAACACTGTGCCCCTGATTGACAATTAATGTCTAATTTTTAGACAGTATAAACTTAGAATAGACAGTCTAAGGGAAGGTACCCATCACAATTTATGCCTCCAAGGTCCAAATACATTGGGAAGCTGTTCATGTTTAGACGGGCATTTCTCCATTTATTTCAGTGGACCAAGTGTGGTCATTAAACAAATGGATCTGAAATTTGTCTCGGACTAAAAAATGCTACAAGTCACACTTCTCAGTTCGAGCCAATACTTGTGTATGCCCAGAAAATGACCTGAACATAGTCATTTTCTAACTACACTCAGGCTATTTAAAGGGGCACTCTGGCCCTAAGACATCTTATCCCCTATCTAAAGGACAGGGGATAAGATGTCTGATCGCGGGAGTCCCGCCGCTGGGGACCCCCGCAATCTAGCATGCAGCACCCACCTGTGAGCATTGCAGCAAGCGCTGGAGGCTCCAAGTCTTATGTCTCCCGACCACGGGGATGGAGTATTGTGACGTCACTACTCCACCCCCGTGTGATGTCACGTCCCGCCCCCTCAATGCAAGTCTATAGGAGGGGGCATGACATGGGCTTGACACCACTTTTTTTTTGTTTCTTGCTGAAGATGGAATAAATAAGTTTTTTGCACTGAAGACTTTTTTTGTGCTGCAATTCTTTCTCCTTTTATTGAAGCTGGGATCCCTAACAAAGTCTCCTATGACTGCGTGCACCTTAATACTATTTAATGTGAACTGGCAGATGTGCTGCTTCTTCATATATATATATATATATATATATATATATATATATATATATATATATATATATTATAAACATGAGAGCATATGACTGTTGAATAGCTTCCATCAGGGATGTCCATTGCATCCATCACAGCTGTCTAGTCAAAACCATATAGGGAGAGATTTATCAAATCCTGTCCAGAGGAAAGGCTGCTGAGTTGCCCATAGCAACCAATCAGATTGCTTCTTTCATTTTTGAAAAGGCCTCTGAAAAATGAAAAGAAGCGATCTGATTGGTTGCTTTGGGCAACTGGTCAACTTTTCCTCTGGCAGGTTTTGATAAATCTCCCCCATACCGTTTTTTTCAACATGGGGACATATGAATGATGGATGGTTAATTGATATGTGACAGATAGTATCCATCAGACATATGGGGGGGGGGGGGAGATTTATCAAAACCTTTGAAGAGTAAGAGTGGTGCAGTTGCCTATAGCAACCAATCAGATCACTTGTTTCATATTTTACAGGCCCCTTTAAAAATGAAAAAAAGCTATCTGATTGATTGCTATGGGCAACTGTGCCACTCTGCTTTTACACACATTTTAATTAATCTTCCTCATACTGTTTTTGTTCTGTTTGTTAACAATTTATGCCATACATTTGGGTATGTGTCTGATATTAAAACGTTTTAAGGAAGGACACATCTCTACTGTTGGAATTGGGTCAATGCAGAATGTAATATTTTTGGAGAACCAAACATTTTTTATGTCCAGTTTCTGATCTATAAAACAGGATGTGTGCAGGAGCTCTGACTGTAATGATATCATTCACTCTATGAATAAGCTTTGAAAACATTGTTTATGATCTCCCAGAACAAGTTTTATTGGTATAATTAAGTTACATTAAGTTAAATTTCAATTTAGTGCGCTTTGGTGATTTAAGCCAGTCACCATGTCTGCCACGGCACTAACATCCATCTCTCTTGATGAATACACTTTTATGTTCATGTCATAGTTAGTACTGTAATTATAGGAGTCAGACAAAAAAGTGCATCAAAAACATATTAGTCTTAAGCCCCACATTATACATTCATGGCTCACCAGAAACATCAAATGCATCCATCGTCAAAAGACAAAAATAGCTGAAGCATTGTAGGGAAAGACAAAAGCTACTTCTTCATGCTCCGTAAAGTAAACATGTCAAGAATATGCACTTATTACACATTGTCTCATTGACTCATAGCATGGTTACATTTATTTTAGAGAAACTTTTTTTTTGGGGGGGGGGTATTTATCAAAGCTGGCACATCAGTTTTTGGACATGGAAAAAGTGGTACATTTTTAGCAAACCTTATTTTCTCAAAAATGTACAACTCTTCCTAGGGAAAAATTGTAGAGCATTGGGTAAAAACTGGCGTAAGTATAGATAAATTCTGCCCTTTTTAAAATTAGATATGATGAAAACCATTGGACAAAACTGCCTGACATGAAAAAATTCAACTGTTCCCTGAAGAGCAAGTACTGCTTGTTGCCGTCAGCCAGGATAAAATGTAGCTTTTTTTTTTTACAATGAATAATAATGTACAGATGAGAGAGTTCTCTCTTCCATTGATTCACCAGGAGGCGATGGATCCTAATGTGCCCAAAATTTCAACCATCTCTAATAATATGTAAAATTTTAGAACTATTACCATATCACAATCTTTTACCTATTAGCAAGACTCCTCCTGGGCAGCACCTACACTTTAAGAATCTTAATTTCAGTTAGGCGTATAATCAATAGGTCACAAACCTATACCTATGACCTAAAAATGTACTTCTTAAAGGATGATTAAAAGTTCTTCTCACAAATTAAAAATATATATATCGCTGATATAAAGAGTCAATGAAAGTTTTTAAAGAACATTTTTTATCAAGGCCTTGAAAATTCAGATGCATGGTAGAGGAATGTGTTTGGAAAGGGGAAACAATGTTAATTTCTTAAATTAAGTTATCGCTAAATTCAACATATTCGGAGATGTATGGTGTGAGATTAACAGATCTTCACAACATTATTTTATAACACTCGAGATGTCACGAGATGCTTAGTATTTCCTGTTTTTGTTGCAACCAGTGTTTGGACATGCAATGTGATTGTTATGTAAAGTTAGCCTTTGGTGTATCATCATAGCATGTCATGAGATTCTGTTGAATGTGGAATCATTATATATATATATATATATATATATATATATATATATAAATACTAGCTTTTGCCCATGGCTTCGCTCACGTTAAATTTGGGGTAACATAGATCTACTTTTTACGATCCTATAGTAATGAGGCCGCTCTGGGTAAAGTCTACGGGCATCCAAACAACCCGAATTCTTTCAACTTTGATTGCCGCATCTAAAGAGTTAATGCCGGACATCTGCGGGAACGGCGATGTCCGGCACTAGCCACAGGTCCTGGCTGCTGATAACAGCCTGGACCGTGCGGGTATGATGTGAGCTCAGCTTCTGAGCTCGGTTCATAACCATCCCGTGCCGCAGCGCCGGGTATATCCGCTGTTCTGTGGCAAGGGGTTAATTCATACCAACTTTGAACCTCCGTTTCACCCCTTCAGGGGTTGAATTTTAGAAAACATTAAAACATGTGTTTCTTTATCTCTAATTGTTAGCCTGAAAACAAAGTTTCATGCTTCTAGCTTCAAAAATGACGGACTTCCATACAAATTTTCAACCCCTTTTTGTCCCCTTAAGGGTTGAATTTCAAAAAATCCTTTCTTATTCCACGTCTACGTCTTAAAAACAACACCTATGAAAAAAATTCAGCTTTCTAGGTCCAATGGTTTAGGCTAAGCGTTGATGAGTCAGTGAGTCAGGCCTTCTCTTTTTATATATATATATATATATATATATATATATATATTTAAAGATGAGAGAACTGAACCCATAGATTCGAGTTCGGGCAATACATGAAAATTGGTCATGAATGAGTTAAAATTTTTCACTTTATTAGATAACTGTTTATTGACAATGCTTATCGAGGGGCCCTTTTTTATCAGGTCACATCCTGATGAAGAGGGAATATGCCCCTCGAAACACGTTGTCAATCCTATGTTATCTAATAAAACATAAAAAAAAATGTATTTATCCATGACAAATTCTTAAATCCAGTTTGCTGTCAGATGGCGCCTGTTGAAGTATCCAGTCTTCTCCCAGTTGTTCCACTGCATCTGTAATTTACAGATAGAGAGTTTTGTGGTACTCACTAGAATGCCAATCCTGTTGCTTTAACTTGAAATGGGAATCATTGTTCACGGCTTGTAAAAAGCCCTTGCTTCTTCACATTCCAGGCACAAAAACTGTTGCTACTCATAAAAAGGGATAATCTTTTGACCGCTTGGAAAAAGCATTTGCTTTTTCCGGAACCTCTGTGTGCATATAAACACTGGCCAACAAATAAGGTTAATTTTTGAACATTAATTTTAAAAAACATAAAAAATCCACAAGTCCAGTGTGTTTTTATTGAACCTGTTAGTTACCACTGGGTGACATCTGTTTACCAATAGTCATACATATTGCCTAACCTTGAAATTAACTTTGCCTTAAAAACAGCTCAGAAGTAGAGTGTTATACAGGGGTTATGCAGGGATTTTAGGGCTCTTAAAAAGTGTTATACACACATATTTATGCTATTGGTACAGGTCAGGTTCGGATAGAATTTGGTCAGAACCAGAACTTTTTGCCAGAACTTTTTGCTTACCGGCAGAACCAAACTTTAGAAAAATTTGCTAATCTCTGTTTATAATGTAATCTTTTCTTGGGTAGTGCCATTTTGTAGTAAAAGTGCCAAAATGCAGGGCCTAACAGTCTTTTGATAATCCATAATTCACAAAGGAATCAAATTCTGTTTTCTAAATGACTCACAATCAGGGCTCAGGAGAGAAAGTTAAAGGGTCAAAATAGTAGAAATTCTTTTAAGTAGCTGAAAAAGAAAGGCAGAAAAATTCAATAGTTGGTGGAAAAGACCTTCAGATGACCTTCAGGATAGATGTCACACTTGCAGCCCCAGAGTAAAGAGATTTATTTTTTATTACTGAGCTGATTGATATTAGTCTGATAGGATTTATGTGATATATGTGCTCATTTATTGAAACAAGACGGATCTTTCTTTAACTTCTGAATTCCCTAGAACGTCAATCAACATTGATTCTTGAAGTAAATATTCTTGGAATTGGAGCTAATTTTGACGCTTACATATTTGAGTAATGTCCTTGTTTCTCTTACTTCACATCACTGCCTCGCAATAAAGTAACCTTCAGATCTGGCTGATTGATTTTCTGCCATACAGCCGGCAGGATAAGGTTAAGGGAGGCAGTTGATTAACATGACATTAAAGGTTCTATGGACTTTAAATGAAGAGTTCTGGAAAACTCGGACAAATAAAATGTTGGCTAGAACCATTGTGTTGGTAGACAGGGAAATAAATGTAGACATGTTTGTACTTTTAAGCCAGTTTTCTATGTAATATATTGCTGTGTTTTAAACTGTGCCCATTTAATAGCCAAACTTTGTAGATGTACATAGTGTTAATAGACCTGGGAAACATCTTCTGTAATGTAAAATCTAGAAATGTCTTGTATTAGAGCAGATAAAGCCCATGCAGTAGCTTTGAGTTCACTTTATTCTTAAAGGGGTACTTTGGTGGAAAACATTTTTTTTTTCAAATCAACTGGTGCCACAAAATTAAACAGATTTGTAAATTACTTCTATTTCAAAATCTTAATCCTTCCAGTCCTTATTACCTGCTGTGTGCCCCACAGGAAGTGGTATTTATTTTTGGAGGTCTTTTCAGTCTGACCACAGTGCTCTCTGCTGACACCTCTGACTGTATCAGGAACTGTCCAGAGCAGGAGAGGTTTGCTATGGGAATTTGCTTGTACTCTGGATAGTTTCTGACATGGACCGAGTACATTACACAGCATACACAGTACACAGCTGCCACGCCCCTTCCCATAGACTAGCATTGAGGGGGCGTGGTGTGACATCAAGAGGGGCATGGCCGTGACATCAAGAACCCCAGACTCAGCGTTCAGAACAAAATGTTCCGAACGCTGGGGCAGTGGAGTACCCCTTTAATGTAATATCATTATTTACTGACAAATGGCAGTCAATTTGATCTTCACCATTTAAAGGGGTACGGCGGTGTGTGACATCACGCCTCGGCCCCCATGTGACATCACGCTTCGCCCCTCAATGCAAGCCTATGGGAGGGGGCGTGACAGCTGTCACGCCCCCTCCCATAGGCTTGCATTGAGGGGCGGAGCGTAACGTCACACTGGGGCGGAGACGTGACGTCACGTGGGATCTGGCACACAACACGGTAATCAGACCCGGAGCGAACATGCTCCGGGGACTGATTTTAACTGGGGTGCTGCGTACAAGATCATAGGGGTCCCCAGCGGCGGGACACCCGCGATCAGGCATCTTATCCCCTATCCTTTGGATAGGGGGTAAGATGTCTAGGCGCCAGAATACCCCTTTAATGCTGGTAAACCTATTAGATACTGTATGTATGACAAATAAACCACTCAGGATCAGCAATTTGGAACAGTGATGATCATTATATGATAACTGTTCATGTTTCTTGGAGAAAGGATTGAATAAATCAACCTATATCACTTCTCAGGTATGAAAATGCGTATTATATCATGTGTGCCAAGTACTCCAGCCATGGCATAGTAACCTAAATAATCATCCACTCCCATATCTAGCCTTCATAAGCTTGTGTTATATCCAATATGTCGTCTTCATCTGCATATGTTTCTATTCCCTACCTGTCTAATATAATAAGGTAAATTAGAAAATTGCAGATTTAACAGAAATATATTCTACTGGGAATTTAGGCCTTGTTTAGATCCTGAGGGATGATGGTTATTTCTTTACAGTTTTTCAAAGGGAACTGAATAAATTCTAAGAAATATTTTATGTCACATAATTTGCATAAATGAAATGCGACGCTGCATAGAATGAGTTACCTGGCACTCAACCAAGTTAAACCTGGAGCAATAATAAATTTTATTTTAAAATGTTCTCCATAATATAAAAAGAACCTGATTTTTACATGATTTACATTTTTTTCTACCCTATCTAGCCATGTAGAGATGAAGCAGATTTAACAGTTGTAGCGCTTTAACTATATGCTTAACGCACCAAGTCTATGTGTTAACTCTGCTGCACCTGTTCTGACTCGAGTGCTTTAATGGCTTATTGCTTAGTATATCATACTAAGGCATGGGCTCCTCTAGAGACATCCTGCAATCTTGCAGCCCATTTACCTAAATTTACATTCACAGCGTGCACAGGTTCATCCTAAGGCTAAACTACACTGCATTTGGGTGCTGTGGTGTATTGGCTGGAGAACTAGAGGGAATCAAATACTCCCCTTCTGTAAGAATTTGGCATACCCTAAGGCCTTCTTTAAACAGAATTTACATGCTCACTTCCATCATGTATACACACAAGGAAATTAGTTGTCTAAGATAATAGGCAGGGCCATGCACATTGTTCCTTTCTGTAGGGGTAGATCTTTGCTTTGTCCTAGCAGCTTTTATTGCACAGTGGGCCACTAGGGGAAGAATATGACAATTCACATTTCTCTTTTGCTATCTCACAATCAGGATTAATATCCTTGTATGTTTTTTTTTTTTTGGGGGGGGGGGGGGAGTTAAACATACACTGTATATATGTTCGGTAAGTCTTCTTGACCAGCAAATAAAAATAATAACTACAGATGGGTAATTCCTTACCTTTCCCTTTTGTCTCAACACATCCTGAGATGAGTGGCATCAGGTGACCAGCTCTTGCTCCGCTTTTTCTCTTTTGCACACCTGCAGCAGCAGCATATTAGAACAGTTTTGTGCAGTATAAGTTATGAATCAAGCCCTTGGGCGAGCATTAATACAGTAAACTGATGTACTCCATCGGCAGCCACTCCCCCTCCTCTTACTCATTCTCCTCCCCTCTGTATAGACTCCTATCAATAGCATGTAACATGATCCCTCAGGCTTTTTCAGAGTGAATCCAGGAGGGTGTGAGGGCTGGAAAGTAAACTAATCATGTTTTTATTATTTGACAAGTTTTAGAATAAAGTTTCTTTTATTCACTTTTACTATTGAGTTATGCAAAGCTTGTTGAAAAGACAGTGACCATTTGATGACTGGTCTCTGAGCAGTAGCAGTATCCAAAGTTAGAGTAGGACAGGTGGAAAAAAAAATCAGATTTTTCAGTTCCTTTCTATCAATAGGGTAATAAAACTTTTGAGAAAAAAACTACTACTACTAAACATCTAAGAATATTAGGGCATTCCATACAAACTTAAGGTAGAGTGCTCCTTAAAGGGGTACTCAGTTACAGTCTTATCTCCAATCCACAGCATATGTTGATATGTTTCTGATTGTGGGGTGTCGGACCGATGGGACCCAGTGGTCGGACACCCCGCGATCAGACACTTATCCCCTATCCTGTGGGAAGGAGATACAGTTGCCTGAATGGAGTAGCCCTTAATTTAAGGATTATACCTAATATGAGCTTTTGTCTTGTTTTTCTGTTAATTCCATTTTAATTAGCAGTACTCCCTCATTACTGTACTCAATCACCATTCTATGGGGTTTTTCTCTTATATACAGTATCCTGTATATCTGGTTTCTCTGTATAAACCACAATGGCATATTTGCTGCCGAAAGCCTTTTTAGCTGATTTGCTCCAGCTGTGCTTTGTGGTCAGATGGTAATTATAAAGAAACCATCAATATTTCTAGAATTAGTATTGATTTTGACTTGTCGCTTACTCTTTGCTTTGTACATTGCTGAAGCCTCTTGTACTGTGGCTATGGCTTTTGTTGACATGGTTCACCATAAATTTCCCAAAGACGTTGCTGTAATAAATTTTGTGTAGTCTATGGCATTGATCAGTAAGTAGGCCCGTGTTTTCCTATTGTCGAGGATGCAAAGACAGGATTATCTGATTATTTATTTCTTTTGCAATGTGAATAAATTTCCCCTTAATGCATTGCATTAAAATGCGTATACAATTTTATTTGTCATATAAAGTTATGCTAAATAGTTTTATGTTTCCCTATTCTATAGTTTACACTTGAATATTAATTATTGAAAAAGAAAAGCCCAACAACTATATATTATTTGTTTACATGACTCTGCCAAATTCTACACCATATAAAAAATATTTTGTAAATAAACACATTACAAAATAAAATGGAATAAAAAACAACCCATATAAATCCAATTGAAGGATAACACTGGTGTCACCAATACACATCACCAGCACGACTGAATAGTTGCTTGCATGTTACGATATATGTATATTTGTATAATCGGAAGTTATTAATAAAATTACTGGAAAAGTAATGGTGTACACACCTATAGGTGACTTTGCTGGTCACCATAAGGGGTCAATTGGGGCATCTGGATCGAGTATTAAAGCATTACCCAGTCTGGTTTCTGAAGGACTCATTTTGAATTATTTCAATAGTAAACAATGGTTGTTGACATTGTTTTATAGGAGAAAAGGCAGGAAATCCAGAGTTTCCAAAAAAATAAATTAGGCTTTATTTAGGTATCTTAAAAACAGGACTGTACATCATCTCAGCAGGATAGGCAAAATCTTGACGTATTTTGGAGGGGATCACATTTTCATAAGCCTTGCCATGCAATTAATATTCCAAGCCATTCTCTTTTATGTACAATACAGATGTGGCCATGGTCAGGGCCGGCCTTGAGTGTTCAGGTGCCCTGTGCAAGCTAACTTTGTGCCCCCCCCCCCCCGTGGCCTGCCCCCAATATTATTTTAAGGATAAGTTATAGATCGCAGGGGGTCCAAGCATTGGGCCCCCCGCTATCTCCTGCACGGGGTCCCAGCAGTCGGCTGAAAGGGGGGGAGTGCCCCCATAGAGATACATGGAGGGGGTGTGCCGGCCGCGGCTTGCTGCAGGGTACAGATGTCAGCTTCCAGCAAACTGACGGGGCCTGTGCAGGAGGGGGGGGGAGGGTACTGGTGAGACCCCCAAAGATCACCTCGGTTGAAGTGGTTCTCCAGCTGTTGGAAAGCTAAAACTCCCATCGTGTCTAGAGTGCCTCAGGTATTATGGGAGTTGTAGTTTTGTAACAGCTGGAGAGACACAGATTGGACACAGTTTTACCCATCATGACTGCAGAACTTACAAGTGACTACAGCTCTGATGGGACAGTCAGGAGAACACACATTGATATCAGTGACCTGAGTGACGTCTTCTCTGTTATCTTTTCTTCTTCATCGGGTCCAGACACCAAGTCTTCCTCCAGCTCCATCTTCTCTGCAGAGTCTGACATCCAGACATCATTGGCTCCTCACTGTCAGCAGATCCTCATCCTCTGCATGAAGACAGTAATCATTATAACCCTGCCAGAAAATGTACCCTAAATAAAATACTGCCCCACACTGTACTCTGAATATAATACTGCTATACACTGTACCCACAAAATATAATACTGCTATTCACTGTACCCACTAAATATACTACTACTATACACTGTACCCTGAATATAATCCTGCCACACACTGTACCCTGAATATAATACTGCTATACACTGCACCCTGAATATAACATTCCTTATGACGTCGGATAGGGGCAGTTGGAAGGAACTTCCAGAGGATATCTAAGGGGAGAGAACAGAAGAAGGTGTCATAAAACAGATTAAAATCATATAAATAGTACAAATAGTACACAAAAGACATATATCACTATACATGTGGAGTATAGCCACCAACACACACAATTTTACTTCGGGGGCTCAAAAAAATGGTTTTAGTGAGAAGTCAATATTCATACCACTTGGTCTCAATGTATTCAATTTAAATATCCATCTTAACTCTTTCTGTTTCAGTATTTTTGCCCTATCACCCCCTCTCTTCAAGACTGGTACATGATCAATAATAGTAAATTTTAATTTGTCGACCCTATGATTACATTCTAAGAAATGGCGTGGTACAGGGAGATCTATCTTCCATGTCCTAATGGTGGATTTGTGGTTATTTAACCTGATCCTGCATTGGGTTGTCGTTTCCCCTACATATAATTTTGCACAGGGACAGACAAGTACATAAATTACATATTCACTCCTACAGGTGAGATGATATTTTATTTTAAACGTCTGTCCAGTAGTGGGGTGAATAAAGACATTTCCTTTTACCATCATGGTGCAATTATCACATTCCATACATGGAAAACATCCTGGTTTTAGCTCGGATGCTAAATCATGTTTAAAGTTGCTGACATCAGTTTTTACCAACTTTTCTTTAATATTTGGTGCTCTCCTATAAGATAACAGAGGGGGGCTGGCGAATTCAGGTACAGTCTCAAAAGAGTTTTTCAAAATGTTCCAGATCCTACCAATCTTCATACTGTAATCAGTGTAAGTAGATACAAAGGGGATCCGATCCGACTTCTTTTTTAGTGAGGTAATGTCTGTTGACGGAGACAATAAAGTGTCACGATCCATAGATTTAACTGTGTGAATGTGTCTAATCACCAATGGTTTGGGATAGCCCCTGTCAGTAAATTTTTGACCCATTTCGCCCAATCTACTCTCGAGGCTGGAGGGGTCATCAACAATCCTCCTAACCCTCATTAGTTGGCTAAGGGGTAAGGATTTAATCATGTTTTTTGGATGTGAACTTTCATATCTTAATAGGTTGTTCCTGTCAGTCGGTTTAATAAACAGATCAGTTTTAAGACTTGAGTCCTCAATGGAAGTCCAAGTGTCTAGGAACTGGATCCCCTTGTTAGATGACACCATCGTGAATTTTATGTCATGATCAATGTCATTAAGAAAATCAAAGAACATATTGAGTTCCGTGGGTGTGCCTCCCCAGATGACAAAAATGTCATCTATGTTTCTCCACCATCTGAGAACCTTCTCAAAATGGTGGGACACATAGATGACACTGACCTCCAAATCCGCCATTACCATGTTGGCGTAAGTTGGCGCCATGTTAGATCCCATGGCGGTCCCTCTCTTTTGAATGTAAAAAGTGTTGTCAAAAAGGAAATAATTGCAAGTCAAGATAATTTCAACCAACCCTAGTAGGAAATCCCTGGCCTCTGGACTATAGATAGAATCATTGAGTGCCTTCCTCATGGTCTCCAATCCTCTACTGTGATTGATGCATGTATACAATGATACAACATCAAAAGAGACAAGTAGGGCATCTGGCGGTATCTGTACCTCTTTAATTTTGTTCAGGAAATCCGCAGTGTCCCTGATGTATGAATCAGTTCCCACCGCGTATTTCCTGAACACTCTGTCCACAAAGATGGCAGAGGGACTCAAATTTGAGTCCCTGCCCGACACTATAGGGCGTCCGGGTGGTTTGTCGAGTCTTTTGTGGATTTTGGGCAGTATGTAAAGAAGTGGTGTTTTAGGGTGGCTGGGTAATAAAAAGTCATGTAACTCGTCATCGATCAGGTCAGTCGCATAGGCATTGTCTACTAATGTCTTAAGTCGCTTTTTTACCATACATAGTGGATCACCTGAGCACAAGGTGTATACATCTGTGTCATTAACCTGACTGAGGATCTCATTAACATATGCCTCCTTGTCCATGATGACCAGAGCGCCCCCTTTGTCTGCGGGTCGAATCATAATCTGGTCATTATGTTCAAGGCTCCATAAAGCTTTCTTATCCGCAACTGAGAGGTTATGTTGTTTCACACTTTGTTCTGCTCCAGACTGTAATTTATTAATGTCCTTCTCAACCATTGAAATGTACGTGTCCACCTCATGTGAAACAATAGGTGGGGTGAAGTCACTTTTATTATAAAGTCCCCAATTTTTAAGACATAATTCATAATTAGCACCATCCCCACTTTTTTTGTGGACAGAGTGTTCAGGAAATACGCGGTGGGAACTGATTCATACATCAGGGACACTGCGGATTTCCTGAACAAAATTAAAGAGGTACAGATACCGCCAGATGCCCTACTTGTCTCTTTTGATGTTGTATCATTGTATACATGCATCAATCACAGTAGAGGATTGGAGACCATGAGGAAGGCACTCAATGATTCTATCTATAGTCCAGAGGCCAGGGATTTCCTACTAGGGTTGGTTGAAATTATCTTGACTTGCAATTATTTCCTTTTTGACAACACTTTTTACATTCAAAAGAGAGGGACCGCCATGGGATCTAACATGGCGCCAACTTACGCCAACATGGTAATGGCGGATTTGGAGGTCAGTGTCATCTATGTGTCCCACCATTTTGAGAAGGTTCTCAGATGGTGGAGATACATAGATGACATTTTTGTCATCTGGGGAGGCACACCCACGGAACTCAATATGTTCTTTGATTTTCTTAATGACATTGATTGTGACATAAAATTCACGATGGTGTCATCTAACAAGGGGATCCAGTTCCTAGACACTTGGACTTACATTGAGGACTCAAGGCTTAAAACTGATCTGTTTATTAAACCGACTGACAGGAACAACCTATTAAGATATGAAAGTTCACATCCAAAAAACATGATTAAATCCTTACCCCTTAGCCAACTAATGAGGGTTAGGAGGATTGTTGATGACCCCTCCAGCCTCGAGAGTAGATTGGGCGAAATGGGTCAAAAATTTACTGACGGGCTATCCCAAACCATTGGTGAATAGACACATTCACACAGTTAAATCTATGGATCGTGACACTTTATTGTCTCCGTCAACAGACATTACCTCACTAAAAAAAGAAGTCGGATCGGATCCCCTTTGTATCTACTTACACTGATTACAGTATGAAGATTGGTAGGATCGTAGCCTCACACTGGAACATTTTGAAAAACTCTTTTGAGACTGTACCTGAATTTGCCAGCCCCCCTCTGTTATCTTATAGGAGAGCACCAAATATTAAAGACAAGTTGGTAAAAACTGATGTCAGCAACTTTAAACAAGATTTAGCATCCGAGCTAAAACCAGGATGTTTTCCATGTATGGAATGTGATAATTGCACCATGATGGTAAAAGGAAATGTCTTTATTCACCCCACTACTGGACAGACGTTTAAAATAAAATATCATCTCACCTGTAGGAGTGAATATGTAATTTATGTACTTGTCTGTCCCTGTGCAAAATTATATGTAGGGGAAACGACAACCCAATGCAGGATCAGGTTAAATAACCACAAATCCACCATTAGGACATGGAAGATAGATCTCCCTGTACCACGCCATTTCTTAGAATGTAATCATAGGGTCGACCAATTAAAATTTACTATTATTGATCATGTACCAGTCTTGAAGAGAGGGGGTGATAGGGCAAAAATACTGAAACAGAAAGAGTTAAGATGGATATTTAAATTGAATACATTGAGACCAAGTGGTATGAATATTGACTTCTCACTAAAACCATTTTTTTGAGCCCCCGAAGTAAAATTGTGTGTGTTGGTGACTATACTCCACATGTATAGTGATAGATGTCTTTTGTGTACTATTTGTACTATTTATATGATTTTAATCTGTTTTATGACACCTTCTTCTGTTCTCTCCCCTTAGATATCCTCTGGAAGTTCCTTCCAACTGCCCCTATCCGACGTCATAAGGAATGTTGTTTTCAAGCTTTCAAGTCTACATGATCAATGTCATTTTTCCTGCTACGGACCCTATATTGTTGTGTCTCATTACTAATAAAGAGCCTTTTTTGCTTTAACTATATAGTTACCAATTAATTTTTAGAGATGGCGTGGAATGAGTCAGGGGGTACACATAATCTCAGCAATTGGAGTTGTGAGGATGTGAATCACGTAAGGGTGACACCTCCGTGAACACATCCAACACACCCCTATGTTAGGGATGATGATGTGGGATGATGGTGTGGGACATGGAGGATTATGTATCCCCCATGTACACATGAACTTCTCCATTTAATTGGGTGACATATATCTATGATTAACACCTTTGATAGAGGCCCCCTTATATATATTGAGTCTATGGTTCCCTCCTGAACTTTACTAACCTGTTTATATTTCCCTAGTTGGGTTGAGCAGAAGTCTCTTTATTGGTAATTTTCTGAGTATCCTTCCCTTTTGGGATATGTAATCACTTTATACACTGGGTCCTGTAATCAGGTTTATATTTTCAATTTATATTTTTTCCATTTGACATATCATGTGACCGCTGGAGTCAATTTATGTCTATTTGAAATATCATGGTTGCGATCATGTGACTTACCTGTTGTGCGGTCATGTGATTGCGATCATGTGACTTGTCTGCTGTTTATGCGGGCGCATAGCGGTGGCCCGTCGCGAACGCGAGCGGCCATCCGCTTCTGCGCAGAGTGTTTGTGTACAAACACAGGCCGCATGCTTCCGGTAATGACGTTCCGGATATGGTGGTAAGTGAAGGTGACCGGACAGTTGGATATCGGAGGTCAGAACTCTTATTATACACACTTATATGGGTGGATTTTCGCTACATTCATTAGGTACATGATTGTATTAACACTAGATCTGATTGTTTATGTATTATGTCATGTTGATTATGCACTATATCATTAATTAGTTTGTGTTTACATGGGTGGCCACACCCCCTGAAGGATATGATGTCATCATTTGATACCATATAAATATTGTGTTGTTACACTTGATTACTATGCTTGATAAAGATCCGGATTGTGGATCGAAACGTTGCATCTCACTGATGGGTGAATAAAACAATTTTTTGGATTACAATCCCTGGAGTGCCGCTTCTTCCGTGTTTTCTTCAATTATCTGGGATCTTGAGTCGGACCCCTGGAGCTTGTGCACCCACTCTGGACTATAATTCCTCCACTGTGCCTTACCTCACTTTCCTTTGCTTTTTCGCACCCTGAATATAATACTGCCACACACTGTACCCTGAATATAATACTGCTATACACTGTACCCTGAATATAATACTGCTATACACTGTATCCACTAAATATAATCCTGCCACACACTGTAACCAGAATATAATACTGCCATACACTGTACCCTAAAGAAAATATTGCTAAACACTGTACCCTAAAGAAAATACTGCTATACACTGTACCCACTAAATATAATACTGCCACACACTGCACCCCCTGAATATAATTCTGACATACATGCATACACATCATGTATACACCCCCTCTTATCCTCTGTGGCCTCATCACCCCCAAAACCCCCGCCAAACGCCTTCTCATCACTACTATTACCCCCCTCTCCTCATCAGCCCCATAACCCCTTGCACCTCTCATCCACTCCATAACCCCCCTGAACCTCTCATCCACTCCATAACCCCCCTGCACCTCTCATCATCCCCATAACCCCCCTGCATCTCTCATCATCCCCATAACCCCCTGCACTTCTCATCACCCCCATAACCCCCTGCACCTCTCATATCCCCATAACCCCCCTGCACCTCTCATCATCCCCATAACCCCCCTGCACCTCTCATCACCCCCATAACCCCCCTGCACCTCTCATCACCCCCATAACCCCCCTGCACCTCTCATGACCCCCATAACCCCCTGCACCTCTCATCACCCCCTGCACCTCTCATCACCCCCATAACCCCAATAACTTCCCCTGCACCTCTCATCGCCCACATGACCCCCCTGCACCTCTCATCAACTCCATAACCCCTCTGCACCTCTCATCATCCCCATAACCCCCTGCACCTCTCATAACCCCAATAACTTCCCCTGCACCTCTCATCACCCCCATAACCCCCCTGCACCTCTCATCACCCCCATAACCCCCCTGCACCTCTCATCACCCCCATAACCCCCCTGCACCTCTCATCACCCCCATAACCCCCTGCACCTCTTGTCACCCCCATAAACCCCCTGCACCTCTTATCACCCCCATAACACCCCTGCACCTCTCATCACCCCCATAACCCCCCCTGCACCTCTTATCACCCCCATAACCCCCCTGCACCACTTATCACCCCCATAACCCCCCTGCACCTCTCATCACCCCCATAACCCCCCTGCAACTCTCATCACCCCCATAACACCCCTGCACCTCTCATCACCCCCATCCCCCATAACCCCCCTGCACCTCTCATCACCCCCCTCCCCCGCACCTCTCATCACCCCCCTCCCCCGCACCTCTCATCACCCCCCCCCGCACCTCTCATCACTCCCCCGCACCTCTCATCACCCCTCACCCCCATAACCCCCCGCACCTCTTGTCACCTCCACAACCAACCCCCCCCCGTAAGTTTACTTACCCTGCCGGGGATCGATGCATCGGCATGAGGCGGCTGCTCCTGCCACTGCACGGGGGAGGATAAAGAAGATCGTGCAGGACGTAGGCAGGGACAGGTCAGGTGATTGAAGTAGACGTGCGTGCCTGCGCGGGGCACGTGACGTCTCCACTCCAATCAGCCCTTGGCCTGTCCGGCCCTGCAATGAATCTTAAGGGGCCCGCGCCCTAGAAGTAGAAATGTGCGGGCGGCGGCGGGCCCCCCAGACTATGAGTCAAGCAAGTTAAAAAAAAAGCGTGCTGTGTCGGCCGGCGGGCACTCCTGTTGCTATGGCGCCCTGTGCGCCCGCACAGCTCGCACACCCCAAAGGCCGGCCCTGGCCATGGTTATCTTGAACGTGTTAACCCAAAACACATGTTGTGTTGGGATATCCACATTCACCATTATTATTATTATTATGATAATTTGTTTAACAGTGCCCTTAGGGAGTAATGTTAAAATGTGGTTTATGCAACATGGTAGGAAAATGCATCTCAGCTTTAGGACTGCTTAAAGGGGTACTCCAGCGGAAAACTTTTTTTTTTTTTTTTTTAATCAACTGATGCCAGAAAGTTAAACAGATTTCTAAATTAGGCTGGGTCCACACTACGTTTTGTCCCATACGGGAGCGCATACGGCAGGGGGGAGCTAAAAGCTTGCGCTCCCGTATGTCACCGTATGCGCTCCCGTATGTCATTCATTTCAATGAGCCGACCGGAGTGAAACGTTCGGTCCGGTCGGCTCATTTTTGCGCCGTATGCGCTTTTACAACCGGACCTAAAACTGTGGTCAACCACGGTTTTAGGTCCGGTTGTAAAAGCGCATACGGCGCAAAAATGAGCCGACCGGACCGAACGTTTCACTCCGGCCGGCTCATTGAAATGAATGACATACGGGAGCGCATACGGTAACATACGGGAGCGCGAGCTTTTAGCTCCCCCCTGCCGTATGCGCTCCCGTATGGGACAAAACGTAGTGTGGACCCAGCCTTACTTCTATTTAAAAAATCATAAGCCTTCCAGTAATCAGCTGCTGTATAATCCACAGGAAGTTCTTTTCTTTTTAAAATTATTTTGTGTCTGACCACAGTGCTCTCTGCTGACCCCTCTGTCTATGTCAGGAACTGTCCAGAGCAGGAGAAAATCCCCATAACAAACATATCCTGCTCTGGACAGTTTTTGAAATGGACAGACGTGTCAGCAGAGAGCACTGTGGTCAGACAGAAAATAAATTAAAAACGAAAAGAACTCCCTCAGGAGCATACAGCAGCTGATAAGTACTAGAAGGATTAAGATTTCTAAATAGAAGTAATTTACAAATCTGTTTAACTTTCTGGCACCAGTTGATTCAAGATTTTTTTTTCCACTGGAGTACCCCTTAATGCCCCAGGGATCAAGAGCTGGGCTAAAAAAATTTAAATACAGCATGAGTATCTATCAAGTAGTGATGAGCGTCAGGGGCTATATTCAAATTTGCGATATTTTGCGAATATGGATGAATATTCGTCCTATGTTCATGAAATTCGCATATTCGCTATGTTCGTTCACTTTTTTTTCCATGT
Organism: Hyla sarda; assembly: GCF_029499605.1. Lineage (NCBI taxonomy): Eukaryota > Metazoa > Chordata > Amphibia > Anura > Hylidae > Hyla > Hyla sarda. The sequence goes on from NC_079191.1 coordinate 395,169,981, forward strand.
GAAAATCGGAATGACATTTGTATAGTGCGCATGCGCGATTACATCTTTCAACTAACTAACACTATACCCTACACTAGAACCTATCTACTAAACTATCCTACCCTATCTAACACTAACTAACAATGTTGTGATGTGTACTGTGAAGAAAAAAAAAAGAATATTTGTCATTAGGAATATATAGTGCGATATTCTGAAAGTGCTGATATTCGCGGTAAAAATTAGCTTTTCGAATATTCGCGCTCAACACTACTGTCAAGGTCCCCTTAGTATGAATTATCCAAAAAGACATCTCAAAATTATGCCTGTAGGGGATCTTGCAGTTTATGGAATCTTCTAACATTTGACCTTTGACAGGAGCTGCTTGAAATGCTATACAGAATTTTAACTAATCTTAAAAAGAACTGTAGCTCTATATCAGTGTTTACCAAACTGTGGTCTTCTATTTGGGAACCATTGCTCTGTATCAATATTTGAAGACTGGTCTGGTCCACCAAGGGGTCTTCTTTAGCCCCAAATTCTTACTCTATGTTAACCAGCCACTACAAGACTTATGGGGTTTAGCAGTAGCACACTCCTCATGTTAATTTCTAACAGATAAATAAACCCAGTTTGTCATTAAATAAATTAAAACCAATATATTATATATTCTATAATATTTATCATGGAATTTCTTAAACACATATTACCTAAATGTGCTCTTGTACAGTGCTTTCTAAGAAGTATATTTATGTGACGGCTAAAAATACTACATGTTGGAGAATAAAATACACCAAATTATAAAAATAGGAAGTATTCATGAAAAATAGCAAGATATTACAGGGTGTGAAATCACCAGCTAATGCAATAAACAATTAGGTTGCAAATATATTTACACTCCATCCCTCCTTCACAAGCCATAAATCACACAGCAGAAAATGTCATTATATGTAAATGATTTCTTTTTTTCTTTTCGTGAAAAGCAGTGGCAGCTGGATGAGGTGCATGTAATTTCCCTTGGTAGAAAAAGTTAACCCAAGGATTAGAATGGACACATGTTCACATTTGTACAGCGGATAACAAATAGATGATCTGATAAACTCAGGAAAAAAAGGAAAAAATATATAATTTATCTTGACCGTTTTGATCTAATATTTATATGGAGTGTTATGTGATGGATAGGGCTCATTCACCCAAGCATATTGCGTTGTTCAAAAACTGGAACCAATCCCATTTGATGAAAAAAAACTAAAAAGAGAAAACATTACAAAGGTTTACACCACCGATTGAAATGAAAGCTTGTTCCTTCCTTCCCCAGTCACAGGTCAGATTTCTATTAGAAATATATTAGTCTTATTTTTATTATTATCAGTATTATTATTATACAGCATTACAACCACCAGCATATAATTATGTAGATACATCTTTCCATCAAAATAGCTCTGATTCCTTCTTGCGGCATGGACTCTATAAGACATCTGAAGGTGTCTGGTCATTTCTGGTTTTAAAGGGGTACTCTGCTGCCCCAGCATTTGGAACATTTTGTTCCGAACACGTGGAGCAGGTAGCGGGGGTTGTGACATCACAGCCTCGTCCCTCGTGGTGTCACGCCCCCTCAATGCAAGTCTATGGGAGGGGGCATGGCGGCCGCCACATCCCTCTCATAGACTTGCATTGAGTAGGAGTGGTGGGATATCACAAGGGGCATGGCCGTGATATCACGACCCCCACCGCCGGCACCCAGCATTGTAAACTAATGCCAGGTGCTGCACAGAGATCATGGGGGTCCCAGTGGAGGGATCCCTACGATCAGACATCTCATGCCCTATGCTTTGCATAGAGGATAAGATGTCTAGGGGTGGAGTACTCATTTAATGCAGTAGTCCTAGAGGTGGTGCCCACATTTTTTCTCACTTTATTCCACAGATACTTGCTGGAATAAAGATCTTGGAATTTTAGGGGCCAAGTCAACCTGTTAAATGCATTGTCTTGTTCTTTACCCTATTCCTTAGCAATCTGTGCATTGTGGCCTACACATCCTGCTGAAAGAGGGCACTGCCATTAGAGAATACCGTCTTGAAGTGGTATGCTTGCAACAATATTCAGGTAGGTTGTAGGTGTCAAACATTACCAGCAGAACATTGCCTAGAACATCATATTGACCCTGCCAGCTATCTTGTCTTCTTCTGATAGTGTATCCTAATGCCATTATTTCCCCAGATAAGTGATGCCAATCACCAGCCAATGACTTAATGTAAAACAATACATAACTCATTGGCTCAGGCCACATATTTGCATTGCTCCATGGTCCAGTTCTTATATGCCTATTGTAGGCTGCTTTAGTGGTGGACAGGAAATAGCATTGGTATCTACACCAGTCATTAACTTCCTAACCTCCATATGAAGATGGGATTCTCTGTGTGTTCTGACACCTTTCTATAATAACCAATGTAAAATTTTGCAGCAATTTGTTCTACCTCAACTCTTTTTTGAGATCAGAACAAGAGGGCTTACCTTTACCCGCCATGCATAACAATCCTGGAGTCCTGGACCCCCATGTAGACATTGCAGCCCAATGGTGATAAACCCTACCATGTCAATGCAGAAGATTACTTTCCCTTCCATTGACTGCCCGGGGGGCACATGCATATAGAAGAAGAGGAATGCAAACTAATATTGATAAAGGACCAGATGGTTATTGACTTGACAATGGATTAGCCATGTTTTTGCTTTTTGAGTTTCTCCTAGACATGTTTGTGTTTGTCTACAGCACATGTTTACCCTGTAGACCTTGACAACCAGGCATGTTAAGTCACACAAAATAGGGATTTCTACCCTGGGGCTTCTGTAATGTTTCCTAGTTAATTAACAAATATACTTGTAATTATTTTCCTTATTAAAATTAGCATACACATGACAGTCATGCATAACTAAAGCTGTTGGTCAACCTTACCATAGCAACTTAAGTATCTATGCTTAAGTATCTGATACGCCAGTATCTATTGAGCAAGTCCATAGCTGGAAACTTATTGGAGACTCACTGAGCTGTAAGATGGGATACAAGACTTCCACCAGACATCAACTGCTTTTCAAGTACAGAACAATTAACCCAGAGATTGACTTCATTGCTTATTGAATCCTGTTCTTAAAGGCCGAATTGCCTCAATGGCTTCTTTTGTAACTTGTGTTCTAGCACAATGATTCTTATCTATATTCCCCAAGGGCTGCTTACAGATCAGGATTTACAGATATCCCTGTTTGAGTACCAGTGTCTCAATCATTCTTATTGATCAGCGTGGACAAAACAGTAGTGTACCATTAATCTGGTCCACTCCTCACCGCTAGGGACCGCTGATATGGTCTGCACCTGGGAAATGGACTGTCAGACATAGTTAAAGTTCTTGATCCCATTTTAATTAGATTCCATACAAATCCACTGTATGTTTTAGGATTGACTAACAAGGTTTTTTCTTGGCAACAAGATATGAACAATTGCAATGTTACTGCTTCTGAAATTGCATGGGTGGCTTGAAATTCCCTAGTCTATGAGCGTGTATCGATCACGTGACACTGAGGCCTTCAACATGTATTTCTTCATCATCTAGTCTTACTTTTCTAGGCCTTACCACTATGCCAGACCACATCTTATCTTTTCTTATCTTATCTTTTTTTTTTTGAGTGGGGCAATACAAAGATCTCTCCCATAACAAACTTATTGAAAAGACTGTATCCATAACAAGGGCCATCCATCATGTCTAAAGAAAGGAAGGTTTCATGATTATAGGAAAAAAGGAGGAGAAAAAAACAACGGGGCGCTCCCTGTGTAGTATTTCTTAGAAAATGGATGATGAAAATACCCGCCACCAATCGCAAGGTGACGTACTGACCTTGAATCGATATGCACAGAGATGGTGGGGCCCCTGTGGTATGGTAGGGGGTAAATAATGATGAGATTGCAACAGTCTGCTGCTCTCACCCCTCATTTTTCCGTATTCCCGAGGGAGACGGACAACAATGGCAGTGTAGAGAGTAAAAAATTGGGTTTTAGAGAGCGCTACCTTGTTACAACATGGGTCAAATGAAACAGAGATATGAGCCAGCACTTACGCAGGACTAACTTTTATTGGAATAAAGAAGTCAAAGGTAAAACAGGACAACACGTTTCGGTGCACACTCGCGCCTTCCTCAGGTCCCCAATCACAATCCCAAACCCACAAGCCCGCCCGCAAGAATCCCGGCCAGGACTACACAAAATTGTGATTGTGGACCTGAGGAAGGCGCGAGTGTGCACCGAAACGCGTTGTCCTGTTTTACCTTTGACTTCTTTTTTCAAATAAAAGTTAGTCCTGCGTAAGTGCTGGCTCATATCTCTGTTTCATTTGACCCCCGTGGTAACACAGTAGCGCTCTCTAAAACCCCATTTTTTACTCTCTACACTGCCATGATTATAGGAAGGGATTCTTCACTCAAAGGCATTGTTCACTTCATGTTTGGTGCCTCTGAGGCACAAATAAGTCTAGAAAATGGCATGTCGACATATCCGAGCTTGGACAGACACAGGCTCCATTCATTTCATTGGCCTGAATGCTAGTAATTATGTTTGGGTCATTTCCCCAAAGTATCCGAGTTCTTTTCTCGGACTGAAATATCACTGCAAGCCGCATTTCTCAGTTCGAGTTAAAATTTTAAATGACCCGATATGTTGGCATGTCATTTTGACATTTTCCCGATGTATCCGTTCTTATGGGGCACAAATCGTGATGTGAACCTAGCCTAAGAGGAATGAGGATATTGAACTGTCTGCTAGAGGAAGTGGTCAATTTGAACTCAATAAAATGACTTCTTGAATGACTTCTTGGAATGTAAAAATATTCAATTTTTTAGTCACTGGATTGTAAAGAAGGTTTGTTGTTTGAGGGATTTATTCAGATTTGGAGTCAGGGAGGATTTTTTGTTTTCTCCGAAGATGAGGAGTTTTTGCCTTCCACTGAATCAACACTGTGGGGTCATAGGCTGAACTGCATGGACTTTTCTCCACCTTACAAGCTAAGTAACTGTTTCACTATGTTAAATACAAAATAATAAGTTATATTATCAATATTTAATATAGGTTCTAAAAATAATGAAATGTACAGGGACCTACATGAAATTACATTTTAGCAGCTCTTTTCCGAAGCCGTCATATTCCTTTCCCAAAGCAAATCAAGTTTTTAATCACTTCTGTGGCCTCAATTACATTGTTTAGTAAGAAGTGTAACTCTGAACCCTGGCAATCTGCTGCCTGCTAGTGAGTGCACAGAAGTCCACACCAGGATTTCTGCCTAATGTTGTTTACTTGGTCCTTGTAAGTAGAATCATTTCTCTGTCAAATTTCGTGTTTACCAGATGTAAGTGACGTGAACCTTAGCCGCGCACTGACATGCTACGTCTCTCACGTGAGATGAAAGGGCATGCGTTGTCATTGTCTGTCATAAATTAGCTTAGTGCTTCCAGATAGGACTGTCAGTGCCTTGGTAATGTGTGTGTTTTATGCGGCCATATGATGGTAATTCACAACAGCATAAAAGCCGGCCTGACTTGTGGACAGATGAATATCCATCTTGCTGTTTAGCTGCCAGAATCTCTCATGAATATATGGCCTTATAGTACCTTGAATAATTAATAATTCAATAAGCTGTTTGATTACTTTAGAAAGTTACATTGAGTCGGGTCATAGTTTCTCTGAGAAGAAATATATGGGAAGCCAAACTTAACACTATAGGCAGGAGCGGATCTAGGCATCCTTACAATAAAGGCAATGAGCCCTTTAAAAATCATTGTACCCCTGATATACTTGATTTGGGTTAAAGGGTTTATCTGGACTTGAAAAATTGATGGTCTATCCATATTAAATCAGCTGGGGTCCAACTCCTATTCATAAGCCATTTGAAGGGCTTCTTCAGTGTTCACATGTACTTGTTATATGTTGTCGTGTTCAAGTGAGCAGGGCATTGTGTCAGTTCATTGCACTACTATCTTTGATTGCCATCCTTTTGGTAGCGATTGCACAAGGCACTGCAGTGTTGTTGTTTTCAGTTGGGGAGACATCGTGTCAATTTATTGCACTTGTATTTCACTACTAAAAAAATGGTTATTGCAGGTTCTTACCAAATGTAAATATGAACAAGGCTTTGACACTTACACAAGAACCCTTCACCTTCAAATCGCTGGTAGATGACCAACTCAGAGGATAGGCCATCGAAATAGCCTCTTAAAATAAGAGGTTAAATTCAATACATAAATTCAATATAATGTATTAGAGGAGCCCACTGGCCTAATGCCCCAAAAAGTCAGTCTGTTCTTTAAAACGCAACTCTGGTGTTGGTCCAAAGGAAGGATACATGTTAAAACCTGCTGGTAACTTGATCAGAAAATGGACTATTGGACTTTTGGCAAATCTGTATCCTAATCTCTTTAGTCTCACGCACAGTTTAAACATGTATCCTGCTGCCAGCCCAACATCAGAGTTGCAATTTAATATATTACTCCAGTATTGACCAGACGGGGACAACATCAAGACATTTTGACTTCACTTAGCATGGCAATGCTTTATGCTTCATTTGCATCTTGTAGCCAGCTCAATGTCTAACATAGCAACAAGAACAGACAACTATGTTTCTCTGGTGTAGCCCTGTCTGTAGTCAGCCCAGGCTCCTTAGTAATGATATCATTTGGTTAACCTCCAGATGTTAATGGCGTGGTGCATTAAAATAAAGTTGCTTTTATGTGCGGACATCATTACAATTCAAGTGGAAGTATTTTACCAACTGGCAATTGGAGTCTTATAGACAGGGCAATGCCCCCTGGGAAAAAATGTATGCAAATGGACCACGTCCAGAAGAAAGCCGTCTCTCTAGTGCCATCTGTTGGAGATTCTTGGATAGCTGATCTTTAATCGGTCAAACATTGACTTACACAGTAAATACCTCCAACAGGTGGCACTAGAGAGCTTTCTTCCTGTTAAAGGAGAGCTTGTTTGCATAATGTTTTATTAGATAATATTATTTCCAGGTACTCTGCATAAAATATCCAGGCTACAAAAGGTCCTGACTGCTGTTCACTTGTGGCATTTATGGCTGGGCACTTTATCTAGAACAAAGAGCATGGTGCATGACAATAAAGATGTAAAGGTTGGTAAGAGGACTGGCAGGCGGCTGTACGTGAGGACTCTTCTTCTGAACCAGTGTTTATTATAAGCTTGTACTAGTATTCTGTGCAGTCATTTCAGAAACACACACCATTAATTTACTGCAGTCGTGCACCACAGGTAAGGCCGCACTGTAAATGCTAAGTAGACCTTAAGATATCTCTTGCCAGGTTTTGCAAAGCAAAATAGATTTACATGTAACCATCCCTCAAATTAGAAGGAACATTGAGGCATTTCCCACTTGAACTTTGTTCTCACAGCAAACCTTCCCTGAGCTCTTTCTATAATTTGCTTTTCTAATGATCATTCGGGTATTAATTACCTTAAAAAGCAAAGGGATGAGGCCATGGTGTTTCGGGGACTTACTGTGCAATATTAGACACATTGTTGCATGGGTATCTCTCTAGTCACTTAAAATTTGGCTAATCTGATGCAACTAGAAGAAAACTAGATTCAAGGGGGGGTGAGATATTGAACTATGAATACTTGGCATTGCAGCAGAAAATATTGAAGCCTTAGTCCTAAGGGAATCGATTCACGATTTAGAGGATTTTATCTGCACATTAGAAATGAATCACCTCTTCGTGACTCATTCTTCAGCCCGCAGCTACCAGCATGTAATTGTTTGTCGATATCTTTAGGACAGGTATACATAAAAGTCTTTGTTACTGCACCTGAACTCTGCTGTATTGTTGGCATTTACATTGCATTTCTTCCTTTAAAACACTATATAGTACAGACAGCACAGCTGTCCTAGGAGCCACAGCCCTCAAGATCAGGTTATCAGGGACCGTTACTACACAAGGGGGGGTCCCTTAAGGAATTCTCTTTATGTGTGTAGAATGTAGACATTCTCTGGATTAAGGAATCATGGGTTTAAAAAATAAATGGCTTATCTAATTTAAAGGGAATGTGTCCTACTAAATGTATGGTACCAAGAATGAAGGAGGAGAAATAAAGGTAAGTGGGTATGTTGTATCCAGAACCTCTTCAGTCCAAGAAAATCATAATGCCACAGTATTAGGAGATTGGAGAGAACATTGTGTTTGCATCCTTGGGGGAATAGATTTGCAAAGTTTGTTTTCTCTTTTAACATAACAATTAAAGTGTACCTCCAAAGATGATCCCGGTATTTAAATTTTGCGCTAATTTACCAAGACTATCATGATCGGCAGACATATTTGCCGATCAAATATAAGTCCAATGTAAGTCAAATGTAAGTCTATGGAACTTACACAGGACAGTTATTGGGTATGCCTTTTTACATAGGACAGTTATTGGGTATGCCTTTTTACACAGGACAGTTATCAATAATAAGTGCTCCTAGGGAACAATAATTCACCCAATAACTGGCCTGTCTAAAAAGGACTTTAGCAGCATACACATTCTTTTACGGATGATCACTGATAAGGGTGACACTACTGGAAAGAAATGGTGAGAGAAGAGCTTAGCTGAGCCCTTCTCCTCCCTCATTCTAGCAATTGGTCAGGGTCTCAGCACCCAGACCGTCACTGATCAGAACTTTTGGCATATCTCTCTCTGCATGTGAAAAATGTTTTTTTCTTTCACTGCAACATTTTAGTTGTAGTAAAGTAGTTAATTAGTTTACAATCACAAACTTGTAATTAATGTATATAGATGATTGATATTTTATTTTTTCAAGTAGTATCCATTGGGGTTCATAATCTAAATTCCAAACTAACTGATCAGTAAGCTTGGATTTGCATTTGGAGGCTTGGTGGAAAATGTAGTACCTGGCAAAAACCTATGGAATAAACACCTGGAAAGAACATACTAAATCCATGCAGATTTTGCCCTGGGTTGGGCCCCAGCACAACAGTGCAAATCACTAAGCTAATGTGTCCTTCCTTTTGGTTCAAGATATCTCAACATGAGAGGCAGAAAATGACCAAGAAAGGAAAAAAATCTTATTTTATTTATTTATTTTATTTATTATTTTTAAAGTTGGTCAATTTGTGACAATTATCCTGAGATATCTTGGGCCAAGAGGAAAGGTATGATGAGCCAATGAGTGAAAATTCAAGTAATCTGCTTCCTGACGTTGGCCAAATTTTCCCTTATGGTTCTGTATTTGCCACTTGGAAAACATTAGAGGCTGAGCTATGGATCCATAGATGGGAATTTTAGCCTCCATTAATTCCTATGTGGCATATTCAATAATTAATGTGAAAATGTGCCTTGCCACAAAATGCTAGTTTTCAATATTCCCTGATTCGCTCATTTCTGTTAATGTATCTGGGATTTATCAACTTGAATCAGGCACGGTACATGCAGTACAACACGTGATTCAGAGACTATAGATCCTTATTGTTTTACCATGTTTTGCTAGCTCCCTCCATTGTTAGTGATTTAGAAGCTCTTCTCGGCGTACACAGTCTTCCCTCGGGTGTTGTATGTGCAGACCCAGCACCACATGGCACAATTAGCGGAAACCTTTTTTTAGGGTCAGTCGGTTGTACGCTGGTGATTTATTGGTCATTTTTCCATACAGCACAATAAGCCTTGTTTATCTTTATCTGTGTAGTATTTAGGCCTGTTCTTGACTTATGGATAGTGACCCTCCGGCTGCAGTAATATTGACTGATCTGATATTTAAATGTGAAAATATTGTCTACGTTGTATTTCATAAGAAATGTCACGGCAGACTGGAAACGATAGCACACTGTCAGATGCAAAATGATAGATTCTAGAAAAAAAAACTGTTGTTGCATAAAGATGAGCCCTTTTGTGCTACCTTGGAAGGTTGCTATGGCAACAGAGCATTGCTTCCTGGGAATTTCAGTTTTCTTGTTTGTTCCGAGAAGTCAAAACCCCTTGTTTTGTTGCAGTCTTGGATTTTATCCTAACAAGGGATGAGATGATGCTTAGGGTTTATTTTTATCGGATTCATCTATCACCGATCCTCACTTAAGACGTGCATAGATCATAAGCAGCAGGACTGTGCGGTGGGGATCATCTTGGGAGGCTTTCTTGCATTAGGCAGGAAATAAATACCATGTTACCTTGAAATCAGAGGACTGATTTATGAAATGAGGTTGTGCGCAAAAACACATTCTTCTTCCATACTTAAATATTACTAGCAATTACCAGTCAGGATGTGTGCTTACTTATTCTATACAGCCAAGAAAGAAAAATCTGGCACTGCTTAATAAGCTACAGTTCACATTCAACATGATGGGGGAATAGCCGCACTTGATCAACACCAGGGAGTCACATAGGGGGTAAGGTAGCAGATATGGCAACGTAGATAGGAATAAAAGAGTGGCACTCACCAAGTCCAGGCAAATGACTCTTTTATTCCTTTCTTTGTTGCCTTTTTTCTTTATTGGTCATAATTATGGTGCAATATTGCATAAAACACAAAGCTTCACATATCAAAATTTCAACTTTTCAGGGTAGACTGTTGCAGGACACTGTTTTATTATGGTTTTATTTGATTACCTTGAGTGTTTTAACTGGAATACATACTATAGGTTTTTCTAAAAATAAAAATAAAGATAATAAGAATTTAAATAGCCTTAAAGGGGTACTCCGCCCCTAGACATATTATCCCCTATCTAAAGGATAGGGGATAAGATGTCTGATCGCAGGAGTCCCGCCCCTGGGGACCCCCGCAATCTAGCATGCAGTACCCAGTTGTGAGCATTGCAGGAAGCGCTGGAGGCTCCAAGTCTAATATAGGTTTTCCTAAAAATAAAAATTTATAAGAAAATAAGAATTTAAATAGTCTTAAATGGTACTCCGCCCCTAGACATCTTATCCCCTATCCAAAGGATAGGGGATAAAATATCTGATTGCGGGGGTCCGACCCCCCCCCCCCCCCCCCCCCGCGATCTTCAGGCTGGCACCCTGGCACCCTGGTGTTCTGAACTATCATATTCAGAACGTCGGCTTCAGGCGGCCATGTTCATGATGTCATGCCACACCACCTCCATTCATGTCTCTGTGATGGAGCATAACGGCTGTGGAGCAGAAGTACACAGCCATCATGCCCCCTCCCAAATACATGAATGGAGGGGGTGTGGCATGACATCACGAACACGGAAGCCCAAAGCCAGCGTTGTGAACATAAATGTTCTATAGAGAAGTAGGGACTCCTATTACAATGACAGGACTATCTGCCTGTTGTCTACGTTTCGGTAGAACCCTATGCTAGGACACCATAGAAACTATGTATTGGGCAGGAGGCATTCATTATTTATGCTTTAAAGATAGTAAGTTTGCTGTTTCTAATGTTACTAATGTGCCATTAGAGTTAGAGTCATTGTGGACTTGGAGTCTGAATGTGGAAAATTTGGATCAGAAATTTGGTACATAGCTCAGCCCATGAGGATCAGCTGAGCATAAACTTGTTCCCTAGTCTGTGGATGGTGTATAGGTTGTATTGCCCTGCATGACCCCTTTAAAGGGGTTATCCAAGTATAGAAAAACATAAGTAATTTCTTTCCAAAACTGCTCCCTGTCTGTCTCCAGGTTGGGTGTGGTTCTGCAGCTCAGTTCCATTGAAATGAAGGGAGCCAAGTTGTGATAACACACCCAACTTGGAGACAGAGAGGGAACAGTTTTGAAAGAAATGACCTGTGTTTTTCTATTCCTGGATAACCCCTTTAAGCCTTGGACCATAGGATTTGTCACTTATTGAACAAATGTTGCTAAGTAATATAAAAAGGAAAATTAGAGCATGACTTGTTCCCATTACCTGGAATCCTCCCTAAATATCATATAGAATGTACTAAACTTATATTTAGTATCTGACTGTTGTTGAATAGCAGGTGTTTCATAACAACTATTACTTTTTAAGACATTTTAAAATAATGTTAAAATAATATCCCAATGTGGGAGTTATGTGTGCGCTTCCCCCTTTATTTTCATGCCATGAAGCGGAAGAATCGCTTGTTATTACACTTAAAGTAACCCAATTTGTATGTGTGTTTCATTTTTGCATTGTAATGTGCATTTCTTATCTGTTTCCGAGTTTCTGTGCAGTTTTTACTGTGACTGGTATATTGAAGAGAGCCTCCTCCAGATCTAATTTTGTATATATATATATATATATATATATATATATATATATATATATATACGATAATATTTTTGAAAGCAAGTACTTTCCCTAGAGCTTACACTGCCAGAAATCTCTGGCAACCGATAGTTTAATACACTCCAGACAAAATTTTGAGAGAGAACAGGCATTTATGTTAGTGTTCCAAACTAGAAAATCGCATATTCTTCAATTTGCTATTTTATGACTAAGCGTTTGCTTTTGAGTTGTTATTTGGATTTCATATACCACTGTACTAGAGATAAGGTAGCATAGTAATCATGTTAACTTACCTATTAGGTACTGATCCTGTATTTATATATGAATGCTGTGGCTGCACTGTGTAATGCGGGTACCATTTAGCTGATTGGCCGGGTTGCCAAGCGTTAGCATCCACTGATAAACTATTGTCTATCCTGAGGATAGGCCATTGGGCTCAAATAAATTTGTTGCATCTTTCTCCAGCAAACTTATGTCTTATGCCATTTTCTGTGACTTTTTTAAGTAAACTTAGGTCTTGGACTGGAACAAGAGATACTAGTCTAATGTGGACAACATTTTTAATAGATTGCATGGTAGGTCATCGGGATGAGGAGGTGGGAGATGATGTCCTTTTTCAAATGAAGTGGATGATAATGCCCTTTTTTAAATGAAGCTGCTCCTTTGCACACAGCCCAGGAATACGATTTCTGAAAACCAGAGTTTTGTAAAACGACCATAACTTTACATAAAGGGGAATTTCGGTACTGAAGTTCTTATCCTCTATCTGCAGGATAGAGGATAAGTGTTTGATCTTCCCGGTACCCTAGTTCTCCTCATGCCCAGATCAACCACTGCTCAGTGCACTGAATGGTCACATAGCAGTGGTTAACATCCTCTCTATGCATTTCTATGGGAGAGCTTAAGACACAGCACTCGTGTATCTCTGGCTCTCCCATAGAGATACATAGAGGGGACATGTTGACCACCACTCTGTCACCACTCAGTGCATGGAGTGGTGGTTGCTCTTAGCATAAGGAGAGTCAGGGTGCTGGGCAGGAGATGGCGGGGTTCCCAGCAGTTGGACCCACAAGATCAGACAGTTATCCCCTATCCTGTGGATAGGGGATAAGAACTACAGTACACCTTTAACGTATGATGCAGTTCAGTTACAATTCACACACTTTGAATTTAGCTTAGAGAAGTACAGCTTGATGATACAACTTTAGGCTCAGGAGAAGAAGAATCTAGTCACTGTCCCTTTAAGATAATGCAACTTTTGCAGACTATACTTTTAGCAGAAATGTGTCTAAACAGGTGTAGAAAACCTTCTGGTGCACTAGTTCAGTGTCCTAATTACTTGAGCCAACGGAACAAGGTTCTCACAGGGAGGCACAGTCATAAAAGAGATTATAGGACTCCACTCCACTTACTTTTGTGGAAAACCGTGACAGGACACTATGTAAAGCTTATACAGGGGCAATTTTCCACACATGTGGACACTGGCCCGACCAAAGACAAATACAAAATCCAGTGTAGACAAACAGAAGGCCTGTATGCAACTTTAACCTTAAAAAGAATGGTAAAGAACTGAACAATCCTTGCAGCAGGACTTGGGGCAGGCACAAGCTTGACTTGATTGAAGACATGACTAGTAACACTGTGGCCTATATGTTGGAGACATGCCTGACATTAGCTATATTTAGGCTTACAGAACTCTGGGGAAGATAAAGTGTGACAGGAGCAGATGAATTTACATGTGTACTTGGCTAGACCAAGCCCTAGACTGACTAAAAAGAAACAAGAGACAACTCCTGTAGCTATAAGCCAGGAGTCTTACATGTGACTAGATTCTGCTTCTGTTGTACAAGAATATGCAGTGTAATGTGCAATTATTAACCCTCTGCATGCTGTAGGAATCTAAAAAGACACATATTCAATGTGGAAAAGAACAGTTATGTAGGCTTTTAACATCTGAATTACACATTTTTGTTGTCCAGCTCACCTTATATTCTTTTCAACCACCTGCCTAGTCTTGAAGTACCAGCATTTACAGCTGTGATTGGTCACCACAATTGAAGCATGGTTAGATTGCATATTGCTTGGTCTTCACTCATTCAAAGCGCATACCCTGCAGCATGATACAGTAATCCCAGGTGGATTTGGTCTTTAAGACATTTACCTGTCATTTTCCCAGAATGGATTTAGGTTATTTTGTAACTTTGCTGACTTTCAGTTTTCTGGTCCATCTTAAGGTGCAGCAGAATTCTTAATGACTTTTGTAGACAGTTGTGGTCAGGCTGAGTGGATTACAGGGAACAGGTAGGACAAATGCAATATGTATAACCCATCCACATCTAGCCCAGACAGCTCAGGGTCTCTGTCTATTAAACATTTATTTTCTCCTTCTGAGTAATATGAAATGTGACCTTTTTATAACAAGCACTGAATGTGGTATTAAATCAATAGTAGATATTAATTGAAACTGTGCACATAATTTCTGGGCATAAATTGTATCTTTTATTAGATTGTTTCATGTTTCCAGATATGGTTAGGAATGGTTGAGTAAAAATTGTAATGTATAGTTATATTGTAATTCTAAATTCTAATTAAAAACAGTTTTCATATTTTATTCTTAAAAAATATAATTAATCCGATCAATAGAAAATTATCAATAATTAATGGCTATTAGTTTCACATACTGCACATAATTGAGTTGCAATTGACATATTAACCCCTTCCCTCATTTTTGCACTTTTGTTTTTTCCTCACCTTCTAAAAATCGTAACACTTTCAATTTTCCACCTAAAAATCCATATGAGGGCTTGTTCTTTGCAATTTTACTTTGTAATACTATTAATAATTTCACCACAAAATCTATGGCGAAACCAGAAAATAATTATTTATAGGGCAAATTTGAAAAAAAAAGCCATTTTGTAATTTTTAGTGGCTTTCCCTTTTACGCAGTGCCATTTTCGGTAAAAAATTCACATTATATTTATTCTGTAGGTCCATACAGTTGCAAGGATTCCCAATTTACATAGGTTTCATTTGATTTTACTACTAATTTTGTGCTACCAAAATAAATACATTGAAAAATGTCCTCTTCTGACCCCTATAACTTTTTTATTTTTCCATATAAGGGGCGGTATGAGGGCTCATTTTTTGCGCAGTGATCTGACGTTTTTATCGGTACCATTTTTGTTTTGATCAGACTTTGTGATCACTTTTTATAAAATTTTTTATGGTATAAAAAGTGAGCAAAAATATGCTATTTTGGACTTTGGAATTTTTTTATGTGTACACCATTGACTGTGTGGTTTAATTAACAATCTATTTTTATAGTTCAGACATTTACGCATGCCGCAATACCACATATGTTTATTTTTATTTACACAGTTTTGTTTTTTAAATGGGAAAAGGAGGGTTATTCAAACTTTTATTAGGGAAGGGGTTAAATCACATTTATTAACACTTTATTTTCATAGTCCCAAAGGGGACTATAACATTGCACACACTGATTTCCTACACTGATCACTGCCATGCAATAGCATGGCATTGATCAGTGTTATCGCCGCTCGACTGCTCCTGCCTGGATCTCAGGCATGGAGCAGTCATTCGGCAATCGGACAGCGAGCAGACAGGTAGGGATCCTCCTTGCGTCCTGCAAACTATTTACCGTGGTGGTCCTGAACAGCACCACTGAGCTAACCAGCAATGTTAACTTTCATTTCAGACATGGTGATCATGTTTGATTGGAGCATGGAGCATTGTTTCTGACTAGAAAGAACTTTTTGACTTCCTCCCGAATATCCCTGTATATATTTTTGAAGTGTGCGCTAGTGTATATGGCTTTCTGCGCTCCCAAATCCAGTGGGTGTTTTGTGACTGTGGTTTGGCGCAAGGTTTACTCTCTGATTTTTTTTAACTGTTGTTTTATTGATAGATCTTTCAATTACAAACAATCAAAATCACTGAGAATAGAGATGTAGCAAAGCAGAACCAGAATACACGTGTGGAACACATCAAATGTATAGAATAGTGCAATGCAAGTACAGCTCAAGTAAACACATGAAAAACATCTCCAAGCCAGGAACTCCAAAAGAAATTGTGGGGCAAGAGAAAACAAATCTGAAACATTGCGTGAGGATTATGGTTATGCACTGTTTTATGATGTGCAGCTTTTGCAACAATAGTACAACAATAGTACAGTTTTGCCCAATGGCTACTTCAGACGAAACTAAGCGCAGGCAACTGCATCGGGCTGACTGACAAGTGCGCTTCACATTTATCAATACCTGGTGAATCCGCCCATCCAAAAGTTGCACGTAAACATTAGCTGGCATTTATCAAAAGGTGCAGGTGCTTTGAAAAGCACTCTAGTACACTGCACAGGGGGAAAAAAGAAAGCAAAAGTCGCACATAAATGACTCATTTTATTTTTATCGGAAAACCCCCTTAATAGTATGGAAAAATGTGTAGGACAGCACAGACCACTGAAAAACCTTGTATACACATGTGCCGGTTTGCTGATTATCATTATGTCCGCAGCAGACTCACAGCACCACTATAACCGCAGTGAGAGGGGTGTAAAACGCCCCTCTTGACATAATTCTCACGCCCCCTCAATGCCAGTCAATGAGAGGGGGCATGGCAGCCTTCATGCCCCCTCCCATTGACTTAAATTGAGGGGGTGTGACAATGACATCACGTGGGGCGTGGCAGACCCCCACAGCGCAAAAACAGTGTTCAGAACTTTAAGTTCCGAATACTGCCCAGTGAAATACCCCCTTTAACAGCATCCAATTGTATAAAATTACACAAAAGTTCTATTCTTCCAAGGTAAAAAAAAAACATAATACAACATTTTGACCCATTCAGGGGGCTTTAATTTCATAAATAAAGATCCTTGCATTGGCTGAAACCTTGTAGTATATTTTTGTACCATGAAGGATTTATTCATTGCATTTACGTTGCTTCGGGAAGATTATGCTGAGTATGTCATAATCCAGAAGAAGCAAATGTATCTAAATTCAACACTCCATCTTTTTAAATTTGAACTTTTGCTCCTTTCTCTGTTTCATTAGACCTGAGCTGTCTCAAAATCTTGCAATTTAACATAATTTGTTTTAATTTTATTTTTAGCTATACTAATCTGCAAGATTTCTATTTTGTCTATTGTTGAGAGCAATAATCTTTTTCAACTGGCCATCACTTTACCAAACCTTTCTATTTTTGACAATACTAATAAAAGATGGAATATTGAATATGGATCCTGTACCTACATTGCATATTGACTGCTCAATGCTATGCCAGCTTTGCATGCTAATGCATATAGAAAAATAATGATAGGCATTTTCCGGTTTGTAACCACTGACCAGCTGCCCAGTCCCTGTTTTCTTGTTTGTACACTTGATTTATTCCTCCTCCTTGCATCTGTTTTATATCACATGTCACTGAAGACTGAACAATCTAGAATAAACAGGATGGTTGATTTTAATGTTGTGTTTCCAAGGGGGTCATTGATAAATTTCTTCCAACCTCCTTTATATAACCTAATTGGATTTCATTTACTTTAAGTAATTTAATTTAGACAGTCTCCTTAGTTACTGTTAGCGATGAGAATTTTTTTTTTTTTTACACAGTGAAAACATTGGGACCTTTCATTACAAATGCAATAGTTGCTGCTTAAAGTGGACTTCTGATTCTATTAAAACATTTGATATGTATATAGACCTACAATACATACCGTACAAACATAGACTTTGACATATACATTTAAGACATATTTTCTAAGTCTGTATCACAGTTTTTAGCTTACAAATGTTCCAGCCAGCCATGAATTCTGGCAACAATTTGCAACTTTTTACCATTCTGTGCCCCCATCTTACTTTCATAAAAAAAGTAAGAAGGGCTTAGTGGACAGTTTATCATAACTTACGCCAAAAAAATTGGCTTAAGTTGTGCCAGAAATCTACTTCAGCTCCTAGCTGGCATAGATTTCAAAGTCATGCGCATGGACAATGCCAACGATGTCTGGCGCATCTCACACCAGTGGTCTTTTGCCTAAGACTGTTGTGTGAAATGGCGGTCCTAAATAAAATCGTATGTAGACTTTAAAATCGAATAAGACTTAAAAATTCAGATTGATCTTCCCAAATTTTAACCTGTCCTAAAGTCTTTCCTTTACCACTGATAACTTTGGTAGGAAGTTGGGAGTTTGAATCTCAAAACTAAATTTAGTTTTTAGCATGAAGAATTAGATTTCACCAAAGTAAATATCATCACGAAACCTTTTACTGGAAAGAAGTCACATGTGGGTGTTTTGTTGGTTTTGCAAATGTTGAATTATTTTTGAAAGATAACTCCTACTGCAGAATGGAATTTCAGCCAATTGTACAGATGGCACAGAAGATAATCTCTCTGGCCTTTAAACTAAGATCATGCTGCTATCCTCTATATGAAGAGAGTGCTATCTAGAATATACTGTATGCCAATAGCATATCTTTTTCTACAGTCACTTGTTTCTGAAGATGCCAGCCATAGTGAGGATATAGCGTGTCCTTCGTCTACTCTTGTAAAACAGTTTTCCTAATCTAGTAATTGTAGAGTGAAATTATAGAGTGTTGAAGTAGGCATCACATCTTAGTTTCAAAAGCTCCAGTGTCTTCTATCACAGGAGTAATGGAGAATGCTGAACTGCAAGGTCAACTCCACGCAGACACCTTTAACCCATTAAGAACACAGGGCGTCCTCCTATGTCGCCGTGGTCCCGCGTCATAGTGGGTTGGGCCCAGCCTAACAACGGCCGGGGCCCGTGGCTAATAGCAAGCAAAACTGATCACGGTGCCGCGTGCTATTAACCCTTTAGATGTGCCGTTCAAAGTTGATGGCCGCATCTAAAGTGAAAGTAAACTACCCCCGGCTAGCTCAGTTGGCTGTTCAGGACCGTCACTGCAAAATTGCGGTGTCCCAAACAGCTGGAGGACACATGGAGGATCCTCCACCTTGCTCCTGCATGTCCAATCGCTCAATGACTGCTCCGTGCCTGAGATCCAGTGTGTGCAGTGTGTTAGCCCCCTATGGGGGCTATAATATTGCAAAAAAAAATGGAAAAAAAAAGTTAATAAAGATAATTTAACCCCTTCCCTAATAAAAGTAAGAATCACCCCCCTTTTCCCACTTAAAAAAACCAGTGTAAATAAAAATAAAAATAAACGTATGTGGTATTGCCGCATGTGGAAATGTCTGAAAAATAAAAATATATCATTAATTAAACCCCACAGTGAATTGGCGTACGCGCAAAAAAAAAATCCAAAATGGCATATTTTTTGTCACTTTTTTCTATCATGAATAAAAAGCAATCAGAAAGTCAAACCAACACAGAATGGTACCGTTAAAAAATTCAGATCACTGCACAAAAAATTTGCCCTCATACTTCCCCATACGCAGAAAAATAAAAAAGTTATAGGGGCCAGAAGATGACTATTTTAAACATATATGTAACACTCACGTTTCAGAAGACAGGAGCACCAGTGGATATAGATCCGCTGGACCTGTGTGGCAGATGACTCTGACTGTACCAGGGAGCAGAGTCTAAGGTGCCACTGGTTTTCACCAGAGCCCACCGCAAAACGGAAAAACCCTTGGTCCTTAAAGGGGTACTCCAGCGCTAACACATCTTATACCCTATCCAAAGGATAGGGTATAAGATGCCTGATCGCTGGGGTCCCGCCGCTGGGCATGTTCGCCGCTGAGCATGTTCGCTCCGGGTCTGATTGCTGGCGATCACGGGGCCCGAGCATTGTGACGTCACGGCCCGCCCCTGTGTGATGTCACGCTCCGCCCCCTCAATTCAAGCCTATGGGAGGGGGCGTGGCAGCTTGCCAAAACAAGCCATCTTACAACTTAGTCTAAAGAAACAAAAGTTAGGATTTTTGAAATGCAGAGAAGAAAAAGGGAATTTTTTCTAAAAATTTTAAATAAACAATACTTATCCCGGTCACCCACAGCTACCAGAAAAGTGACTTACTTTTCTCCAACCCCACTGTGTTGAAGTAGGACCTGCCCATTCAGACAATCACTGTCTGAGACAGACAGGGCCCTTACTCCAGCTATAAGCAGGTAACAGTGGGGAACAAGGTAGGACCGGAGTAGGTAAGTACTGTTTATTTCTTATTTTTAGCAAAAGGGGGATTAGTTGCCCCCAGAAAGTCTGACAGCGGCTTAGTCCACTTCTCCTATTGAGGAACAGAGGATGTACAAGAAGGAGACTGATGTGAGTTACATCTTGACATGACCACCAAGTCTCTGCTTAGAGGTTGACTTTAAAAAAAAATACAATAAGTCAGGTCTGTGAAAATGTAAAACTTTATGTGTTCTCTACAGAATTCTATTAAAACAAGCCGCTAGTTCATTATAACGCAAGTTCCAGACAATACACTTAGACGTACGTGCAAAGTTTCTGAGGTTAAGTGATCAATAAGCTTTTCACAGGGCAGCAGAAATGAAACATGAGGAGATATCGGCTTTAGCATTACTCCCAGCGCCTGCATAGTGTAAGTTTCCCAATAATAAATAGAGCCGTTTCAATCCCTGTTTTGTTGTTCTAAAAGTAATGAATTTGGACATGCTATTGTATCTCATCAATCAGGAAGAACTTGTCTGAAGTCATTAGTTCTAATTTATAGGCCCAAAATTAAAATGTCATCTTTGACCCTATTATTTTATAATTGCTGCAATTTGATTTAATTTTCTTTCCACCAATGTCAGCTGACGTCCTTGTTTATACTGATGGAGATTTATTTTCATTATCTTCAATACATCTAGCATATCTTGCATTAATGGAAGGACTTGTTGCATGTTTCTCAAGGAGAAAGGAAAAGCAGAGTTGCTGAACATTGGTCTTTAAATGTTATGCTGTAGTAAAATACTGGTTGGGAAACAATTATTGATATAGCAGCAAGGAACATATTTAAGAGGATCTGTAGCCAACCCTCAATAAGTCATTTAGAGGGGTGGTGCGCTGCCCTGACTTTCGGAGCTCCCTTGTGACGTCTCGCCCACCCCCTCGTGACGTCTCGCCCACCCCCTCGTGACGTCTCGCCCGCCCCCTCAACAAAAGTCTATGGGAAGGGGGCGCGACCGCAAGAGGGGGCGGGCGAGACGTCACGAGGGGCCAGGCATGACTTCACACCCGGCGGCCGCGAACACGGAAGCCTGCACACAGCGTTCGGAGCAATGAACTCCCGGACGCTGTGAGCGGAGCTCTGAAAGTCAGGGCAACGCACAACCCCTTTAAAGGAGACAAACCTTTAGGAAAAACATAACCACTATCCAAAGGATAGGGGATAAGTTTAAAATTGTGGGGAGTCTGATCGCTGGGACTCCCCTGTAATCTCTTTTACGGTGGCCCCTGGAGCGGTGTGTCATGACCCCCGTGTGTGGGGGCTGCCACATCCCTCCATTTATCTCTGTGGGATAGTCGTTCGGCTATCTATGTCATTCCCATAGAGATATATGGAGGAGGCGTAGCGGCCCCAGCTTCGTGCAGGGAGCCATGACAGCTGCTCCGAGGGAAAGTCGAGGTCCTCTACAGGAGATCACAGAGGGTCCTAGCAATCGATCCCCTCGCTATCTAAAAATAGGGGATACGTTTTTCCCTATGTTATATATCCTTTAAGTCACTCATGCTACCCTGATCCCACTCCTTTTTGCAGTAGCTTGATATGTGATTTTATAATTTGTCCAACACTTCCCCAAATTGGGAATGTACTTAATTTTAATAATGGGAGTAAATATAAGGCAATAGGTGTGACTATACAGTCGGGGGGGGGGTTGTATTAGGCAAACATGCCTCTTAATGTACAATCATGCTCCAGAATTTTTAATGCTATCCCCTATCCACAGAATAGGGGATACGTGTCTGATCGTGGGGGGTCTGACCACTTGTACCCCCAGCAATCTCCTGATTAGCACCTGAATCCACCTATGCACGGTGTAGGGTCAATATGCCCCTTCCATGTATTCTCTATGGTGCTTCCATAGAGAATACATGGAGAGGGACATGTCAACCCTGCACTCCATGTACTGCAATATTCAGGCACCGTTCTGGAGAATGAGAGGGGTCCCAATGGATAGATTAACTGTAATCTCATATCCCATGGATAGGGGATAACATCACAAATGCTGGAGTACCCTTTTTTGTTCATGCTCATTTGAGAAAAGTTCTACTAAGCTTACCATCAAAAATTCTGGAAATTTTTGCAACAGAATCTTTACAACAGTTGGCCCACTAACATTCTGTTTTTTTTTTTTTTTTAGTTACTTTAGTTAAAACAGGAAAAAAATTCAAATCCTGGACTGTTGGTGGGCCCATGAGGACTGGGTTGGGTTGAAGTTTTTGGCTTCAGGTCACTACACATCTAATCCTATTATACATAAACACAGTTCTAAAACTACATGTTTGTAATATAAATCATGAAAGGAAATATTTAATGGTCTCCTAGTCCTAAATCCTTTTTACTGTTAAAAGTAGCGTATACTGATGAAGCAATTTTAATGTGCCAATCATGGCCTTCCTGTCTCTTTTAATGCAGCATGTTACAAATGGCTTCATTGTTATTCCTTTAATGCATATTTTTTTATTTTTCTGGGAAATGCTAACCTAACAAGTTGCCATTGTATTTGTGTCATAAAAAATGATGGATACAGTTGCAACACCAGACTAGGTGGCCATTACCAGGAGACAGTCGACCTTGTTAGAATGAAGTGCCCTTGGCATTCTCAGAGGATGCTAAACCATACTAAATCATCCATTAAGGTAGCATAATTATACCTGGTTTTATGGAATATAGGATAATACTGTCCCTTAGCACTTAAAATATTAATACTTTTTCAGTCTAATGCAATAAATAAGGTTAAGAGTCAGTAACCCTGGTTCCATTGATCTCAAGATAAATGATAAAAAAAAAAAAAAACATGATAAGCAAAAAATTTAAAAATAAATGACTATCTATATTTTCCTATTTACATTTTTATTGTCCTATATGCATCGAAAATAAAAGGTTTCCTCAAGTTTTCAACAACTCTTTCAGACCTATGTATCTTCAAGGTAACAGACAACAAACAAACCTTATGTAGTCATACTCTCTACTTCTTGCTTACATAGATTTGGCAGATAACAAGTAGTAAGTAGTGTTGAGCGGCATAGGCCATATTCGAATTCGCGAATATTCGCGAATATATGGACGCATATTCGCCAAATATTCGCGAATAGTCACATATTCGCATATTCTCGTTTTATTTTCGCATATGCGTAAATTCGCGTATGCGAAAATTAACATATGTGAATATTAGCATATACAAAATTAGCATACTCAAAATTCGCATATGCGAAAATTCGCATATGCTAATTTTCGCATATGCGAATTTTCGCTCGCCAGTCTCACACAGTAGTATTACAGCCTTCTTTACACCACACAAGCTGGAAGCAGAGAGGGGTGATCACTGTGATGTGTACTGTGAAAAAAAAAAAAAAAACGAATATTCGTAATTACGAATATATAGCGCTATATTCGCGAAATTCTCGAATTCGCGAATATGCGATATTCGCGAATAATATTCGAATTGCGAATATTCGTGAGCAACACTAGTAGTAAGGGACAGATGAAACGGAGTATGAGAGCCAGATTAGAGTTTATTTGTAGTCTCTTACCATAGAGATGCATAGATCTGCATAGGAGCTGTAAACAGAAATAAATATATTAACCCCTTAAGGACGCAGGACGTAAATGTACGTCCTGGTGAGGTGGTACTTAACGCACCAGGACGTACATTTACGTCCTAAGCATAACCGCGGGCATCGGAACGATGCCCGTGTCATGCGCGGCTGATCCCGGCTGCTGATTGCAGCCAGGGACCCGCCGGCAATGGCCGACGCCCGCGATCTCGCGGGCGTCCGCCATTAACCCCTCAGGTGCCGGGATCAATACAGATCCCGGCATCTGCGGGAGTTCGCGATTAAAATGAACGATCGGATCGCCCGCAGCGCTGCTGCGGGGATCCGATCATTCATAACGCCGCACGGAGGTCCCCTCTCCTTCCTCCGTGCGGCTCCCGGCGGCTCCTGCTCTGGTCTGTGATCGAGCAGACCAGAGCAGAAGATGACCGATAATACTGATCTGTTCTATGTCCTATACATAGAACAGATCAGTATTAGCAATCAAGGTATTGCTATGAATAGTCCCCTATGGGGACTATTCAAGTGTAAAAAAAATGTAAAAAAATGTAAAAGTAAAAGTAAAAAAAAAGTGAAAAATCCCCTCCCCCAATAAAAAAGTAAAACGTCCGTTTTTTCCTATTTTACCCCCAAAAAGCGTAAAAAACATTTTTTATAGACATATTTGGTATCGCCGCGTGCGTAAATGTCCGAACTATTAAAATAAAATGTTAATGATCCCGTACGGTGAACGGCGTGAACGAAAAAAAATTTAAAAAGTCCAAAATTCCTACTTTTTTAATACATTTTATTAAAAAAAAAATTATAAAAAATGTATTAAAAGTTTTTTATATACAAATGTGGTATCAAAAAAAAGTACAGATCATGGCGCATAAAATGAGCCCCCATACCGCCGCTTATACGGAAAAATAAAAAAGTTATAGGTCATCAAAATAAAGGGATTATAAACGTACTAATTTGGTTAAAAAGTTTGTGATTTTTTTTAAGCGCAACAATAATATAAAAGTATATAATAATGGGTATCATTTTAATCATATTGACCCTCAGAATAAAGAACACACGTCATTTTTACCAGAAATTGTACGGCGTGAAAACAAAACCTTTCAAAATTAGCAAAATTGCGTTTTTCGTTTTAATTTCCCCACAAAAATAGTGTTTTTTGGTTGCGCCATACATTTTATGATATAATGAGTGATGTCATTACAAAGGACAACTGGTCGCGCAAAAAACAAGCCCTCATACTAGTCTGTGGATGAAAATATAAAAGAGTTATGATTTTTAGAAGGCGAGGAGGAAAAAATGAAAACGTAAAAATTAAATTGTCTGAGTCCTTAAGGCCAAAATGGGCTGAGTCCTTAAGGGGTTAATGGTGGATGTATCTTTACAATTACTGTAAAATATAGTTGCCATGTGCCAGAGGTCTAACTGTGCTTAAACACCATTTATATGTGAAAAACTGAATTAATGTTAATTAAAGAACATCTATTCAAACTGTATTTCGTTTAACATATACTAGTATTATTATTGTCAGGTACAATGGACCAGAAACAGTAAATTACAGACTGATATAGAGCGAGAGAAGGCCCTGCCCACGAGGGTTTGCAATCTACAAATACATATTCATTGATAATTCAATTATGGCAATGTGTATATATAGGTAAAATTTACTGGAATAAAGTAATGGCTACTATCCACAAGGTGTTAGAAACATTATGTAGATGGAAGTTTTGCTTTTGGAAAGTATAACCCATGGTTGTAAATGGACTGACAAGATAGCTTGGAGGAGGAGGATGCAAATATAATTTAATGGGACAATGGCAGGCATATGGTGCCCCTTGTGCCCAGTGCTAGCAACACCAACTATAAAGTCATTCATTTAAAAGGCCATAAGGTTAAATTATCATGTACCATTAGATCATTTCTGAAGCCAAATTCCATGAGTGTATGGTCAAGGGTGAGAAAGTATGTAGGGAATATTCTATTTCTCCTGTTATTTATTTTATTCATTTATATAGCACCAACATATTCCGCAGAGTTGTACAGAGATTATGGCGGTCAAAAGAAACCCCTGAATAAAAACTCTACGCATGAAATTATCCTGGTCAGATTTGAACCCAGAGCCCCAGCCTAGCAAGGCAATAATCCTAACCACTGAACAACTGTGTTGTCCCCTTTTTCTGATAATTTATTTTTAGTTTTGGCAACAAATACTCATCCTAAGTGAGTCATTGCCTTGTAGCATGTTCATAAAGCTTATGTTGCACAGCATAATATGTTTCAAAGTTCTACAATGGAAAGATACAAACTACTGTATGAATAATCCATTAGCACCAAGGTTAACATGTTCAAGTATGTTTGCTACAATTGGAGATGCACAGCCTTGGATGAAATAAGAATTAACAATAAAAAATAATAATTTTTGATCATTGTTATTATTTTTATAAAGTTTTCTGATTTCTATATTTCTTCCAACTCTGTTACTGAATATTTTCACCTGTTATATCTATGTGAGGAACTTTTTAAAATAGTTTCAAACAACTGCTCTTAACCAGACAGTAATTGCTTAGAATTATTGCCTAATTATTGTTAATGTATATTCTGTGCTTATTTAATAGAGTGCAGCGTTTCATGGTGTTTTAAGGGCATAATTTTCTTATTTTACTTAATATTTGAAGCCAGCAGTAACTGTAATTGATGGTTCTGTAGAATGTTCTGTGTATGTTGCTCTCCAAACCAGTGTATTAGAGTTAATGGTCTCTGAAACTACAGTACAGTGCACTTTCCTATCTATAATACGAGAGGAGATGAAATGACAGGAGCACTTCTTAAGTAACATCTAGTTGTGTTATAGTACTCACTTCTGACAGTTTGACAGCACCATGAAAATAAGGGCTTCTTAGCCCATCCTTACAATGGATGTGCTAATAAGTCTGTATGTTACTTTTTTGGGCTTGTGGTCATGACTTAGTTGGGTTCTTCCAACTAATTGTAAGTAATTATTAAGATTGGAAATATTCCCACCATCCTATAATGCAAATCAAGTCTTTTGTCTGGATCTGTGATTGTATTAAACAAATTTTTAATAAAGAAAACATGATAATTTTAAAAAAATAAATAGAAAAATATGAACACTGAGATTCCTACGTGCACAAGCAACCCGAAATTTTTAGGAACTAAAAATGGGTGTCCTTCATGGATGTACCTATCAATATATAACACTATGGGTGTCTACAGAGTGGTGGTGAATTACACGATAATTTTTAATATAGTATAGTTCACTTAGAATTAATATAGTGTCTGTTATTGAGAGGGATCCAAACCATAGGGTCCTGGTAGTCATATTCACAAATAAGTCGTATTCCAGCACAGTTCACCAATTGCTATAGTGTTTCTTATTAAAGAAGGCCCAAAACCATAGGATTTCCCGAGTTACTCACAAAAAATAGACCAAAGGCTAGATTGTTGTAAACAATCTTTTAACAATAAGTTGATTTAGAAAACCCATTTTCAGGACATTTTGAATTATAAGCAGGGAGACCCTTCTTCATGATCTCAATATATATTAGCAGTGGAGAAATTAGCCTTTCTCTGTATGGAGGACATGGCATGTCCCCATATTATGACAACAGACTTGACTTCAAGAGAAACTGTGCAATAGTTAATGTTTCCTGTAGAGGTGCTGCAGGGGAATTGAACACTTACTACCAGGTTCTCTGAGAATGTCCATACACTTAAATGGGCACTGTCACCAACTTTATTTTTTGATATGTTGTAGTACTTATGTACTACAACATATCTCTAATATACTTTTATTATTATTTTTTCATTAAAAAGGTTTAATTTGCATTTAAAAACCGGCCACTGAAAAAGGACTGATTTTGGAGTGGCAATCAGTCCTTTTTCAGTTAGGCTGCATTCACTCCCTGCCTGTCAATCAGACAGAAGGGAGCAAGTGCATTGGCTCCCCGGCCACTGGCTGGGAGGCCACTCCTCCCGCACATCGCCGCCGCCTCGTTGCCACCGCTGTCCCTGCACACCCGCTGCCGGACTCTGCAGTAACTGCAAGTGTAATGAGGGAACTGGGTATGCGGGGCGCGGGGGGGGAGGAGGGAACGGGCTAGTGCCGTAGCGGGGCGGGGGGGGGGGGGGTAACGGGCTAGCAAAAAAAAAATAGGTTGGTGGGAGCTACCCTTTAAGACAAAAGTCAGCAGAACTTTCTGTCTACAGATGGTGTTGGGGGAGAGAAGTGTTGGGCATGTTGGATTTCATCTTCCTGACAACATTGTTCTGAGGTTACGCTGATGCCGAAGTAACTCTGCAAAGTCCTTGTCCAGCAGGTAAAAGATGATGCTTCATATGGGGCGCCTTGTAGGATATTTGTGAATAGGTCCCGGTTTGGGGTTCTAAAATGCTGGTACAGAAGCGTATGGAAAAGATTTCTTTTTATTGTATGATAGTGACAACGCATTCGCAAGGGGTCCCTTGCTTCATAAGGTCATGACAACAGGACATAAAAATGTTCTTTATATACATATACATGTTTTTTTAAGTGCAGGAGATGAGACGTAATGATGACGTCACTTGATTGCTGGATGTGATGTATCGGCTTTGACCCCGCATCCCGGTAGTGATACTGTTAAAAGCATAAATTATATTATGTAATTTACAATGAAATTAATTATTATTTGGTAATAAATGACAAGCGGCAACATCAGAAGGGCTGACAGGTACGGAAATGGATCAAAATTGTTATCTCGTACTGAGCTGAGGTAGAGGTACATCCTTATACTTCCATCATCATGTATAACATCATCTGATGTTTTTTTTTATATTAAATGACATTCAAACTGATACCTGAATATTGTAGCACATATGTATCTACGGTATTTATGTACACAAGTGTGATATGATATATTATATACATTTCTAGTCTGCTAGTCCATCTATGCGCTTTATATATCACATGTATATTGTTTCATATGGTGTATTGTTCCTCATTTATCGCTGCAGCATGCACTTTGGCAGCAGTTGTGTTTTCCAGTTTATCCAGCACAGCCAAGTTCCTCTTGCGCAGACAATTTCCCCCTTTATATATATATATATATATATATATATATATATATATATATATATATATATATATATATATATATATATTATTTATTCGTTATATAGTTCTAAATTCATTATTTTTAAACTTTTATATATATACATGATGCATGTCCTCAAACTGACATGCTCATGAAGCATCATCATCTTTAACTTTGCAAAGTTACTCCAGCATAGGCGCAACCTCTGACCAAACAGACACCACAGACTGGAAAGATGCTCAGCAGCCACGAGGAACACATAGAGGGAATTATACACTCACATTGCAATCATCAGTCTTGTGCCTGTTTTAAGGCAACATTTAAAGGTGAGTGTGCCAATCTCACCTGGTGTTTTATTTATTTATTTTTATTCTATTCCTTGGTACACTACCACAGTTATGACACTTAGATAGTGTCCCTTTTGTTCCTTTTTTAAAAAGAAAATGTCACTGCATGGTCTCATTGTTCTGAGACAGGTAAGCTACTGCCAGATTGTCCAGATGTGGCTTACCCATCCCCTTCATAGAGATCACATGCAGATTTGGTCAAGATGGACATTAATGTATATGGATGGATGAGAGAAATAGCTGTTTGTTTATTTAGCCGGCAACCATCGTAAAAGCATATGACCACCTTAACTAAAGCTGATTTATACACAATATATAGCTGTCAGCTGAACCTTCATTGGGTTGACATCTATCTCCTCTGATTCTTCCATACACATGCATGCCTAGGTCAGCCCAGTGTGTAGATGTTCTTAATGGGTGGAGAAATCTGCTACTAGAATCTTTTGACATTGTCTTATCTCCCCACAAACAAAATGATCAGGAGGTTGAAATTCAGGGAAGAGTCAGGAGACCCCCATACACAACATATATTAGGCTTGCAATTCTGAAATTGGTGGTAATAAGTATTTTTGGTACAATCTCAGTAAGTATTAAAATTGAACTTAAAGGGTTCAATTCCAATATTGTCCCCAGCATTTGGAACATTCTGTCCTGAAAACTTAGAGCAGGCAGCGGGGGGTTGTGACGTCACAGACACGCCCCTCATGACATCACACAGCGCCCCCTCAATGCAAGTCTTTGGGAGGGGCGTGGTGGTTACCACTTCCCCTTCCATAGACTTGCATTGAGGGGGCATGGTGTGACGTCACGTGAGGCGTGGCCGTGATGTCATGACCCCTGTCACCCGCACCCAGCGTTCTAAATGAACGCTGGGTGCTGCACAGAGATCACGGGGGTCCCAACGCTTTGGATCGGGGATAAGATGTCTAGGAGCGGAGTACCCTTTAATGATAGGATCCGCTGTTGAACATCCTTTTAATGTGAGAAATACATAAAAAGTTAAATAACATTGTGAGCAGCTACTTTACTCATCTATATTGATTTGAAACATTATGTTGTTTATCCCTGGAATCATGCCCAAAGTGACAGTAAAAATTCTACCGGCTTCTTCTTGGAATCTTTATGTGGTTTTTTGTATCGGCACTTCCCAGACAGTCATGTGACCTAACAGCCGAGCTCTAACAATGTGTAAGCTCCCACAATGCAACACTATCTGGTAAAGAATAAATGCAAAAATTTACCATTCTTTGTGCACAGAGGATAGAATAAAATGATCTTTAAAGAGATTTTACTTATTTTGTAAATTTAAATTTTGGATTGCAATACTAAGTGGAATTTCCCTTTAAGAAGCCTCCTTGAGGATATCACCTTTCCAATTAAAGCTTGACTTACCCATGTATGATTTCTAATGCTGTAATTCGATGGTATAATTTTCATAATCATGTTGTTCTAAACCAATACTTTACCACATTTTCGATTGCGCTATAACTTGTTGCCATTTAATTTCCCCCAGGTTTTTTCTTATGTGAAGTATCCAGTTCAGCGAATCGTCTTTTCATTTCAAGTTGTTTTATAATTAAGTCATAATGATATTTGATGTTGAGTATATGAGAAGATAAATGACTTTTGAATCAAACAAGCAGACTGCAGGCCGAGATTTTAATTGATCCGTGTGCCGCTTATCTCTAAACTTACTTTAGACTAAATATAATTATTTGTATTCTACTCTATTGAATTAAAAGCCTGACATGGCATGAGATAAAAAAGACGAATGTACCACATTTACTCTGAATTTCTTTCACTAAATTTACAAGCCGACCCATATATATATATACCTATTTATTTACAATTTTTTTGCATCATATATAACTTCTTAAAAACCCAATGTACCATCTATATCCTTATGTATCTAAGAATAAGATGTCTGATCATTGGGTCCTGCAGCAGGGACCCCCGCAATCTCTGTACAGCACCTGAATGCGGGCGGCGGGGGTTGTGATGTCATGACCATGCCCCCTTGTGATGTCACACACACCCTCAATGTAAGTCTATGGGTGGGGCCGTGACATCACAACCCCCGCCGCACACTCCAAGTGTTCGGAACAAAATGCAGCAGAGTACCCCTTTAAGCTAATTAAGCTTATTTCAGCAAATAAAGTTTATTCATTGCATATTAAAAAGCTATATATGTTTTTAACTTTGGTGTTTTTTATGATCTCTATTTGCTGCAATTCAAGAAGAAATATCTTGGTTTATTTTCCGTGGTCATGTTCTAGACACACAGAGCATTTATGATTATAGTTAAAGGGTTATTCCAGGCAAAAACTTTTTTTTATATATATCAACTGGCTCCGGAAAGTTAAACAGATTTGTAAATTACTTCTATTAAAAAATCTTAATCCTTCCAATTGTTATTAGCTCCTGAAGTTAAGTTGCTGTTTTCTGTCTAACTGCTTTCTGATGACTCACGTCCCGGGAGCTGTCCAGCTCCTATGGGGATATTTTCCCATCATGCAAGGGATATTCTCCCATCATGCACAGCTCCCGGGACGTGACATCATCATTGAGCAGTTAGACAGAAAACTTCAGAAGCTAATAACTATTGGAAGGATTAAGATTTTTTAATAGAAGTAATTTACAAATCTGTTTAGCTTTCCGGAGCCAGTTGATAAATAAAAAAAAGTTTTTGCCTGGAATACCCCTTTAAGGGTGTCATATGCATTGAAGGATCCATGCAAATTCTGTCATATTTGATTAATTAAAAAAAAAATAAAAACACAGTAGACACCCCAACAATGACACCCCAACAAATACCATCAGACCATGTTATAAGTCAGTGTGGTCCATGGGTGCAGTTTGTGCCCGTTTGTATGAGTATGAAGGGTTACCCAAAGTGACAGAGTGGATGAAGAACAGTTTACTGTTCTGGACTACAGGACAGAATGTCAGGTTATAGGAGGTGCCATAGTAGAAATCATGGTAGCAATCAGAGGGTTGGCTCTTGGAACGGCCATACACAAAAATTTTAAGCCAGTTTACCTTCTTCCCAAAAAGTAGGCACAAACTTGAATACTTGCATGACTACCATTGCCTTTTTCTTACACTCTTAATGTACCAGCCAGGTCTTATGTATACTTAAAAACAGGGTAGAAGGAGTCAGATCCTTTTCTTTTTTTTTCAAATGTAATGTATACAAAAACAAATGTTGGTGGACGAACAGGCAAGAATGAGAATAGCAAGCAGGACAAAGAACACGAAAGGAGGCCGCACTCACCAAGCAGGTCTTTATTTAGGTCTAGTAGACATGATGAAGGCAGCAGGCGGGGGAGCTGTGGTGGAGGATGGGCAAGACCAGAACAAGTTGTTTCGTGCGACTAGCGCACTTCCTCTAGCCAGAATGAGAATAGACATCAACATGTGATAAATGATGTAGAGATGACATTTTCAATATTAGCAATTTATGTGAACTTATGCCTAGCGGCTGAGTAGCTAGTTCAGTAATTCAGTTTACAGAACATATTGAAAACAAAAGTAGGGCATCTAGCCCAACTATGTACTCACTGGGCCATTGAGAATGAGCGGGAAAATAAGGAGTGGGATACCTGTACATTACTCCGCCCCCTCCCAGACATCATCTTTTTTTTTCTGCTCCTATAAAAGAGATAAGGATGTAGTTGTAGACAAAGCCTTTGTGCATCTACTGAGTCTGTGTCTCCTGTGATCAGGTCCTATCTGTCAATATATTTTTATCTCCTGGAAGTAATGCTGGTTCTCATATTAAAGGGGTTGTCTATGGTGAACTTTATTAACATATTAGTAGACAACTATATTAATTATGCAGGTTACATGTGTTTCAAAGCGAGGTTCACAATATTTATCAATTGTATGTGATTCCCGTTTGCAGTAACTACA
The DNA here is from genome assembly GCF_029499605.1 of Hyla sarda. Taxonomy (NCBI): domain Eukaryota; kingdom Metazoa; phylum Chordata; class Amphibia; order Anura; family Hylidae; genus Hyla; species Hyla sarda. Next base: position 395,203,273 of record NC_079191.1, read on the forward strand.
CGAAAAAGATAAAGACAAAGGGGGCAGTTGTCGCCAATACAGAAATCCTAATTTTTTGTGCAAAAATTTTAAACTTTTTAAAGGGTTTTCCGTCTCTCTTAGCTGAAACACACAGCTAAGTTTTATTTTTTATGTTTTTTTTTTTTTATAAGTTATACTAAAAACTAGAGATGAGCGAAGTTACAGTACTTTGATTCTGCACAAACCTCACGGCTCCACGGTTGCTGACTTTTGCCTGCATAAAATAGTTCAGCTTTCAGGTGCTCCGGTGGGCTGGAGACTCTCCTAGGACTGTATCCACCTTTTCCAGCCCACCGGAGCACCTGAAAGCTGAACTAATTTATACAGTCTAAAGTCAGCAACCGCCGAGCCACGAGGTTTGTGACGAATCAAATTGTTGTAACTTCGCTCATCTCTACTTAAAACAAGTAAAATGCCTTTTGATTGTTTATGATCATAGCCAAATTAGGCACAGCAGCATGCATGGAGCCTACAGCACCTTAGGTACTCTGTGTGTGCTGCCATATGCTGCTTCTGTAGGGCACCATATTACAGATATAATCTTCCTCAAACTAGTGCTTCTAGGGAAGCGTATTCTAGGGTGGCATGTTAGGGCGCTATAAAACTCAGATATCGTACTAAGCTGTATAATGGCTGTGTGCACGAGCCCTTGATATTTATTACGTTCTCATGTCATTTCCATATTTTTTTTCATGTGGTTTCTTTTTTTTTCTTCCACATTTACATCTGTTACAACCCATGATCTTCTCAGAAAGGTATTCAAATATTTTAGGGATCCCTTTGTAGATAATTTTTATGCGACATTGAAAGATCTTCCTCAGGGTTGATTAAGTAAAGTTCCAGAAGGGCTTAAGAAACAACACACACTTTATTTCCTTAGCCTTTTGGGAAAAAAAAAACATTTCAAAATAATAATAGTCTTTGGAGAGAAAACAACTATATCTAAGTATGTGAAATATCTCATTCCCCCCATACTTATGGTTATCCCTTACTCATTATAACGTATTTTTCGCCCTATAGGACGCACCAGCATATAAAACACACCCTATTTTAAAGGTGCAAAATCTAGTAAAAAAAGATTCTGCACCCAACAGTGATCTTCAACCTGCGGACCTCCAGATGTTGCAAAACTACAACTCTCAGAATGCCCGGACAGCCGTTGGCTGTCCGGGCATTCTGGGAGTTGTAGTTTTGCAACATCTGAAGGTCCGCAGGTTGAAGACCAATGGATAGGAGGTAGTATCTGTCCCCGCCACTCCGGACCCGTCACCACTGCCCTGTCGCCGCGTCCCTGTGGTGTCCCCGACGCTCCGAACGTCTTCTTTCCCGGGATCCACGCTCTCCGTCCCCGTCATTACGTTGCTACGCACACCGCTCCTATTGGAAGACGGGATGGCATGCGCGACGACGTGATGACGTCGAAGGAGAGCGCCGGCCATGCAGGGGATCACGGCACGGAGCAGACACCGAGGAGGCAGGTAAGGTCCCTCCCAGTGTCCTGTAAGCTGTTCGGGACGCCTCGATTTCACCACGGCGGTCCCGAACAGTCCGACTGAGCAGCCGGGTTAGTGTTATTTTCGCTTCAGACGTGGCGGTCAGCTTTGATCGCCGTGTCTGAAGGGTTAATACAGGGCATCACCGCGATCGGTGATGTCCTTTATTAGTCGTGGGTCCCGGCCGTTGATGGCCGCAGGGACCACCGCGATAGGTGTGTATTCGTCGTATAAGTTTTGGGGAAGAAAAAGTGCGTCTTATACGGTGAAAAATATGGTACACTTCCCCACTTCTATTCTTGCGGTTCCTTTGGAGAGGAAAGACTTGAACAGATTCTCACCAACCCAGAGCAAATGTGATGAGACCCAACCATTCTCTAAGGGCTTTACATGAGCAGCATATTCCACTGACATGGAGGTGATCCAGGAGAATCAAAGAAGAGCAGATGCTTGAGGGCCCTTAAACATCTTCTCTTCTACGATTCTTCTGGATCAGCTCCAGGACTGTTGCTATTCTTAGGATAGGCCATCAATCGATGATCGGATGATCACGACACCGGACAATCAGATGTTCAGCAATTGCATTGCACAGTGAATGTGGCCAGAACTGGTTACTGCAGTGCCACCACTACACAGCTGTTTCGAGAGGTTCCTCCCTTCTTCATCTGCAATCTGAGGAAAGTAGGAACCTCCTGAAACGTATTATTGCTACTGTATGAATACATTGTTTATTGTTTTTACTGTTCCAATAAATGGTTGGTAGACTTCTTAACAATATATTCGAGTCCCACCAGTTTTGAAGGTCATTTGAAGCAGCACCATTTTTCAGTGCTTTTTCCTTCCACTTCCATTTGAAACTAATGGGTTCCTGCTGTGGAGACCAATCCTTGTCACTGACGGGCAGCAGCTTCCTTCTTCTGCCTACCCCTGGCCAGGGTGATATGCATCAATCCAAGCATTAATCAAGGTGAGAGTCAATTCGCTATCTGGGAGTCTCAACCACCATGAATATTCCTTGTGGAATTACACGAGGCACTTTCCTCTTTAAACAGCACATCATCAGTTTATGGCCTAACCCTTAGGGTATGCCATCAATAGGATTAGCATGATAAACCCCACATATCTGATATATATGGTGAGCTTTAGGGGCAAATTCCAACACCAAATCCCTGGGTGAGAGCTATTTTTATACCCCCTGTGTGCCCATGATTATTATATTTTAGTGGGATAGACCACTATATAGGGTTCTTCTTACTCTACCTAATGGCAGATGGAACTGATAGATAGCTGTCAGCCAAATGGATATCTAAATGGTATGACCAGCTAAGGACCCTCTGTCAAATAAAAATATACCAGCATTATGGTGTTTGACAGGGACCATGTTAAGGATTTTGCTTTGGGCCACAGGAAGTAATACTGCATCCCTGGTATCTATGGGGATCTCTTAATAGAGTGGTCTCCAAACCGTGGAACTCCAAATGTTGGAAAAACTACAACTACCAGCATGGCCAGCCATGCTTGGAATTGTAGTTTTGCAACATCTGGACATCCACAGTTTGGAGATCACTGTCCTGGTACATCTCTACAAACTGTCATGGCGGTCTATCTAGGAGAAAACTCTAGACTCTCAAAAACCTCATGTGTAGCTGTATGACACATTTTATTGTTGCAAATGTGTAAAATAAGAATTACATAAATGTACAGTTAATATACAATAATCTCACTCTAAGCCATTTTTTCTGTATTGGTTGAAACTAAATATTGTGATGCGGGTGTTAGGTTGCCTGACAAATAGCAAGTGCTTGATGAAGTCAAATGATCTGGAAAAAATGTTCTGTAAATCTGATCTGTCAATCATAAATTGCACGTTCTCTCCAAAGATAAATTGTTATTCCGGGAGCTCTGCTTTCTCTTTTGTTTTGAATGATAGGTGAATGACAGCAAACAGACAGGGCAAAAATGGGGTGTGGGAGGTATACGGTACATTGGTATGCGGTATTACTAATGTGTAATTCTGAGGATGTGTTTGTCAGTTCTCGTCGTGCGGGTTAACATTTCATGTTGTCCTCCTTAACATTATTTTGGCCTTTTCACTGTTGTTGTTTCAAATGAATGTATGAACAATAGAGGCCAAGGTAGGAACCACACTCCAGCCTATAAGAGGACTACAGTGACTTTGCCATTGATTCCCAGTTATTTCTTTATTTAGATCAGTATTTTCCAACCAGGGTGCCTCCAGATGTAAAAAAAAAAACTACAATTCCCAGCATGCCCGGACAGTCTTTGGAGTTGTAGTTTTGCAACAGCTGGAGGTACCTGGGTTGGGAAACAATGCATTAGGGGAAGGGTTACCTCCTTATGGAGCAAGGAATTTTTGGGTAGTTTTTTTTGATGAGAAACATCTATGACATGTATGACATGTAGATATATTGTACCATGGAAAACATTCGTTTTTAAATCAACTGGTGCCAGAAAGTTAAACAAAAAAAACAAAAAAATCATAATACTTCCAGTACTTATCAGCTGCTGTATGCTCCACAGGAAGTTCTTTTTTTTATTTTAATTTTATTATTTCTTTTCTGTCTGACCACAGTGCTCTCTGCTGACAGCTCTGTCCATGTCAGGAACTGTCCAGAGCAGTTCCTAAAATGGACAGTTGTCAGCAGAGAGCACTGTGGTCAGACAGAAAAGAAATTCAAAAGGAAAATAACTTCCTCTGGAGCATACAGCAGTTGATAAGTACTGGAAGGATTAAGATTTTTAAATAGAAGTAATTTACAAATCTGTTTAACTTTCTGGCACCAGTTGATTTAAAAAAAAATGTTTTCCAGTGGAGTACCTATTTAAAGTAAAATATGATTTAAAAAAATCTCTTTAAACTTTTTGTGTGTATGTGCTGGGACAAGGATATAAAATCCATGGTCAGTTGCCTAGTAACACATACATGTGATACTGCTGGATATACACTGTAGATATGAAATAGAGAGATAGAAAATACTTTAGATAGATAAATAAATAGATATGAGATAGATAGATAGATAGATATGAAATAGATAGATAGAAAATACTTTAGATAGATAAATAGATAGATATGAGATAGATAGATAGATAGATAGATATGAAATAGATAGATAGGAAATACTTTAGACAGATTATATATATATATATATATATATATATATATATATATAGATAGATAGATAGATAGATAGATAGATAGATAGATAGATATGAGATAGATATGAGATAGATAGATAGATAGATAGATAGGAGAGAGAGATAGATATGAGATAGATAGATATATATATATATATATATATATATATATATATGAGAGAGAGATAGATATGAGATAGATAGATAGATAGATATGACATACTTTAGATAGATAGATAGATAAGAAATACTTTACATAGATTTCCTGTAGATTGTCAAAAATAATAATTAAAATGTTGTGTGTATGTGCTGTGGCCAGGGTATCTATAGTCAGTTGCTTAGCAACAAGCACTGCCATGAGCAGGAGATAGATAGATATGAGATAGATAGATAGATAGATAGATAGATAGATATGAGATAGATAGATAGATATGAGATAGATAGATATATAGATAGATATGAGATAGATAGATAGATATGAGATAGATATATAGATAGATAGATATGAGATAGATAGATATATGAGATAGATATATAGATAGATATGAGATAGATAGATAGATAGATAGATATGAGATAGATATATAGATAGATGGATATGAGATAGATAGATATGAGAGAGATAGATAGATAGATAGATATGAGATAGATAGAAAGGATAGATGATAGATAGATATGAGATAGATAGATAGATAGATGATAGATAGAAAGGAGATAGATAGATAGATAGATAGATGAATAGATAGATAGATAGATAGATAGATAGATATGAGATAGATATGAGATAGATAGATAGATATGAGACAGATAGATAGATAGATAGATAGTAATGAGATAGATAGATAGATAGATAGATAGATAGATAGATAGATATGAGATAGATAGATAGATATGAGATTGATTGATAGATAGATAGATGATAGATAGAAAGGATAGATGATAGATATGAGATAGATAGATAGATGATAGATAGAAAGGAGATAGATAGATAGATAGATAGATAGATAGATGAATAGATAGATAGATAGATAGATGAATAGATAGATAGATAGATAGATTAGTAGGGATCCCAGTGGTCGGCCCCCACCGATCATGAAGTGAGGACTTATTCTGACCATATGCTGCCCTCATCATACAAGATGGCTATACCCCATTTAAACCTAATGTCTTGGATCTCATATAGCGCCCTCTATTTCTGTTACCTTCATCAATGTGTCACACGCTACTGTAGCTATAGACGATATGTTATATGTCACTTATTGACCCCTCATTGTTTATTCTTTTGTGTTAGTCCTATAGATCTGAATCGTTCTATTAATTTGTCGTCAGTTTCATTAGGACCTGACATTTAGCTGGATTCTTCTCAAGTAACTTTTATTAAATTGCAGTAAATGTCACATACTTTTGAAAATACGGAAACAACATCGCATAAACAATGATAATCAAAAATGACGAAATGTCAGACTACATACTACAGGGCCGGACCTCTGTTTATTATGATGTATACGCCAGACTCATTTGATTTTATGCAAAAAAAAAACGATTTTAATGCACCCAAGACTGGGAGACCGCAATTAGTGTTGTTTCGGGAGCAGTTCATCAGGTAATAGACGCGTCATGGCAGCGCCCGTGTTTAAAATATTCCAAATCCATGTAACAATGGAACTCTGTCATTTCTTGACATGAACTGATGTATGGAGATAAATTGCCTGCCATTTAAAAACGTGAAGATTCTGCATATTAAGTTGTAAGGGAATCAAAATTCCTCCCTTTTGTATTCTTCAGAGGAAATAATGCAGCACTTTTATGATAATATCTTGAAAGGTTTCCCAAAAATGTTTTTAAAAAATGTGAAGCGCGATGATGATGTTTACAGAATAGAATAATCCTGTAGTTATTTCTAGGTGGCATTGAAATGAAGAGGGAGTGTGAGGTCATCTACTCGTAGGTCTCTACTGCAGAAACGGGGGGTTGTCTACACACAATGCAAAAGAGCAAAGGGGTGCACGCATGTTCCGAACCTCGGCCCACTGGTTCTTCAATCCACAGAAAAAATGCAGGCAGCACACCACAGCTTGTGTCCAAAGGAAAGTGAGTTTATTCCATGATGTGATAGAGACTACGTTTCTCCAGCCTCACGCTGGCTTTCTCAAGTGCACTTGAGAAAGCCAGCGTGAGGCTGGAGAAACGTAGTCTCTATCACATCATGGAATAAACTCACTTTCCTTTGGACACAAGCTGTGGTGTGCTGCCTGCATTTTTTTTGTATATATATATATATATATATATATATATATATATATATATATATTTTTTTTTTTTTTTTACATGATTATTTTTAAATGTTTTACATTATTTTGTTTCAGTCCTCACAGGGGACTATTACATAAAATATTTAGATTGCATATCTGATCATTCCTACTCAATAGCACAGCATTGATCAGTGTTATCTGCGCTCCATTGCTATAGCCTGCCATGGATGACTGCAGCAATGGAGAGCCGATTGGACAGCAAGGAGGAAGGTAGAAGACCTCCCACCATCCTCTCTGATCGGGGGTTAAGGGTTAATGCTGGACATTGGCCCACAACCCTCCAGGTATGAATCGCACAACTGCAGAGCATTCATCATATCCCGGGAGCCCGCAGAGGACGTGAATATATATGTCCATTTGCGGGAGGAGTTAAAAAGAGTAGCTGTGGCTTGTCCCCTACCATTAACTGTCCAAGCATCCTGGGAGTTGTAGTTTTGCAACATCTGGTGGGCCACAGTTTTGAGACCACTGGTTTAGATGGAGAAGAAAGCTCTGAAGAACTTTAATATTTTACCGACTAAACAAAAAACAAAAAAAAATCTAAATTCAAGTGTGCAAATAGGTACAATTTAAATACACGTGTTAAGGAGTCCAATTTTTCATAAGATGAATTTAATATTATATCAGAAAATGCAGCAAAACATTCAAGAGGTTGCAATTCATCATAATTCATGGTAGCCACACAAAGACATATAGGGGGGGTCATCATTTGCGCCAGAGCCGCAAATCCTTAAAAGTCCCATATTTATGTGTAAAAATATGAACTTTTGAGGATTTGTGCAGCTCATGACCAAGGGGTTCGGACGGGGGAAGGAGCCTCACATGCAACTGTAGGATTGACTGAGTACATCTAAAGTCACTGAAATATTCACCAACTCTGTGCTTGGAACAACAGCAGCCACAGAGCCAACTAAAATTGTCTGGGGCTTTATTTATGTGCATTGTACCAAAACACAGCACATGGTAAATATCTACCGTATAGAATATATATCTCCCTACAAAATGATCGCAAGATAATATATTTTCATTAATTATTAAAGGAGTATTCCAGGAATCTAAAAACAAGTCTTTTTTCTTTCAAAGACAGTGCCCTCCTTGTCTACACTTTGGGTGTGGTATTACAACTTGGCTCCATTCACTTTAATAAAACTGGGCTGCAGAACCACACCCAACCTGGAGACAAACAGGGAGAGGTCTTTGAAAGAAAAAAGTTCTGTCCTGGAATACTCCTTTAAGCTTGTGATACACAACTTGGGATATGTTGGACAAGGAGGAAACATATATCTATACAAGATTATATAATTTATTACGTGCTTGGATGAGTTCACCATTACTATATGGAGCTTATTTTAGGTTGTGGAGCCTAAAATAAAGCTCAAAAAGCTCTGATAGATTTTTACGGAATTCTATGGAGTCATGGAAATAATTTTTTTTTTCCTATTTAAGTCCCTAGGTCCCTAAGTCCCTAAGTCCTCTAGGTTTACTTATTTTTAAAGTAGCCATGCAGTTTACGGAAATTTGAAATATACCGTTAACTACTGAAATACTATGTTTTAGAAGGAGTGATTGGGGAAACACTTTATTCAATCATCGTACATTATTGTTCCTTAACATGAACTGTCGGTCATAGTCTCAATCAGTCTTCCACCAGCCCCATTATTATCGCAGTAGTAGTCACCCTAATCTCATCCACCGCCTACCAGTCACAGTCGTGTGTATATTAACTGTGATTACACAACATACACATGAAATTACATAGCAAAACTGCTCAGAATGTGTGAATAGAAGAAGCCGTGCTGAAGGTACATATTGCTGCGGCTAAATGCTGAAGTGTCCTTCAGAATTCACAACCAATTTTTTTTTTTTTTGGGTAGGTTGTTTTTAAATAAAAAGTGGCTTTTTAACCTAAAAAAAGAAAACTTAGTAGTTGATTGTCTGCAATCTGCATTTATTTAGCTATTTGTTTATTAATTTATTGCCTAGGAACATACCTTTTTTCATGTATGACTGGGGGCATGTTAAAGGAAAAAGGGGTCACTTACTTAAATATGTCCAGTAGGTTCTGAGATATGTCCCCCAGAAGATCCTCTACTAAATTCAGTAAATTGCGTGCAGTCCGTGACTCCACATCCTAGTGACGTGGAGTCAGACAATGAATATGTAAATTGAGTCAATAAATCCCCCCCCCCCCCCTTCTGTATGATTTACTGAATTTAGCAGAGGATCTTCTGGGGGAAATATCTCAGGACCTACTGGACATATTTAAGTAAGTGACCCCTCGTTGACTCCTGTTTACCCACATTATAACCCAGTGTATTGGATTTAGTGTGGGTTAACAGGCTGACAGTTTTCCTTAGAAAATAAAGTAAGTAATACTTTTCTACCCTATTCCCCTGCAATTCCCAATCTGACATTACGTCATTTCTGCCCATCACTGTTCCTTACCACTTCTCAGAAGAGTCACCTCTTGAGCTGTTCATACCAGCAGGCCTACGTCTAGTATATCTGACAGATCTTCTGGCCATACCTTTGCTCTGCTCTTCATCACTATCAGCACCACTACCCCTCTGCTCTGAACATGTCATCTCCTCCTCACTTGGTTCACTTGTCCTTTCCAAAAATACATCATTATGAAACTTCACCTCATTCTCCCTAAAACTATTTTCAGTATTAAAGGGGTACTCTGCCTCTAGACATCTTATCCCCTATCAAAAGGATAGGGGATAATATGTCTGATCGCGGGGGTCCCGCCGCTGGTTACCCCCGCAATCTCGTCTGCTGCACCCCAGACATCCGTTGCACGCAGCGTACTTTGCTCCACGCTGGATGACTAGCGATGCGGGGTGGAGGCTCATGACGTCATGGTCACGCCCCGCTCATGATGTCACGACTGCTTTTAATGAATGCCGGTTGCAGCAGAGAGATCACGGGGGTCCCCAGCGGTGGGACCCCCAATATCAGACATCTATCCCCTATCCTTTGGATAGGGGATAAGATGTCTAGGGACGGAGTAGAGTACCCCTTTAACTTCTGGTGTCTGATCTTTGGACTCTTTGCAACCCCTCAGCATATCCACCATAATACCACCGCCAGTCCCATTAGTGCAGTGCTCGGCCACTTCACCCCCTTCACCACCTCTGCACACACTAGTGGGGGGTACAAAGACAGAGATGAGGAAACAGACTTTCTAGAATGGATATTTCTATGACACCATGTGACTGTAGACAACGAGCGATCTGCTGATACCAAGCTCAACATCATATTGTCAGATTCTTCCTCCTCCTGAGATGACTGAGAACGAGCCAACCAGTCCACAATGTTCATGTTATACTCGAAAACAAGACAACCCAGCTGTGACTTCTGCAATAACATATTCTGCCTCTTTTCACTATAAAAAAAATCCATGATTTCCAGAGGCAGCTAAAATGATTAAAACTTTAACCTTTTAGCCACAGGTAACTCAAGAACACTGCTATTTGGTACACAGCATGACAATACACTAAAATAATACTATTATAAAATCTTCCTTGAGATTAGAGATTCATTCTAAATTGTATTTGGTAATATGATAAAAAGAGTAATCATGTGGAAAGATTGAACTATTATTTCATGAGTATAACCCTAGATAGATATTGGATGGATGGATGGATAGATAGATAGATAGATAGATAGAAAGATATATACATATTGAATAGATAGATTAATATATATTGAGTGGATAGGTAGATGGATAGATAGATAGATAGACAGACAGACAGACAGATGATAGACAGATAGATATTGGATAGAGATATAGCTAGATAGATAGCTAACTAGATGGATAGATAATATTGAATAGATAGAAAGGTAGATAGATAGATATGAGATAGATAGATAAATATTGAATAGATAGATTAATAGATATTGAATGGATCGGTAGATTCATAGATAGATGGACAGATAGATATTGGATAGATAGATAGATAGATAGATAAGTATATAGATAGATAGATAAGTAGATAGATAGATAAGTAGATAGATAGATAGATAAGTATATAGATAGATAGATAAGTAGATAGATAGATAAGTAGATAGATAGATAGATAGATAGATAGATAAGTATATAGATAGATAGATAAGTAGATAGATAGATAAGTAGATAGATAGATAGATAAGTATATAGATAGATAGATAAGTAGATAGATAGATAAGTAGATAGATAGATAGATAGATAGATAAGTATATAGATAGATAAGTAGATAGATATTACTATTTTACCTACAGCTTATTAAGTGTTCTCTCATTTCTTTAGATTCCTTCAGCTTATATCATTGTAATATCACAGCTACTTGGCAACCAGAAAACCGACCACTGAAATTATTTTTTACTTGGGCAAATAACATCTAAATATTAAGCTAAGAAAGTGGGTCTGCTCTGTAATTTTAATAGTAAAATAGTAAAAGGGTTGTTGAATAAGGCTTGACCATTTTTTTATCCATGGTATGCTCTGCATTGTTAAAGTCTTTCTTTTATTGTATTGCTACACAAATGCTTAGTGCAGAGCAATGGACAATCTAAAGTAGAGCTATTTTTACTCAATACTATATACCGTATATCGTTTTTGGATATTTCAATGTGTGATTAATGCTTTTGGGTATTTTATTAAAACATTTTTTGAGGCATTTGGCATTACAAAGTAAAAAAAATACATCATACATATTGCAAGTTTCTGTCTAAATAAAAAAAAAAAAACATAATACTCTTTGTTTAAACAGTATACTAAATTACAGATCCCATTAAGAAGAATTTTCATTTTTTTCTTTAAATAGGAGGTACTTACATCTTTCTTCCTCTTTTTTTTTCTTCCTCTTCTACCTTCTGCTTTTCTTTCTCCTCTTTTTTTCTTTTCTTCCACTCCTTCCTCCTCTTCTTCCTCTTTGTCTTCCTCCTGTTCTTCTTCTTCCACTTCTTCCTCCTCTGCTTCCTCTTATTCAACCTATTCTTTTTCCTCTTTCTCCTTTTCTTCCCTTCTTTTTACTCTTCTTCCTCTTCTTTCTCCTCCTTTTCTTTCTTTTCTTCCTCCTTTTTTTTCTTTTCTTCCTCCTTCTTTTATTTCTTATCTTCCTCCTTTTTTTTCTTTTCTTCCTCTCCTTCCTCCTCTTCTTCCTCTTTGTCTTCCTCCTGTTCTTCCTCTTCTTCCTCTCTTTCCTCCTCTTCTTCCTCTTTGATTTCCTCCCCTTCTTCCTCTTTTTCTTCCTCTTCTTCTTCCTCCTCTTTTTCCTCTTCATCTTCCTCTTCTTTCTCTTCTTCTTCTTGTTATGCATATTTTTCTGCAGCACCAACCACAAGGAATATGAAACATTTTACAGTTCCAATATTAATATTAGTGAGTTGTGAGTGTAATGCAAGAGGAGTCCTTCCAAGAGAAAGATACATTTTTGTAATAATTCTTTAATCTGGTCAAGAGATGAGGACCCAGAACAAAGAGCTCACCTGACATTATGTCAAAATTCCTGAATAGGGAAACCATATGTTCTCAACTGGACAATGCTTTTAAGGATATGTTCACATTGAGTAATGTGAATGATATCTCCGTACGAAGAATTCCACGAGCAGAGATTCCATTTGGGATCTTCTGCTGCTGCCACCATTGACAGTAAGGCAGGGCTCGCAGACTTCAGCACAAAGAATTTAAATGTTTTTTCTTTGGGATGATCAATTTCAGTGGTTGATTAGTTTCAGCAGTGGAATTGTCCTCCGCTTAAATTCTGCATTGTGAACAGGTCTGCAGAAGACCCATTCACACTAATGTTAGGCATTCACACCACAGAATTCCGTTGGTCTTAAATGGGCACTGTCACTTAAAAAAAAAACTTTTACATTTTAAGTAGATGGTGTCTAAGTGTTCCGATAGGGATTGATAGCTAGAACTAGCTGGGAGAAAAGTGTGTTATGTGGGACACATTTACAATGCAAGGTCTATGGCAATGCTTTCCAAACAGTGTGTCCTCAGCTGCTGGGCTACTGTTTTTAGTGTCTCCCTTAAATAAAGGTGCTTTAGAGCGTACCTATCAGATCCCAGAAAAAAAAAAATAATAATAATTTGTTGGTCAGTACCTAATCCTGACCATGTACATCTAGTTTTTCTGCCTCTATCACTTATATTTATTATAAAAATGCCTCTTTTCATTAGCTCAGGGGAAGGGGGCGTGTCCCTCCTTGTGGGGGTGGTGGGAGGGGATTGGTGTGTCTGCTCATGCAGCTTTGTCCATGAGTCATCACAGGTCCATGACACATGGACAAGCCTGATGCTGCAGGACTGGTTAGTGTCCCAGTAGGTATGGGGACTCCTAGTGGTGGCATTTTCCGGAGCCATTTTCTTTATTAAATATTTTTAAAAAATTAAACAATATTACAGAAGGTCTTTCATTTTCATCAGTAACAACATATAAAAAGTTTTTAGATCTGAAAGTACCCATTTAAAGTATACCTATCACTTTACGTTTTTACTTTGCAAAATTATTAAAATTCTAAGAGTAAAAGCTATTTTGACCATGATTAATAATAGTATATTTTTCCATATGCTTTGACAGCAAGGTAGGCTGGTTATTTATGACAGACAGATGGGATAGATGCAGTCTGATGATTTGAAAGACCATTAATCTCCACCTCCATTTAACTAAATTGAAATTGTATTTAAACATATAAAATTCACATATTCTTCCATCCCCATGAGATACCATCCAGTATGATGAAAATACCCTTTGTCAGTAACATTATAAGCAGAAACGTCTGTGATGTTCCATTTCTTATTTGGGAGCTGGGTAGAAGGTTATGGCTCCTTCACTTTGGGGATTGGTTCTCTGGGCTCACAGACCTCCCACATGTCATAGTCTTGTATTTCTTCTGACATGACAGAATATGATTTAGCCGTTGTTCCCCTTTGATTATTAATTAAGCCTGGCGCTTACATTTTCCATTGAGGATAGATTCTCTTAATAAAGGAAAACATGTTGTCCTTGGACAAAAGGAATCCATGGACAATGCAATGATGAGATGTTAATAATGTTAAAGTATTTTAATAATGTATATTTAAGTCTTCCTCAAACTCCGCCCCCAGTACTGCTCTCAGTATTTGGCCATTTCCCTGACATACAGTAATGGCCACTTACATAGGAAAGCAATCAAATAGGTTGGTCAATTTTGCTTTAAAGGGGTACTCCGGTGAAAAACTTTTTTTTTTATCAACTGGTGCCAGAAAGTCAAGCAGATTTGTAAATTACTTCTATTAAAAAATCTTAATCCTTCCAATACTTATTAGCTGTTGAATACTACAGAAGAAATTATTTTCGTTTTGGAACACAGAGCTCTCTGCTGACATCATGACCACAGTTCTCTTTGCTGACACCTCTGCTCATTTTAAGAACTGTCCAGAGTAGGAGAAAATTGCCATAGAAAACATATGCTGCTTTGGACAGTTCCTAAAATGGACAGAGATGTCAGCGGAGAGCACTGTGGTCATGATGTCAGCAGAGAACACTGTGTTCCAAAAAGAAAAGACTGTCCTCTGTAGTATTCAGCAGCTAATAAGTACTGGAAGGATTAAGATTGTTTAATAGAAGTAATTTACAAATCTGTTTCTGGCACCAGTTGATTAAAAAAAAAAAAAGTTTTCCTCCGGAGTACCCCTTTAACCTCTTCAGGACATAGGGCATATGGATACGCCCTGCATCCCGAGTCCTTAAGGACCGAGGGCGTATCCATACGCCCGTGGGAATTCCGGCCCCCACCGCTAGCCGGTTGGGGACCGGAGCCGGATGCCTGCTGAAATCGTTCAGCAGGCATCCCGGCATATCGCCCAGGGGGGTCATTATGCCCCCCCATGTCGGTGATCGCCGCAGATCGCTGGACAATTCAGTCCAGCGATCTGCGGCGATTCCGGGTCAATCGGGTCTCCAGTGACCTGATGACCCGGAATTACTGGCTGTTCGGGGCCGTCTCTGACGGCCCCGAACAGCCAGAGCCTGCAGGGGTGAGGTGGCACTGGTGTCACCTCACGATCGCCCTGATTCGTCGGCCGGATTACCGGCCGACCAATCAGGGCGCCTGCTGCGGGTGTCACTCGCGCACCCGCTCCGCCCCTCTTCTGGAGGACGTGAGCGGGTGCGGGACGTGCACCCCGGGTGCTGGGGACCCCGATCCCCGGCGCCCCTGTTGGGATCGGGGACCCAGGAGCAGCAGCGGCGGCGGAGACGACGAGGGACTGACCTGTGCGGCTGGATCGTTGGAGGTGAGTGACAGCCTCCTGCTGTTGCTTAGCAACAGCTCCCAGCATGCAAAAAGGGCATGCTGGGAGCTGTAGTTATGCAACAGCAGGAGGCAGACCACCACAACTCCCAGCATTCCCTTATGGGCATGCTGGGACTTATGGTTTTGCAACAGCTGGAGGCACATTCTTTCTATGGAAAAGTGTACCTTCAGCTGTTGTATAACTACAACTCCCAGCTTGCACAAACAGCTAAAGTGCATGCTGGGAGTTGTAGTGGTGCATCTGCTGGTTGCATAACTACAACTCCCAGCATGCCTGTTGGCTGTCGGTGACTGCTGAGAGTTGTAGTTTTGCAACAGCTGAAGGCACACTGGTTGTGAAACTCAGAATTTTTTTTTTTTACCTAACTCAGTGTTTCACGACCGGTGTGCCTCCAGCTGTTGCAAACTACAACTCTCAGCAGTCACCGTACACCATGCGCCGTACATGCTGGGAGTTGTAGTTTTGCAACAGCTGGAGGCACACTGGTTGTGAAACACTGAGTTAGGTCACAAACTAGATACATAACCAGTGTGCCTACAGTTGTTGCAAAACTGCAACTCTCAGCAGTCACCGACAGCCAACGGGCATGCTGGGAGTTGTAGTTATGCAACAGCTGGATGTCCCCCCCAATGTGAACGTACAGGGTACACTCACATGGGCGGAGGATTACAGTAAGTATCTGGCTGCAAATTTGAGCTGCCGCAAACTTTCTGCTGCAGCTCAAATTGCCAGCGAGAAACTACTGTGAACCCCCGCCCGTGCGACTGTACCCTAAAAACACTACACTAACACACAATAAAAAGTAAAAATCACTACGTATACACATACCCCTACACAGCCCCCCTCCCCTCCCCAATAAAAATGAAAAACGTCTGGTACGCCACTGTTTCCAGAACGGAGCCTCAAGCTGTTGCAAAACAACTCCCAGTATTGTCGGACAGCCGTTGACTGTCCAGGCATGCTGGGAGTTTTGCAACAGCTGGAGGCACCCTGTTTGGGAATCACTGGCGTAGAATACCCCTATGTCCACCCCTATGCAATCCCTAATTTAGGCCTCAAATGCGCATGGCGCTCTCACTTTGGAGCCCTGTCGTATTTCAAGGCAACAGTTTAGGGTCACATATGGGGTATCGCCGTACTCGGGAGAAATTGTGTTACAAATTTTGGGGGGTATTTTCTGCTTTTACCCTTTTTAAAAATGTAAAATTTTTGGGAAAACAAGCATTTTAGTGTAAAAAAAAAATTTTTTTTTTTACATATGCAAAAGTCGTGAAACACCTGTGGGGTATAAAGGTTCACTTAACCCCTTGTTACGTTCCCCGAGGGGTCTAGTTTCCAAAATGGTATGCCATGTGGGTTTTTTTTTGCTGTCCTGGCACCATAGGGGCTTCCTAAATGCGGCATGCCCCCAGAGCAAAATTTGCGTTCAAAAAGCCAAATGTGACTCCTTCTCTTCCGAGACCTGTAGTGCGCCAGCAGAGCACTTTTTCACCCCCATATGGGGTGTTTTCTGAATCGGGAGAAATTGGGCTTCAAATTTTTAGGGGTATTTTCTGCTATTACCCTTTTTAAAAATAAATTTTTTTTGGGAAAACAAGCATTTTAGGTAAATTTTTTTTTTTTTTTTTTACATTTGCAAAAGTCGTGAAACACCTGTAGGGTATTAAGGTTCACTTTATCCCATGTTACATTCCCCGAGGGGTCTAGTTTCCAAAATGGTATGCCATGTGTTTTTTTTTTGCTGTTCTGGCACCATAAGGGCTTCCTAAAGGTAACATGCCCCCCAAAAACCATTTCAGAAAAACGTACTCTCCAAAATCCCCTTGTCGCTCCTTCCCTCCTGAGCCCTCTACTGCGCCCGCCGAACACTTTACATAGACATATGAGGTGTGTGCTTACTCGAGAGAAATTGGGCTACAAATACAAGTAAAAATTTTGTCCTTTTACCCCTTGCAAAAATTCAAAAATTGGGTCTACAAGAACATGTGAGTGTAAAAAATGAAGATTGTGAATTTTCTCCTTCACTTTGCTGCTATTCGTGTGAAACACCTAAAGGGTTAAAACGCTGACTGAATGTCATTTTGAATACTTTGGGGGGTGTAGTTTTTATAATGGGGTCATTTATGGGGTATTTCTAATATGAAGACCCTTCAAATCCACTTCAAACCTGAACTGGTCCCTGAAAAATACTGAGTTTGAAAATTTTGTGAAAAATCGGAAAATTGCTGCTGACCGTTGAAGCCCTCTGGTGTCTTCCAAAAGTAAAAACACGTCAATTTTATGATGCAAACATAAAGTAGACATATTGTATATGTGAACCAAAAAAAAATGTATTCGTAATATCCATTTTCCTTACAAGCAGAGAGCTTCAAAGTTAGAAAAATGCAAAATTTTCAAATTTTTCATCAAATTTACGGATTTTTCACCAAGAAAGGATGCAAGTATCGACAAAAATTTACCACTATGTTAAAGTAGAATATGTCACGAAAAAACAATCTCGGAATCAGAATGATAACTAAAAGCATTCCAGAGTTATTAATGTTTAAAGTGACAGTGGTCAGATGTGCAAAAAACGCTCCGGTCCTTAAGGCCAAAATGGGCTCCGTCCTGAAGGGGTTAAGGTCCTTCCAACAATAGACAAAAATGGGAGAATCAGATATGATCTGAGGAGGATCCTGTAATCTGAGGAGGATGTTGGAGGTGTTTTATTCCCCTACAGTGCCACCACAGGACAAAATAAGAGTTACACTATGACTTTGCATGTGCAAAGTGAGAATACCCTCTATTAATTCATAAATTACTAGAAAGGTGATTGAAAAAAGGTTTTGTACACTAGACAACCAATGTTCACACAATGTAAAATTAAGTGGTACATTTTTGCCGATTATGGGCAAAAATATGCACGGAAAGTAACATATGTCTGGGCTGGTGGTACAATATATGTACTAAGGAGGGTGGGCAAACTGTTGTTCCAAAGAAAGTGGTATAAGCTCTGCACTAGACACATAATAACTGAGAGGGCGAGTAGTATTAGTAATACAGTATGAAGATGTGCGGCTGTGCAGGCTTAGTGGTAGTGGAAGTAGTAATAGTACAGTACTGAATATAACAGACAAGGCAATAGAAATGTTGCTGTGTAGTGCTAGTAGTAGTAGTAGTAGTAGTAGTAGTAGTATCAGTACTGTATGAAACATGATGGATAAGACAGTAAAAATGTGGCTGTGTATGGTTAGTAATAGTGAACATCATTTATAGAAATCCATCCATAATAAACCTCAAAGTTTCAGATTCACAGAATCAACACATTTTTTGAAAATTTTAAAAGAATTGGATTGAAGCCAAATCGATTGACTGGTTTCTACTAATGCTCTTTGTTTCACTATTGGTTTAGTTATATGTACGCAAATTGTAATAATTTTATCGATACTGTAATTGAAATCATCTCCTCTTACACTGACTACTTATAGACAACAACCAATTTGAACAAGCAAAGTGGCAGTGTACAGCAAGAAGAAAGAGAGAACCATCCTGATGAGTTATGGTCTCTGATCATACCGATGTTCTTATAGGGAACAGCTAAAAACGTAGCCATGCAGCCTGCAGAGAAATAACTTAAAAAGCATAAACCAAAGGTGTTGAGAGGCCTACAACTGGACATTCACATCCATGTTCATTGACTTATGTAGTATGATTTGGCAACCGCTGTGACTTGACTGTTTTCACCATTAACCATTATGCTGGTAGCCGCACCCTTCTCTCATTATACAGACGTCTTCACAGAAAACTATAATCAGCATCTCAGGAACCTTCATTACGGAGTCCAGCGTTATTCCCCCCGAGGCCTCATTAACACAGGCCGCTTAATGCAGAAATGAACGCCATAATGTTCTCTCTTATCTCCCACTGTCCCTCCTCACAACTGTCAAGCGTCCGTGTCAAGGTAATGGGAAAGAAGTCAGGACATGCAGCAAATGTGGATTTCATATGGCTCTTCTCTCCCAAGATAGATGAGTTTACTGTACAGAAGTCTTATTGCTCATCACATTATCTTCTCATGACTTTTGATCACCAGGTCCGTCATACAGAACTTAAAGGGGTATTCCATCCAAATACATTTTATCCCCTATCCAAAGGATAGGGGATAAGATGTCTGATCGCGGGGGGCACGCCACTAGGGACCCCCCGCGATCACCGTGCAGCAACCGCATTCTATGGCAGGCTGCTACTCCAGTCTTGGAAACCTCATGTGTTTCTGGAACTGGAGACGTGATGTCACACCCACTCCATTCATGTCTATGGAAGGGGGCATGACACCCGTCAGACTGGAGCAGTGGCCCAGCATTGAATGCAGGTGCTGCATGGAGATCGCAGGGGGTCCCAGCAGCGGGCCTCCCGCAATCAGAAATCTTATCCCCTGTCCTTTGGATAGAGGATAAGATGTTTTTGGCCTGAATACCCCTTTAAGAAAGAAATGGCCCGAACGTTATAAGATAAGTGTTGTACTTACTGAAATGTGAAGCAACCACAATTCAATTATTTGGGTAGAGACACAAGTAACGATTCGGCATGCACAGTGCACTCGCATAATGGATCGACATGCACAGTGCACTCAGACATCGTGGCTGCTCCGCAATGTCAATGTGCACTCGCCGAGTCGCAGGCCCCCTGTGCGGCTGCTCGTAGTGACGGATTGCCATTGCGAGCAGGCCAGGGGTGGAGCATGGCGGGGGAACGAGGGTGGCAACAGCTGGAAGCACAAAATGGGTCAGTTCACCGGCGGATCCGCAGCGTAAAATTTGCTGCGAATCCGTTACGTGTGACCCTACCCTTAAAGTGTCACCATATATTTGGGGGCACAATTCTGAAAAGACATCAATGACATTTACAAATGTTTCTCGGAATGACACTGACAGAACTTTACATATTGTTTTCTTATAGCGTTGGTTTGTCATGTCAGGTTTTCTTACACTTGAGGTTTCATTTATGTCATATATAATTGTGAGCATCGACACTTTAGTTTCTTAGTCCCTTGCATACAATGTAGGATACAATAAAAATCTGCCTGTATGTTAGCAGCTAAAGAGGTACTCATATATATTGGATAGGGGATAAGTGCCTGATCGCGGATGGATATGTTGTAATGTCCTGGAGTACCCCTTTAACCCCTTACCAATTATGCCTATGTACAGCATAAGATAAAATATAGCATGTAGGCTTCTGAAATAGCATGCTATGAGCATGCTATGAGTTGTAGTTTTGCAGCAGCTGGGGACATTCTGGTTGGGAAACACTGACTTAGAAAAAGGAAACTTAGGCAAGACAGTCTAGGAATGCAGTGTCTGTTGCTGCCCAAAACATTTGGTGCATCTTTAGATGATTATGTCCAACTTTAATTCAACAACAGTACTAGTTGGCTTCATCTGCACTGGAATTTTGTGCCAAAATTTTGGCACTAAGTATTATATCTTAAGCCACTTCCCTTTCCATAATATCAACCCTATTTTTACTGCAAAGACGCACGCTCATATCAGGCAAGGTCCTGACAGTGTCTATGTTGAAGTTGATGGACTCTGGTCTTTTTTTAACATTATGAACTATGTAACTTTCATGGAAATGTTGGATATGTTGCAGCATACCATTTTGTCAGTAGGCCAACATGCCTCCTGAAACTAATCTGCTTATCTGATGTACATGTAACCTAAAAAAGAACATCACTCCAACGTATAGAACCCCCTGCTGTTTAGTTCAACATTAGTTCCTCTTCAGTCTTTGTAGTTCCACAGGTTCCCCTAGGCTACTCTGCAGGATCGAAGGAATAAAACTTTAATGTTTCAGCTTGGTACCACAGAGTAAACACTCCACAGGGTCTAGAAGTGTTATATATATTGTTCAAGGCTGTATTTTTATTAAGATATTTCATGTTTGTTTCCATAATCCTGCTGTAGGGTCAGTAGAGTGAGAAGGAACTCCAGAAACCTATGTAAGACCCTCCAAGTTAAGCTAACAATTCCTTTTTATGCTTAAGGGTGGACATCAATCTTTGAACTGTCATTTCAGAACACTTTTGATGTTTTTCTATAACATGTCAAAAGTTTTTATCCATGTAGTTCCGGATGCTGAGACCCACATAGATCAAAGTGGGGATTTCTGAGTGATGTTTCTCCCTGTGGTCATCACGTTCTGTGTTAGTGATTTGCATGTTTGTATGTGGAGGAGTTCACAGTAAGTCCCGAGGCCTGGAAAAAGAGTCACGTGAATGTTATACGGCTGTAGTCTACTCCCTTCGTGTCTTGACCTAAGTTTTAGAAAAGAAGCCCACAGATATCTCTGGTGAGTGCCATTTATGACTGCATCTATTCAGACTTTGTAACTTACTTGCCTGTTTTCACCCTTAGGGTACGTTCTACGCTGGAATTGCACTCAGTAATTCAGTTCCATGCACATAAACATTGGTGTGAATGGATATTCTGTTCATTCATTTTGTTCATTCTTTCGGGAGAATTACTCATGCACTGCATTGCCCTTAATGTTGGCGGTGCAGGTCCGGTGGTCGCTCCGACCGAATCTCCAAGCAGAATTCCTGATCACAATTCTATGTGGCGATTCCATAGTGTGAACATACATAGACTGGGTTCAAATATTGTAAAATCAAAAGGAAAAAAGTCTGTAAAATAGGTTAAAAAAAATGATCGTATTTTTTTTTTTTTTAAACAATCTGTACTGATTCCACTTCTCCATAATTTTGAATGTAGCACATTATTAGATTTAAAATTGGTCCATTATTAACCCCTTAACGACGCAGGACGTATATTTACGTCCTGCGCCGGCTCCCGCGATATGAAGTGGGATCGCGCCGCGATCCTGCATCATATCGCGGCGGTCCCGGCGCTCATCAACGGCCGGGACCCGCGGCTAATACCACACATCGCCGATCGCGGCAATGTGCGGTATTAACCCTTTAGAAACGGCGGTCAAAGCTGACCGCCGCTTCTAAAGTGAAACTGAAAGTGACCCGGCTGCTCACTCGGGCTGTTCGGGACCACCGCGATGAAATCGTGGCGTCCCAAACAGCTGATCGGACACCGGGAGGGCCCTTACCTGGCTTCTTGGTGTCCGATCGGCGAATGACTTCTCCAGGCAGGAGCAGTCAAGCGCCGATAATGCTGATCACAGGCGTGTTAATACACGCCAGTGATCAGCATAGGAGATGTGTGCAGTGTGTGTGTGCAGTGTGCAGTGTGTGTGTGCAGTGTTATAGGTCCCTATGGGACCTATAACACTGCAAAAAAAAAAGTAAAAAAAAAGTGTTAATAAAGGTCATTTAACCCCTTCCCTAATAAAAGTTTGAATCACCCCCCTTTTCCCATAAAAAAAATAAAACAGTGTAAAAAAATAAAGAAATAAACATATGTGGTATCGCCGCATGCGTAAATGTCCGTCCTATAAAAATATATCATTAATTAAACCGCACGGTCAATGGCGTACGCGCAAAAAAATTCCAAAGTCCAAAAAAGCGTATTTTGGTCACTTTTTATACCATTAAAAAAATGAATAAAAGTGATCAAAAAGTCCGATCAAAACAAAAAGCATACCGATAAAAACTTCAGATCACGGCGCAAAAAATGAGTCCTCATACCGCCCTGTACGTGGAAAAATAAAAAAGTTATAGGGGTCAGAAGATGACATTTTTAAACATATACATTTTCCTGCATGTAGTTATGATTTTTTCCAGAAGTGCGACAAAATCAAACCTATATAAGTAGGGTATCATTTTAACCGTATGGACCTACAGAATAATGATAAGATGTAATTTTTACCGAAATATGCACTGTGTAGAAACGGAAGCCCCCAAAAGTTACAAAATGGCGTTTTTTTTTTCGATTTTGTTGCACAATGATTTTTTTTTCCGTTTCGCCGTGCATTTTTGGGTAAAATGACTAATGTCACTGCAAAGTAGAATTGTCGACGCAAAAAATAAGCCATAATATGGATTTTTAGATGGAAAATTGAAAGGGTTATGATTTTTAAAAGGTAAGGAGGAAAAAACAAAAGTGCAAAAACGGAAAAACCCTGAGTCCTTAAGGGGTTAATACCTATTTTTATTTTTATTTTACAATCCATGCACCCAGCCTTAAAAGTTTATTACATATCTCTTCATATGTTTAGCACATTCTGATTCCTTCTACTGAAAAGTAGTAGTAGTTTTAGAATGAATAAATATGTTGAATTAAACGATCACTCTCAATAAAACCAGGCCACTTTTTTTTGCCACTTTCCAAACTAGTAAGTGATAGGTATGGTAACGTATGATACGTGCCATCATTAATTTATTTTATTTTTTTACTCAAAAAAGTGTAGTTCATATTAATATATAAAATCTAAAAATTTTGCATTTACATTTTTTCTGGATAATTCCAGTTTTCTCATCATTTTGAGCTAGTTTGCAAGTACAATATCTATTTCTTGCAGGGAAAACCTTTTAAGATCAATGAGCTCTTCGGAATAAATAAGAATAAATATTTCAGAGAAATCTATGACATAATGTTATACATTTGACTGTGGGCAAAGGCAAATTCAGTGCAAAAAAAACTGATTTTCTAATACGGGCAGAAGGTTCTTTTAGAGAAACTTGCAATGTAGCAGATTTATGAGCCCTATCTATACGTGTCATCTCTCAACGATGAAAATTGCTTCAAAGAAATCCAAAATTACACAAGGCATTTAGTGGAGCTTGATGCATAAGCCCTTTAATGTAGAAAAACGGGTTACTACTTTGATGTATTTGGTGCTTCATTGTATCTGCTGTGTTCAACATGTGTGTCTCTATATGAAGCATGAAAAGACGGCCTGCATTATCTTGCTGTGTTGCTCAAGGGTGTTTGATATAAAAGGAAAAGGAAACCTCCCACTGTCTATATTAGAGTTTTGTTTTGTAAAAAGACAAGGATGTCTCCGGAAAATGATAACCGAGACCTGTGGAAATAATGACTTTAAGGGGGAAGTGGGGGGAGGGCTTCGGGAACTTTTGACTTTACTGTGGGGGTTAATTATTCTTGATTCTGTTAATCGACACTTCAAGTGAATCCTATGGATTAATATGGTGTTATTGATGTGAACCACTCGAGCAGACACGGGTAGAATTGGTGTAGGTTGTAGACAACTTATCGTTTTAATGGAATGCAAAGTTCATAGGCTACCTTTTTGCTATGGCGATGAAATCGGATTAAATGCATATTAGAAGACTTCCTCCTATTTCTTAGATTTCTATATTAATGCATACGTTCAGCTTAGCCAAATATGGATGCAGCTGGCAGGTGGAGGCTCATTTATATTTGCTGGTTCTTGGCAGCCTACATGCATTTCATTACTAAAGAGATGAGGATAGCTTAAAAATATATAATATAAGGTGATATAGTGTGTCCTGTGTGCAGTAATTGTAGTTAGGTGGAAGAGGAATAGTGATCTCTTTTTAAAAAATTAAACAAAAACACTTTATCTGTCATTGTCCCTGTATGATCTGATGAAGGGGCCAGTTCAGTCTGCAAAGAAATAAAGATATTCTCCAGTCCCTGGAACTTCTCATTGTTGGTTCGTGTCCGTGCTTATGATTTTTCAACATTGCGCTTTGTGTCATACCTTGTTGATTGTCCATGTATAGCCACAACTCTACACATTACTGGGTTGTTATTTTCTACTCCCTCCCCTTAGCTAGCTATCTGTGTACACAGACAATCAACTGGATGGTCAGAACTGCTTAGATCAGCACTCCCAAGTCATGCCCCATTGACAATGGAGCAGTAGTGTCCATCCTCTTGGCAGTATATGAACATTGTTGCAGTCTTTAGATTGTCAAGGGAGTGGTCACCACTGCTTTCAACTGATTGGGAACTGAAATCCCCACCCCCATTAAGAACTAAGTGCTGGTGATGGCCCAGTTGACTGCCTATGAGCCTTTTAGAATGTCAGGCACCAGAACTACCAGCAATGATAGCCATTAGAGTTGAGCAAACTTTTTGAGGTTCAGGTCACCCCATCCTCCCCCCAAGGAGTTTACTAGCGCTGAGCTGCCGTAATTAAATCCTCCGTTGGTGGGCTGGGCTGTACTGTTGGGGCTGTCAGCTGCGAGCGCTTGTCATGTCCGAAATAGCCAGGGTTCGCGCAGCTGAACCTGGCAGTGTTCGACATCTGGGTTCGTGGGGCTCGGCTCGCTCAACTCTAATAGCCATTGAATGAAGGAAGTAGTAAATGAAAGCTTTATTTAAAGGTGAATAGGTTCTCCATAAAAAAAGGAAAAAAAAACACATGTACAGTGCTCTGTCAAAGTTAATATGGGGGAAAAATGAGAGTGCATCACATGACCTCTGGCAGTTAAATAGTTGAATGGGATTGTAAATTGAAAATAAACTGCTGATGTTCTAGCATACAATAAAAAACATGGTAGAAAATATTAAAGAGTTTGTTTTATCAGGACAAAACCTGTCAATTTACCCTATTAGGGCATATAAATGGGGGGGGGGGGTCACCTACTTTGTGCTGTATTCATTTGAGTAGCTTGCAATATGAGGGTACATTTCTTCTAGCAACTTCTGATTTTGGAGATTTATGAAGCAGGTACTATGGCCATATGGAGTTGTCTTATTGAGATAACCCATTTCAGTGTATGCTATTGTATCCATTTATACCACCATACGGGGACTTCAGTTAATTACTATATTGTCCCTGTGAGAAAAGATAGAGGATAAAAGGGATAGTATGGGAAGGAAAATGAGGGTAGTTGTAATCTCATTGACACGGCTGTGCTCCTTCCTAGTAGATTGTTGTAACTTTATTACTGTGGAATGATGTCACGAGAAGCTTTCCGTGACACATTTAGCTCCCATGTTTGTATTTTATTACAGAAACTGATAATTGTAACACTGAATTCTCCTGTAAATTTAGATTTCCCCTGGGACTTCTCAGTGCCATGGTGCATATATTAACATAAATTGAAGGGGTACTGGGGAAAGCTGTGTGCTTATTTCCCATTGATGTTTAGGTGAAAGGCTTAACTGATTGGACGCTTCTGATTTTTACTTTAATGTTTTCGCTTCAAATTGTGTTCATGAAGAAAATAATTCATGTATCGGGGCTGGAGTAGTACATACGGTAGATATTAGTGCTGCAATGTGTGTATGTGTGCAATCCCTCTTATTATATGTTATCAAAAACAAAGACTTTATACTTCTCATTTATTTGGGTTCAGACTTTTCTTCATATTTGTGGGTAACCTACTCATTTACATACTAGAATAGAAATGAGCAGTGCAGCCATGAATGTAAAGGAGTGCTAAATAGTGTGTGTAAATAGTGTGTGTATTTGAATAGGGTCTGTTTCTTTGGTGATTTCTTTAACTTGCTCATTTAAAGAGGTACTCCACTGCCCCCTGGGTGCAGGCTGCGGGGGTCATGATGCCACTACCTTGCCCCTCTTGATGTCACGCCCCCCTCAATGCAAGTCTATGGGAGGGGGTATGGAAGCCGGCATGCCACCTCCCATAGACTTGCATTGAGGGGGCGTGGCGTGACATCATGACCCCCGCAGCCTGCACCAAGCGTTTGGAACAATATGTTCCGAACGCTGGGCCAGTGAAGTTCTCCTTTAACCATTATGCACTAAATTAGTGTATGGCCCTTTCTTATCACATTTCACCATGAATAAGAGTTAAAGGTTGTTCAATAGTCAGTGTTTACACGTTGCAGGTTCCGATTTTCCAAAAACAGTGACACTACCAAAACATGTGAACATAGCCTTGCATTTCAAATACAAAGGGTAGGGGATGGCACTTCTACTATCCAATACTGCTGGTATAGAGCCATGAATATCGAGGTGGAGGGGAAACTGACAAAGTCCAGGTAGGTGATGTCCAGAGAAAAAAAAATATACACATCCAAATACAAAACAATAGTCTCCTTTAAATAAAACATTTTGGTAAAATTGTGAATTACAATTTTGAAATTATTCTCCAGTGACATATATACTTTTCCTGGAATTTGCACACCCACCAAAAACATCTGACAAACCCCCTAAAAAAAACAACAACAATGAAAAAGCTGTATAAGAAAACAATTGTGCAATAAATAGTGCAGCATTTACCACCACCGGGTTTTGAATTGAATGTAAATACAGTGTCAGTGTAAGTGACAAGTTATTACAATATATAAAAATGCATCTGAAAATGGTTATTGTTCTAAGCTCTCTATGTGTTGTTATATATCAACATATCGTTAGACTACTTGACTAATGTTATAATGACAGCCAGGCTTCGGTGAGTGACAAGGGAATATGTTTAGCAAGAAATTGATATGATATGTCTCCCACGCCATTGTTAGATCCTGAACAATCTTCGTGATGTCTTTTTTGCTAAATACATTTTTACTTTTGTATTGTGAATGGTGGTGGGCATTAAAAAAGCTTGAGGGATTTGGAAGTTTTTTTTTTTCTTTCCCTAAAGGTTCATCTTTGGAGGAAAAAGGAAAAAAAATATTTTTTGAAAACTAGGCTGCCATGACAATGGTGCGTATTTTCTTCTTGAGAATTGTAAAACCTTTCTGTCAGCACAGAACATTTATGACTTTCGCAGGTCTATAACTACTGTAACAGCTCAAGCTTTACTGTCTTCATTCCAGGTGTGTGCCAGTAAATCGTCATTGCAGCGCAAATCATCCTTAAAAATATCACTCGCTTAGAGATATTCTGATAAGGTGGCACATGTCTCCATATGTTCTATATTTAGTGCAGAATGTATTTGCCAGATTTATCAAAGTGAAGAAATCTGTCATTGTCTAACTGGGCCAACCAAATGAATCATAGTTAAAGGGGTACTCCACTGGCCAGCGTTTGAGTACCAAACACTGTGTTCATGCTGCGGGGGTCGACCACGCCCCCTTGTGCTTTCACACCACGCCCCCTCAATGCAAGTCTGTGGGATGGGGTGTGGTGCCTCCCATAGATTTGCATTGAGGGGGCATGGCGTGATAATACAAGGGTGCGTGACCGGCCCTCATAGCACGCACACAGCGTTTGGAACTAAATGTTCCAAATGCTGGCCGGTGGAGTACCCATTTAAAGTTACTCTACATATAGTTATCGAAACAGCACAACATTTTCTACTCTTCTTATTGTCAAAGAGGACAAAATATTGCAAACATAGTCAGCACTTTTGGATGGCACCGCAAACCACTATTGGTCACCAAGTTACCCAGTTGCACACAAAGAAACTACCCTGCTCTCTTTTCACCATATCTGTCACATTCTGTCTTAAGATATGTTCACACTACAGATATTTCACGTTACAGAATGAAATTCTAAGCAGAATCCGCTTGCAGCAGCCTCCCATTGATTTCCTTAGAATTCTGCTGCGTAGTTACACCTCAGAAGTTTTGTCTAACTTGAAGAAAAGGATGGTTCAGCATGGTTATTTTTAATTGTATCCTCCTTATTGGTCATAAAGCCACATGATGTGTTTGACATGTTTCTACCTATGCCATGTTTATCATAAGCCATGATGATTATGATTAAGACTGCATATGTCGAAACACGTCAAGCACTCTGTATGTGGATTGCTTTTACTATAATAACCAAAAAAGAGAATAGTCTTTGAAGATAACCATGCTGGATCCCTTTCTTCAAGTTGGGCTTTTCTCACAGGGTGGCACCCCTGTGTACATGCACAGATCTATATGCACACAGGTGTGCTGCCCTGTTTCTTTGGAACATTGGAAATTCTGTAGCGGAACTTTCAACAAGGAAAAAGTGTAAACAAAAAGTTAATAAATGTGATTTAACCCCTTCCCTAATAAAAGTCAGAATCACCCCCCCCTTTCCTATTTAAAAACAAAAAAACTGTGTATATAAAAACAAAAATAAAAATATGTGGTATTGCCACTTGCGTAAGTGTCTGATCTTATATATCATTAATTAAACCGCACGGTCAATTGCGTACACGTAAAAAAAAATCCAAGTCCAAAATAGCGTGTTTTTGGTCACTTTTTATACCATATGAAAATGAATAAAAAGTGACCAAAAAGTCAGATCAAAACAAATATGGTACCAATAATGGCACAAAAAAATTAGCCCCATATCGCTCCTCATACGGAAAAATTAAAAAAGTTATAGGGGTCAGAAGAAGACATTTTTCAACGTATTAATTTTGGTGCATGTAGTTATGATTTTTTTTAGTGGTAAAATATAATCAAACCAATATAAATTGGGTATCCTTGCGACCATATGGATCTACAGACTAAATATAAGGTGCAATTTTTACGGAAAACTGCACTGTGTAGAAACAGAAGCCGCCAAAAATTACAAAATGTTTTTTTATTTTTTATTTTGCCTCACAAATAATTTTTTTCTGGTTTTGCCGTAGATCTTTTGGTGAAATTATCAATAGTATTACAAAGTAAAATTGTTGGCGCAAAGAACAAGCCCTCATATGGATTTTTAGGTGGAAAATTGAAAGTGTTATGATATTTAGGAGGAAAAAACAAAAGTGCAAAAATGAAAAATTGCCGAAGAGGGAAGGGGTTAAACAGTGATTCCAGTGCCGGCTGCTGCACGCAGAATTTCCATAATGTGAACCCGGCCTTACAATCACACCCACTTGGACATAAAAAATGAGACAATGTAGCAAGTAATTCCTACACAGAAGCCTACATACACTGTTGTAGGTGTCAATGTAAACTGCTTCTCTTTGGGTTTCCATTCATTTAACTGGAATGATCAGGAACATACAGGCTATATAACAATATGGTAATCTTTTAAATAAAACTCTCTCAGTGCCCCCCTAGGGCAAATCTTTCTATTCTCTTATAAATAGCAAGACATATGCTTTCATGGCATCAGATCTGTGCTTTAAAACATAAATCCATATGTGGATTAATTGAAATACACACATTTCTATATCACCGGATGTGGTAATAATTCATGTTTGTAATTTGAACTGACAAAAGCTCAGGCTTCAATCCATCACTCACGGGAGCCAACCTTTTGTCTCAAGGTTAAAGTCGTGTCACCAAAGCTGTTTGTTCCAAACTTATATTATTCACTATTTAAATGAGTTTTCGGGTGGATTAGATAATAGTCGGTTTTGTGTGACGGAAAACAGAGGGCAATACTTCAAATGTTGCCTTACTTAATTTGTCTTCTACTTAGTAATTATTGCTCTGATTGACTGAAAGGGAAAATTGTTACAATTGGTTGAAAGTGATGAGATGGTCAAAGTGGTCAAAATGTATGAGATTCTGCTATTATTCGAGCTATAGAAAATAGATGAATAACTGGTTTTGCTATGATAATCACATAGTACTGTCTAGAGGTGTTTGCCAGCTCCCCGCTCCTGCTCCAAGCACACTGCCGGGTCCAGGACGGTGAAACTCTGTGTTACCATTTATTTATAATTAAATAATGAAACTTTATTTTATTAGAATAAAACCAATGACATAGCAGAAGTTGGAGTATGAACACGTTTCAAAGCTAGCATATGGTCCTTTCTTATTGCTTAGGCTATAAGCAAGGAAGGACCATCAGTTTGGTCTAAAACATGTTGGCATTCCGACTTTATTTTTAATGTGATATCACAAAATCAAGTTTCATCATTTTATTATGAAGTTGACTGCTGGATTTCCTTACTGCCTTTATTATGTTGTTATGATAATACTATGTTAATGTGAAATATAATGGAGGTAAAGCATGTTCGTATTCTAGTGCTTCAATATCCAAATAATGAAAAAGTATTTGCTCCGCAATGAAAAAAACTCACCTTGAAAAAGAAGACTGTCCCTCTGAGGCTTAATTCCACAAAAGCCATAGGCATACCAAGGGCCATTTTATGGTACCTCCAAATGGCAACTTATTACATAGACAGAAACAATGTTTCTTAAAGGGGTACTCCGCCCCTAGACATCTTATCCCGTATCCAAAAATTAGGCAGATAAGATGTCTGATCGCGGGGTCCCGGATGACTGGCGATGCAGGGTTGAGGCTTGCGATGCCACAGCCACGCCACGCTCGTTATGTCATGGCCACTTCCACTCAATGCAAGTCTATGGGAGGGTGCATGACAGCCGTCGCAACCCCCTCCCAAAGACTTGCATTGAGGGGGGCGTGGCCGTGACATCACAAGCAGGGTGTGGCCGTGACATCACGAATCTCTAGTGCAGCACCCGACTCTCTAAACGAATGCTGGTTGCAGCAGGGAGATTGCGGGGGTCCTGCCGCTGTGGGCATAGGGGATAAGATGTCTAGGGGCAGAGCCCTCCATATGCTCACTCCTTTGAGTGCCATATCAAAGCTCCATAGAAAAACGAGGGTTATGGAGCACAATATGACATTGTGCATGAGGCCAATCCCTTGTGTTCTTTTTCAACCTGTTAAAATTCTGTTTGGTAAAAATGTTTTTGCTGATAAGACTGTAAACCAATCTGGCCCCCTTTATCGCTCACACAGGGTCGGTATCCATTTTTTGTTTATGATACAGAGAAAGACTATTTATAGGCAATGTTTTTGTTTTTTTTTTCCTTAAAAGACACTTTAGTTTTTAGAAAATCAATTTTTTCCTATTTCATCTTTCTCCAATTCATTTTATAGTTGTGCTTTGATCTGACTAAAGTACCCTCAATGTGTGTTATAATTGAGGCATATTCCAGCAGGAAACAATCATACCTGGATCGGTGATAATAAATACTGTACTAATTGATGTCTGACCACTGGAAGGGTTGTACTTTGCTGTTTTTGTTGGACATAGGTTTGGAATGGAGCAACAAAACGGCTACTCCATCTAACCTTCCCATAGTTTAAGTCTTGTGGCTGAAGGGACAGGACATCAAATTCCTATTTTGGTGATTATCAGGCGTCCCAGCATTTGTACCTTAACATTTATCAGGTATCTAGTAGACAGATGATCAGTGCTTCTAGCTAGAACATCTTGTAAGAATCGGTAGATCCTCTTCATAGACTCATATAGCCTTGTACTGGGCCTTTCCCCAATTTTGTACAGTGATCAAAATTTCTACATGAGACTATGTTCACATGTAGCATTTTGGTCAATATTATTAACCAAAACCAGGAGTGGAACAAACACAAAAAAAGATTGCACCTTCTTATGAGTCTATTCTACTCCTGGTTTTGGTAAGAAAAAATACTTAGCAAAATCCTGACCAGAATACTTTGTGTGAATAAAGCCTTAATCCATGTGGTCTTTTTACTTTACTATAATTATCAGAATGCCATCTCTATCTCTATCTCTACTTAAGAACACATGCAATGCATGATACATACAGTGCAAATTATGGGGGGGAATTTATCATTGATTTTACATTTTTTGGTGGCGAAAGCATTGTAAAAACTTTTGCGCAATGTGTCAAAAAGCCGCACATTTTTAAGCAATGCATTTGCAGTGATTGCAATTGGGATTTATCAACTGGGATTTTTTGCACAAACACTTGAAATTTAAACACCAGCCCAGACCCCTCTTAGAAACTTGTCTACATCTAAGCCACTTTGCTATTGATGAAGAACAAACAAGTATACATGGTGTATCTCCAGGCGTACCAGGGTAAAAAAAAAAAAGAAAAGTTATACAGACAACAATACATTCATCCGTTAACCCAATTAAGACAAATAAAAAAAAATCTGAATTTCGATGGAAATGAAGCAATTTTTTGCAGACATGTTGGCAAGTGGAACCTTATCTAATCCTTAGCTTAGTCCTTTCAAAGTGTGTACACTTTTGACTTTGTAGCTTGCAGTTTTTGTTTTTGCTTTATGTGCTGTCAGCACTTCCTTAGCATTATGTCATGATTAGAACCGGTGAGAGGAGGGGAAATGTAAGTAATTAATCATCTTATACTTGCATTTTGAATTATATAGAGCATATTACCCCAGAGAATTTTTAATTTTAGCTCTCCGGAACAGAATTTAATCTACAGGTTTTGTCGCATAAGATAATTATTGGAAACATTTACATTTTCATTTTGTGCAACAGGCTTAAGCTTAAGCCCCTCGAACAAAGTTGTTGTTTTTTTTAGGACAGATAAAATCTGCTTATGAAATATTATTGATTTGCTATAAAATATTAAGAATAAGGAAAGGAGGTGGCACGTTCTATTTCTTGTGCCGCAACAAGAGTGAGTGCTAAAGAAATGAAACAGTCTGTGAAATTAAATGTAAAGGTCAAAGGGAATTATAATTGAAGTGCATACATTTTTCATGCTCAAGAGACATTGACTATGCTAGAATTACTCGAATTGCTTTTTTTATTCTAACCCATTTTCTCCAGCCTTGGAGGTTGATGAGCCCATTGCTGCAAATTTAGACTGTTTGCCTTCATATTTCATTGTGTTATACTATTATTTAGATAAATGGCAGATTAATGGTCATCCATCACAGGTCACTTGGCCTTGGGAATATATTTTTCATATTTTTCAAGAATTAATACATAAGATGACGAGAGCACAGAAGGGCAGGAGCATGGGTTTGATTTTTTTTTTTTTTTTTTTGATTTTTTTTTTTTCGTTCATTTTTCAGTCTTATTTTTCTTAGGTCTACAGAGTGGATCTCCAAATGATTTAATGAGAAAATTACCAAGACTTGGTTAATTTTAAAATGTTTTTA
This sequence comes from Hyla sarda, assembly GCF_029499605.1. Classification (NCBI taxonomy): domain Eukaryota; kingdom Metazoa; phylum Chordata; class Amphibia; order Anura; family Hylidae; genus Hyla; species Hyla sarda. Next base: position 395,237,193 of record NC_079191.1, read on the forward strand.
AATATTAAGATGGGTCAAAGCAGGGTCAAGTTTTTAAGTATTAAAGGGGTATTCCAAGATATTTTTTTATTTGACTATGCCACAGGGGTTGTAAAGTTACTGTAGTTCATATTGTAATGTCTGTACCTGTGTGTGACCGTTTTCTCACAATTCTTCTGTGATTTTCCCCCCAGTATTTATTTTTATCAGCATACAAAATGACTGTTGTCTCAGATTTTTCCCAGTTTGCAATGTGGCTGACACCTGACTCACTAGTCAGCTGATGATAGGGAGCCTATCTGCCTTAATGGGTGGAGGGATCGCTTGGGGGGAGAGATCAATCTGCAACTAATGCAACAGCTGTAGGCACCCTGATTGAAAACCACAGTTCTTTTGAATGGATATAGCTCATTTATTTTTCAATGTGTGGGGTGGCTGATGTGTGGGAGGGAGAAAAATGGAATTGTGGGATTTGTAGTAAAAAAAGAAAAAGAAAACTCAAACAGGAAAGACCAGTTCACAAAAATCTAGCCACAGTGTTATGGTAATCTCACAACATTTAGCCCCAAGACAAGCGCAGATCCTTCCTAAGCATGTCCATTACTGCCTGCCAGGTATGTACTAAAATCCCCTTATGGTGGATAAGCCCTTAAAGATAGGTTAAAGCATAGGTCAACTGGGCAGATATGCATCGTATTTGATGCTGCGAGAAATCTTCCGAGCAGCAGGAAGAACTAACCAGAGTAGGAGAGCTTTGTTATGGGAATTTGCTTGTACTCTGGACAGTTCCGGACATGGACAGCAGTGTCAGCAGAGAGCACCATGGTCAGACTGAAAAGAACTCCGGAAAGAAATACAACTTCCTGTGAAGCATACATCAGCTGATAAGTACTGGACGGATTAAGATTTTTAAATAGAAGTAATTTTCAAATCTGATTAACTTTCTGGCACCAGTTGATTTGAAAAAAAAATTCCACCAGAGTACCCCTTTATCTTTTGACATGTCTGGTCAATATGTCAAAAGTTTTCCCAAATGACAGACACACTGTAAAAGAGTATAAGGTAGGATGAAAAAATAAAACACGTGTACTCATTTGCCCCCAATTTGTTATCGCCATTCTGACATTGCCCATCCATGCCGCAGAGCACTTCCAGTTTTCATCTTGACACATAATAAATACCCACTTAGTCAATTTCTGGATCCGAGTCACCACAATGCCCAGTGACTGGCTGAGCAAGCATTTGCTGTGTTTGGATGGAGAAAAGATAGTGATAAGGATGTTCAAAATTAATTCTCCGGGTCAGGACAACCCCTTAAAGTTTGTCTTTGTCATTGCTTTAGTTATAGGGCCAAATACACATTACTGAAAATGTACTACCTGCCTATTGATGTCAAAGTGCTGATACACACAATACATTATTCAGAATAATCACCAAATATCTCAGCTAATGATCATTTTTACTGCCACAATGTATGTGCCTCAAGTAAATAAGAACTGAATGCCCACGCCTACATCTTATGAATGTAAAATGTATTGCAGTCCATCCACCAAGATTCTGGCACTGCATATTAATAGGATAGGAATACAGATAATATCACCATAAGAATGCATTGTAAATTTTAATATGATAGAAATTGCTATGTCTTCCGCATATGTAATATCCCACAAGCTCAAGAATATCACTGTATCCCTGTTATAACTTGCATTTATATTGAATCATATGATTGAATAAAGTTCAGCCTAGCAAAAGAATTTGTGGAAAGTAGATATAAAGGGAGACAAACTAAATTTAAAAGTACTGTACATTGTATATATTAGTATGTCCATATTATTGTTTCCTGTTTTATAGGCCTTTTATTCAGAGTTGCTAATAGTCTTCACATAATCGTTTTAGCTGCATACAACAGTTTATAAAATATGCGGAATAAACGTATAATCTTCTTTTCCATAATCCTACAGAGGCAACCTCTTTTTACATAGTGACCAGCCAACCAAACAGCTGATCAACCGGAAAAGCTGAATTCACCTGCAGCAGGGAAAGTGTAACGTTACATGTTAGTGTTTTACATTAATGGTTGGTAATGCTAAGCAAGGTTTCTTTCAGCAGTCTAACTAATTAAAAAGGAACACTACAATGTCTATATGTTCTAATAGGATATGTTAAGGGTTGTCACCATATAAAGTGGAGAAACACTGTAAATGATTCCCTTTACTTAATATGTTCTAGAACCACGTTTTATACTTATGCCTATGACTAAGCTACTGTTGCAAGTGAAGCACGTCAGGCTATTGCCGTACTGAATGTTATTTATGTAACTACTTTTCATTAAAGAAATCAAATATTTGAAGAATCCTCAAGCTGAACCCTCTCATATTACTTCTTCAGAGTATGATAGGAAAAGTTAGGAAGCTAGGAAAAGTGCTACAATTTAGGAAAAGTGTTACAGGTGTGCTGGCTACAACACAAGCAATATACCCCCCCAAAAAAGAGAAACAAAGCATATATAGGACAAAAAAATTAAAGTTGTTCAGGGGAATACAAATATTGAAGACAATACATAAAAAAGCCTAAGATGGCAGTATATGCCTTACAAAGCCCAGGTTAGCACAAGCCAGCCAAAAAATTAAAAAGAGAAAAGTAGTTTAAAGTCCAGTGCAAATATCAGTCACTAGGAGGACGTAGACCACTACTGGTGTCACAGGTACTTGGTACAGGACTTTGGTAATAATTGGGTAATAATGTGAGTAAGAAAAAAACCTGGCACCTGAAACCAACCGAAGACTTCTAAACGATAAAACAGCTACATGAAATACAACTGTAAATAGAAAAATACAAAATGGTACATAAATGTCATAGTGACCCTAAACAATTGTATACAGCGGCTGGGGAAAAACCACCATACCCTATGTATGTTTCACGTTAGCCTTCAGTTTGTCTGGGGTGATGAGCTATTCCAGACTTTTAAAGGGGTACTCCGGTGGAAAGCAATTTTCTTTTTAAATCAACGGGTGCCAAACAGATTTTAAACAGATTTGTAAATTACTTCTATTTAAAAATCTTAATCCTTCCAGTACTTATCAGCTGCTATATGCTCCAGAGGAAGTTGTATTTCTTTTTGGAATTCTTTTCAGTCTGACCACAGTGCTCTCTGCTGACACCTCAGGCCATGTCAGGAACTTTCCAGAGTCCAAGCAAATCCCCATAGCAAACCTCTCCTGCTCTGGACACATCCTAAGAGGGACAGAGGTGTCAGCAGAGAGCACAGGGTTCAGACTGAAAAGAGCTCCAGAAAGAATTAAAACTTCCTGTGGTGCATACAGCAGCTGATAAGTACTCGAAGGATTAACATTTTTTATTAGAAGTAATTTGCAAATATGTTTAACTTTCTGGCACCAGTTGATTTAAAAGAAAAAAAAAATTGTTTCCCACCGGAGCACCCAGCTCATGCTCTCTATCATTATAACTGACCCAATAGTGTTAGATAGAAAAGTGCTTAGGGCAAAGCAGACATACATGAAACCATAATATGGACAAGATAACATACAAAGATGATACCACAAATAAATAAAAAGATCAAATCAGTGTAAACACTGTAGGTAAATAAATTAACGATAAAATTATATGTATAATGTAAAAGCTGAGCAGCACATCCAATAAAGTGCCTTAGTGCCAGCAGCTAGTCAGCCTTGGTCATGGGAATCCAGTTAGCCAAAAACTTGACAAAGGCTGCATGGGCAGCTGAAACTTTGTACCTTATACCTGATGAAAAGAAGTTTCTGAAAGAAATTTGGAAAAACACACAAAAAAAAATGCAATGGGAGGATAAAAACTGCAGTTTTTTGCATGAAAAACAGACTTTTATAGGCCGAAAATCAGCTCTAAATACAAAGAGTATGTGCACATAGCAGATAAGATTAAGGAAAAACACAACACATAGTAAGAGGATATGTTCTCAAATTTACTAAAATATGCATGTCTGGAGAGCAGACAGTTTCTCTTAAAGGAGTACTGTGAGTACTGTACAACTTATCCCCTATCCAATGGGGGGGGAGGGGGTGTAATGGAAATGAAATGAATACATGGAAGATACTTGAAGATTTTCGCATAAAGCATAAAATCCGTATTAGGTTCTTATAAATCTATCATAAAACTGTTTGTTTATATTTGAATGAGCTTGAGTGGTGATCTTTAGTATTAGACATGATAGTACCAAGACCAAATAATATGACTTTACTTTGTGTTGTCACTTTAGCAAACATTGTTGCGGTAACAAAACAGAAGACTGCTAGTACAGTACTAATACAGTGCATTTGCCAAACTTTGGCTGCTAATTGCCTAGTGTAAATCTTATGTAAACTTTTTTACTGGTTATTTCTTATAGTTTTATAGCTTCCTAAATGCAAAATCAAGTAGCTTTCTACAGAGTGTTCATTAAAGATTTCCTATAACGTTGCTACTGTTATGTCTGTGTAACTTCTTCACATAGCTGGTTGTCCTGCTGCTTCTGATATAGATCTAACTCTTGGCTGTGTTGCTTCTCTCTTATTTTCGCCACTCATCTTTCAGCATAGGAGATAAAGTAGTAATAGGGATGGGGGCATTGCAAACCAGAGTGTGAAAATGAAGAAGAAGGTTGAAGTTTCCAAACCATGCATGCTGTAGATAGAAGGAAAGCAGACACAAGGCGTTTTGCAGGGGGAGTAGTGAGAGATGTGTAAATGCTAAGAAGGGAAATAAAGATATCCTGAGCAGACTCTGCAGAGGGAGAATGAGCACACACTCACCTGGGCTGTAGATACAGTAGAAGAGGAATAAAGTTGTGTTGATACATGAGAGTTAATGCAATAAGCAAACATAAAGACTTCCAGTATTGGGAGAGACACATCCATATGACAAAAGTCTAAAACTAATTGTAGGTTATTAAATGCATAAAAGGGATCCAAAGATGAATAAGGATTGCAGCCTGGAACTTAGTTCAACTTTTTAGCTTAAAGGGGCATTCCAGGCAAAAACTTTTTTTTATATATCAACTGGCTCCGGAAAGTTAAACAGATTTGTAAATTACTTCTATTAAAAAATCTTAATCCTTCCAATAGTTATTAGCTTCTGAAGTTGAGTTGCTGTTTTCTGTCTAACTGCTCTCTGATGACTCACGTCCCGGGAGCTGTCCAGATCCTATGGGGATATTCTCCCATCATGCAAGGGATATTCTCCCATCATGCACATGTGACATCATCATTGAGCAGTTAGAAAGAAAACTTCAGAAGCTAATAACTATTGGAAGGATTAAGATTTTTTAATAGAAGTAATTTACAAATCTGTTTAACTTTCCAAAGCCAGTTGATATATGAAAAAAGGTTTTTGCCTGGAATACCTCTTTAAGGTAACTACTAAAATTTTTACCATGTCAAAGGTTTCCATAGCGCTTGAGCTTTTTGTTCATCTATATTGACAGTAAAGATGTATGGTTGTATTAAAGCACATATTCAGTCAGCTTCAGTGACCCTGATAACCCGCAGTTCAGTTTTATGTGCTTTATCGTATTATTGGACACTTGTGAAACAAATAGAGCACATTTGTGAGTAAATCTGCCGACATCACCTTACAACATCTGTAATTTTCACGTCAGGAGGAACGATACTTAAGCCCTCTTAACATCTATCTCTGTTGGTTGTGTACTTACCAAGTCTACTACAAGTCAAATCCACCTAATAAATGTCATAAAACGCAGCAGTAATACTATACCATTAAGCGGAGCTGGAGATTGTTTTCCTTTACAGACTGAATTGACAACCCTTAGCTCAAATTGCCTATTTAGAAAGTGTGTGATTCTTTTTGATCATACAATAGATGTTGATATCTGTCTATACTGCTTGGTGAATCAACTAGGATGAAATGTTTTTATATATTCTGTCCATAATCTATACCGCCATCAATGAAATTACTAATTAGCTGTTTCTGTATCAGGCTGAAATAATGCATATTATCAATAATTGCCATTATAGTGACCTTTGTCAGAGATGTCAGCCATCTTGTCTATTCAACTTTTGTTGTAGTTAAGTACAGAAGCCATAAAATATATATAGTGTTGGGTTTGGGTTAAAAACAGATTTAGAGTCATAGATAGTATATAATTAACCCTACTAATTAAATGCTATTTACATAAGGTCGGCATAGCTGTGCTCTGTGAGCTTGACTCCTAGTCACGGCACCCCAGAGTTAATTGCTACTTACCATATTGAGATACTGTTTTCTGCTGCAACACTTAGACTGAATTAACTTGAATTAAATTTAATCTGTTCCTTACTTCCTACCCGATATTTTCCCTTTGCAGTAAATAATTGTTTTCTAATTTAACTGGGAGGGCAAAGTAGTATTTTCAGAAAAGAATACCATGCTTTAAAGCAAGTGGTTTAAAAATACATCTAAGAAGCTATTTCTTGTATGCAAAGAGGGGAAGCAATACAGTTCCTTTGCGTATTGATACACTTTCCTTTATAAATAGTGGCAATAGAGTATCACTAAAGGACCCTTCAGAAAGGTATAACACACCTGGAACTCCCAGTTGTTTTTTTATGTTACGGGTGCCGCCACTTATGTCTGCCAATCTGGAACAGTAGGAAAGCACAGGAGGTAAATTGATAGTTCAACTGATCCCATTCATTTGTATAGGACTGTTCAGATGACTCCAACATTCCAACTGGGATGCCAGATTTCCGGACAAGCTGACAGCGGAATGCCTCCTGCACAGTTCCCCAATCTGGCCTGCAGAAATAACTGAACCCCAGACCATGCCATAACTAGTGCACTTTGCCATCAGTTGTGGCACCTGTTGTGGCCAGTGATCTGGCTCAGTACTTCAGATCGCCGGGAATATGTGATGGCATCTTAAGCCAGTGATATGTGTCTTCGAGACTAGTGCTATATTAGGTCCTTTCAAAATTGTCCGATTTGCCGAATTTTCCAGCAAAAATTTGGTTTGGTCTGAATTTATTTGTGGTGAATCTGTATTAAAAATGGCTATTTCTGGCCTACAGACAGCCTCAATAGGTGTGTAGAACACTTTGCCTTGCTGTAACATGCATAAAGTGTGTTCTGGGTTAGTGAAATAATACTGTTATTCAGTATGACATGCAGATTTGAAGCATCACTTTTAGAATCACTATCATAGAGTGACACAATGACACAGCCTGGAGGTGGCGGCAGAATGAGGAGACCATATAGTGGCTGAATGACACAGCCTTGAGTTGGCGGCAGCATGAGGAGAACATATAGTGTCTCAATGACACAGTTTGGAGTTTGGTTGCAGCACGAGGAGACCATATAGTGGCTGAATGACACAGCCTGGAGTTGGCGGCAGCATGAGGAGACCATATACTGGCTGAATGACACAGCCTGGAGTTGGCGGCAGCATGAGTAGACCATATAGTGGCTGAATGACAGCCTGGAGGTGACGGAGGCATGAGGAGACCATATAGTGGCTGAATGATGCAGCCTGGAGTTGGCGGCAGCATGAGGAGACCAAATAGTGGCTGAATGACAGCCTGGAGGTGGTGGAAGCATGAGGAGACCATATAGTGGCTGAATGACAGCCTGGAGGTAGCATCAGCATGAGGAGAACATATGGTGGCAGTATGAGACAGCCTGGAGGTGGCATCAGCAGCATGAGGAGTCCTGAAAGTGACCCGGGGACATAGTGGGGCGATCACGAGCACAGTGCTCTCTGCTGCCATCTCTGTACATTTTAAGAACTGCGAAGTGCAGGTGAAAATCCCCATAGTAAACATATGCTGCTATGGACAGTTCCTAAAATGGACAGATATGTCAGCAGAGAGCACTGTGCTCGCGATGTCAGAAGAGAGCTCTGTAGTATTCAGCAGCTAATAAGTACTGGAAGGATTAAGATTTTTTTCTTTCTGGCTCCAGTTGATTTAAAAAAATAAAGTTTTCCACCGGAGTACCCCTTTAACCCCTTCCCTAATAAAAGTCAGAATCACCCCCATTTCCCCCCCCAAAAAAACAACTATGTAAATAAAAATAAATATAAACATATGTGGTATTGCCACATGCATAAATGTCCGAACTGTAAAAATGTATAATTAATTAAACCGCACGGTCAATGGCGTACAAGTAAAATAAATTCCAAATCCAAAATAGCGTATTTTTTTCACTTTTTATGCCATAAAAAATTAATAAAATGCGATCAAAAAGTCAGATTAAAACAAAAATGGTACAGATAAAAACTTCAGATCATGGCGCCAAAAAAAGAGCCCACATACATCCCCAATGTGGAAAAAAAAAAGTTATACGGATCAGAAGAGGACATTTTTGAACGTATACATTTTCCTGCATGTAGTTATGATTTTTTCCAGAACTACAACAAAATCCAGTAGGGTATCATTTTAACCGTATGGACCTACAGCATAAAGATAAGGTGTCATTTTTACCAAGAAATGCACTGTGTAGAAACGGAAGCACCCAATTTTGTCGCACAATGATTTTTTTTTACCGTTTCGCCGTGGATTTTTGGGTAAAATGACTAATGTCACTGCAAAGTAGAATTGGTGGCATAAAAAATAAGCCATAATATGGATTTTTAGATGAAAATTGAAGGGGTTATGATTTTTAAAAGGTAATGAGGAAAAAACGAAAATGCAAAAACTGAAAAATGTCCTTAATGGGGTACTCCACCCCTACACTGCTTATCCCCTATCCAAAGGATAGGGGATAAGATGTCTGATTGTGGGGGTCCCGCTGCTGGGGACCCCCTGGATCTCGGCTGCAGCACCCTGCTGTCATTACTGCACAGAGCAAACACGCTCTGTGCGTAATGACAGACGATAAAGGGGCTGGAGCATGGTGATGTCACAGCTCATCCCCCTTAATGCAAGTCTATGGGAGGGGGATCGACGACCACTACACCCCCTCCCATAGACTTGTATTGAGGCGGCGGGCCGTGACTTTACAAGGTGCGGAGCCATGATGTCACGATGCTCTGGCCCCTGTATTTTTCCTGAAATTCGTAACAAATTCAGGAAATTTCCACCTCAAAATAGCTCTTCAGAAAACTCTCCCAACTTGTAAATTTGTAAATCTCCACAGTAAATTGAGTGGGATTATTAAAGATGGAAACAACATTTCACACTAGTGAAAACCCAACACTCTTAGTAAATGATGGGCCACTATTTTTCACAAAACAATGTAAATAATGATAAAATGTAATGCTTGCATAAAGTAATGGTACAAATAAATGTAATAAAAAATTAATTAATTAATAGGCTAAAAGGCCATCTTGAGAGACTAAAGTTTACTGAATTTAATATTTGCTAGAGCACAGAGAGAGCTCTAGTAAGTGCTTACAGTGCTCAGTACTGCTCTATAATGCCCCCATGCTGCTGCTTCTGATGGTGCATTATAGTAATACAGGGGAGCAGGATCCCCTCTTCTGTGTATGCAGTGCATGGGACATATCACAACAGGTAGTCTCCACTTACTAGCGCAAGGACAGGTCAGAAAAGTATGTAGAGAGGGAAGCTGGTGCAAAATATACAAGCTAAATATTGGCCAGAAATACTGTTACTCCTCATGTACACATAGCACAGTTTATCTTGAAAGCTACCCAAAAAAAAACTGTTATATGTTGCACAGTATCTCATCCTGATAATGTACATATCATTTTTATGTATCTATGACCTATATTTCCTCTCAGAATTAGCTTCAGTTCTGAATTACCTTAATGTTGCCAACCAGAAGCAGGGGGCGGGTCCCTTTCTTCTCCTCAGGTGATAACCACTCCCTCTCCCTCACTCTCCTCAGTCACTGATCTCAGGAGTGAGCATCTGTAACCCTTTACTTTCTGGTTTTATGCTATACACACACACTGTGTGCTTACAGCTTTTTGCAAAACTACAGCTCCCAGCATGCCAACAGATCCTTTGAGTTGCAGTTTTGCAACAGCTGGAGGCATATGATTGGTAAAACTCAGATTTACAGCAGTGTTGCTGCAGGCTCTGTTCCCCCTACTGTTGCAAAACTACAACTCCCAGCATTTGGCTGTGCAGGCATGCTGGGAGTCGTAGTTTTGCAACAGCAGGAGGCATATGATTGTAGTCCCCCTGTATTAGATACACACACACACACACACATTGACTTCATTTATTCATACGCATGCACATTACCTAGACAACACAAATTTACACACATACATATATATCCACACACACACACACACACACATATATACATGCAGGGACACTTACTTTTTTAACAAAAATCCTCTATTCAGTCCCCATCTTCCGTCACCAGCTTCTTTCATCATCTGCTCACAGGCAGCAGTGTACTCCCGCCCCTCCACCCTTCTCACACAGGACACTGTGAAGTAAACACATACAGTGAGGGAGCCGATCACAGCCACTTTAGATCTGCAGACCTGTCAATCATGAAGTGGGTCCATGACGTAGGTGATGACGAGTGGACACAGCCAGGCTGGTATGTATCCCAGGAGGCAGGGAGGCAGTTTTTTGACAGGCTTTTTCAGTATAAAATACTGAACAAAACCTGTTGGTTTTGCATGCTTTACAACATATCAAAAGTTTTTTTAGTTTTTATCTGAAAGTATTCTGCCTAAAAATAAAGAAAATTAAAAATGAAAACTAGAAGGAAAGATTCACAGCATAACAAGCAAATATTGATCGACTTTTAAATTCAGATTTTAAGACAAAACTATTGGTTTATTTATCAGGTTTAAAACTGGCTTGGAGGATTAGTTGTGAGTCACTATGAGAATTAATTACCATCGCATTCTTACTGACAGGAATAGATATTTCTGGCCAGTTGAAATGAAGACCCTGAAACCACAATCGTGGTATCTCCATGACGACCAAGGATACATCACCTCTTCCCATCGTTAATGTTGGTTATTACTTCACATCTTCAGAACTCCACATTAGTGAAGCCACGTGAAGCTAAAGAGATATGATCTACAAGAGAGAAAAAATTATTGAAGAAAAAAAAAAAGATTTCTACCATATGGATGTTTCAGCCAATACTAATGAATATAAGTACAATATGCAATATGAGAAATGCGTTGCATATATAGCAGTTCAATTAAATGGAATTATTTTAATTCAGTATGCACGCGTTCTAGCACATCCAGCAATCATACAGATGACTTGATTACATATACTTTACATTACGAGATCACTTCATTTCGTTTTCTAAATGGAAAGCAATGCAGACATTTCTAAACTATCATTTAAAAAGAAGGAAATTTATGAAGTAGAAAAAAAAACTGCAGAAATAATAATAATGATTATGATGATAAAAATAATAATCTTTTACCCTCAAAAAGCATTAAAAGCCTCTCTGCTTTTCTTGCGCATTGTGTGCATGCATTGGCTTCCGGCCTCTCAAAGGGCCTATGACCTTCCTACAGTGCTTTGTGCCCAAGCAATAAGGTCCCTTTGGTTCCAGTCTGCTCTGGTGTTAGTTTCTGCTCTTGGTTATGACATATGACATTATGTTCCCAACCTCGTTCTCTTGTTAGCTGCCAGACCTTTTCCACTCTCCACTTCTCTGTCCATCTACCTTTCCTACCTGCTGCCTTGGTACCATAATATGGTGCACTCCCATATGCGAGCCAATGGTGTCAGATTTGCTAGAGACCTAGGGGGTCTATGAATCCGGATAGCCTTTGTTACAATATGGTCCAGGAGAAGTAATGTAATAATAGAGTACGTTAAATAATATACAGTCAGCTATCCTAAATATCACATACAGACAAAAAGGTAGGACTGAAACCCTCAGGAGGAATTCATAATGTATGCATGTACTATAAAAAGAGCTACTAAAGGTTTACCCACTAAAATAAATAAAGACTTACTGTGTACTCCTGAAAAATGAATTTAAATTTCAAAGAAATTTGAGCCACTTAAAAAAAAAAAAAAAAAAATTGTATAAAATGTGTGAATAATAATATAAAAAATAAAAAAAAATGTATAAATTAAAAAAATTACAAGAGGACCCCCACTCAAAGGGGAATGGAAAATATGGCACCCAATGCCCATGCAGTACTTAGGTGTTATGTCTATACATCTAAGGGCCCTATCACATGGGGCGATTATCAGGCAAAAAATCCCATATCACTGTATAAAAGGGCCAGCTTTCATTTAAAGGGGTTATCCAGGAAAAAACTTTTTTTTATATATATATATATCAACTGGCTCCAGAAAGTTAAACAGATTTGTAAATTACTTCTATTAAAAAATATTATTGCTTTCAGTACTTTTTAGCTGCTGAAGTTGAGTTGTTCTTTTCTGTCTAAGTGCTCTCTGATGACAAGTGTCTCGGGAACTGTCCAAAGTAGAAGCAAATCCCCATAGCATACCTATTCTACTCTGTGCAGTTCCCGAGACAAGCAGAGATCTCAGCAGAGAGCACTATGGCCAGACAGAAAAGAACAAGTCAACTTCAGCAGCTGATAATTATTGGAAGGATTAAGATTTTTAATAGAAGTAATTTACAAACCTGTCTAACTTTCTGGAGCCATTTGATATATTAAAAAAAAGTTTTTTCCTGGAATACAACTTTAATCTTCAAAAAAAGTTACTCACAGGTTGCTCACCTCCACATGTAATATAGGATTATACATGATACAATCAGACATTATTCATATCCTTTCATTCATGTGTATTCAAAATATATTCAATTTATTTTAATTATATATATAACAGTACTGCCATGTCTATTCAGTGTAAAATAAAGACCTAAGTTGTAAACCAAAAAATAATGTTGGGCACTTATTTTTTATCCTTATTTTTCCTTATAAATAGCCATAGATAAAATACAACCATTTACTTTTTACAGTGTGTCAACATGGCCTGTTAAAACTAGTAAGAGTCATAATGTCTATTAAATATTTTTTTAGAGATCTAATTTCTGATAAGGGTAAAATATCCATATACAGTGACAACCCCCCCCCCCCCCCTCTCTTTCTTCTCTTTTTTACTATGCCTTATAGTCAGCATTAGTTCAAAGTTGATCCAGCATGATGTTGCCTTGGGTTTTCTTTCTTTACAACTACTGATGTGCACCTGTTTGCTTCCAAACTTATAATACTTTATGAAAGCTCGACAATGAAATATTAAAGCCTACCTGACAGGTGGCAGAGATCCCCTTCAGGGAACCAAAATCTAAAACTACAAAAACACACATCCAAATAGATTAGATCAGTGGCGGATTGATTGTCTAACATTGTTATTCTATGTTACAGCCATATTAATAATTGACAGTTGTGTACTATATTCCAGCTCTATATTCTTCAGAAGATTATTTCACAAATGATCCATAGTAATCATTCCAATGGCAAAATTAATTCTACCAGCGCACCTCGCTTTTTCCGTCATATTGCCATTGATTTTTGACCAACAGCTTCCCTCGGTACTCCTGTAAATTAATGTATCCTACGAGATCCTTGTACTTGGTGATAACTCAAAACCAATACAGGTCACATTATGCAAATATGCATAGAATTGCCGTGACTTAAAAAGCAATGTTTAAAAAATAATGCACATATTGAAAATTTCATTATGATGTCTCCGGTGCACGGAAGAAAATCAATCATTTCTTTAGCCGTTCGGCACGATTCAAAATATAAAATCCAAATCCAATCCCCTCCCGTCTCTAGCGGGTATTATTAATTAGTTTCTCAGCAACAGAAAGCAATTAAGGTTCTTTGCTGCTGAGATATTTTTGTAGGATCATGACACAATATTCGAAGAACTCTACAGGCCTATATGTAATCCTTTGTTTGGAGAGAATGCACTTGACACAACCTACGAGTATCAAGAAACAATACTTGAAAACTAAAATAATTAATAAACTTAGAATAGTTTGGGTCAAGCACTGAACATGAATACAACATAAATCTATATAATAATTAGTGAACAGAATTGTTTATGCCCAGTTATACTAGTACATTATTGTTTTGTTTTTTTTTTGTCTTATTTACTGTTCTAGAGCCAGTTGGTACCTATTATCCATCTATAATTGGTCCTCTTCATTGGAATGGGCCAAAGTTGCAATAGTAGACACAGGCATGGAAAAGAGTGTTGCTGATAAAAAAAAAAAAAAAATATATATATATATATATATATATATATATATATATATATATATCTTTTTATTTTAAATACTGTATTAGACAATAAGAACTCTCCAAAAGGCCACCAATTTGAGAAGACCAACCTCTTTTCCAGACCAGATTTTATGTGAGTTATTTTCAGTCCATCATACATGTGCATAGCGGCCATTTTCTTTGAAAAGATCACCCCCATAAAAAACCACCTTTTAATTTTTCGGTTGGTCTTTTCAAAGAAGTTTTACTGAACATTGTTTTAACAAATACATTTATAAAATGAAGATAATGATGAACAATTGTATTTGATGTTTTTGCATTCTGGAAGCCACCAAATTTGACAGCTTAAAATAAAGGGGGAATCAGTTAACTAGTTATTTGCATATACAGCAAAGCAGACCCCACCAATGCATCCCAATAGCTCACAGTTTTTCCACCAACACCATCTCTTAATTGTTTTGTACACATAAAATCCATAGAATTAAAAGGAACAGCATGGTGTATGTCCAATTTCTACTCCAATCAAAAGTGAGCACATGGAGCTTCCATTCTTGAGATCGGTGAAGGTCATAGTGGTTGTTGGTGAGAAAACCACTTTAAGTAGTTAACTTTTGAAGAAGGTTTATCTGAAAGCTCAATATAGTTACACACATGAAATGAGGGATTTCCATATATCCATGTATCTATACTTTCAACGCCTATCAGGCCAACATCTTTATAGCATAGGTATTTTCTCTCACACTTTGATTCCATTTTCCTACCATGCTCCAAAAGCATGATTAAAAGCCCTAAGCACTGCTAACAATAAAGAATAAGTTAAACAAGTGACCCAGCAGCATCTGCCCAGCATCATCGGCCATCTTGGTATCTTAGATGGCCACCCCCATTTACTGTACTACAACTCTTAGCATGCCCAGACAGCTTATGACCTGTCGATAAGGTATTTATGTTTTAGGAACCTAAGAAGAAAAAAGTATCTTTTTAAAATAACCCATCATTTGAAAGAGGTTGGACCCATCCAAAGGTTTATGACCCCCAGCATTACTCTCCTGGCAGTATTCCTTATTCTTATAAGTGATATACTATTGGGGGCCCATTTAGTGACCCTATAAAGTTTGAAGGAGGTGGAAACGCTTGCACATAACTCTATCTTCTAAAGTCTTTTTGAAGCAGTCAGTAGCCTGGATACATTCTTTAATCTGTTATAAATAGTTGCAATATTTGCTTACTGGGGTGTCGGTGCCAGAAGTGATTTAGTTCTCCTGATGAAGTGGGGTGCTCCGGTGTAACCTTACAATGTCCCAGTTAGGTATGGTATGATTCATTTATATGATTTTGGCACAATAATATGCTGGTTCTTGAATATATGTTACATCTTCTGGACTGGCTATTGTAATATGATTAATATTGTGGTGCTTCCCCACCCGTGTGCTCTCTCTTTTGGGGTGTATGTGTTTTAAGGGAGGATTGTTTTAATTGGCAGGGTTATTATGTCTTGTATATTGATGTTAATAAAGCATTGTACATTACAATTTTTTTTTTTTTTTTTGTGTCCATTGTTTGTAGGTTTATATGATAGTAGTTGGAACCTTATGGTAGCTGGATTGTAGGTTTTTGATTGTTTGTGATTTAGATATCCCTGCTAACATTAGACTATCCTTGTATATAGTAGTTTGCATTTTCCTAAACCCTATCATTAATCACATAATATGCTACAACAGAGTTTGAGGGGTTTAAGCAGTATATATATATATATATATATATATATATATATATATATATATATGTATGTATCTATAGCATGTTCGTCAAGATTCCACGTCTACTAGAATCCTAGTTTATATAAAACCATTGTTAAGTTTACAACCTCTTACACGCTAATTATTTCCAGAAATAGCTCTGCAGTTTAGCAGTAGCTCCACTTTACCATGCCTAAGTAATGACGTTCAAGGTCTATAAGGTCAATTCACAGTAAATCGCGTGTACTCTAAAAACCTCTATTAGCTGATTTTTTTCCCTCAATCAAAAAAGAAATAAATAACAAAAAAAGTAAAAAGTAAGCTCCTGAGAGTGACTGTGAGACGATCTTCCCTGTGTTCACCGGAGTTGATGTCACTAATCCCATTGCAGGACACTGTAGTCAGCTTCTTTTGTCTGCTGTTTGCAGGAAATAGCTGATAACATAAAAATAACATCTGGGCTTCACTGCAGAAACCAAATATTTCATTTTCTAGTACACAAAATCTTCACCGTACCTGGCAAGTTTTATATTGATCGAAATATGCTTAACTTGGTGGCTCATTGTCGTAATAGCTTTTTTTTTTTTTTTTGGCAAGAAGACAGAAAGGCGTATGAAAAAAGTTAATTACCAATTTCCATTCGCGCAAAGATTGTTCAGATGGAAAACATTTGTTAGCTCTTGTGTGAAATGTTAATATTTTTGGAAAATATGGTCAAACTCTTATATTTAAAGGAGCATGTACCACATTATAAGGGGTATGGGGGAGTTTATACAATACACGACATCATGGCATGTAAGGACCGCTTTAAAGAGCACCTCTTAGGACATGTCTGGTTTAATAAATGTTTGAATCCCTGAAAAATGTTATTGTAAAATCTTGTTTGTTTTTGGAACTCTGTATTGTCACATTTTTTGTTATTCCTCCTAGAATGTTTGATTAAATTGACAACTGGGTGTTACCATTTCTCTTGTCAAAGCAGAGTGTCTCTGTGCAGTCTCTCACTGTCAGAACTGACTGCTTGGTGTGATTATGCGCTGGGACACCCCCCAAAATCCCAGCTTTTCTTTACTCAAAAAATCAAAAAGTTTCAGAAGAAAAAACACAAAACAGAACTATAAGAAAAGATGTCCCCAAATTGTTATTTTATGAAGAATACAAATATTTACTAAAACATACATTGTATTATTGTGTCATATAATAATAATAATAATAATAATAATAATTATTATTATTATTATTATTATTATTATTATTATTGATATAGCACTAACATATTACGCTTTCATATCACTGAAATCAGTGCCTGTCCCCTTTTGGGGATTTGAACCCAGGACCGCAGCGCTGTATGCATTACACAGTGGAGTTCAAAGTTTACCCGATGCACTGAGTTTTTCATTTGGCCTAGGGTATTGTCATCACAATATATTACATTATCTTAACTCAAAGCTGTTGTTGATGCTAAAGTAGTATAACATAGCCTTAAAGAATTCAGTCTATGAATGACTAATTGCTGCTGCCAAAAATAAATCCATGGTATGAGCATCAGAGGTAAATCTAGGCAGATGCCATGGCCCAGTGGATTTGGTGGGTCCAGGACAATCTGAGTAACCATGCTTTGTCCTTGCCATGACAATATTTTTTAAATGACTTAACCCCTTGGGGACAGAGAGTTTTTCAGTTTTTGCACTTTTGTTTTTTCCTCCTTACCTTTTAAAAATCATAACCCTTTCAATTTTGCACCTAAAAATCCACATGATGGCTTATTTTTTGCATCACCAATTCTACTTTGTAATGACATCAGTCATTTTACCCAAAAATCTACGGTGAAAAGGAAAGAAAAATCATTGTGTGACAAAATTGAAGAAAAAAAAACCATATTGTAACTTTTGGGGGCTTCAGTTTCTACATAGTACATTTTTCAGTAAAAATTACACCTTCTCTTTATTCTGTAGGTCCATACGATTAAAATGATACCCTACTTATATAGGTTTGATTTTGTCATACTTCTGGAAAAAATCATAACTACATGCAGGAAAATGTATATGTTTAAAATTGTCATCTTCTGACCCCTATTACTTTTTTTTATTTTTCCGCGTATGGGGCGGTATGAGGGCTACATTTTTTGTGCCATGATCTGACGTTTTTAGGGGTACCATTTTTTGTATTGATCGCTTTTTATTCATTTTTTTATGATATAAAAAGTGACCAAAAATACGCTATTTTGGACTTTGGATTGTTTTTTGCGCGTACGCCATTGATTGTGCGGTTTAATTAACAATATATTTTTATAATTTGGACATTACCGCACGCAGCAATACCACATATGTTTATTTTTATTTTCATTTACATGTTTTTTTTTTAAATGAGAAAAGGGGGGTGATTCAAACTTTTATTAGGGAAAGGGTTAAATGATCTTTATTAACTTTTTTTTTTCACTTTTTTTTGCAGTGTTATAGCTCCCATAGGGGGCTATAACACTACACACACTGATCTTTTACATTGATCAATGGTTTCTCATAGGATCCATGATCAATGATTCTGCCGCTTGACTGCTCATCTCAGGCACTGGATCTCAGGCACTGAGCAGTTATTCGGCGATCGGACAGCGAGGAGGAAGGTAGGGGACCCCCCTGCTGTCCTACAGCTGTTTGGGATGCCGCGATTTTGCCACGGCGATCCCAAACAGCCCCCAGAGCTAGCCGGCAATAGTATACTTTCACTTTAGACGCGTCAATCAACTTTCAACACCGCATCTAAAGGGTTAATAGCACATGGCACCACGATCAGTGTCGTGCACTATTAGCCATGGGTCCTGGCCGTTGTTAGAAGCCGGGCTATGATGGTGTGGCCCCGCGTAAAGGTACGCCCTCCGTCCCCAACAGGTTAAAGGGGTATTCCGGGTTTTTACATCTTATCCCTATACAAAGGATAGGGGATAAGATGTATGATCACAGGGGTCCCGCCGCTGGGGACAGCCATGTCCCCTAGTGATGTTAAGGCACGCCCCCTCCATTCATGTCTGATGCCACACCCCTTCTCATAGACATGCATGAAGGCCCCGTGCCATGATGTCACTATGTTGTGTGGCCAGCAGCGAGATCACTGCGATGTACATCTTATCCCCTATCCTTTGGAAAGGAGATAAGGCTGCATTCACACTACGTTTTTGCAATACAGTTCCCGTATCAGTTTTTTGATGATAACGGAATTCCTTAAAACCATACTAAACTGTATCAAAATGTGTGTACAAATTTTAACCTGTATAATGTTAAAAACGGTATACGGTTTGAAAATTATGTCCAGTTGCACCAGTTTTTTAAGAGAAATTGGTATACGTTTTTTACTTTTCACTCCATTATGAATAAAGTTTAACTTGTTAGATTGAAATCCCCCCCCCCCCAAAAAAAAAAAAAGTTGTGCAAAGTCAAAAACCGTATGGTGCAAACCGGATGGAACCGTAGGCACATACGGTTCTCTACGGTTCCCATTGACTCCCATGTTAAAAGAAATTTATACGGTTTCAATGCGGTTTTTCACCCAGACCAAAAACCGTGGTAGGCTACGGTTTTGGGTATGGGAAAAAAATGGACAAGACACAAAACAGATGCAACTGGATGCATCGTTTGGCATACTGTTTTCAATACGGTTCCATACGGTTTTCAAATTGAAAGCGTATATGGGAACTGTATTGCAAAAACGTGGTGTGAATGCACTCTTAGATGTATAAACCCGTTATACCCCATTAAAGAATATGTGATGCCATTTTGAAAAAAACATGAGGCGTGTGCTACACATCTAAAGCTTCTGATACAAATTACCAAAATAGTTTTGCACACTGAAGAAGCAACTTATATCATGTTATTAATATAGCACTAACATCTTCTGAAGTACTGTACACAGAATATAATATTTTACAATAGTCCTTATCCTAAATGCTGTTATGAACAAAACTTTCCAATTTGACCCACTAAACCCATGAGTTGACCAATACGTTTTTAAGTGTGAGAGTAAATTGGAGTACATAGTAAAAATCACTACAAACATAGGGAGATCATACAAAATCTATGCAAGTGTTTTCATGGTTTGATCCCAGTGTTATAAAATGGTTATACCAACATGCCATAACATTCTGTTGAAAGTAGTACTGTAGTGCATTAAAACGTATCCCCTATCCAAAGGATAGGGGATATGTTTAAGATTGCGGACTGTCCAAGACGGAGATACAGGGTTGAGGTAACTCCAACTCTCCCATAGAGATACATGGAGGAAGTGTGTCGGCCGCTGCTTTGTGCGGGGGCCGACACGCTCCCTTCCTGGAGAGAGCCGGGGTGCAGTGCAAGAGATTGCAGGGGTCCCAGCGGTCATAAAACTTATCCCCTATCACTTGGATAGGAGATATCTTTTAATGCCCCACAGTACTCCTTTAACCCTTTAACAACCACGGACGTAAATGTACATCCTGGTTTGGCGGGACTTCCCGCACCAGGACGTACATTTACGTCCTGTGTATTACCGCGAGCATCGGAAGGAGCGAGCATGATAGCAGCCGGGGACCCGCCCGTAATGGCCAACATCCGCGATCGCGCGGATGTCTGCCATTAACCCCTCAGATGCCGTGATCAATACAGATCACGGCATCTGTGGCATTGCGGTACTTTGATTGGATGATCGGATCGTCCACAGGGCTGCCGCGGCGATCCGATCATCCAGCATGGCGGCCGGAGGTCCCATCACCTGGCTCCAGCCGTCCCCCGGGGTCTTCTGCACTGGTCTGAGATCGAGCAGACCAGAGCAGAAGATCACCAATAATACTGAGCAGTGCTGTGTCCTATGCATAGCACTGCACAGTATTAGCAATCAAAGGATTGCTATAGATAGTCCCCTATGGGGACATAAAAAGTGTAAAAAAAAAGTTGAAAAATGTAAAAATAAAAAGTGAAAAAAAAAAGTAAAAATCCCCTCCCCCAATAAAAATGAAAATTGTCAGTTTTTCCCATTTTACCCCCAAAAAGCGCAATTTTTTAAATAATAAACATATTTGGTATTGCCGCGTGCGTAAATGTATCAAAATATAATGTTAATGATCCCGTACGGTGAATGGCATAAGCGTAAAAAATAAAAAAAATGTCCAAAAATGCAGCTTTTTTGTCACATTTCATTTAAAAAATAATAATAAAAAATTATCTAAAAGTTTTATATATGCAAATGTGGTATCTAAAAAAAGTACAGATGATGGCGCAAAAAATGAGCCCTCATACCACCCTTAATACGGAAAAATGAAAAAGTTTTAAGCGGTACAAAAATATAAAACTATCTAGCCATGGGTATCATTTTAATCGTATTGACCCACAGAATAAAGAACACATGTCATTTTTACCATAAAGTGTATAGTGTGAAAACAAAACCCTCCAAAATGTGAAAAATGTAGGTTCTCATTAAAATTTCCTCCCTAAAAAAAAATGTTTTTTTGGGTTCGCTGTACATTTTATGGTAAAATGAGAGGTTTTCATTACAAAGTTCAATTTTTCACGCAAAAAAATAAGCCATTATATTGGTCTGTAGATGGAAATTGGCCTGGTCCTTAAGGTGAAAATGGGCTTGGTCATTAAGGGGTTAATATATAAAATTTTAGTATGAATAATTTTATCTATTTGTGAAATACCTAAATCAAGAAGATAAACCCCGTTCATATGCCTTATGTGAATATGATAAGACAGTGGGCTCTATGAGCCAGAATAGATATTCGCTTCATATGACTTTTGAAATATGTGCAGTCATTAATTTGATTGGCCACCATGTAATATTACTGTTATCCTAAAATGTCTTGCTGGCGGTGGTTTTCCTCAGCAATATCAGTTTTCTTAAAGGAAATCTGTCGTCAGAATCACCCGCACTAAACCTGTTACACAGGCTTGTAGTGCGGGTGATCCTGATTAAAACGCTTCTTACCTAATTAAAAACTGTGCAGCGGTTCGCCAGATATCTTCATTTTTAGTTTTATGGTATTCCCAGGCTTGGGACTCAGTGGGAGGTCCGCAGCATCAGCACGGACTCGCTTACGTCATTTTTGCCGGGCGGCGCGGCTGCCCGGCTCATGAATATTCATGGCTGCCTCATCACAGTCTTCCTCCTAGTGTAGGTCACGTGGGTAGCGCCGCGCATGCGCCACATGCCGTACACCCGGAAGCGGCGTTCTCCTGCATAGATACATATGCAGGAGAATGCCGCTTCCGGGTGTATGGCGCGCGGCGCTACCCACGTGACCTACACCAGGAGGAAGACTGCGATGAGGCAGCCATAAATATTCAATGCTCCGCCCGGCAAAAATGACGTAAGCGAGTCCGTGCTGATGCTGCGGACCTCCCACTGAGTCCCAAGCTTGGGAATACCATATAACTAAAAATTAAGATATCTGGCGAACCGCTGCACAGTTTTTAATGAGGTAAGAAGCGTTTTAATCAGGATCACCCGCACTACAAGCCTGTGTAACAGGTTTAGTGCGGGTGATTGTGATGACAGATTTCCTTTAAGCTGGGAGCAGGACCTGAGATAATCAGCTGATTGCCCCAGGGGGGGGCATGTTGAGAAGACAACCCCTTGGAGCCTATGTATTGGCACTAGAGTCATATGCCAAAGCACTGAAGGCACGATTCTTTGGTAGATGGTAGACAATTATGCCTTTTGTAAGGAAGCCACTTAAGAAAATGTTCTCAAAATTTGTGCCTGAGGAGTTTTTTTTGTTGTGCGATGCATAATGGTCTGTTTGTGCTCTAAACATATATTTGGTTTTATGTTCACTTGGAAAAAAAAAAGGGTTTGCGAGAAAATACTGTATCTTAACATTGCAGCATGGAATTTTTCATGGTAAATTGACTTTTTACGAACGCTGCTGTAAGTTGGTTTTAAATTCACTCTGCAAAGACGATGCAGATTTATGCCATACTGTCACAGCAAATCAGAACATTTTATCAAGGAATTTTAAACTGGAAACAGCTTTTTTTTTATGTGTACTCTGATCTAAAATAGTGATCTAAAATATCTGCAAAACTCTGCTGTCAGATTGGAATTACTTAGCAAACAACAAAAGACAAATATACCGTCTGCATCCTGTTATTAAAATACATTTTATTGTCAATTAAATCGGTGCTGTCATATTTATTTTCGAGCACTCAGCAAATCCCATTGAGAAATGTCCCCGGCAATACGTTGCCATTAACTTCTGAGTCTGTTAGGAAAGCTTTTTCTTGTCAACGAGTAACTATTTAAGTTTGCAAACAGTTTTTTAAGCACATTGTACAATTAGAATCACAGTCTATATATTCTAAGTGTTGCTCATTTGCCAGTCGTGTACTTGCAGACGTTCCTTTTATGTTTGTTGTCGGATTAAATTCTACAACTGTCACTTGTCTTGATGCACATGCAAATGAGACCTTTGTTCTATATAAAAGCACATCTTCAGTCATCAAAGAGATTTATAGTTATGACACCTTTGTACAATGCCAGTGATTGTGTCTCGGAAACTGTAGACCTGATATTTTTTACTATTTTTTTAATGTATTTTTTTTTTAATACTTCCATTTTTATTTCAGTTTTTCATTTATACATTCTTTTATGTATTTAATCCCAATGAATGCATCAAGTTGAGGATTTTTTTATGTTTCCCACCCAAGCTAAAACAATTGACAATGAAAACAATCTCTAGACCAACACTTGGGCACAATGGTTTCTGAGCTGGTCCGATGGCAATCAGCTAATTGTTGGGTCAACAAGAAATGGTCTTTCTGACACAATGCCTTAAGGAGATTCTATCACTAGGTTTATGATACCCTACCAAAGGGCAACATAACCTAGTGACAGAGACAATGAACGTACACTTACATCCAACTGTGCAGCTATTATAAGATATCCTCATTGATGGCGAGGATACAGAGTGCTGCTCATTAAAAAGTCTTCTCCAGTATGTGTGTGATATCGGTAGTTCTTGATATTCATGAGGACCTCCTCCCTCCACCCACCCAATGCTGTTTGGCAGCTGTATCCCTATAGAGTGTATAGGCAATCAGTGAGCAGTGAGTCTTTAAAGCAATATTGTTATTTAGCAAAACTTTTAACATGGCATAGAGACATGTCAAAAGTTTTTATTAATTTGGATCTGGGTGTTCAAACACCAGTCGATCCCTTAATTGAGCCAGGAGATACACTTGGTTGAGCTCTTCTCTTCCGGTCTTACTGCAGAAGTTGAATGTTATAGAAAGGATACATTCACACTACAAAATATTCAAGTGGAATTCCGCTGCATGAATCCAACTAGTGTGAATGAGTTTTTTGTTAAGCCATTTACACTATGAAAGTTAAAGGGGTACTCCGCCCCTAGACATCTTATCCCCTATTCAAAAGATAGGGGATAAGATGTCAGATCCCCGGGGTCCCGCTGCTGAGGACCCCGGGGATCGCTGCTGCAGCACCCCGCTATCATTACTGCAAAGAGCGAGATCGCTCTGCACGTAATGACGGGCAATACAGGGGCCGGAGCATCGTTACGTCACGGCTCCGCCCCTCGTGACGTCACGGCCCACGCCCCCGTCAATACAAGTCTATGGGAGGGGGCATGGCAGTCGTCACGCCCCCTGCCATAGACTTGCATTAAGGGGACGGGCATTGATGTCATGAGGGGCGGAGCCATGACGTCACGCTGCTCCGGCCCCTGTATCGCCCGTCATTACGCACAGAGCGAACTCGCTGATAGCGGGGTGCCCTTTGGATAGGGGATAAGATGCCAGGGGCGGAGTACCCCTTTAGGGATTTAGCCAGCTATAAGAATGAATATTTGTTCATAATTTTAGCAGAATTCTACTTGTACTGCAGTGACATCAATGATGACAGCGCAGGTTTGCATGGTCCTAGCACCGACAAATTTTGGCGGTGGCTGCTGCAGATGGAATCTCTGCCTGGAATGTGAACATATCCTTAGACTATGGAGGCAATCTCTAGCAGTGAGATCGGGTGAGCTGAGCAATGATCCTCCATTTTTTAAGGTTGTATGACCCCTCTCTACCAACAAAACTGGAAAGAATCAGAATGCATTGAATAGTTTATTAAGGAATAGCAATAGATTTTCCTCCTTGTGTAGCCATTTACAGATCATTCTAAAACTGTTTTAAGAAGACATCCTAGATTGATTCTAGAAGTTAAAATAGTGAGCTCTCGATTCATTAAACCCCATTAGCCATCTGGAGAAGAAATAAAAAATCTCTTAGAGTTTGGAAACATTAAAACGAAATAAGATGATGAGACTGCAGATTAAAAAACCTAGTCTCTGTGACTATGCAGAGCAAATATTTATGATGTGTTTTTAACTGGAGGTTAGGGACCTAGACGTAGTCAATGGCGCTCTCTAAAGTTCCGAATTAAGATAGTGATTAGTAAGTGCAAAACTTAATTATGCTAAACTGATAGAGTCAATAATATTTGTACTATAGAATTTCCAAGTGATTAAAGGGAATTAAAAAAATAAATAAATAAAAAAAACAGTAGAAACTGTAGAAAGAGGCACTTATAATGAAAAAAGTTTAATATAAATATTGGTGTTAATCCCCAAGTCCAGATCGACAAGTTATGGTAAATTTTAAGTTTTACCACCATTTGTGTGCATTCTTGATGTTTTGTTTTACTTCCAGCATTATCAATTGTCCAAATGTCTTCTAGTTTACAGTGTCTATATTTGGCAAGGTTTGGGATGGAACTCAAGGAAAATAGAAACAAATTTTAACTTCCATAAACTCATTGGATCATTCTTCGGTTTTGCCTTCACTGGAGTGCAACAACAGGACCAGATTCTGCCTCCAGTTTAATATTTAAAAACATGCATTTTTCAGCATAAGACATAGATTTCTGTTGAGATAGAAAATAATGTGTGAAGTAACAAGTGAATGTCACATGTGGTTTGCAGAATCACATGTCACAGTCACGTATCCCATATAATGTAAGAGATGGTCTTTGTGAAGCTTTATGAGTCACTTTTATGCCTATGGTGTTGTGTGTAGATAACAGAAGAATCAAATTCCATTTATGTACTATTTATATTCATTTTCCTTTGCTAAAAATGTATACCAAAAGTAATGTTGTTAATTTAGTCCTGTAACTTTATTTAAAGTGCTAGTTCCTCTTTTCTTAGGTGGCAGCATACATTTATGGTGTATTCACATGAACACTATCCTGCGCAGATTTGATGCCCATGATTTGATGCTGCAGATTTCAGTGTAAACTAAATGACTGAACACAGCTTCAAATCTGCAGATACAAATCCTGTGCATCAAATCTGTGCAGAATACTGTACATGTGAATACACCCTAAAACTCCCTTGGCAATCTTGTAGCCTTAAAGGGGTACTCTGCCTCTAGACATCTCATCCCCAACCAAAAGATAGGGGATAAGATGTCAGATTGCCGGGGTCCCGCTGCTGGGGACCCCCGGGATCTCGGCTGCGACACCCCGCTATCATTACTGCACAGAGCAAACTCGCTCCGTGCGTAATGACGGGCAATACAGGGGCCGGAGCATAGTTATGTCATGGCTCCGCCCCTCGTGACATCACGGCCCACCCCCTTAATGCAAGTCTTTGGGAGGGGGCGGGCCATGACGTCACAATGTTTCGGCCCCTGTTTCGCTGGTCATTACGCACGGAGCGAGTCTGCTCTGTGCAGTAATGATAGTAGGGTGCCACAGCCGAGATCCCGGGGGTCCCCGACAGCGGGACCCCGGCGATCTGACATCTTATCCCCTATCCTTTGGATAGGGGATAAGATGCCTAGGGGCAGAGTACCCCTTTAAAATTGCTCTGAAACTCACATGGTCAGATGGATTCCCAGAAGTCCAATGCTTGTGGTCTCTTGCAAGTCTGTGGGACCTCTGGTGGCAGACTTCTGGGACTCTGTGAGTCTCTCAGTAAGTTTAAATGTATCCTGCTGCTCGAGAAAAGGGGGGGCTAACTCATTTTCTGATGACACATTTCCTTAAGAAGAGTATAATTGTGCTCCAATGTATTAAAACAAATCAAGTTTAGGTAAAGGAGACCTCTCAGCAGGAAAACAAGGGTAAAAAATACCTTTTTTATGTCAATAGCCCTTTTTCAGTGCCAGGATATAAGCCTTTTTGTTTTTATGCAAATGTGTCTCAAGTGTCCAGAGGGCATTCCCAGCACAGCAAGATCTAGATTATCTAGTGCTGTCAGTCAAACAGGGCAGCCGGCTGGTTGGCAGTAATAAAGAGGACATGGACCCGACTTACCTGTGCTCTTGCCTTGCTGTGGAACACCCCCTGGGCACTTAAGCCAAAATTGCATAGTAACATTATAAGCCTTTTGAGTGTTTTGATGTCATGATAACATGTTGAATCATATTAATAGGAAAGTGAAAGCCTTCACTAAACTAAAGAAAAAGTAAGGGTTGACATAACTGTACAGATGCTTGATAAAGGCATTTTATGCCAAAACGTCCCACTTTTTGTTATATGTGCAAGAAATCTTCAGCCCTGATTTGAACACCGAAACCTTGGACTTGTGCTGTGATTTTCTCTGTATTTATCTTCATCATATACATTTATATATTTTGTGATGGCAAAAAAAATATTAAAGTATGACTGGGCCACCCATTTAAAGTAACAGGCAACTATTTACAAAAAGATTCAGTTCTTGCTAAGGAGAATATGCAGTTCACACCACGTACAACTTATTTTTAAACTGTTCTATCAATAATGTTTTAATGGCAAAAAAAAAAGCCTGTGAAAGGAAATGCTGCCGGATAAATCATCTGAATAGAAGAATGAGCTCTTGTTAGCTGTAAATACATGGAAAATGTAAACTCTCTTCCAATTACAGATAAACCAGGGGAAAAAAAAAAAAAAGTATGACATCTTTCCTTGGATTGTTGTCATGGCAATAGTGACATCATGCTACAATAGCTAAAAGGAGAGAGGCGAAGCTTTAGGGTGCAAGAAACACAGATCACTTCATAGACGACGAGAATCTTTATCATCTCAGCTCAGAGACCATGTAAATATTTTGGCTATCCCTCATGGGCAGAAATTGATGTTGTAAAATAATAATACAAAAATGTACCTGGGTGATTGTAAACCATGAAACAGCTTAGTGATCCACAATAAATATGAAAGCCTGGCCATTCATGTGTTGCTGCCCTTGAAGGCACACTCATCTATTCAACCTACCAAAACATGACATTGAATAAAAACATTGGATCAGTGTTTCTCATGAGCACCTCTTATACTGGAGAATAGAATACTCGGAAGAAAAGACTATTTAAAAAAAAAAAAAGATTTTATGAATCCTTGCGGTTCTACATGAGCAATGGCTGGCATGGAAAATACAGAGGTTTACAACTAACGCTCTATAAAGGAGGAAACATGTTCTTCCAAGAAATGTCTCTACGGGCAAATTTGTCATTTGTTCAGGTTAAGTATTATATATGGCATCATAATATCTTTTGGGAAATAAGTTTGATATTACTAGCTCGTATTCACTTTCATATTGTAGCTTGATTATAGAGATACTTTTATATGTAAATCTCTTAGGCTAAATTTATATTGTTTTCTACTATCATTTTCTTAACCCCTTAAAGGGGTACTCCGGCGCTAAGAGGATAAGATGCCTGATCGCAGGGGTCCCGCTGCTGGGGACCCCCGTGATCTTCCACGCCGCACCCCACTAGAATCAGTCCCCGGAGTGCGTTCGCATCGGGTCTGATTACTGGCGATCACGGGGACGGAGCATAGTGACATCACAGCTCCTCCCCCATGTGACATCACGCTCCGCCCCCTCAATGCAAGCCTATGGGGGGGCGTGACAGCTGTCACCCCCTCCAATAGACTTGCATTGAGGGGACGGGGCATGACGTCACTATGCTCCGTCCTCGTGGTCGAGATGGCCTGAGGACCTCCAGCAGTTCCGGAAGCCGCTAAAGGTGGGTGCTGCATGGTAGACCCCGGGGGTCCCCAGCAGCGGGACCCCAGCGATTTGACATCTTATCCCCTATCCTTTGGATAGGGGATAAGATGTCTAGGGGCGGAGTACCCCTTTAAGGACACAGCCCATTTTGGCCTTGAGGACACAGGAAATTAACATTTTTGCATTTCTGTTTTTTTTCTCCTCGCCTTCTAAGAGCCATAGGTCTTTTATTATTCTAGCCACAGAGCTATATGAGGGCTTGTTTTTGCGCAGCTAATGGTATTTTGTAATAACACCTTTCATTTCACCCTAAAATGGACAGTGCAAGCAAGAAATATTATCTATGGTGTAAATTTAAGGCAAAACTAACATGTTATCTTTATTGTGTGGGTCAATATGATACCCATAGTTACATGTTTTTCTGTTATTGCACTACTAAAAAAAAAAAATTAAACTTTTTAAACAAAATACGTGTGTTCAACTTTGCCCTGTTCTGACCCCCTATACTTTTCTTATTTTTCTGTGTACAAGGTTGTGTGAAGGCTCATTTTTTGCCCCATGATCTTTAGTTGTTATCAGTACCACATTTGCGTATATGTGACTTTTTGATCACTTTTCATTTCTTTCTTTTCTGAAATATAATGTAACTAAAAATTTTTACATTTACGACAATCACTGTACAGGATCATTAACATTATATTTTGATAGTTTGGACATTTCTGCTGGCTGCAATACCAAATATATATTATATTTTTATTTTTATTTTTTTATTTGGAAAATATGTAAAGAGGGAGAATTAAAAAAAAATTGTAGTCCCCACAGGGGTGTATTTATTTAAATTTTGTGATTGCTATTACTGTTCAGTGCTATGCATTGGCATAGCATTGATCAGTTTAATCTGCAATATACTTGTGTGGTCCGTCAGAAGGTAGACCAAAGTAGAGGACCACTGAAGCTACTCTGGAGGCAGATAAGGAAATCTCCGTCTGCCATTTTGACTCATTTGACCCCCCCCTTAATTGCGCCGTGGGTGGTCTGATAAGTCTCTAATACTTCAGATGCTGGGATCAGTATTGACCAAGACTTCTGAAAGGTTAAAGCATAAGCATGATTGCTGATTTCTGCAGTTATATGCTCCTGCGCTTGCTTCATGGCCCGGACGATACTCAGGATATACATGTACATCTTGGTGCGCGAAATACCTGACAACCAGGGCGTACAGGTAAGTTCTGTATCCCTTAAAGGTTAACACATCATGGAGCCATTAAGGACATATGATTCAGGCTCTTGACTCTAGCCCATGCCATACCTTGTGGCCCCAGCAGATTCCAGCAGCTGGAGGATGCCACTATTAGCCATTTAGTCTATGGTCCTTGTAACCTTTTGGTTAAATTGCAAGCCCATTCACAGGCCTTAGTGATTTATTTATTTATGTGACATATTTAATTTACTTATTTGTTTATACTCTTTAAGCTGTTTTGAAGGCCCTCCCACCGATCTATGAACAGCAGTGTAGTCTTCAACAAATTAAGGGCCGCCATGCTGGTTTAGAATATCAATTAGCCACACGTTGGTGATCTTACTGAAAAGTGTTTAATGCATAAAATACAAATTTCTATAAAAATGTTAATATATAATAAAATGGTAATTTCATGGCTTATCAAGTGTTATCCTTACCACAGCTCAAAAAGCATCTATACCTACTGTGTGTTGATAACAAGTTAAACGTCCATGAAAAAGACACAATGGTCGATCCTTTATCATTAGTATGCCATAGAGAACAGGAATAAGGCCTCGGGTTCTGAAGTGTGTAGAGCAATTTGATGTCGCCATCTTTACAGCTATTAGCGAACACTTGGAAAGCTTTCTATTATGGATACAATGCTCTTCAACCACTTTGAAATGCTGACCTTGTCACTTCTTGTGACAAAGTGTGAAATTTCACTGTAGGACTCTGAAATTAAACCTTTACTAACAACTTCTAAAAGAGAGCGAGAGAGAAAGAAACGTTTAAACATCTCAGAACTTTGGCTCGAAGATTCTCATGCCATTTGCATCACACATTGTCAAAAGTTCTTCACATGCAAATTTTCCTGCTTTTCGAAAATTAGCAGTTCTGTAAAGCATGCCAAAAGACATTAAAAACATGATATATTTAGCAGGCGCCTAAAAATACAATGTCACTCGTAAACACTTTTAGAAAACAGCTTATTTACTTCTTGAATGCAGCATCTGGGTTTTATATACAATATAACAATGCATCAGATAATTCCTGGAACTGTCACATTTGTCTTTTGTGTTGCAAGAAACTATTATTATACACCCAGAAGACAATTCCTCGGGGAGTCATTAAAAATTAGTGCTAAGGCTCAGGGACATAGAGCAGTAGGCACTCCATGTTCCTTTGTATAATGCCTCTAGACGTCACAGTATTAATGCCATATTCTCCCCTAGAGGAACTTAGAATACCTCAATAATACTACATCCATTTGTGTATGCTACAACTATTAAGTCTGTCAGCTTCCATACAAATCTGACAGAAGAAAAAACTATTTGCAGCCATCTCAATTTGCAGGCATATGGAGGTGCAGCATATTTTATGAAGTCAAGCTGTGCTTTGTTATGATGCTTCAAGACCCCTCTCAATACTACCGGCACAGAAAAGGTCTGATCCTTCTCTTTCCTTTAACAAAAAAAAATAAAAAATGGAAAGGACTAGTATGGAGCATTTGGAATTTTAGGAACTGTACGACTATAGTCCATAGGAAATGACTTGTGTATTATCAACATAAGAAGAAAACAGTTGTACTTTTGGAGCCAGTTAAAGCTAAGTTAAATGGGATTATGGTCAATGACCCCTTCATGGTATTCTTGTAGATGAGGAGGTGTTTTAGAAGGTCTGGCAGCCTTGTTGGTGGATTGTTTTCATTTTGCTGTGTGTCAGGTAATAGATGGTACCGGCAAGAGTAGGAGGCCCCTTGTCTTTCCTTTTCCCTTTTTCCTTTGCCCCGTTGGGAGCTGGGGACCCCTTCTATGTAGTCTTCATGCCCTAAGAGATATCCTCTTGAAAAAAGGGTCAAACTAAATATATTTAAAGAAGCTGTCAGCAGAAAAAGAGGAGTGTACAGAAATATACGGCTAAATATATATATATATATATATATATATATATATATATATATAATCCTAATGGCTAGCCCTATCTAGACATTGGCTTATTCACATCCCTGTTTTTCTGCTGGCCGATCCGCTTTAAAGGTTTTTCTTGGTAAATATTATATTAAACATGCAGTATCCCATATTCCAGTGCAGGGATATTTCGATATATTAATGGTTGCTTAAAGGGGTACTCCGCCCCTAGTCATTTTATCCCCTATCCAAAGGATAGGGGATAAGATGTCAGATCGTCGGGGTCCTGCTGCTGGGGACCCCCGGGATCTCGGCTGCGGCACACTGCTATCATTACTGCACAGAGCAGACTCGCTCCATGCGTAATGACCAGCGATACAGGGGCCGGAGCATTGTGACGTCCTGGCTCCGCCCCTCATGATGTCATGCCCTGCCCCTTAATGCAAGTGGGACGTGATGGCCACCACGCCCCCTCCCATAGACTTGTATAGAGGGGGCAGGCCGTTACGTCACGAGGGGGTCATAACGCATGGAGCAAGTCTGCTCTGTCCAGTAATGTTAGCAGCGGGACCCCGGCGATCTGACATCTTATCCCCTATCCTTTGGATTTGGGGATAAAATTTCTAGGGGCAAAGTACTCCTTTAACTTGATATTTAGGATGGGCTAGTAGACTGGACCATTAACCTTCCCCATAATTAAACCACGACGGGTGACATTTCAGATAGTTAATTAACACATTTGATTCCATTAATTGGGTTCAAACTTTGGGCCAAGCCAAGCCGATCGAGCCTTTGGGTGCATTTTCATTCCTTTCTATTTTATTTTGAATTTTTTATGCTATGCCATAAAACTGGGCTTGACTGGAATGGAAGGCTGTTTTAGATACAATTGGTATTAATGAAAGATAAAAACACATTTACATCTTTTATGAAACGAGATCCAAGGGATTAACTGATTTCATTTTAAACAAAAGGACAGCTTTTCATGTATTCGATTATTAATGCTCCACATCCGCAAAGGAGATTTATACAGTAATCACCAGCAAATATATAATGCATTCCAGAACATGAAAGCATGTTACATGTGTCAGTATTTTGATACTTTTATGTTACTATCAACCCACAACATGTTGAAGGCTTTTTGCTATTTAATTTCTTGGAACAGATTTTTTTTTTTTTTTTTTTCCCTACATGTAGTCAGTTAACAATGATAATCCCAGTGCCAATAAATAGGTCATGTGTCTTTATATTGTATGGCCCTTAGCATGGAGCAAAAGTAAAAAATAAGTATACTCAATATTTCATGGGTTAATAAATCATAGAATCTTTAATACAAATAGTCTCAATACGGTCATAAAGGATAAGATATTCAAAACAGAAGTTGGCTTGTTTTGGTGTGAAATTTACACCAGATTGGTTAAAATAGTCAATTAGTTGAGAAAACATAAATTTTTTAAAAGTGGCATGGCTTTGTATAATGAGTGGGCAAGGGGTTCTTAAATCACACCAAAAATATTAAATTGTGGATCAAAAATAATTGGTGTTAAATGGGCACTGTCATTTGCAAAAACTTTTTATATAATGTAGATAATAACATATGTATATTTGTAATATACAGAGGCTAAAAGTGTATATATTTTTGGGTGAAAAAATTATTTCTTTTCCCTGCAGCTACTGACTGTATGTTTCTCTGCAGAGACAAAATACAGGAAGTATGGGACAAGTAGGGCTTTGTGCAGGCTCCTGAATAGTCAATCAGCCCGCTCTGTGCAGTGTCTCTATGACACGCCTCTGGCTCACACAGCAGGCATATTGACAAGCCAGGAGAATGCGCAGAGACCTGCTTGTCCTCAGTGCACAGAGCCCTGCTTGTCCCGCCAACACTTCCTGTATTATAAACATAATGCAGGAATAAATAACGGTGGTCACTCACGGATCAATGCAAACACCAACCGGCTTCTTTAGTCTTCAGATGCATGGGGCGCCGCATCAAGACAGGTGTTATGTTTTCTTTTTGCCACTACTTCCTGTATTTTGTCCCAGCCGAGACAATCAGGCAATAGCTGCAGGGACAAGACTGCGTTCTGGACAGTGAGCAGACTTTCACCCAAAAATATACAAATTTTTTAACCAATAAATATTACAAATATACATATACTGGTATTATCTCCATTTGATGAAAAGTTTTTGCAAAATGACAATACCCATTTAACTTCACCACCTATAACAGGGGTACTCAACTGTCAGACCGCGGTCCACATCCGGACCGCGGCAGCCAGTCATCCGGACCTCCCCTCATTCATTTGTATAGGTGTCTTTAAGACAGCAATACAAATGAATACCCACAGCCCAGAGTGAGGGAACACTGTGTTCCCTGCCCAGCCCTTCTTCTATAATGCAGGCAGCGTGATTAGCACTGCCTGCATCATCTGCTCATGCCAGGCCTGACTAGAAGAGGCCTGAGCAGAGGAGCAGCGCAGGACCTGGGACAGGAGCCTGAGCTCTCAGGTACAAATTTGTGTTCCCCCATCTGTGACTCTCCAGTTGTTGAAGAACTACAGCTCCCATCATGCACAGACAGAAGGTCATGATGGGAGCTGTAGTTCTACAACAACTGGAGAGTCACAGATGGGGGAACACAAATTTGTACCTGAGAGCTCTGGCTCCGGTCCCTGTCTCGGGAAATGCCCAGTTTAGAAGCAAATCCCCATAGCAAACTTCTAAACTGGGCGTTTCCCGAGACAGGTGTCATCAGAGAGCACTTAGGCAGAAAAGAACAACCTTAACTTCAGAAGAATATAAAAAAGTTTTTTTTCCTGGAATACCCCTTTAAGGGAAATATGTGCAGCAGCCAGTCACATTGTTAATTCAGTCCAGGCAAAAACAGCATCAAAAACAGAAGTAAACATTCCACTAATGTGTTTCTCATAACACACATGAAAAAAAAAAAAATTTTGGACAGTCTACATTATTTACATAAAAGACTAAATTGCATTTGCTTTTAAATATCCCCCCCCAACATAGTATAGAGCAGGAGGATCTCAGCAAATTCACACACACACACACACACACACACACGAGAGAGAGAGAGAGAGAGAGAGAGAGAGAGAGAGAGAGAGAGAGAGAGAGAGAGAGAGAGAGAGAGAGAGAGAGAGAGAGAGAGAGAGAGAGAGAGAGAGAGAGAGAGAGAGAGAGAGAGTTTTTGGTAAACATTACAGGATAACTTGTTACTTATTCATATAAATTTCTGGACTAAGTAGTCAAGTGGGAGGACCTACTTAGTTATTAACATAGCTCTCTCTATTCCAGATAGTTGTCAACCATTGAGTACTAAGTTCAAAATGAAGCCCAGGCAGATACTTATATGAACAAATAGTTATTCTGGAACTTTTCCCACAATATATCAATCTGCATATCATTATTAGTGTTGAGCAGCATAGGCCATATTCGAATTCACAATATTTCGCGAGTATATGGACGAATATTCGTAATATTCACGTTATATTTTCACATATACGAAAATTTGCATATGCTAAAATTAGCATAAATGAAAATTTGCATATGCATATGCGAAAATTCGTACGCCAGTCTCACACAGTAGTATTAGAGCCTTCTTTACACCACACAAGCTGGAAGCAGAGAGGGATGATCACTGTGATGTTTACTGTGAAAAAAAAGAAAAAACAATATTCGTAATTACGAATATATAGTGCTATATTCGTGAATATTCGCGAATTTGCGAATATGCGATATTCGCGAATGAAATTCGCATTGCGAATATTCGCGAGCAACACTAATCATTATATACTGTATCATTGCACTGGAATTAGTTTAAATATTGAAAAAATATGCTTCATTGTAAAACAATGTCAAAAGTCATGACATTGGAGTCAAGGGGTGGGGGATTAAGAAAATCTTTACAGAATGTACTGTATATTATGAGTATAATACATACACAATATTCTAAGTGTTTTAATTATGTAACATTGATTGTTCCGCTGTGAATAACAAATTACCGGATTCTTGCATTTTTAAAGCACCTTTGGTCCATGAAGAATAGTAAGTGTCCTTTTTGTCCTCCCGAAAAAAAAAATCAACCCACCAGCCCTATACAGCTATTGTTTCTTAAACAACCTTTTGAGAGGATTTCCCATAATGTACTGAAAGCATTAATAAATTAATACCGACGTTTAGCCTTAATGCTTGGAAATGCCGATTAATACGACAATTGCCTATTCTTAGCCGTTCTCCTTCAGAGTAGGACACTGCTTTAATTGATTGCTTATTGTGCTAACATTCAGCCTCACTCATGGTCACCAGAGTTGACTTAACCATCAGTCTGCATTGGTTAAGACTTACAGTGGGGACTCCAAGGTCAGCCGTGAGCAACGTCTCGGCGCCAGCGGCAGAGACACCAGTCTTTTAGTTGATGCGGCATCATCTATTCCGGTGTTCTGTTTACTTTAAATTTTTATGATATTGTTCTGGGAAAAATAAATTATACTGTGTTAAAGAAATAAGTAATTGCTTCTTGTGTATAATTGATTTCTTAAAATTGCAACCTTGATCCGATTGAAGGAAAGGCTTGTATTCTACCTGTGGTTGCTTCATGAGACTTATAATTGCAGAAAATATTGCCGTAGAGCAAATAAATTATGCTATCCGAATGCATCTGCTGCTGAGTGTTCTGGATTCTTTCTTTTTTTTCTCTAAGCACTGCAGGATATGTCTTCTTTCACATAGCAGCCTGACAATGACATCTATTTCAACAAGTCCATGACCTGACTACTAAATGACTCGCTTCCTTGAATATGGATATAATATACACTATGATAGTGAAATACATGGACTGAATTTAAAGCAGATAAATAGATTCCTTTTTTTTAAGGATACCTTGTATAGCCCCAGATTTCTTTTTTTCGCTCTTTTGAATTCCTTAAGAATGCATCCTCAGTGCCCGTCACCGCTGACATGTGATCTGGAGATGACAGACCTCATAGACTGTAAGGTTTTAATAGGCGCAAAAACAAAAACATAGCTTCAGTTTGTTTTAGTTATTTTAAGTAAAAAAAAAAAATGTAGCATGTCTAAGATTTGCATAAATATTCATCCTGTGAGAATTGTGTCCAAATGGATCAATCAAATGCAGCATTATTGTATACTTCATAGAAAAATGATGGACAGCGATGATGACATGTTAGAACAATACATGCTTGCAAGGTACAACTTCTTTTGCTACTACTACCACTACTATATGTTAAATCTCAACGTAATGAGAAATTCTTTATATTGAATATAGAGACTCAGATATATGAAAAAAAAGGAAACAGAAGAAAAAGCGCACTAATGTGCCATGATTCTGTGATGTAAAAAATGTATATAGGTGAACAGAGTTTAGTATGCAACACCATTGTAAGCTTTAATCTCAGGTCCCCGGGAAGCACATAGTAGTGAAAAGGGCTGCTGGCACCTGGTCGTCTCGGAAGCTGGTCCTGGACGTCTGGTCAGTAGAGAAGGAGGGTGGGATCTATGATCCGTAAAATTGCGGTGCTGAGAAGCGCTCCTTTTTAGTGTAGAAGTGTAGAATTGTCATCCACAAAGTCGGGTATTTCATAAAGCAAAAAAGTATTTATTCATGCAGGTAATTACAAAGGATAACGCGTTTCGAGGGGTGGAGACCCCCTCTTCGTCAGATCCAATACTCTGATGATCTGACGAAGAGGGGGTCTCCACCCCCCGAAACTCGCTATCCTTTGTAATTACCTGCATGAATAAATACTTTTTTGCTTTACGAAATACCCGTCTTTGTGGATGACAATTATATAACTATATAATTTTACGGATCATAGATCCCACCTTCTACTTATATTGAATATAGATATATATTGTTACATGGATACTAAGGTTGAAGAAAACCACATATCCAACCAATACTGGATCTAGACACAGAAGCCTATAAGCATCTGTTGTCTGGTATATCTGGGCATGTGTTTATCACAGGCTTACATTGAAGAAGCCCTATAGAGAATGAATGTAGTGCTGGCTGTGCACACTTGTTATGCTCCATTCATTCAGGGGGTTGGTGGGGTTCCCAGAAATTGGACCCCCACCAATCAGCTTGTTATCAGCTATCCCATAAGAGAGGATATCTCTTTAAAGGGGTACTCCACCCCTAGATAACTTATCCCCTAGCCAAAGGAACACCCCGTGGAGTCCGGGCTGGCAACGTGTTCTGAACATAGAAGCTTGGAGCTTCTGTGTTCGTGATGTCACGCCATTGCCCCTCCATGTACATAGCGGTCACGCCTCCTTCTATAGACATGAATGGAGGGGGCATGATGACTGTTTTCCCCAGTCATCCAGCATGGAGTGAAGTTCACTCCATGCAACGGATGACTGGGGTGCCGCGCCAGAGATCACGGGGGGGTCCCAGCGATCCCCCATGATCAGATATCTTATCCAATATACTTTGCATAGGGAATATGTTTAGGAGCGGAGTACCCCTTTAATAACCATAAAGGATCATGGGAAAAATATAAAATAAAATAAAAAAGTAAACGTATTAAGGAGTTTTCAAGAACAACACTAGATGGTTTATTCTAAGGGTAGGCCATCAATGTGTTTTACAAGTAAAGATAAGGCTGCATGCTGTGAAATAAGAATTGATAATTAATGTAAGTGTGAATAAGGCCAACTGTATCCTGTCAACCACTCGCTTTTCATGCAGCGCTCCTTTTATGTAGACCTTATAATTTTATAAAATACTGCATCATAACTAGTTGTTTTTTTTCCTTATCACAATTCCCACATTGTCCAGAAAGAATAGTTGAGAGACTTTCCCAGAGAATCTACTTCATAAAGGTTTATAAAGAAACCAGATGCACAATTCAATTGAAAAACGTGCCTTAGTAGTACAAAAGAAAGTTTAGTGCAAAAACAAAGGGCTGTGTACAATTGTCATTGTTAAAAGAAATGGATGGTTGGCACAGAATATGATGGCAGAAAGACAATGGTCTAAATAGCTTTTGGGAGGATATTTGTTATTTTAACTCTTTCCTTCGTAGTGCTGGTATTGCATTATATTCTATTTACTTATTAGGGAAATGGATTTGCATATATTACACATGCTTACACATATTTACTTTTAGTTAATGATTTTGACTTCATCTGGATGTCCATTCATTTTATGGGATGTAATTTTAAGAGTTGTTTTGTAGGGAAATCAGCAACAACTTCCATTGACTACAATATGGCTACAGTTTGCATCTGTTTTGTAGGCACAATGCTTTGTTCCTCTGTGGTTCTGCTGAACTGAACAATATGAATAAATGCCATAGCTATAGAGATGGTTGCTTCATCTGTTGTGTGTAAAGCCAGCCCCCCCTGATGACATTACTGGCACATTTGTGCGTAATCATGCAGATCCACAGCTTGTGTATCAGGTGATGTCGGGTAAGTCATGTAATCAAAGGCTGTGGCTGTGCTGCAATGGGTGGGGAAACCAATGTGTGGGAGGGAAATAAGTCAGCTCCCAGCTTGAAACAAAGGATCCTGGGGATTGTAGTCTGAGGTGGGTCACAGAATCTGAAAGCAGACAGTTCCCAAAAACAAGCCAGCAGCTTGATGGGGGACATAGGACACAGCCATTTACCACCAACACAAGCGCAGATCCCTGGTAAGCATATCCATTACTGTATGACACATAATTACTAAAGTCACCTTATGTTGCATATCCCCTTCAACACAAATTGAATGCTGTCGACCAAATCATTCCCTGACCTGGCTATTTTTAATGGCAAATATCAAAAATCCTGGTGGCCCCTTTTAGCTTGAACCCTCAAAATAAAAGTAAAGTAATAAGAAAAGGGTCCAATTAATTCTGATGTGTCAGATGATAGTTGTCTATTCCATGCTTTGCAATAACACTGTAACTGTACTCGGCTGGGTCCCCATTTGGGAGATCACAGGGGATCATATAGTTTGGACCTTCTGGGATTAGACAATTATTTCCAATCTTGTGGATAGATAATAAATGTTTGTTGGCTGGACTACTCAGAATAGTAGCAAATGTTTATAATGGTCTTTTAATCTTTAGACCCTTTTAAGGAAAACCACCATTCAATATTATTTATAAGCGCTCAATACAAAGCATCATGTACAATGGTCTTGTGTCTCGTCTATATACGCTTTTTTTATTTCACCTCCATACAATTCATGTAAAAAAAAAAGACCTGAATTCCCTACAAATTCCTGAAGACACATAGATTGCACTGTCAACCTCTATTCGTATCAATAAGGCACCTAAAGCAATCGACAAATCCCTGACTCCACTGACCTTTCAAGATAAATTCGTGTTTTCGCAGTCAACCTAAAATCGCTGTTCCTACTAACAATACAATCTCTGTTGTAGTAAGGCTACTTAATTTTCTGCCACAGCATTGCTCCTACAATTCATTTATGTGTAAACTGAACGAATGGCGGAAACCTGATTCCTACCTAGATATTGGATGTGGTCCTGCAAATCAGCCACTTACTTCTTCCATTACTGACCCAATGAATCACTACCAGTAGAAGGTTGATCTTTCTCAGCAGCCACTGATATACAAGCGTATGCTCGTTTGATATCTTGATCATATATTTTATAAGTAGTTCGCTATTCCCCATTTGAGACGGGGTAGCCAAAATGGTCATCGATCCTATGGCTTTAAAAATGAGGTAGTAAAAAGGATCACCATCATACAGTACTTTGTTCTATTTCATTCCTGATTTTGATTGGTTCACCATAAACTTATTTCAGGTGGTCATCAATAATGGACAATTACAATCTATAGCTGCTTGAATGCCCCGTGTTCTATTAAAGGCATTTTTACACATGATTAACTATGTTTTTAGTGGTATTTTGTAGTATTTATTTAGTGAATTTTGCATGTCTAAAACACTTTGGCCAAACAGCATATAATTATTTGCGGTTTTTCTCATGTAGTTTTAGAAACATTTTATATGCTCTTGTTTTAGCATTTGCTCCATAGGCTCTATAGGACTTTTAAAACTCCATGAAAGACTTGGACCATAGAGCTTTAATCCATTCCAAGAGAAGGGGGCGTGGCTTGGACGCTGACTGAGATGGCTGCCTGAACAGAGCGCTCCTGCACAAGCATCCTCTAAAAGCAGTTAAATCTGCCACCAGCGACTCCCAGCTACCCTAATCGTGTGGGTGAACAGTATGACAATGTCGGGCAGAAAGTGGACCTCAAAAACGGGCAGATTTAAGCCTCTGCAACACTTTTTCTCGGCTGGCCCTCAGCGGTTGCAGCCTGGAGAAGATGGCGCCGCAGCGCGCGCTCACCTGAAGTCGCAGCCACTGAGAAGTATGGGTAGAACGAGAGGCCGCAGTGCTGTGGACACACCACAGGCAAGACCGGATGGCCCGGGACACCAAAAGCTGAATCACCGGCTGTCCTTTGAGATCCCGGAACATTGGAGCTCTCCAGATGCCCAGGCAGCATTACCAGCCGGTGAGTCCTCTGTGGGGAAGGGGAGC
Source organism: Hyla sarda (assembly GCF_029499605.1). Classification (NCBI taxonomy): domain Eukaryota; kingdom Metazoa; phylum Chordata; class Amphibia; order Anura; family Hylidae; genus Hyla; species Hyla sarda. The sequence continues at coordinate 395,278,679 of NC_079191.1, forward strand.
AGCGATCTTGGCAAATCCTGGGCGACTGATATGGAGGACGTTACTGCTGAGGAGACGGGGCTGCAAACTTCTGACTCTCCCCAGGTCAGTCCGCTGAAGCAGCGCCCTAGACTGTAATCCCTAGGGGCACAATCTGATTAATTGCCTATTGCAGATCTGACTAACTTGCCTGACCCTGACCTCTTCAATGCATACCCTACCTCTAACACAGTGGTGTCAGATACAACACTTAAGGAGATGCTCATGATGTTTCGCAATTCTTTGCACAAAGATTTAACCCAGATAGTGCACCCTTTGAGATCATCTGTGCAGGTACTGGAGCAAAAAATGACTTTTACAGAAAACAGTATGGTGACCTTTGCTGAAACTCATAATGTTCTGGCAGAGGCTCATGATACCCTGGAGGAGAAAGTGTCTGCCTTACAAGCTAAACTCATAGACTCAGAGAACCGGAATCGCCGTAACAATGTTAAATTTCGCGGTATTCCGGAGTCCATTACGGGTCCCCAGATCCTGCAGTTTGTCAAGGAACTGACTAGAAACTTATTACCAGATATGGAGGTTTATGAGTATAGCATTGATCGTGCACATAGGGTGCTTAAGCTGCGCTCACTGCCAGATGACCTGCCGAGAGATGAACTAGCGCGGTTTACCTTTTTTCAAACAGAGGACAAATTGCTCCAATTTTCAAGGAAACACCCCTCTCTCCCAGATCCATATAAAGATATCAAGATGTATGCCGACCTATCTGCTGCAACCCTGCAAGCCCGGAGAGAACTGGGCCCACTGACAGGACTGCTCCGTGATCTCAATGTCCCCTACCGGTGCGGTTTTCCTACTAAATTGCTGATTGTACGCCAAGGGAAAACCTTTGCTATTTCTTCTGTGGACGAGGGCATGGATATGCTTACTTCCTCGGGCCTTCTGAATGACGACACTGCAGGCGGTCTGCATGCAGACACCCAGACACAGAGAGCTGACCCTCCTGCTGATGATAGAGATCCTGATGGCTGAGTTCCTGGTTAGAATGTGATGCTGTGCAGTTTGACCTGTTTATATGATAACCTGTCCTTTCTGATACACGTTTACCCCAGAGCTGGCATTGTTTGCTGACATTCTTGCCGCCAAATTGTTTCACTAACTCACTTATTTATTTATTTTTTCTTTCATTCTTAGTTTGCTCTGCTCATATTGTTGAGTCTATATTGCTTTTATTTCTATTTGCATTATTATAAGTTGTGACATCCCCGTCTGGTGTCAATCGACATCAGTCGGGTTTTTAAACCAATGTGGAGAAGAGTTCCTCTCCTTATATCTGTGGTTGACTATTATTGACACCATTGTCTCACAATGGGAATTGATATCATTTCACTTAATGTGAATGGACTTAACAGTCCATACAAGAGGCAGTTTCTGTGGAAAGAGCTGGAGAGGAGTGATGCGACCATTGCTTGCATCCAAGAAACGCATCTGTCATCCTCTAACACTCCCCAGCTTTGACACAGAAAAAAACCCGCACATAATACTTTCCACTTACTCTACTAAGAAAAGGGGTGTACTGATCGCAGTTAGAGATAGTGTTGCCTTCCGGATCACAAAGTGTATTATTGACCCTCAAAGCAGATATATTCTATTCATGTGCTCTATTGATAATGTCGAGTTCACAATTGTTAATCTGTACGCTCCTAATTCCAGACAAAACCGTTTCCTGAAGAAGGTGTTCAAGCTCATTGATGCTCACAAAAGAGGTGAGGTTGTAGTTTGCGGGGACTTTAATTCAGTCTCTGACCCCAGTATGGACCTGTCTGATCAATACTCCCATAGATCATTCTCTCTAAAATCCCTGATAGGTGATCAGGACTTGTTTGATGTTTGGAGGCTGCGGCATGCCACTGAGAGAGATTATTCATATTTCTCCCCCAGATTTTGCTCCTACTCATGTATTGATATGATATTGGTGAGTAGGTCTCTCATTGATAGAACATTGGACACATCTATAGGACCAATCACTCGGAGCGATCATGCCCCTGAGCATATATCCCTCTCCGAACAGTCCCCGAAACATAGTGACTTCGTGTGGAGGGTGAACACACACATTATTTCGCATTCAGAGCACTCCAAAAAAATTGAATCTGCCCTGTTAGACTACTTCTCCTTAAATGACTCTCCCACCACTGACACAGACACCCTATGGCTGGCTCATAAGTCAGTTATTAGAGGCACCTTCATACAATTAGGTTCTATCCTCAAACGACAGCGAACTGCTCAAATTACAGAAGCTGTTAATCGCATTGCTGCACTGGAAGCTATCCACAAAGGAGTTCCCTCTCCACAAACCTTGACGGATTTGCTTAATGAGCGCATGCATCACCGCATCTTGTTGCATCAATGTGAAAAGAGCTTTAAAAAAACGAAATTAATGTACTACTCTCATGATAATAAACCGGGGTCATTCTTAGCGAGGAGGATTAAACCAGCCGCTATCGGGTAAACCTGTGCTATCCCCTAGGGGCATAGCTAATGCATTTAGGGATTATTATGAGAAACTTTATAATCTACATACGGATACGGGCACCCCACAGCCAACCTAGGAAGCCATTGATAGCTTTTTGTCAGCCGCACGGCTCCCACAGGTTACCAAGCCTATACTTGACTCCCTCAACTCACCCATTACTCCTGCAGAAATATTGAAAGCAATCAAATCGCTCCCAGTGAATAAGACGCCAGGACCTGATGGATTGCCTAACGAGTATTACCGTAAATATAGTGATGTTTTAGTCCCGTACTTGCTGAGAGTGTTTGGTGGGGTGATGGAGTCAGGGAGCTTGCCCAGACAGATGTTAACAGCTCTTATCATTACCATTCCCAAACCAGGGAAGTGTACTGATCAGATGTCGAATTTCTGCCCTATTTCGCTGCTAAACAGTGATGTGAAAATTTATGCAAAAATCCTGGCGGAACAATTAAAACCAATAATTCCCCGACTGTTGCACAGAGACCAGGTAGGCTTTACAAACGGAAGGCAGGCCCCAGATAATACGAGGAAGGTGATCTCTCTACTCCAACATTGCGAACATTACAAAGTCCCATCTACTTTTCTAACACTTGATGCCGAAAAGGCCTTCGACAGGGTGAACTGGCGATATGCTTTTTCTGTTCATACGGGTTTTCAGGCTCCATTGTGACAGCAATCGCAGCTTTGTACTCTACTCCGGCGGCGCAAGTTTTCACCAATGGAGCCCTATCCAACCAGTTCACCCTGTCGAATGGGACCAGGCAAGGCTGTCCATTTTCCCCTTTGTTATTCATTTTATCTATCGAGCCCCTGGCCCAGGCCATTATGGAGAATCCCAACATCAGAGGTATACAGATAGGCCCGACTGAACATAAGCTGGCGCTCTTCGCCGACGATGTGTTGTTGACCCTGACGGACGTAGAAAACTCCTTGACTCACTTATTCTCGACAATAGAGACACTTAGCGCAATATCTTATTATAAACTAAATGCATCCAAATCTCAGATCATGCCTGTAGCTTTAAACTCTCACCTTGTCTCCTCACTACGCACAAAGTTTCCATTAGATTGGCAGTCTTCTGTCCTGTCTTACTTAGGCATCCGCCTTACCCATCCTACGGCCAAACTGTTCCATTAGAATTTTTTGCCAGTTGCCTAATCCCTACTCAGTTCCATGCAAGACTATACCAAATCCATCCCTTCGTGGTTTGGGCGTCTAGCAACATTTAAAATGATGTTACTCCCAAAGTTATTAGATTTATTTAGGACCATCCCGATTATTCTCCCTAAGAAGTTTCTTTCTAAACTTGACAAACATCTTTCCCAATTTATCTGGCAAAATAGAAGACCTCGCATTGCTAGACGTATTATGACATTGCATAGGAAAGGGGGTGGACTTAGCCTGCCACACTTGGAGGACTACCATATGGCATGCCATTTGGATCACATTACTCATTGGTGGTCTAATAACACAGAAAAACTCTGGGTAGAGGTAGAATCTCATTTCTCTCTTCATATCACACTGAGATCCCTTATGCTATTACAATTGAGGGGACAACAACCCCCTAAATCGCACCTGTTGTCTATATCTTGCTCTGATACAGCCTGGAAGTAAGCTTTACAGTAAAAAATTTTTGCATTCCATGCTCCCTTAAAACCTTTACACTTGACTATCTAGAATACCTGATTCCTGACTTGCAGGTTCGTCATTGGGAAACCCACGGTATTTACAATGCACAGGATCTGATGTCCCAGGAGGGAGATGTTCATTTTCCCACTCTACATGACTAGGGATTTCTCCTCCCAACACCCGATCCCGAGAGATATCCTCACCTATCTGAATGGTGACTCGAAGAGGGGTATTACCTTCTTTTATAACATCCTTCATGATAAATGCAATTTGTCTAAACATCATTACATGACAAAGTGGGAAACAGATCTAGGCAAAGAATTTACATTAGAACAATGGACTACAACGTTAAACTACTCACAAAAACTATTTAGATCTACACACCATCAAGAGGCAGTATCCAAGACAATTTATAGATGGTACTACATGCCCTCTAGACTACATCTCATTGATAATACATGCTCCAACCTGTGCTGGCTCGGTTGTGGCGGGGTGGGTTCCCTTCTCCACACTTTATGGGAGTGCCCTCGCCTCACGGAACTATGGAGAGGGATTGAACTACTGACCACCAAAATGCTGCAGTCTCCAAACAACCTGTTCCCAGAAACGGTCCTTCTTCTCATGAACTTCGACATGATTCCCCATGAGTTACGCTATCCACTTGCCCATTTATATATGGCTGCCAAATTGCAAATAGTTAGAAACTGGAAAACAGATAAAATTCCCTCCCTCTTTGAAGTCATCAACCTCTTGAACCTCATATGTAACTATGAGAAGGCTTTCTCGCTAGCTACATGTACACATGATAAATTTCTCATTCGCTGGAACTCTTGGATGTCAACTCCCCACTACCCAAAGCGTACTTAACATTGCAGATGGCGATATATGTTTGGCCTTCCGTATTCACGTTGTGTTCTATAACTTTGTTCTTGATAAGTCTTGAGCTGTAGTAGACAAGCTAGATAATTTAGTGGAGTAGCTTCCACCTTTGCAATTACTTTACTTTCTATTTTTACAATAACTTGCTGTTTTCCAGCAGATGATAGTGTGACTTTCTTAGGAAATGGTTTCTTATACTGTTTCGACGTCTGCTCACCCTTTGTATTGTGTATGACTTTATATACAAGTTTGTACAGTTTTGTAAAATGTGTATAACCAATAAAAATTTTGGAATAAAAAAAAAATGGGATGGGAGAGAAGACTTCATTGTCTTGGGCACTGCACAAGGGGTTTTCATGCTGATTTCATTTTTTTGGTGATATGTTTATTTTTGTTTTATTTCTTTTTGGGTGCTTTGCCCAGCACCATACCATTTATTATTTTTGTGTGATAAAAAATTTAAATAAAACATGTATAAAAAATTCATGAAAATGTATCACAAAATATTAGAATGAAAACATAGTCCATTTATACAAAATGTATATTGTTTTATACCAAAATCCCACCTGTACTTATGCCATATTCCCAATATCAACATTCTCTGGTTAACACAAAAGGGGCCATTATTCGTGTGTTGGGGCAGAAAGGGGGCATTATCAGTTGTGGGGGTCCTCTGGTGGACACAAAGGGGTCATTATTAGTCTGCTGGGGCAGTAAAGGGGCATTATCACTGTCAAAGTCACACTACTACTGCCTATTAGGCATAACAGAGGCATTATTACTATTTGGGGGCACAAAATAGGCATTATAACCGTGGTGGGGTGAAGAGAGGGGCATTATTACTGTGATAGGGTGCAAAGGGGGGCTTTATTAATGTGCTGGGGAGCAAAGGTGGGCTATATTATTGTATACTGTCTTCTGAATTGACAAAATGTGTTGTTGGTAGAATATTTCAGCATTTGGGACCCAACTTTTAATTCTGCCCAGTGTCATACTTTGTCTAAAACTGAACTTAGTTATAAAAGTATACTTTATTAAAACACATATAAAAGTCTAAGATTAGTTCCCAACAATGGTGCCAGAGCTTCAGAAAATTTTAATCATACCAACAATGGTATTCATAGCAGGTTTTTTGTTGTACCTCCCATGAACCTTTTCAATGCTTCTTCACAGCAGTCAGTCATCCACTTGTCTTTTTAGTACTTGGACTACCTGGGGGACCTTCTCTATAGACGCTACTTCTTTTTTCTCCAAGAACAATTACTTTTCTACAAATCCTAACTGCACATGGTTATGTAAAGTTTTCTTGCACAAGTTTATCTTAATTTTGAAAAATATATTTAACTATACTTTGTCTTCCTCAATTCTAAATAGTTTTGGTGCTATTAAAGTTAGCTTTTACTTTGTGGAAAGGTGAATTATCATTCTGAAAAATGACTTCATCATCACCAAACGTATGTTTATCGATATTGGATGTCTAAAATGTGTATATTCACTTGTGCCTTTATTGTTTAGCTGTAAATCCAAAGTTGCTGTCTCACCCAATCAGCACAGATCGGTGGGGATAGATGCTGTTGACACTGTGGGGATAGATGCTGTTGACACTGGATGATACAATTGCTGGGTCGATAGTACAACACAGGTCCTTTTCTTATAAATGGGACTTATGCAAAAATTTTCATCTACCCTGATGACATGGAACTCCCTGTAAATGATTGAGAAAATGTTTTTTCTTTCTTCAGGTGTCATAAATGCCCTCTTCCTCCCTACCTTGCTATCTCTATTCCCTGCTGATAACTATCAGAACCATTGTGGGCCTCTATGATGGCCAGCTCTTCTCAGTACACAGCTGCATGTCATATTTCTGACAGCCTTGCCGACCTATTGGGAGGTGGGGGTGCTAGGCCAATCAGCTTAGTGCTGGCACTCACACCTCCTGAGGCAGGGATATTTAAACTAGCACTTCTGACATGCCTATGATTGGTCTAACTTCAAGCCTTCACCATCATTTCTTATACTACAACTTCCCAGAATCCTGACCGTTCACCTGTTGCCTGACTCTGCCTATTGCCTTCAGGCTTTGTACTGTACTACTCTCTTGTTTTGATCCAGCTTGTCATGATGGTATGTTCTGTCTGATTTCATACTAAGCTTCCCTCTAGGTTTTGTTTTTGGTTTAAAATCTTATCTGCAGATTGTGTACTTAGTCTGAACGTCCTGGTCTGTCATGGCTTCCTGATATGTCATGTAATGGCTTCAGACAAAACTTCAAGCATCAACTCTTTTACCAATGCAGATTTGTGATTTATCTCTGAATATCACCAATATTTCATCCAATGCTCAACACCCAATGATTGCTTCTTTTTAGGCTGCTGTTTAGGCATAAGTGCTGATTTTCTTTTAGCTTTTCTATATGTAAATCACATTTCAGTCATCCAATCTCAAACATTGACCCCTGGTTTAGTCAATTTGTTTTCCTTTTTTTTTTTTTTTTTTTTGCTGTTTACTTTCTATTTTCATATTTCATAGGCATATTGCATTAAGTTTTCTATTCTGGTGCTTTGATGTCTTCCTTTGGTTTATCCATATGTTTTCTTTCATAAGCTTCCCATTCTGTTTATATTTTATGGACAGAAGAGGAGGGAAACTACACCTTTAACTAAATTCCATCCTGTATTTTCATCTCCTTAGGGTTTATAATGCTTTCCATTGTTTCAGATGACACCATTCTTGTTAGATACAAATTTTCCTTCAAATAACTTTGTGAGGCCTGCTAGTAATTTTATTGCCATTTTTAGACTTCAGATGGTATTTGTTTTAAAAGTGAATATTACAAGACCATTTCCTTATTTTAACCTCTTCTTGACCTGTTAAAAATTAAAAATAGCAGTAATTCAATTGTTTATATTTTATTTTATGTGTTTGAGCTATCGTTAAGAAACACAGTATGTTCCCAGAACCCCAGAAACATTTTGCATCATATATGTGATTTGCTCTGAAAATATTGAGTGGATATCCTCAAATTAGGATGATTCCATTTTTATATTATTTTTTATTTTTTTGCCAGACACTGTAAAAATTTTTTTCATTGGAAGGTGTATTTTTCTTTTTCCTTTTTGTGCTTTTATTATTCCAGCTGCATTAGAGGAGCTACATAATAGATTGTTCTCTACGAGCTGAAATCATGAACCACCTGCTAAATGAAACGCAGAACACCTGAAAGCATATATGAATGTTAAGTTACATTGATCATCTCACCACTTTTGCAGGAACTATTTTTTATACAGAATGCTAAAACTTCACATCTGATGAACACAAATGAAATGTAATGATCATATAAATTCCAAAAATTCACTATTTTGATGAAGCTTTCAACCTCTAAATTTACAAAACTATTTCTTTTTAGATGGCATACGGTATATTTTAACATGAAATATAAGAACAAAGAGCAGATATTTAGCATTTCAGAAGGGTGTGGAAGGACAATTTAGCACTTTATTTGTGGCTACTGTGTCCAGATTTACAGTTTCACCAACTGCAATAAATACTTAACCCCTTAAGGCCTGGCACCCTGACATTCTGAACATTTATGTTTAGAATGCCGGCTGTGCTAGGCATTGGAGCGGTCGTGGTTGACGTGCCCCCTCCTTTCACGTCTATGGGAGAGACAAAGATAAGTGAAATTAATGCAGCTCTTTTATAAGGTACAATCTGTTTTTGCAATACTGTCATAAAGCTTACACATTTGAGGCTGTACTGGCTCTGAATCTTAAATGAGAATTGCAACTATGGTTAAGGGCATTAAAGGTGACCTATGATCAACCTTTTTGAAACTGTACTGTCAATACTTAGCTAAGAGTGCCCTTATCACACACCTTTTTAAAGTTTCTTGATATTCCATTCCCGTTCCTGAGATATTTGGGTTTATAGTTTGACAATTCAGAGATGGGTGAGAACTTAAATTTAAAAATGGGGGTAAATAACATGTGATGGGCAGAATTATACAGCCAGAGAGTTGTCTGCTCATATTAGATCTATGATTGCAGTGCTCTTTAACACAAGATTTCTTTAAAGGGGTACTCTGCTGCTCAGCGTTTGGAACAAACTGTTGCGCCCCCTCCCATAGACTTGCATTCAGGGGGTGAGGAGTGACGTCATAAGGGGGCGGGGCTATGATATCACAAGCTCCCAACACCAGCTCCAGCGTTCAGAACAGTTTGTTCCAAACGCTAAGCCACAGAGTACATCTTTAAGGTGTTTCCCAGTGATATTAAGGGGATTGTCCAGCAAGTGACTTAACCATTCCCCTGTCACTGCTGCTTGAGCAATCACTGGGCCCTTTCCTGATATCCACTTCTTAGTTAAATCCTAACAAAGAGGAAAGGGGAAGAAAAGCCTACTCAGCCAATCACTGACTGAAATAAATTACAACTCTAGTGATTGGCTAAGTGGGCATTTCCTATCAATTGAGACAACACCAGTTAGTGAAACCTGGTAAGTACAAGATTGGCAGCAGCAGTCTCTGATTCTTTTTTTTAGCCCAGTCTGTTTAGAAATATGTTTCCCACTGAACAACCCTTTTAACTACTAGTCTCTGATTCTTGCCTTGGATCTAACTACCACTATGAGGCCACTGCGTACAGTAGCTTAGTTATGTAGTTTTCTTTGATATTATAAGGCCATTTTATTACATTATTTTAGTTCTACATACTAGGATTATTTGGATTCTGCATGGTACTGTTTTATGCACATTTTATGGTACTTTTAGAATGTTCTACAGTTATGTAATAGTTTAATAGCTTGTACCTATTTAATTTTGTCTAAAGTAACAAAATTATCTTGGATACAACCATATGCCGTGTTCTTTATATTTCTCAGTAGAAAAAATTTACATCCTTCCTCAAATCTCCCTAAATAGTTATTTGTCAGGCACTGATATGTGTTATAACACATCCAACAAATTTATCTTATGCATATATATGTAGCACTGATAGCACAATGAGATTAAAAACTTAGCTTTTAATAATAGGTAATACAAAGCTCAGAAGACAAAGAAAAACATGGGTATATATTCAATACACATACATAGCGGCCGCCATCTTAGTGTCCATGCTATCATATAAAGTAACAGAATGGTATACAGTCCATTGTCCGGGACTCACTTCGCTCAGGATTATACCTCTCTATTCTTGCAGCTGGGCATATCCAAAGAGAAGGTATAATCAATTACATTACTTCCTAGAGCCCTCTTGCTGTCTATTCACAGTCCCCTGCAGACAGTATATATTTATATGTGCATACAAAGAGGGTTGCTGGCACTACCAAATGTCAACGTGGAATACGGAGTAGGCAGACTCTTGGGTAATTGCTCCGGGGTCCAGACGGTACACAAAGCAGACTAGCAGCGGCTGTTCCAATAAAACAGGTGTAGGAATAAAGTGTATAAAGTATAGCTGTTTATATTATAGCTGTTGACTATTTGTGTTCGGGGCTTCACGCTCATGCTCGTGGTTACAGCAATACATACGTACCTGTATGGAAAATAATATACTAAACCTAATGGTCAGAATTGTGCCCAATGACCGCGACGGAGGGCACGCCTATAGTGGGCATGCCCTGTAATAGATAATTGAAAAAAGGGAGGGTTGGGAGGGTTCCGCAAAATGTGACATACGCCCCTCCCGTAGGAGCAGGGGCGTTATATACCCCCGCCCCTAACCACAACTACTTGACACCCCGCCTGAACACGTGTGGGGCGGAGCTCCCGCCCCTCACACAAATTCAGCCAATAGGCTTCCCACTTGTGTTCGGGGCTTCACGCTCATGCTCGTGGTTACAGCAATACATACGTACCTGTATGGAAAATAATATACTAAACCTAACGGTCAGAATTGTGCCCAATGACCGCGACGGAGGGCACGCCTATAGTGGGCAAAAATGAACCTGGTAGGAATAGAAAAAGTGTTAATAAACATGGATCAAACACCAACAACCTTAACACGTACTCCAAATTCAACCTCTAAATTGAGATCAAAATAAAGAATCTGCAAATTACTTAGCCTAGTAATTGATGCCTGGAACCAATGAGCTGATGGAGACTTACTATTCTGTAAGCAGATAAATGCCTCTTCAACATGCTTGCCTGTGAAATTGTGGTAAGAGGGAAACCCATAGATACCTATCAGGCCCCCTGTGAAACTATCCAGTCCCCGCTATTAGTTGGCAAAAATAAACTGTTAGCAAGTGACCCACAGCACGCTGACAGACCATTCCTGAGTGACATAAATTATTTCCATGAAAATGTGTCTGTGACAACAATTTCACAGTGAATGCTCCTGCAGACGTGGCAGGTAAGAAGTTTACAACCGCCTACTTGTCGTGATGTAATTGCTCGGTAGACGTGCCAATAAAACAATTCCGCAGTGTCTTCCCCTGCAGAAGTTGCAGGTAGCATGGGTATACAACAGTCTGTGAAGTGTGATATTATCGCTCTGAAGCTGTGTCCCTAGCAGCAATTGCTTGGTGCATCCCCTTGCAGACGTGGCCGGTATCACAGGTATACAACGGCCTGTGAATCGAGATGTTATTGCTCTGAAGACGTGTCAGTACCAATAACCTGCGTGGTGCCTCCCCCTGCAGACATGGCAGGCGTAACTGGTAAACAAGCCACCTATATGTCATAATAATAATTGCTGTACAGCCGTGTCAGTACCATAACCTGCGTGGCGTATTTTTCCCTTTTTTTTTTTTTTCTTTTTTTTTTACAAAAGTGGCAGGCATAACAGGTAAACCACCACCTATGTGTCGTAATGTTGCTCTGAAGATGTGTACGTAGCCATAATTACATGGTGCATCCCCTTGCAGACGTGCAGGTATAATGGGTGTGCAACAGCCTATGAATCGAGATGTTATTGCTCTGAACACGTGACAGATAACAATAACCTGCATGGTGCCTCCCCCTGCAGACGTGGCAGGCCTATCAGGAAACCAACCACCTATGTGCCATAATGTTATTTCTCTGAAGATGTGTCAGTAGCAAGAATTTCGTGGTTCATCCCCTGCAGATGTGGCAGGTATGATGGGTATACAACACCCTGTGAATCGAGATGTTATTGCTCTGAATACGTGTCAGTAACAATAACCTGCATGGTGCCTCCCCCTGCAGACGTGGCAGGCATAACAGGTTAACAACCACCTATGTGTCGTGATGTTATTGCGCTGAAGATGTGTCAGTAGCAACTATTACATGGTGCAGACCTGCAGACGTGGCAGGTATAACGGGTATACAATAGCCTATGGATCGAGATGTTATTGCTCTGAATGCGAGTCAGTAACAATAACCTGCGTGGTGCCTCCCCCCTGCAGACGTGGCCGGCATAACAGGTAAACAACCACCTATGTGTCGTGATGTTATTGCGCTGAAGATGTGTCAGTAGCAACAATTCCGTGGTGCATCCCCTGCAGACGTGGCAGGTATGACGGGTGTACAACAGCCTGTGAATCGAGATGTTATTGCTCTGAATACGTGTCAGTAACAATAACCTGCATGGTGCCTCCCCCCTGCAGACGTGGCAGGCATAACAGGTAAACAACCACCTATGTGTCGTGATGTTATTGCGCTGAAGATGTGTCAGTGCAACAATTCCGTGGTGCATCCCCTGCAGACGTGGCAGGTATGACGGGTGTACAACAGCCTGTGAATCAAGATGATATTGCTCTGAATACGTGTCAGTAACAATAACATGCGTGGTGCCTCCCCCTGCAGACGTGGCAGGCATAACAGGTAAACAACCACGTATGTGTATCATGGCGTTATTTCTCTGAAGGAATGTCAGTAACAAGAACCAGCATAATGCCTCCCCCTGCAATGTGGCAGGTATAACGGGTGAACCACCACCTGTGTGTAATACTATCGTTCTGAAGCAGTGTCGGACAATAGTCTGTGTGTGCCTCCCCCCTGTGGTTGTGGCAGTCACAACAGGTAAACCACCCCCTGCGTATCATAATGTTGTTGTTCTGAAGGCGTGTCAGTAATAATGACCTGTGGGGCCTCCCCCCTGCAGAAGTGGCTGGCATGACAGGTACTGACAACCTGTCAGTGTGAAGTAACTTTTGGCAATAACTGGACACTATAACGTAAGCCCCCAAGCGTGAGCACAGTGTAGTTAATATCGTATGAGCTGTACGATGGTATGTGCATCCTAGAACTGCATGCACTGTATCGAAGTACTCACTACGTACCGTGAATACTATAAGCATATACAGCACAGCGACACCACCACCTCGCCGATGCCGTACCCCATCATATGGCAACAATGCCACGAACGTCCAAACAACCCGAATGTCGGTCGCATGGAACCCAAAGAACCAATCCCCACCCACGCACAACCAGTCCCGTGTCAAGAGTGCATGTGTGGCACAAAAGCAAAGGATGGCTGAACAATGAGAGAGCATGAAAACAGTAAGAGCTAAGGACGAATGAACAGCATGGTATGGATGCTATGAGCGCGTGGACCGTATGAATGTCATAGGTGAATGTCAATGCCACGGGCCATTTGGCCCGTGTAACTGCCGTGAGCGGATGATCGGTATAAATATCCTTAGCTTGTGATCCGAATAAAGCTATTGCATATGGACAGTATGACTATGCGTGTATGAACCGCGAGCAAGCCAAAAAAGCGGAAGACCAGAATGCCAATAACGTATGAAACCGTATGCTTTAACAACCCAGTGATGATGCCATGGACGTATGTAAACACCATGAGCATATGACCACTATAGAACCAAGAGCTTATGAACAGTATAACAGCCATGGGTGTCTGCAATAGTATCAGTGCCGTGAGAGTATGGCCAGAATGTATGTTGTGATCATGTAAATGGTAAACACCATGTGCATAAAACAGCAACTCGTGGGTGTGAACAGTATAAGATTGTGAACAAGCGGTCAGTGTAAATACCATGAGCGGTATACATGCCACGGGTGTCTGCAGTGTATGACTGGCCCGAGCGAACCGACAGTACAACTACTATGGCTTGACCAGCATGAATGCCACAAACATATCGTCAGTATGTTCCATGAACGAATGGATACCATGAGCACCTAAGAACGCATAGCCATAACATGTAGACTGCCAATGCCATGCGCAAAACGCCCCGAGTGTGCGCACAGCATGACGCCATGAACAAGTGAGCGATACCAGTGGCATGAGCTCTAAACAGCATGAACACTGTGCGTTCGCCCAGAGTATGCCCCACCAGCATGTACATGAAATGTCATGAATGGAAGAACAGTGTAAATGCCCCGTGATCAGCATGCAACAGTGTAGATGTCCTGACCATATTAACAGTATAGACGTCCTGAGCATATCAACAGAATAAATGCCATGAGCATAACAAAACAATAACTGCCAAGGCGCATGAACGGCGCAAAAGCTGCAGCAAACGCCCAGTGTCAATGCCACGGCATATGCACAGTGCAAACGCGATTGGCGTATGAACAAATGCGTATGGGATAGATTCCTTGAGCGTATGGACAGCTTAGTGCTAAAAGCGTATGAATAGTGTGAATGTTATGAGTGTGAATACAGTAAGCCAAGAGCGTGCATACAGTATTGGTGCCATGAGCGGGAGGACGGAGAGAAACAATGAGCGTGAGAACCGAGTGAAATGCTATGAGCACCTGAACAGTGTACAAGGCCATGAGTAAAGGAAAACCATGAGCATATGAACAGTGTAAATGCTGAGAGCGCATGGACAGTATAATGCCGTGACAACGAACGTGTGAACAGAATAAATGTCATTATATATATTTTTTTTTTTTTTATATATATATACATATATATAATTTTTTTTTTTTTTTTATACCATTTTACCGAGGTTGGTATTTGACCATTGATAATTTATATTGGGGATCTTGGCAGACTATTGCACTGTGTTCATTTCAACCTAATGCAGTAATAATATAGTATATAATCTTATAACTACAATGACAGAAAAACTATTACCTAACCATGTGCTTGAACTTAAAAATAACCTTCATGTTATGATGAACTAAGCTTGCAACACCCTTCCAAATAAGCATGTATATATATGTACACATACATGCATGCACCCCTATATATATACACATATGAACCCATACACTTTTTTATTTATTTATTTTATTTTTTTTATATACCTCTTTATCTGTAACCAGAATAACTGACCGCACACGTGCGCACGCAGCGCCACATGGCGGCGGCGTTCGTGTACTGCAGCGAGCCGGAGCTGGAACTGAACTGCCGGAACTTGCCTGCTAGAACACCGGACCCGTGTCGGCGTTGCGGAGGCGAGTCCCCGAGAGGGTTTATGATAACTAACAACTACGTGCCGTATGAACACTTAACCTCCGTGGCCCCCCGGGAACCATACAGCAGTGTTCGGCAGCGCTGCAGCCCCACATGTCTGCCAGCTACTTGTTACAGTGACCCGCAGTACGGCTATGTAAGTTACTTAATATAGGAGCGAATAAAATAAAACAGCAATTCAAATGGCCGGGGTACCGGCCCATACCCGATAGGTATACCTGCAAAGGTCCGAAACTTGCCACCGACGCCAACGAACTCCAAAGACTGACGACCCAAGGGGTGTGGGGTGGGGGCGCCCGAGCTAGCGGCGGTACCCCGCAACTGAACCACTGCCAAACACAAGCACGTCCGCAAAATGTGACGTACGCCCCTCCCGTAGGAGCAGGGGCGTTATATACCCCCGCCCCTAACCACAACTACTTGACACCCCGCCTGAACACGTGTGGGGCGGAGCTCCCGCCCCTCACACAAATTCAGCCAATAGGCTTCCCACATATACTAAACAGAAGCCAGCTATCACTTACCTTGTAAAGATCAAGTCCGTGTAGTTGATACGCAAGCCATTCTGGTTGCTAGACAACGGAATTTCAAACAAGACGTGGAGTTACACGTCAGCAATCCCGTGACCCTGCACAGCATACCAGCCTCCACAAGATCAACTGACATGCCGGCTAGGTGAGAAACCGAACTGACGACATGATGACGAGGACAGGTGTGTAGTGCAGGTAATGAATGAACGGGGTTGGGCCCATGACGATATACAAGACCGGAAGTTCATTACTCCGAACGCTGTGTGCAGGCTTCCGTGTTCGCGGCCGCCCCCTCGTGACGTCACGCCCGGCCCCTCGTGATGTCACGCCTGCCCCCTCAGCGAAAGTCTATGGGAAGGGGGCGCGACTGCTGTCTCGGCGGTGGCACCCCAGACATCCGGTGCACAAAGCAAACTTTGCTCCGTGCCGGATTACTGGTGATGCGGGGCAGAGGCTCATGATGTCACACTCTTGCCCTGCTTGTGACATCAAGGCCATGCCCTCTCAAAGCAAGTCTATGGTAGGTTGCGTGATGGCCATCACGCCCCCTCCCATAGACTTGCATTGAGGGGGCGTGGCCGTGATATCACAAGGGGAGCGTGACCGTGATGTTACGAGCCTCCAACACTGCACTCGATGCTCAAAATGAAGCTGGGGCAGCAGGGATAGGGGCAGGACCCCCGCGATCACCCATCTTGGATAATATGTCTTGGAGCGGAGAACTCCTTTAAAAAGAAATAATTTTTTTTGACTATAACAGATTTTAGATACTTCCCACGTTTTCTATAACTTGCGTAAAAGAGCTTGGCTTGTAGTTATAGAACTCATTGGATACTTGTAATATTCTTCAGATTTACAGTTATGGAATACATTAAACTGCACAATAACAATCGAGCTCTAAACGTTCAAATTTATAATGCAAACAGCAATAAAATTCGTGATTCACTGTTGGTTTTGAAGAGAAGGTTGTAATTAAAAGCTGCGAACAGACAAAGCAATTAACACTTTATTTTGCTCTTCTTAGCATAATTTGGGCGTACAAGGGATTGACCTTTCCAGTTCTTCCCTTCTAGTTAAAATCTCTTATTTATACCACTTGCCTTACCAGTGCATGGGCTTTAATCTTAACACCTGATATTTATAGGGCATTGCTTACTTGCTATGGGGAACACAATACAAGAAGTTTGGTGAACTACTGTGGCAGATGTAGACAATGATATTGGCTAACCCTCAAAACTGATGTTAAAATTGAGACAGTAGCCAGTATATCTTTATATGAAGGACATACCTGAGCCCACACACCAACGCCAAGGTTTCTCAAGTGGCATGGTACTTAACACAAGACTTACATGTGCATGATAAACAAAACCAGGGGCCAGTGGGCAATTACAGCAGCATTAGGTCCGATTCACAGCCTGCTCCCAGTAACCTCCAATGTGGCTGGGCACACATACAATGGGAGGAGGGAGACAGACTATAAGCCACACCCAAGTTGGTCGATATGTTGCCGGCCTCACAGGGGAACCTTAATGCTGCCTTAATAGTGATCAAGGTGCATTAAATGTGGAGTTTATACACATCGAAGTATAAGATTTAAACAATAACAAAGACGTGGTCTCAAATGGCTGGAGGTGCTCAACCCCAAATACAGTTGTGCATTTATGCTGGGGGAGCAGATCCTGCCCTTGTGGTCTGTTGCTAGGGGCGATCCCCTGCATAAAAATGCATGCAATGGGGGATGCCTGCAGCAGGCCACAAGTGCCTCAAAGGCATCCTACACCAGATAAACGGTGTGGATGTGTAACAATTAGAATAATACAATACAAGAATGTCGGTGCACTACTGTGGTAGATGTAGACAATTACATTTTTACTGATTCTCTTGGACCTGTCAGCGGCTTTTGACACTGTGGATCACCAACACCTCCTCAGTAGTCTCCTCTCCATCAGTCTCAAGGACTCTGCTCTCGCCTGGTTTTCCTCCTATCCCTCTGGCCGCTCCTTTAGCGTCTCGTTTACTGGCTCTACTTCTTCTCCTCTTCCCCTTGCTGTCGGGGTTCCCCTGGGATCAGTCCTTTGTCCTCTACTCTTTTCACTCTACACATCCCCCATTGGAAAAAACAATCAGTAGATTTGGTTTCCAGTACCACCTCTATGCTGATGACACCCAACTCTATACCTCTTCCTCCAACATCACCCCTGCACTCCTACAGAATACCAGTGACTGTCTCTCTGCCGTCTCAGACATCATGTCCTCTTTATATCTGAAACTAAATCTTTCTAAAACAGAACTTCTTCTTTTTTCTCCACCAACTGATACTGTGCCTAACCCTGACATTTCCATCTTGGTATGTGGTACTACCATAACTCCCGGGCAGCAGGCTCAGTGTCTTGGATTTATACTTGACTCTGATCTGTCTTTCACTCCCCATATTCAGTCCCTTTCACGTTCTTGTCACCTTCATCTCAAAAACATTTACAGTTCCGCCTGTTTCTCGCTACTGAAACTGCTAAAACTCTCATTATTGCTTTGATTCACTCCCGCCTTGACTACTGTAACTCTTTACTAATAGGCCTTCCTTTCTCCAAACTCTCTCCTCTCCAGTCCATCCTTAATGCCGCAGCCAGACTCATCTTCCTCTCCAGCCGCTACACTAACGCCTCCTCCCTGTGCCAGTCACTACACTGGTTACCAATTCAGTCCAGAATACAGTACAAAATCCTCAGTCTCACCCACAAAGCTCTCTCTACAATGCTGCACCTCCCTACATCTCCTCTCTCATCTCTGTCTACCATCCTACATGTTCTCTACGATCTGCTAATGATCTCACACTAACATCTTCTATATTACGAACTTCTCACTCTCGTCTCCAAGACTTCACTCGTGCTGCACCGGTTCTCTGGAATGCTATCTCTCAATCCCTCAGACTCAACAACAACATCCATAGTTTCAAACGTGGCCTAAAAACACATCTCTTCAGACAGGCCTATAACATTCTCTAATTGGCCTCAACACGTCCTCAACATATCCCCACACCTCTTGTTTGAATAGTTATTGTGTAATATTATGTCTGATACTTGTCTTTGTTTGTACCCCATAATTGTAAGAGCTGCGGAATCTGTAGGCGCTATATAAATAAATAAATAAAATTAAATAAATAATAAATTGACTAACCCTCAAAACTGATGTTGAAATTGAAACTTTAGCCAGTATATCCTTATATTAAGGACATACCTGAGCTTGCACACCAACGCCAAGGTTTCTCAAGTGGCACGGGACCTAACACTAACCTACCTGTGCATGATAAGCAAAACCAGGGCCCAGTGGGCAATTACAGCAGCATTAGTCCGACTCACAGCCTGCTCCCAGGTTACCTCCAGTGTGGCTGGGCACACATACAATAGGAGGAGGGAGTCACACTATAAGCCACACCCAAGTTGGCTGATATGGTTGCCGGCCTCACAGGTGGACCTTAATGCTGTCTTAATAGTGATCAAGGTGCATTTATACACCTCCAATGTGGAGTTTATACACCTCCATTTAAACACCACCATTGTGGCACTTGTGGTCTGCTGCAGGCATCCCCCATTGTATGCATTTTTATGATTGGGATTGCCCTTAGCAACAGACCACAAGGGCCGGAACTGCTCCCCCAGCATAAATGCACAACTGCATTTGGGGTTGAGCGCCTCCTACCATTTGAGACCACGTCTTTGTTGTTGCCATGGGAAACAAGGTAAGACAATACATTTCCTACTCCCTGGATAGTCGTTTCTTGCTCCCTGCATAGCACTTTTAAAGAAACCTAGGGGCTCAGTGGTTTACACTGCTGGTCTTGCAGCATTGGGGTCCTGGATTTAAAACCAACCACAAACAGTTAGATTGTGAGCGCCAATGTTACAGTCTCTGTACAGCACTGATAGCACTTTGTGAAATGAATAAAAAAAATGTTATTCAAAAATTAATAAGAAAACCTATTCTCAGTGTTTTTACTGAACATAGTGCAAACCCCACTGAACACATCAAAATTAGAGATGAGCAAACCAAACTAGTAAAACCCAAGTTTATTTTGAACTTAGCAAGTTTGGCTAGAGTTTAAACATTATATTTAACAGAACCAGCTCTAAAAACATCACCCACATAGCAGAAAGGAGAAGGAGGAAGAATCTCATGACCTCAAGGAATATCATAATGCCTTTCAAACAGCTCTCTAAGCCAATCAGGAGGCAGCATAGGGGTGATGTCAGAGCCACCATAAAAGCTTATGCACATAGCTTCAGAAGCCATTTTATAGATCGCAGGTGTAAGGAGAAGATTTCTGTGAGGGACACTAAGCAGTGAACATAGGAATAGGAGCCTCACATATAATAATTGTAGTAAAGCAGACAGTGTTCTCCATCTGTTCTGTGAGTGCAAAATCTGCTTTCATTAGAAGTTGTGTGCCAGCTTTTTTTGTTTTACACTAATTGGGAAAAAGACCCATAGAATGTGTTGTGTCACTTTTGTGCACTTTCAAGGACTCCAAACCTGTTGCTATTCCCCGAAATAGGATTCATTTTTTACAGCTGTAAAAAGCCATTGTCTCTCTTTACTTTCCAGGCCTATTGTTGCTCCCAAAAAGGGACAAATTCTTAACCATTTGGAAAAAGCCATTGCTTTTTTTCATACATCTATGTGGATATAAACAGTCAGGCATCTGCCTTTAAAAAGGGATCATTTTTTGCTCCCAAAAAGGGACAAATTCTTAACCATTTGGAAAAAGCCATTGCTTTTTTTCATACATCTATGTGGATATAAACAGTCAGGCATCTGCCTTTAAAAAGGGATCATTTTTAGACATGAACTTTAACAAGCATAAAAAATTTTTGTTACCTGTTAGTTATCACCAGGCTCCATCCGTTTACCCATAGTCATACATGTTGCCATAACTTTTTCAATTAACTTTACCTTGAAAACACCTCAAACATACATAGATACTAGGTTGCCTAACAGTGTTATACAGGGCTTTTAGGGTTTTTGAGCTATTGATAAAGTACAGGTTAAGGCAGAACTATTTTGGTCAGAACCAGAACTTTCTGCTAAAGTTCCATAAACCAGCAGGACCATACATTTTAAAAGATTGCTCATCTCTAATCAATATACCTTATATGAATCTATATATAGTGTACATAGAGTGTAAATAGATCAAATACAGATTCAAAATATGACATTAAATCTGAAATTCAAAACAATTTGGGGCAGTGTTAATGTTTTGCTTTGTTTACACAGACAAAATTAAATTAAATATATTTACATGACATTAGAAAATACACAATGTAAAAATCTGTGCACTTAACACGATAATGACCATGGACGTGTATTCACGCTCAGGCAGGATGCACATTACCGCACCAGGATAAGTGTACACGTCCATGGTTCGCGTTGGTGCTGCCCAGTGCACCCACAAGATCGCATCAAGGACTTGGCTGTAACACACAGCTGTGACCCTGCAGCACTGCCAGGACCGAAGTTAACTTCGGTCCAGGCATTTTAACCCTTACAGCCGTGGTTGGAAGTGACCACGGGCTGTAAGTGTTTTGACAGAGGGAGGGAGCTCCCTCTGCCTTCCATGCAGCACCCCCAGCGCGATCGCGGGGTGCTGTGTGTAATCCCGGCCAGACGGGGACCTGCCGCACTGCAGG
This sequence comes from Hyla sarda, assembly GCF_029499605.1. Lineage (NCBI taxonomy): Eukaryota > Metazoa > Chordata > Amphibia > Anura > Hylidae > Hyla > Hyla sarda. Next base: position 395,300,259 of record NC_079191.1, read on the forward strand.
GACCAAAGTAAACTTTGGTCCTGGCAGCTTAACCCTTACAGCCTCAGTCAAAAGCGACCGCGAGCTGTAAGGAGTTTTTACAGAGGGAGGGGGCTCACTCTGTCTCTCTCCTGTAGCACCCCACAACAAGTGCGGGGTGCTGCATGTTACCTGGGCCGCTGGGGGTCTTTACTAGTGTTGAGCGGCATAGGCCATATTCGAATTCGCGAATATTCGCGAATATATGACCGAATATTCGTCATATATTAGCGAATATTCGCATATTCGTAATATTCTCATTTTATTTTCACATAAGCGAAAATTTGCAAATGCAAAAATTAACATATGCGAAAATTAGCATATACAAAATTAACATAAGCAAAAATTTGCATATGCGAACATTAGCATATGCAAATTTTCGCACACAAGCTGGAAGCAGAGAGGGGTGATCACTGTGATGTGTACTGTGAAGAAAAAAAAATATTCGTAATTACCTATATATAGTGCTATATATTGGGAATAAAATTCGCATTGCGAATATTCGCGAGCAACACTAGTCTTTACATGGACTCCCAGGTCTGCCCGGGTAAGTGTAAAAAAAAAGTGTAAGCAAATTTTTTTTTTTATTTAAAAATGTGTAAAAAAATTTACAAAAAATAAAAATACATTTATTAAATATATATAATGAAAAATAAAATTGCATAATTTGTAGGATCACACGGCACACATCTGCAGCATATTACATGCAGCAGGTGCCCCGCAATAATGAGCTCCCTGCTGCGGCTGGGTAGCTTTGTGTGTCCACTCATAGTGGCGGATTTCCCACCGGCAGTCATAAGCGGACACACTAAGCTACCCAGCCGCAGCAGTGATCTAGCCCTTGTGACTGTCGGGGACATCCGCGGTGTGAAATATTCTGCGGATGCGCTCTATGTTACCCTACACTGCATCCCGTTCATACTGCGTTTCAGCAGTATGTTAGAGGTATCCGTCAGCATCATGTAAAAAAATAAAAGTGATGCTGATGTATAATGTAGCAGCTCCATTCATTTCTGAATGAGACTGCTAGCCAACCAAGGACCGATCAGAGCGGTCCCTGGTCCAGCCAATACACTTGTAGGGGTGCTGTATTGTTCTGACAGCTCCGATCCTTTGCAGGCATGGATTGGGGTTTATAATTCATATAATGATGCCCTGAAAGCCAAAGGGGGCTTCTCTCCTTCTCGGTCCTATCAGGCAACCAGATATTGCCTAAGTAGGGGTACTGGCCAGTCTGGGACGAACAACGTGATAAAATATGTGGCGCATTTCCTCCATTTCAAAGCGACTTACCAAAATGATGTCCCACAAATAAAGAATTTGTAGAAAAAAACAAAGCTAATTTCTATTTTTTTTCCACTGACTTTGAAATAATTCTAGCCTCACAATAAGGGCCCAACATACTCATTTTTTGCCCTAGGTGAATATTTTAGGGGCGTAGTTTTGAATATGAAGTCACTTCTGGGGGTGCGGTATTGTTCTGACAGCTAGAATGCTTTGCAAGTTGAAGTGTGGCCTATAATTTGTATACCATATATACTTGAGTATAAGCCGAGTTTTTCAGCTCGATTTTTCGTACTGAAAACACCCCCTCGGCTTATACTCGAGTGAACAAAAAAACGTTTCTGGTGTTTGCTGTGAGGGGATGGTCCCGGCCATCCATCTCCACCTGTCAATCCCTTCACAGTGGTCTTCAACCTGCGGACCTCCAGATGTTGCAAAACTACAACTCCCAGCATGCCCAGACAGCCATTGGCTGTCCAGGCATGCTGGGAGTTGTAGTTTTGAAATATCTGGAGGTCCACAGGTTGAAGACCACTGTGGCCTTCAACATCATCCAGACCCCCCTTTTGTTTTCTACTCACCTCCCCTCTGTGGGAAGGAAAGGTGAGCTGGTCTGGGCCGTCCATCTTTGGCCATCTATGCTGCAGGGACCGTCCGGTGGGGAGGGTTAGTCGTTTGGATGGCTGTCCGGGCATGCTGGGAGTTGTAGTTTTGCAACATCTTGAGGTTCACAGGTTGAAGACCACTGAGAAGGGATTGACAGGCGGAGATGATGAAGGGGGGGATGATGACGAGGGGGAATGATGACGAGGGGGATGATGACGAGGGGGATGATGACGAGGGGGATGATGACGGGGTGATGATGACGGGGTGATGATGACAGGGGTGATAATGACAGGGTGATGATGACGGGGGTCTGGATGATGACAGGGGGGGATGATGACATGGGGGATGATGTATTTCCCACCCTAGGTTTATAGTCGAGTCAAAGTGTAATAAAATATGGGGCACATTTTCTACTTTTCAGATGCAATATACTAAAAATATGTCCCATAAATGATGCATTTGTGGGGAAAAAAAAACACGGTCTGAGCAGCTTAATAAAATATAGGGTGCATTTATTTCAATATCAGAAGAGATGTACAAAAAATATGTCCCACAAATGATGCATATGTGAAAAAAAGCTAATTTCAAATTTTTAACACTGACTTTGTAATAATTCCTGCCAAAAAACGATGCTGTTAAAATACTCACTGTACTCCCTTGCGAATACCTTGAGGGGTCTAGTTTTTAAAATGGGGTCATTTGGGGGGGGGGGGGGTTCCTATGTTCTACTACCTTCAAATTTCTGCAAGCCTTGCATAGCACATAAAAAAAAATTAGTTTTCAAATTTTCTAAATTTCAAGTTAAATTGTTAGGCTTCTAATTCATTTAACATGTTAATTGAAAACAAAAGAAATGCTTTCAAAATAAAGTAGACATCTGAAAGTATAAGTTTCATAAACTATTTGGTCAAAAAGTATAAAAAATAGGCAACCTATTAGTGTAAAAATAGCAAAAATCTGAATTTTTATTTTTTATTTCATGGCTTACTTTTACTATGTACATGAAGGACGACTTGTGACAAAAAAAACAATGTCAGAATTATCATGATTGGCAAAACGTTACCAGAGTTATTCTCTAAGAAAGCCAGATATCCCCGATTTGAAAAAAAAAACAGGCCTGGTCTTTCAGGGGCATACAGGTTTACTTGTATTGGTCCTTAATGGGGTTCTCCAGCACTAAGACATCTTATCTCCTATCCAAAGGATAGGGGATAAGATGCCTGATCGTGGGGGTCCCGCCGCTGGGGACCCCCGTGATCTTCCACGCTGCACCCTGTTAGAATCAGCTCCCGGAGCGTGCTAGCTCCGGGTCTGATTACTAGCGATCACGGGGACAGAGCATAGTGACGTCACTGCTCCGCCCCCGTGTAACATCACGCTCCGCCCCCACAATGCAAGCCTATGGAGGGGGCGTGACAGCTTGCGTTGAGGGGGATGAACGTGACATCACATGGGGGCGGAGCCATGACGTCACTATGCTCCATCCCCGTGATCGCTAGTAATCAGACCCGGAGCGAGCACGCTCCGGGGGCTGATTCTAACGGGGTGCGGCGTGGAAGATCACGGGGGTCCCCAGCGGCGGGACCCCCGCAATCAGGCATCTTATCCCTTATCCTTTGGATAGGGAATAAGATGTCTTAGCGCCGGAGTACCCCTTTAAGGTGTTAAAAAAAGTTTTCTGGGACTTATGTTTTTTAGTTTTTTTTTTTGGAGGGCAATACAAACACCAAACATATATTTGTGACTTTGCTAAAACCTCTCTGTCAACTCCCACAATAAAACAAACTGGTATTCATTTCACAGCATCTTTTAGTAGCATTGTCCGATCCAGACTAGCATTTTTGATAAGTGCTGGTAAGGACTGTACGGAGCGGAATACAAATATGCTCCTTATTAAATTCTTCACCATGCTCTGTGGTTGCAGTCCTATCTACAGGGGGTTCTAGGCATTGTGCATTCAGTCCTATACGGCTGCAGTAGCATTCCTGGCTGATCTGCCGGCCATGCGCTCATGTTACACGTATAACGCTATTGTGACAATATGTATTTTTTTCTATCACATTTTCTCATTAGTGCCAAATTGCAGTTTGTCATTTGAGAAGACTTCAGTAAAGTCTAGCATTCCCTTGTCATCATAACCAGCTCTGACAAATGGCCCTGAAGGAACAGGTAGAATTTCCCAGTGTTCTAGTGAGGCTTGCACTAATCAGCCTGTATCCAAGCAACTGAATCCCGTGGTTACCTGTTTTCTTCAAGTCTCTACAGTTAATCTTGGTGAACCGGCGTAGTCGTATGACATGTATTTAAAAACAAATATGTACGTGTCATTGTTTCAGCACGTACAGTGATTTCTTAATGTTGTCCTTCCATTGCATCTTATAGAAAACAGTTTTTCAATTTGGTGTAGATAATAAAAATCTAACTCGCTATTGAAATAATCCTTGGGGCATTGGAGATGTATAGCATTATCCTCCTGTGTATGTGCAGGAACCTGAAGGAGGTAACTTATTCCTTTCTGAGTGGAAAAAGGGGAAAGGAATCTGTGAAAAATATAGTTTTTTACATGTTTATATAGTTATGTTTATATATTTATGTTCAAATATTTGAATAGATATTTATCTGTCTACTGTATATCTGTTATCTATGTGTGTAGTAACATTTCTAAAAACAATCATGAGGTAACTAGATAAATATATATACAGTGACCCCTCGACCTACGATGGCCCCAACATACGATAATTTCAACATGCGATGGCCTCTCAGAGACCATCGCATGTTGAAGGCAGCATCAACATACGATGCTTTTGTATGTCGGGGCCATCGCATAAACGGCTATCTGGCAGTGCAGACTGCTTCAGCTCCCGCCGGATAGCCGTTTACGGTGCCCCGTGTTGTCCACTGACGATCACTTACCTGTCCTTGGGGCTCCGGCGCGTCCTCTTCGGGATCCTCTGCATCGTCGGCGCTCTCCATCGTCGTCATCACATCGCTGCACACGCCGTCCCATCATCCAATAGGAGCGGCGTGCGGAGCGACATGATGGCGGCGACGGAGAGCGCGGATGCCAGGGAAGCAGAGGCCTTGCTGGAGCGTCGGGGACACCCCAGGGATGCGGCGACAGCGATGGACGGCAACATCCAGGGCAGCAGTGACGAGTGGTACGTGAGTACAACTTCCTCTAACAGTGGTCTACAACCTGCGGAAATAGAAATTAGATAGATATGAGAATATAACATAGATGAGATGAGAGGGATAAAAAGAGAGAGATAGAAGGTAGATGATAAATAGATAAATAGATACTGTACAAAATTGACCACATTTGCTATTACTATTTGATAAATTTGGCACATCTTTGAACTGTCTAGTCTAAGTTTAAACTATTGGTGCATTTTATGCCAATTTTAGGCCATAACCCTTTTCAATGAAACCATATCCCTTTCATGATAAGCAATGTCTTTTTATTGGACGAGCCGAGAATATGTCTAAAAATAGTGTCTCAAACCTATAATGAAATGTAGTCCAAGTAATATATGCAAAACTTTTGGCTTAAATGATGCCTTTGCATTTGCAAGAGTAACATACCTTTTTTACATAATGTTTCTACAGAACTTAGTAACTTGACTAAGTTCTTATGATGTAATGCTTCGGAGAAAGTCTCAGCATTGTGGGATCTTAAAGTCTACCTGTCACAAAATAAATAAAAAAAAGATATGATCCAGGCTTACTCTTTAACCGGTGCTGATACTGTCTGTGTGCTTAAATTCTGGTCTTCATCCTTTTATGGCTTCAAATTATATTGTTTATGTTGCTCCAACTGCATGCAGTTCACTGAGAAGGAGTGGGAGTTCCTTACTTTCCCTCACATCTCATATAGTAACTATCACCCTCACTTCTCAGAGCTGACAACTGGCAGTTCTGTGCCCTAAGCCTCTGTGACACGCCCCTGGCTCACACAGCAGGCTGATTGACAAGACTTGAGCATGAACAAAACCCTGGTTGTCCTGCCCTCGCTTCATGTATTTTGTCTTTGCACAGGCAACACAGGCAACAGCTGCAAAAAAATGGCCCAAAAATATTTAGTAAAAAACATGACCTTATTTTGAACTTTATTATGAAGCTTTATTCCCTTTGAAGTTATGTTCCAGTACATGGACAACCGATAAATATCATCGGGGACCATTTAGGTACATTTCCATTTCTTTCATGTTGTCAACAAGCCTTCCAAGTATAATTTCTCTCCAAAAAATAGAACGTTTTAAATCATGTATGATGATTTGTTTTTAGGAAGGGAATTGTAAAGATATTACTCTATAAACGTCACTTAAGTTGAGATGTTGGTGTTGTGTTTTAGCTACTATTAGGATCAATGTGGAAGAAGAGTAAAATTCTGGAAAAGGAGGTATTTTTTAGCATAGGTGAGATATCCAGTATATGCAGAAAAGCCGAGGACCAGTATTGTTTAATGGGAAGCATTGTTGGGTGTATAAATAATACATATCACATCCTCTTATAAGCAAGAAAAATACCTACAAGTTTATTTTGTAGTGAAAACAACTTGACATTTTTTAATAATACTTTTTAATGAGTGGTGCTCTAAGCTATAATATAATGAAATTTGCTTAAAAGTAGAACAGACTGGTAACGCTTGGCAGTACAAAGTGACATATGGTAAAACAGTTGTGATTTATTGGCAGCCGGAATACATTTTTGGAAAGCTAGAGGCTTTCAACATACTGGACTGCATCTTTGTTATGAAATGCTGCAAAGGAACAACTGCTGAGCAATATAGAACTGTTTTTTATTAATTTTTTTATTTATTTTTGATGATTTATTTTTTACCACCTTTTATTTATGGCTTCTGTGTTGGTAACATTTGGAGTTGGTGATGGGTGGCACACAGGTTTTTGATCAAGTTGACCAAATAATTTGATGTGTCGATAATGATCAAAACAATGTTTTATCTGTATCTAAATTTCTATTTACTGATATAGTAAAGATATTTAACTTGTCTGTCAATAAATGGTTTTTAGGGTGACAATTATTTTTCAGAGCCAGATGTAGACTCAGTTTTCTATTCACTCCCCCCTGCTTCTCCTGGATCTTCTGGCAAAGGAGATGGCTAAGCAGGGGGTCATAATAAGCACAGGAAAAATATCCTTCCAGTGCGAAATGAAATACAATCTGCATTACCTCATGGGGTACGATAGGAGTGAAATTCAGAAAAAAGATTTTAGCTTAATACTTTTTTAATGAAGAATTTAGCATTTAATTTGCAAATGTTGAATACACTACTAATGTAGATATTGCCTAATAAAACAATGGATATATTGCTGTGAACAAGGAGGTTTACTCTGAAATGTGTTGACATTTTATGCATGTTTTAATGCTATTGTATAGTACATTATTTTTTCGTGGTTGTTTATAAAATGATCACATGACTTGGAAGGGCGCGACTTCAATGACACATCATGAGGACTAGAATTTTAGTTCTCTGTACTGATGGAGAGGATAATCAATGGATAATCGATACATTATCATGTTTCCCTGCACATACTGTAATTTATGTCATCCATTGGACATGTCATTTTAGGTAGTACAAAATAAAACTGTGCTAAAAACATTTAGGGCATGCTCCAGTATAAAATATTATTGTACTGGACCAGGATCATAGAGCAAACAAGTCTGTAGAAGAGTTGATGTTCCACTTAGAGTGTGAGATAGAGTTAATACGTTTGGAAAAAAACACGTGTCCATCAAGTCCAGCCTATCATCCTACTGTGTGGATCCAGAGGAAGGCAAAAATCACATGGGTTGGATGATGACTGCCCCACTCTAGGGTGAATTTTTTTTTCTCCACTCCAAATAAGGCAAGCAAAAAATAAAACCTTGGATCAACATTCCATCTGATAAAATCTAGTGCCAAAAACACTTGTATTATTATTATTATTTATTTATTTTTATAATTTTAAATAGGCCATTAAAACTATTCTTTAAATCATTCAATGACTCTTCAGATCATACAGTCAAGAATCCCCTTGTTTGATGGAGGTTAAACCTTCTGTCCTCCAGATATAGAGTTGTGGTTGTATACATTGTTATTAGATTATCCCTAAGCCATCTTTGAAAGGATGAATTAAACTAAAGGGAATCTGTCAGCTCTATATCATACTCAAAGCTGCAGATGTGTGCAGATAGCTGCATACATGCGGGAATAAAACAACTGATACCTGTCTCTTAGCTGATGGCTATTTGTTATACAATTCTATAAGATCACATTTTTCTTACAGGCCAGGCTGAGCTACAACATGCATGTCTCCTCCCCCCCCCCCCCCCCCCCTCACTGCTTTGCTTTATTGATGTACATGGTTTGGACTGAGCCTTGTTCATGAATTATGCAATGCCGGGGGGAAAAAGGAGGCATGCATGCTGCACCTCATTCTAGCCCCTACAACACTTCAGCTTGGCAGGAAAACATGATTTTACAACTTTGCAACAGCCATTAGCTAAAATGCTGGTATTTTCTTTTCTTCCTATCAGTCTTCTGCCTATGTCTGCAGCTCAAAGCATGGTACAGAGCTGACAGATTCCCTTTCAGTACAGAATTTTTGGGAGATCATTATTGTAGCCTAAAAAAGTATTTGGTAATGAACTCAGAATATTTAGATCCTGACGGGAAGTGGTTGACTCCAAACTTAGCATCAGCTCCTTTGGAATTTCAGACTGATTACTAGAACAGAGGGTTTACATACATTTTCTTAGCAGATAGAGCCATACTGTTTTATATGAAATAGATGATCTGAAATTCTGTGCATATCAGATATTGCAAAAGTACAAATCCCAGCATGCCCGGACAGTCAGCCAGGAGTGGTTGTTTTGCAATCTCTATGGTTCAGACAAGACTACTGCTACACACTGTGTGTCTCTCTGAGTGGCCACCCAGTGGTTGTAATATAAATTGCAGATTGTTGATTGGTTGTTCAGGGTGAAAATGTCATGAAAATGTATTCCATTTTTTATCATGACAAACTGACCTTAACTAAATTCAAATAAAGTTAAGGACAGACACATATCTACGTTGTGTCAGATTTTTTTCTTTGACCGTTTCCTTTTTACAGACTCTCTGGCAATGAAGCACAGGCTTGTATTGTGTGTGGATCCTTGTGTTTTAAATATCAGACAACATTGGAGACAGATGAGAAAAAAAAAAGCTGATAGCAAAACAAAACACATTTAGCAAAATGATAAGTCTTATCAAGCAGAAAGGTCGTGAGACAATTGTACCGTGAATTTTCGTAATGGTTCTGTGAGTTCCATCATTGAACCACGTAAAAAGAAGAAAACATTCTAATCAGATGTCATTTGCAGCTAAATCAGAGTAAATACTTGAAGTTATAAAGCAGTTTTCAAAGTGTCTATAAGATTTGCAAATAAATACTAGGATGTTGGAAGGAGGTTAGGGTTGAAGAAGTACTCAATGGCATAAAAACTTATCACCTATCCTAAGGGTAGAAAATAAGTGTCAGATCGTGGGGGGGGTGACCGCTGAGACCTTCTACAATCTCCCACTCGGCGCCCCTGTTTTCCTCCTGAATAGGGTGCGTGGACCATCACAAGAAACAGCGGCCCTGCACTGGGCAATCTCCAGCTCTCCCGTAGAGCTGCATGTCGCCACCATAAACATCATTGAGTAGAAAAGTGAGTTCCACAAAATGTAAAGGTTTCTCACTACGGAATTGCAGATTCAGTATGCAGCAGGCGCAGTCGAAATTAATTGGGGCTATGATCGCACGGGAATGCAGGTAATCCGTATTGATGGCAATGCAGTTCTGGGCATAATTCCACCAAATGATGCATATGTTCATACAGGCCCCATTCACTTTAATGGCCCGAACTTACTGATTACACTTTGATGATTTCTGTAGGCATGTATATAATGGCAAATATGGTGCCCTGAACTTTTGAGTGCAAGCACAAACACATATATGTTTGGAAAATGACTTGAGTGTAGTCACTAGTTGACCACATGCTGACCATTAAAGTCAAAGGGGGAGATTTAACAAAACCTGTCCAGAGGAAAAGTTGCTGAATTTCTGAATAAAAGAAGCAATTTGATTGGTTGCTATAGGCAACTCAGCAACTTTTCCTCAAGACAGGTTTTGATAAATATCTCCCAAAGTCAGTCTGCTTTCTGTTACACACTGCCCATTGCTTGGCATCTATTTAGCCCACACTCTCGCTGTCTCACATTGACTGACTTTTGACCTGACTAGTCCTGTGTGCTGTACTGTGCTTTTAATAGTTGGCCGAGGTAGCAGTAAAAATAACAAATAGATCTACAAAAATCACTCTGAGGAGTAAAGCATTCTGCTCACTTATCATCACTCATTTTCCTGATTGGTGGGGCTCTCAGCACTGAGATCCGAACTGATCAAAACTTTTGACATGTCCCTACAACAGGGACACTTTAATACTGAATTGACTCCTAATCGAACATCTGAAACCCATAGTTCTTTAGTGGCAACAAAGGTATAGTGTCGGGAGAAGCCAAAACACATTTTATGATGTGTTATACCGATATTATAGTGTTCCACCGTTTGCTGGGATATTTATTGTGATATTCGGAGTCAAGTAGCTTTTTCCTTGTCTGAGAAACAATTGATGCCGGTATTATCTTCCTCTGGATCAACACAGCATAAGGAAAAAAAATGAACTTGACTGCCATCTGTTCAAGCTAAGCTTTCTGTATAACTGTGAATATATAATGTATACCAGGTAGTTTCTGTTTACACTCTGTTTACATAGAGTAATATACTAATGGCTACGCACATATACCCTACAGATATTTTTCCTAATACATGCCGGAGAATGAGTCATTTTCCCAGTGTACTACATTCAATAAATCATTAGTAGCAGACATAAATAAAGTGTTATGAAGTCAGAGACAATGGCAATAGGCCAGACGCGCCTTCGAAATAAAGAAGACAGTAGCGTATGAGTAGGATGAACAGGGTCAGCGAATGTCAATGATGATGAAGGGTTTGGATTAGACTGGGGAACGTATTAGTCACCAGTGAGGATCAATCAATTTTTCGTTGACATTCCGGAATCCGTAGTAAGTATTGGGCATTCTCCAAGTGGGAGCCCATGTTGGCAGCCACGTCTTGTCTCTTATCCACACGCTACTGTATTGTGTAAAGCAGATACATATTCATTAATACTAGATTATTACAGTCATTAGAATGTAGAATTTATCTTAACATTTTTTACCATAATAATAACCATTCGTTTTCTAAATGTCAGCTACCTGTTGGGTCAGTGTTGACCTTTGTAGTTGTGAAACTACATGGATTTACATTGGATTACTACTTTGATCTGCATCTCTACATTTGCTTGTACAGACACAATGGAGGAGTATATAGACAGATGCAGCGTGGATTCTTTCCTCTCAATCTGGATAATGTGGGTGGTAACGTGAGTCGTCAACTTTGTAATAGTGTGAAATTGTGCAAACGAATGGCAGGGATAAACCGTGATAGATTAGGGGAAAGTTAGTTAGTCAATATGTTGTTCACAAATGTGACAGATATGGCCGGCTCCTCACCCACTCAGGTACTGATCTGTAGCCAGAGACAAATCCACCAAATCCAAAGAAAAAGATTGGTTCCAGCATCATAACTTCTTTATTGGGATAAGGTTTAAAAGAAAATCTTCAGCATCTTACAAGAACAGTGTGTGGTTTGATGCATTTTAGGTTTGCTTTTTTAATTATAACTGTTTTATGATTAAGCGCGCTCTCGAGACACATCAAACTATGCAAATTTCTTGAAAGATCCTAAAGATTTTCTTTTAAACATGTCTAAATACAGGAGTTTTTAAAGGTACCTGTCAGATCCCACAAAAAAAGTATTAATATGTTACTCAGTACCTAATCCTGACTAATTGTTATGCCTCTCTCACCTATATTTATTATAGAAATCCCTCTTTTTTTTTTAGCTCCCAGTGTTAGAAATCCTCCCAGGAGAAGAAGGTGTGTCCCTCCCTTGTGGTGGTGGGAGGTGATTGGTGTAACCGCTCATGCAGCCTTGTCCATGAGTCATCTCTTGTCCATGACTCATGGACAAGCCTGATTTTGCAGCAGAACTGTTTAGTGTCCCGTTATGTATGGGGACCCCTAGTGGTGGGATTTTCAGAAGCCATTTTCTTTATTAAATATTCAAAAAATGTTGCATAACCATATCACAAAAGGTCTTTAATTTTCATCAGTAACAACATATAAAAAGTTTTTGGATCTGACAGTGTCCATTTAAGGATTCTCTAGTGCTAGGACCAATCATTTTATTTTGATTAAATATTTAATTGGTTGTTTAAAATATCTGACCTCAAAAAAGATTTTTAGAGCAGACATATTACAAATACTGCAAAGTATCCAGTTTGCCACCTTACTCTGTATCTGTATATCCAGGCCAAGGCAGAGCCGCTTGTTGGCATTTCCTCTCGTTTCGGCTCAAAACACCCAAGGCTCATGCACCTCAAGCTACCCCCACATATATCCTGTACACTGCTCAAAAAAATAAAGGGGACACTAAGATAACACATCCTAGATCTGAATGAATGAAATAATTGTATGAAATGCTTTTGTCTTAACATAGTTGAATGTGCTGACCACAAAATCACACAAAAATTATCAATGGAAATCAAATTTATCAACCCATGTAGGTCTGGATATGGAGTCACACTCAAAATCAAAGAGGAAAACAACACTACAGACTGATCCAACTTTGATGTAATGTCCTTAAAACAAGTCAAAATTAGGCTCAGTAGTGTGTGTGTGGCTTCCACGTGCCCATATGACCCCCCTACAATGACTGGGCATGCTCCTGATGAGGGAGCACCAACTCCTGCACAGTCTGTGGTGGATGGAGCGAGACACGATGTCCTAGATGTGCTCAATCGGGTTCAGGTCTGGGGAACGGGCGCGCCAGTCTATAGCATCAATGCCTTCCTCTTTCAGGAACTGCTGACACATTCCAGCCACATGAGGTCTAGCATTGTCTTGCATTAGGAGGAACCCAGGGCCAACCACACCAGCATATGGTCTCACAAGGGGTCTGAGGATCTCATCTCGGTACCTAATGGCAGTCAGGCTACCTCTGGCAAGCCCATGGAGGGCTGTGCGGCCCCCCAAAGAAATGCCACCCCACAGCATTACTGACCCACCGGTAAACCGGTCATGTTGGAAGATGTTGCAGGCAGCAGAACATTCTCCATGGCCTCTCCAGACTCTGTCACGTCTGTCACATGTGCTCAGTGTGAACCTGCTTTCATTGTTGTGAAGAGCATAGGGCGCCAGTGGCGTATTTGCCAATATTGATGTACTCTTTCAAATGCCAGATGTCCTGCACGGTGTTAGGCTGTAAGCACAACCCCCACCTGTGGATGTCGGGCCCTCATACCACCCTCATGGAGCCTGTTTCTGACCGTTTGAGTGGACACATGCACATTTGTGGCCTGCTGGAGGTCATTTTGCAGGGCTATGGCTGTGCTTCTCCTGCTCTTCCTCCTCCTCGCACAAAGGCAGGGTTAGCGATCCTGCTGCTGGGTTGTTGCCCTCCTACGGCCTCCTCCACATCTCCTGATGTACTGGCCTGTCTCCTGGTAGCACCTCCATGCTCTGGACACTACACTGACAGACACAGCACAGCTCACATTGATGTGACATCCTGAATGAGCTGCATTACATGAGCCACTTGTGTGGATTGTAGACTCCGTCTCATGCTACCACTAGTGTGAAAACACCGCCAGCATTCAAAAGGAAGCATAGGAACTGAGAAATTGTCTGTGGTCACCACCTGCAGAACCACTCTTTTATTGGGGGTGTCTTGTTAATTGCCTATAATTTCCACCTGTTGTCTGTTCCATTTGCACAACATGTGAAATTGATTGTCAATCAGTGTTGCTTCCTGAGTGGACAGTGTGATTTCACAGAAGTGTGATTGACTTGGAGTTACATTGTGTTGTTTAAGTGTTCCCTTTATTTTTTTGAGCAATGTATATCTTTTCACCTTACCAGCATCCTCCCAACAGGCTTGAATTGTAATTCAGACATTTGCTAGAAGTACTTGTATGCCTGCCAGCTTTTCTTTGGGATTTTCAAAGATTTCTTCTTTCTTAAATTTTTCATTATCCATCAGTCTCGGCACTGTGAGTCCACAGAATCACACACAGAGATGTAGCCTTGTTGATTTTTTGGTATTGTCTCCTATGCATGCTGGTGTAGTTTGCTCCATTGGTAACCACCATGATAACATTAAGACACAGATTTACTAACTGCAAATTGTGTCAGAATTCTGTCATGATCAGCTTCTCTAAAAGACTGTCTAACATGATGCATCATTTTTTATATTTTATCTACGGACATTTTTTTTTATTTTTATTGGCCATTTTTGTGGTGCTTATGGCTTGATAAAAAAAAAAAAAAAAAAAAACTGCCGAAACATAACACTGCATGAACATAGCCCAATTGTAAGTTTTATTCTACAGAAAAATAGAATTATGTATTATGTACCCCCTCCCCTCATTCTACAGGGGACATGGCTTGTGGAAAAGGGGTGGGGTATGTTAGAAAGGGGGTGTGGCAAAACACCTGCTTTAATTGTGTGATAACATTTTGGCACAACATTTGGGTTAAGTTTAAAGGGGTTATCCAGGAAAAACTTTTTTTATATACTTCAACTGGCTCCAGAAAGTTAAACATATTTGTAAATGAAGGAAAATAAAATATACCAGTCCTCAGTGCACTAACTCATCAAAGAGTTATATGGTATCAGTCTGGGAAATGCCAAGAAAAGAATTCAATACAATATACCACAAATTATAAATGTATTAATGTACCTCAATATATAAGATATGAATGTCAGATGACAATAAAATATCATTTTAAAATATTGATGTTAATAATGTGCCAAACGTGGGGCCCCACGTTGGCACCTGAATATGCTAAACGGATACCACCATATGACTTAATAAAACCAATATGTAAATATGGTCACTATTCACACCAGGAATAGAAAAACGCACAATGGCTCAAATAAAGCCTAGGAAAAAATTGTATCCCCTATAACGGGGTGAATTGTCCTACAATACAAGGAACAACCTGTAAATGAAAATACAGCCTACAAATATAGATATAGTGTAACAACCTGTAAATAAAATACAAATAAATACAATGTGAATCCTGCAATGAAAATGTGAATAAATACAAGATAAGACGCTGATGATATCAAATAGTTGTGGTTTCCAGGAATAACCTGTAAATGAATATATCGCAGTCCTGATATAATCTTGTGTGAATAGTGGCCACTTTCATATGTCCCGCATATAATGAAGCAGTCTTTCTTTTTTTGCCAATTGTATCCACTTAAGGATGGTAAACTGTATCAATGTTTCCGTATGCTGTACTCTCTAGGATTGCTGTATTATAGCTATGTTGGTATAAAGCGTAATAGCTGTAAATGAATTGTCGGCACTTTCGTGCCACTCACTGCTCCTACGATCTGGTTGACTGTGTAACGCTCAAGCTGGGGTGGCGATGTGCGGCCACGTCTCCCTCAGCAAGCTGCGAGGATAGCGGTGTTCGGCCGGTCAGCGTGTGTCTCGGCGGCGTCTGACATCAGCAGTCAGCTGATTGCAGGTCAGCTGACTGTTTTGTAATGGACGTTTAATTTGAGCAGATGTTAAAGTCTCTTAAATTTTCCAATAATATTATTCAGCAAACGATCAGCATATGGTCAGCAATCCCAAGTGGATATAAGGCAATTCTTTCATTCCTGAGGTATCAATGGCAATAAGTCCTCATAGATATTAGCGGGTAAAAAACGCGTCTGGTGCTGCATTTGGAAGCCGGATTCCACTGAACCATATTCACATTTAGCACCCATCCTGGTGCGTTTTTTACCCGCTAATATCTATGAGGACTTATTGCCATTGATACCTCAGGAATGAAAGAATTGCCTTATATCCACCTGGGATTGCTGACCATATGCTGATCGTTTGCTGAATAATATTATTGGAAAAGTTAAGAGACTTTAACATCTGTTCAAATTAAAAGTCCATTACAAAACAGTCAGCTGACCTGCAATCAGCTGACTCCTGACGTCAGACGCCGCCGAGACACACACTGACCGGCCGAACACCGCTATCCTCGCAGCTCGCTGAGGGAGACGTGGCCGCACATCGCCACCCCAGCTTGAGCGTTACACAGTCAACCAGATCGTAGGAGCGGTGAGTGGCACGAAAGTGCCGACAATTCATTTACAGCTATTACGCTTTATACCAACATAGCTATAATACAGCAATCCTAGAGAGTACAGCATGCGGAAACATTGATACAGTTTACCATCCTTAAAGGGGTACTCCGGTGAAAACCTTTTTTCTTTTAAATCAACTGGTTGCAGAAAGTTAAACATATTTGTAAATTACTTCTATTAAAAAATCTTAATCCTTCCTGTACTTATTAGCTGTTGAATACTACAGAGGAAATTCTTTTCTTTTTGGAATGCTCTCTGATGACATCACGAGCACAGTGCTCTCTGCTGACGTTATTATAATAATAATAACACTTTATTTATTGTTGTCCTTAGTGGGAGCCACCATGCTGCACTTAGCATACATCTGCTATGCATCTGCTATGCATGGTTACTAAAATGGACAGATGTGTCAGCAGAAAGCACTGTGCTCGTGATGTCATCAGTGTTCCAAAAAGAAAGGAATATCCTCTGTAGCATTCAGCAGCTAATAAGTACTGGATGGATTAAGATTTTTTAATAGAAGTAATTTACAAATATGTTTAACTTTCTGCCACCAGTTGATTTAAAAGAAAAAAGGTTTTCACCGGAGTACCCCTTTTAAGTGGATACAATTGGCAAAAAAAGAAAGACTGCTTCATTATATGCGGGACATATGAAAGTGGCCACTATTCACACAAGATTATATCAGGACTGCGATATATTCATTTATAGGTTATTACTGGAAACCACAACTATTTGATATCATCAGCGTCTTATCTTGTATTTATTCATTTTCATTGCAGGATTCACATTGTATTTATTTGTATTTTATTTACAGGTTGTTACACTATATCTTATTTGTAGGCTGTATTTTCATTTACAGGTTGTTCCTTGTATTGTAGGACAATTCACCCCGTTATAGGGGATACAATTTTTTCCTAGGCTTTATTTGAGCCATTGTGCGTTGTTCTATTCCTGGTGTGAATAGTGACCATATTTACATATTGGTTTTATCAAGTCATATGGTGGTATCCGTTTAGCATATTCAGGTGCCAACGTGGGGCCCCACGTTTGGCACATTATTAACATCAATATTTTAAAATGATATTTTATTGTCATCTGACATTCATATCTTATATATTGAGGTACATTAATAAATTTATAATTTGTGGTATATTGTATTGAATTCTTTTCTTGGCATTTCCCAGACTGATACCATATAACTCTTTGATGAGTTAGTGCACTGAGGACTGGTATATTTTATTTTCCTTGATTCAATTCCCTTTTTTCCTCTTTTGGGTGAGAGGTATCCAGTTAACCTCGTACATTTTATGTTGTAGAGCTACGCATCCATATTTCTATTTTTGTATTAGTAAATGACTTCTATTAAAAAATCTTAATCCTTTCAGTACTTATGAGCTGCTGAAGTTGAGTGCTCTCTGATGACACCTGTCTCGGGAACTGTCCAGAGTAGAAGCAAATCCCCATAGCAAGCCTCTTCTACTCTGTGCAGTTCCCAAGAAAAGCAGAGATTTCAGCAGAGAGCAATGTTATCAGATGGATAAGAAAAATTCAACTTCAGCAGCTGATAATTATTGGAAGGATTACAACTTTTTAAGAGAAGTAATTTACAAATCTATTTAACTTTCTGGAGCCAGTTGATCTAAAAAAAAAAAAGTTTCTTTCTGGAATACCCCTTTAAGCCAAGTTATAAGTGATGAAAAGTTGGACAAAAGTACCCTAAGATGCACCAGATTTATCAAACATCCTGATATATGGTGATATACACTCACGGAACATTTTATTAGCTACAGTTCAAGTAAGAAGCAAATGCACCGACACATACACCGCTAGTAATTTACACGTTCATCCAAAATGAGTGCTACACTTCATGTACCTGCCCTGATTGAGGTGGTGCACATAACCAGTTCACCTGTAGAGGGCATAAAAATGAGAAAAAGACCATAGCCAGATACACAGGTATCGGTGCAAATACATGACTTCAGCAGGCAGGATATTAGGAGCAGGGGTTTTGGGACAGCACTGTTCTGCGCAGCTCAGGCGCTTCCACAAGCCGATACTGGAAGCGCCTGAGCTGCACGAAACAGTGCTGTCCCAAAACCCCTGCTTCTAACATCTTGCCTGCCGAAGTCATGTATTTGCACCAATACCAGCATTAAAGACCCCTGAATGGTGAGTGCTGGCTACTGTCTTTTTCTCATTTGTATGCACTTAATTAGGTGCACCAGTTTGATTGCTTTAAAATCAAATAGCTAATGAGCCAACCACATGGATGTAACTCAATGCATTTAGGCATGTAGATGTGGTCAAGACAGCTTGCTAAAGTTCAAACTGAGCATCATAATGGGGTAGAAAGGGGGTTTAAGTGATTTCGAATGTGGCATGGTTCTTTGTGCCAGACGGCCGGTCTGAGTATTTCAGAAAATGCTGATCTACTGGGAATTTAATGCACAACCATCTCTAGGGTTTACAATCAACGGTCCCAGAAATATCCAGTGAGCGTTTATTGTGTCACTGAATAAAAGCCTTATTGAGCTCAGAAGTCAGACTGGTTCTAGATCAAAGAAAGGCAACAGTAACTGAAAAAAATACTCCTTACAACCAAGGCATGCAGAATACTATCTCTGAATGCACAACAAGCCCAACCTTGAAACAGATGGGCTACAGCAGCAGGAGACTACATCAGTTGTCACTTCTGTCAGCTAAGAACAAGAAAACAAGGATACAATTTGCGCAGGCTCACCAAAATTGGACAATGGAAGGCTGGAGTCTGTTACCTGGTCTGAGGAGTCTCGATTCCAGCTAAGTATTGTTCCTGACCATGCCCATCCCTATATGACCACAGTGTCCCCTGTATCTTCTGATGATTCTTCCAGCAGGATAATGAACCATGTCATATGACCTCATCTAATACATGACAATGAAGTCACTGGACTCCAATGGCCTCCACAGTCACCAAATCTCAATCCTATAGCACACCTTTGGGATGTGGTTGAACAGGAGATTCTCATCATGATTGTGCAGCTGACAAATCTGCAGCAACTGTGTGATGTCATCATGTCCATATGGAGGAACTGTGTGATGTCATCATGTCCATATGGTGGAACTGTGTGATGTCATCATGTCCATACGGTGGAACTTTGTGATGTCATCATGTCCATATGGAGGAACTGTGTGATGTCATCATGTCCATATGGTGGAACTGTGTGATGTCATCATGTCCATATGGTAGAACTGTGTGATGTCATCATGTCCATATGGAGGAACTGTGTGATGTCATCATGTCTATATGGAGGAACTGTGTGATGTCATCATGTCCATATGGAGGAACTGTGTGATGTCATCATGTCCATATGGAGCAACATCTCTGAAGAATGTTTCCTGTACCATGTAGAAAGTATGCCACAAATATTGAAGGCAAAATGGGGTCCAACCCGGTAATAGCAAGGTACTATTAGGTACTACAGTGAGTGTTGATCCCTTCTTTAGTTTAGATAGTGATTGCAATTTCTCATTAAACTAACTTAACTCAGAATTCTCACAAGGAATAATATACATAACAAAGGTGAACTAAAGATGAACTAAGACATCTCTACTTTACTTCGTACTAAATAAAACAGGATTGTATAACCTATTATCATTTATTTTCCCTCCCATAACAGGACACCTACCCGCTTTGCCCGGCATTTTATAGTAACTGTTTCATTGTAGACATAAGTGCTTGTAAGACTAAAAGTAGCTGCAACAGTAAATTCCATAAACCTTGTTTCATTTTCCTTCCACCCAATAACTCGATAAATTATTTCATATTGCATAATAAGGAAGAAGTGACAATAAAAATGCTCGAGCAGCATCTGAAGCCATTTATGTTGCCATAGACAATATATGGCCTATAAAGCTGGGTTATGCATGAATGACTATTCAGCAGTGGCTAATAGGTATTTGTCTGGAGTGCAGAGAGCAGCCATTTCCGTTTTTTGAGGCTGTAAATAAATCTCGCCAAGATGGCTGACACAGTACGCAGAATGTAAATCCTTTGCAGGATTACATAAAAGACTAAGAATAGATGAGCTCAGAGACAACTAAAGATGTGTTCAATGGTCATAGAAAGGCTTTCTCCATTTGAGGCAAAATATCAGTTTAATTCCCAGCCTTGTATCTGAATACCTTGGCCAATGTAGAGTGTCTTGTTAGTACCTCTCCTTGCACTAAGTAAATGGGGCACATGCCTGGCCTCTGACTTCAGCTATACCGTTGGGAATTGTTTTTGGTATATGGGTATAGAATGATGGAAAAGGTAGTCACACAGGTCTCCTACCTTCCGAGTCACAGTGTCTCCTACCTTCGAAGGGTCTCCTTTCTTGAACTATGTTAACATGAACTGCATAATGTATGGTGTTCTGAAAATTTGGTGCACAAAATCTGACCTGGATAAGGGGGTGGTCTTCTCAAAGATGTTGTCTTTTAGAGAGGTTTCACTGTATTGAAAATATTGGCCATCTTATTTTAAAAGATCACACCAGAAGAAGACAAATATTCAGTGCAAACTATGGTAGTTGTCTCGAAAAGGTTTCACAATATATCATAAAGTGAAATAGGCAACACCCAATATCTAAAATAGTAAAGCAAGTTTCCACAATTGAATCCGAATACTCCTGGTATGCTTAGCAAAGGTTTACCTTCACCTGTATAGAGAGGCAATGTGGATGTGTTGCTATATATCCTCTCCATGGAAAACATTTCTAAGTGAGATCAGGTGGTTTTCTTTTCCAGTAGGAATTCAGTCAATGTATTCATTCTTATTCCTTCTACTTATATACAGTAATGTAATAGCGCTCTCAATACAGACCAATACAATTGAGATATCTAAAAGACCCAAACCTGTAAGTAGCCATACCTTTTGAATGAGAGTTTGACCTTCCCATATAGGCCAAATGTTTATGTTACTTCTATAGAGATGAGGAGTATAGGGAAACCTAAACCACCACCAGATAGCTCTAGTGTCAATTGGTAAAAATCCAACACACCCAACCCTTCTCTCCACCAACATCATCTGTCATTGGAGTCAAAAGGCTGCCATACACTTAAGATGGCCAAGTTTAGTCATAGGTGTATTGGCTCCTTAGGGCCTCATGACAGTTGTTACAATGGAGCCTGTATTGAAGCCCATGGAGTCTCTACTACTAAATATGGTGCCTCAGTATGTTCTGTCCTATGGAATTCTTCTCCATATCCCTGTCACCGTATTCCACATGTCACAATGTTATTTTCGCTTAAAGAAATAAAAACTCTTATAGCAGCTTCAGAGACTAGACACCAGAGTAAGACCTGCCTGCTCAGACCATCATTGGTCACAGCAGTGTCCCATCTCGGCCAGTGACCAGCTGAATGAGAACATCCTTCTCTGGAGTGTCGTCTCAGAAGTAGGTACAAGCAAGGAGATGCATAAAATCAGACGTCGAAGGAGCGGTAGCTGCAGGGGACCATGGTACATAAATCCCAGGATACCCCCTTTACTTTAAATGCCAATAGATGTTTAGCATAGACTTCTCTGGGTGACGTATTACCACTACATCTAAGTTATATGAAACCATACTAGGACCCTATGCAGGAGAACTTACTGCTTTCTGAGCTCCCAATTAACTTTCACAATTTTTACGACAGATCTCAACTTTTTGCAAAGTATATTTAGCATCAGTTCTTATTGCACACTAAGCTGTATAGAGTAAATCCCCTCACTGCATGCCATCGTATGACCATACATAAGGTACTCGCAACCTATGGGGGGTGTGAAAGTCCTTATTAGGTCTCCCTTCCCAATGAGGTTGACTAGCTGTGTGTTGGAGCCGATGCATCCTGCTGAATGTCAGAAATATTTGCTAATTAATGTGAATGAGCTGTTAGTCTCTTTTAATTAGCACTTTCCATTCTTTTTCATTTTCTCGCTGACAAGGTTTTTTTTTTTTTTTTTTACATAGTTCAGACCAGAGTGAAATAAATGGTGGTTATTGCTTACCACGTGGAACGTAACCCAGTTCATGCTCATCATCCCTTGTACTGTTTATGGTGCATTTAAGCCGCTTTTCTCTTACACTGATGTTGTGCTCCAGTTTATATAATAGAAATAGATTTCTAAGGCTATTAAAGTATAAGTGTTTACAAGTCTTGTATACAGCTGCATTTAAGCCCACATAAAGCATGTAATCACAGTACACAGTGTATGCCTTGGTATGAGGAGGATTCATTGAGCAACAGAGATATGCTTACATATTCACTTTTATAAGTGTTTTTAGACCTCATTTATGGAGAGGATGGTTCAGAGCATACTCCTAAATGTGAAACTATCACCGTTAAATATAAAATCTTGCAATGTTATTTCCTATCTTATTGTTAAATAGTCATTTCATTAGTTTCTTGGTTCATTTTTTTTTTTTACTTCTTTTTAAATGTTGGGTTACAATTGAAAATTATTTTAAACTTTTATCTCCTCAATTTCTGATCCTGAGAGAAGATCTTTGTTCTTTGTCTATTCTATATAACACAGAAGAAGATAATAATAAGAATAAGAATAATGGAAATAAACAAGGACTAAGCAAACTATTGTGCCATGCAGCTTCAAGACTAGATATCACTAATAATGTATTAGGAAGTGGAATTGCTTGGTTAGTTCTGTTTTATTATGTTGTAACACAGAATCCAATCCAAAAAAAGAATCCAATTTCAGAAATCACCCATAAATATAAAGATTAATAACATTATCATTTTCAAATAATGGTCTAAATGAAGAAGTCTTAAAATGAAATGATGTTTGTAAAATGATGTTTGTATTTGACATTCACAGTACATTTAGTTTGTACTAACTTCTTACAGGTAGAGATAGATACAGTAGATAGATATGAAATAGGTGGAGAGATAGATAGATATGAGATAGATAGATATAGATTAGAGATAGGTTGAGAATGGTCCTATGGAAAGACAGAAATGTTGCTTAAATGTGAGCAAATCAAATCCACGTGTGCAGCACCAATGTTTTGTATATCATAGATAGATATGAGATAGATATTAGATAGATAGATATGAGATAGACATTAGATAGATAGATAGATACACTGCTCAAATGGAACACTAAGATAACACATCCTAGATCTGAATGAATGAACTAATCTTATGAAATACTTTCATCTTTACATAGTTGAATGAGCTGACAACAAAATCACACAAAAATTATCAATGGAAATCAAATTTATCAACCCATGGAGGTCTGGATATGGAGTCACACTCAAAATATGAGTGGCAATCATACTACAGGCTGATCCAACTTTATGTAATGTCCTTAAAAAAAGTCAAAATGAGGCTCAGTAGTGTGTGTGGCCTCCACGTGCCCGTATGACCTCCCTACAATGCCTGATGAGGTGGACAGTCTGTGGTGCAATGTGGCGTTGGTAGATGAAGCGAGACATGATGTCCCAGATGTGCTCAATCAGATTCAGGTCTGGGGAACGGGCGGGCCAGTCCATAGCATCAATGCCTTCCTCTTGTAGGAACTGCTGACATACTCCAGCCACATGAGGTCTAGCATTGTCTTGCATTAGGAGAAACCCAGGGCCAACCGCACCAGCATATGGTCTCACAAGGGATCTGAGGATCTCATCTTGGTACCTAAAGGCAGTCAGGCTATCTCTGGCAAGCACATGGAGGGCTGCGCAGCCCCCCCAAAGAAATGCCACCCCACACCATTACTGACACACCGCCAAACCGGCCATGCTGGAGGATGTTGCAGGCAGCAGAACGTTTTCCATGGCATCTCAAGAATCTTTCACGTCTGTCACGTGTTCAGTGTAAACCTGCTTTCATCTGTGAAGAGCACAGGGTGCCAGTGGCGAATTTGCCAATCTTGGTGTTCTCTGGCAAATGCTAATCGTCCTGCACGGTGTTGGGCTGTAAGCACAACCCCCACATGTGGACGTCGGGCCCTCATACCACCCTCATGGAGTCTGTTTCTTACAGTTTGAGTGGACACATGCACATTTGTGGCCTGCTGGAGGTCATTTTGCAGGACTCTGGCAGTGCTCCTCCTGCTCCTCCTTGCACAAAGGTGGAGGTAGCGGTCCTGCTGCTGGGTTGTTGCCCTCCTACAGAGTCCTCCCTGATGTACTGGCCTGTCTCGGGGTGTCTTGCTAATTGCCTATAATGTCCACCTGTTGCTTCCTGAGTGGACAGTGAGATTTCACAGAAGTGTGATTGACTTGGAGTTATATTGTGTCGTTTAAGGGTTCCCTTTATTTATTTTTTTGAGCAGTGTAGATATGAGATAGATAGATACATATGAGATAGATAGATAGAGGATAGATTATTTTCCTTGTAGCGACCACTGCAGGGGAAATATAGTATTACATGGCAGTCATCCTTGTGACCCAGGTATAGCTTTAATCCTCCAAAACTGTAGCTCTAGGGGATTGAGTTGGTGATCCCTCTCTATGATGCTCATGTACTAGATTGAGTGTTTCCCAACTAGTGTGCCTTCATCTATTTCGAAACTACAACTCCCAATCATGCCGGGAGTTGTAGTTTCGCAACAGCTGGAGGCACCTTGGTTGAGGAATACTGTACTAGATAGATAGATAGATAGATTGAAAGATAGATGTGATAATAGCAGTATTCATTATAGTGAGGATAATAATATTATATACAAAACAAAATACAGAAAAAAGACAGAAAATCCAGAGACCCTCATTATTTAGGATGTTCTATATAAAACCGCTGCTCTTGAATTCAGATCACGCTGTTCTGGGCGCGAGATCCTAAATCTTAAGACGTGCTATATTTAGATTTACAAATCCACCAGGCTTTAAACTGCTTTGTTGTTGCTGCTTTTATTATTGTATTATGATATTGACGTTCTTGTTCTCAAAGATACTGTGTGTGTATCTATATATACGGCAGCCTCATTTGTTGGGGGGCTTCTCTCAGCCTCCACTATCAGAGGTGTTTAACAAACCAGCTTCCATTATTTTACTGTGTTCCCTTTTGAAAACCTAATTTTGCGAAGAGAAAGGCATTTTTTGGCACGCACAGGCATATTGTTTCTTTTGAACATTACTGTGCTGTAGGGCAAAAGCTGTCATGGTCAACCTCATAAAAAAGGGAATAAAATCAATGTTCTTCCCTGTCATTGCAGCTGCTAAAGGGAGAACATTAATCCCCATGAGGTAGTGCAGAGCACAAAATGGCATCAGGAGGAAAAGCCGAGTGCCAAAGGAACACATAAGCCATTATCCCTAGTGGACGGGGAAAAAAACGAAAAAGAAGTGTCAGAAACCTTCGCTTCCCTAACCTCCACTACAGTACGCAGAGCCATGGAAGCCGTTTTGTGAAATATATTCGTGGGTGTATGTAGACTGTATACTGGGCATGTTGTGTTTATTATACAGCTGTTCTCATTAGTTCATCAATTACTACAGATTTTTTATTTTTTTTTCTATCAGGAAAATGAACCGTAACTACATCCTGACTGTCACCGCGGCATGTAATACGATCGTCACACTATTTACACGCTCATGTCTCTGGGGCTTGTGTTATTTGTGTTCCCTGTTCTGTGTAAAGGCTGCAGAGCTGATATTGATTGAGCAAAAGGGAAGAAATGGAATAATAAATGCTAAAATGAGCAATAATCTGCTTATTGCTGCTTCTATTTCTACTATTAGTAAAGCTGAATCAACCTATTTTGCAATAGCTAAAGTACCAGAATATAGAGGATGCATATATGTCCCGCACAATAAGTTACCCCTAGGTAACTATTGGTAACCATGTAATATTTGTCTCATTATACCAAAAAGGAACAAAAATGACAAGAAAAATGCACAGGGGACTGCGGTAATATGCAAAATACATTCTATTACTACTGCTGCTTGTAACGCCACAATGGGTGTGAACCAGCTGTGCCACCTGACAATTTGACTTTGGGCCAAACTTGGGAGCGAAGTCTAAGTATTTCCCTTCTTTTCACCCTTATCCTTCTCTAGGATATAGCAGCTGAACTACTGCTGCAGAGGAGATATCAGGCTGTTACCGTTAGACTAGTCCTGGTTAGATGGCAGGTGTAGGTGGAGGTTGTGTAGCAGAGGTGAGTAGGCTCAGGTGCAGCCAGGTGGTAGAAAGCTCAATGGATTATACTGGAGTGGTCAAGAGTCTGGTACATGAACTGGAGAACCAGAGAGGTACAGAGGGGTCAGGCAGAGACAAGGTTGTAGAAGCAGGCACAGGTCAGATGCAGAAACAGAACAGACAAAAATTTGTTTGTAAAAACTACAATATTGCTCAGGCACCAGGAGATGGACAGAGTAGCCTTATATATGTGGTGCTTGGCAGCGATTGGTGTGGGAATGACATCTGGAACATACACTGGCCCCTTAAGAGGGGGCCATGCATACACACTGCCCCAATCATGATTTAAATGTTCACTGATGGTGTAAAAATTATTATTACTACAACTATTAATTCTACATCTTCTATGACAACAACTGCTACTACTATTACTACTACTACTACTACCATATTACTGCTGCTACTACTACTACTACTACTACTACTACTACTATTTGCTATTACAACTATTTCAAAAACAATAACTACTACTGCTGCTACTACTACTACTTGTTCTATTAGTACTACACAAATGCTACTACTACTACTGGTTCTATTAGTACTACACAAATACTACTACTACTTCTATTACTAGTGGTTCTATTAGTACTACACAAATACTACTACTACTACTAGTACTATTGGTTCTATTAATACTACACAACTACTACTACTACTATTATTGGTTCTATTAATACTACACAAATACTACTACTACTACTACTGATTATATTAGTACTACACAAATACTACTACTACTACTACTACTACTGATTATATTAGTACTACACAAATACTACTACTACTAGTACTATTGGTTCTATTAATACTACACAACTGCTACTACTACTACTACTATTATTGGTTCTATTAATACTACACAAATACTACTACTACTACTACTGATTATATTAGTACTACACAAATACTACTACTACTACTACTACTACTGATTATATTAGTACTACACAAATACTACTACTACTACTAGTAGTTCTATTAGTACTACACACATTTTACTACTACTGCTACACAAATACTGGTATTACTACTACTACTAAAGCTACTATACTGCAACTATTATATTAATTATAAATAATAATACTACAACTACTTTTTTACTGATGGCCAATATTTGATCGGCAGGGGTCTGACACCCAGCAACCTGTTGTTTGCCCATTCAGTTGTTAGAGCTGTACCATCCACATACAGTAAAACAAAAGCTGGGAACAGACAGCTCTGTACATTGTGTAGTCATGGTTTCTGACCATTTTTGTGCACTTTATGCTAAAAATCAGTACACATATATTAATAAATGTCCCTAAGATGTTTTCGCTATTTACCTGTAGTACATCATGATACCTTTCCTCCAACTAGAAGTACCAGATCATACATAAAGTGATACAAAAGTATCTAAAATACATTTATCATAGTTGGATAAACCAAGTAAGAAAACTTAACATAAGACGCCAACATAGAACATTCATTTTTTCATAATATTTTGTCTCTGTTTTGGCTTCCGCTCGCTGTCTTGTGAGATTCCAGATCATCTGCCATTTCATGTTGGAATCAATCAGAATTCCCAGATTATTGGATTAAAGGAAATTTACCATGTTGTAAAACTCTAAATCCATTTAGAATTGCATATGAGGTTTTACATTACATTTTATAAATCAGAATACAGGTAGAAAACCTCTGTCATGATGGCGGGTTAGAATGCATTATATGAGTTATATGTGTTCTTTCCGAATAATGGCCTTCAGCGATGACATTTCCAGAATATTTATTATATTGACAATAACCGGCCATTGTTGAGGTAATAAACAGTGGAAGTTGAATGGAATTTGTCAGGTTATGATCTAACGGCCTTTGAGGGAGACTTAATTGAGCTACTTTATTGCCATTTTCGCTCATTTTATGTATTATGTGTTATTCTGCTGCTGCTTGAATAGATCACAAAGGAGCATTTCTGTCCTAGAAATTACAATTGGACGCGGTGTCTAATCACTCGGCCCATTTTCATGAAGATGACAGGAGACTGCTCTTATTTGTTGCAGCACTTCTTACCATTATAAATATCTTTATCTTTGGAAATTGAATGCATTCTTAAAAAAAGAAAGTGGATGCCATAATACTTTCAATACGAAAAAGTTATAGAGTACCGTATTTTTCGCCCTATAGGACGCACCGGCATATAAGACACACCCAATTTTAAAGGTGCAAAATCTAGAAAAAAAGATTCTGAACCCAACAGTCATCTTCAACCTACGGACCTCCAGATGTTGCAAAACTGAGAGCCGTTGGCTGTCCGGGCATGCTGGGAGTCGTAGTTTTGCAACATCTAGAGGTCCGCGGTTTGAAGACCACTGGATAGGAGGTAATACTCACGTGTCCCCGCCGCTCCGGACCCGTCACCGCTTGTCACCGCTGCCCTGTATGTCGCTCCATCGCTGTCGCCGCGTCCCCGTGGTGTCCCCAACGCTCTGGACGTCTTCTTCCCTCGCTATCCGTCGCCGTCATCACGTCGCTACGCATGCCGCTCCTATTGGATGACGGGACGGTGTGCGCGACAACGTGATGACGTCGAAGGAGAGCGCCGGCCATGCAGGGGATCCCGACACAGAGCAGACACCGAGGAGGCAGGTAAGGTCCCTCCTGGTGTCCTGTAAGCTGTTCGGGACGCCGCGATTTCACCGCAGCGGTCCCGAACAGCCCGACTCAGCAGCCGGGTTAGTGTTATTTTCACTTCAGACGCGGCGGTCAGCTTTGATCGCCGCCTCTGAAGGGTTAATACAGGGCATCACCGCGATCGGTGATGTCCTGTATTAGCCGCGGGTCCCGGCCGTTGATGGCCGCAGGGACCGCCGCAATAGGGGTGTATTCGCCGTTTAAGATGCACCAACTTTCCCCCCCCAGTTTTGGGGAAGAAAAAGTGCGTCTTATACGGCGAAAACTACGGTATTTATTTCCTGATACATTATATGGGTATGTAGCTTTATTACTAAATCAGATTATATACAATGCATCTGGAAAGTCTGTGTTGTGTTGGGGCCTTGTTCATTCAGCACTGTATACCCCATAATGACAAAGTGAAAACAGAATGTTAGAAATATTTGATCATTTATTGAAAAATAAAAACTATTGCATTGATATAAGTATTCAGACCCTTTACTTATAACTTAGTTGAAGCACCTTTGGCAGCGATTACAGCCTCCAGTCTTCTGTACAATTATGGAGGCCACTGTGCTCTTGGGAACTTTCAGTGCAGTATCCTTCTTCAGTCTCTGAGCTTGACAGGCAGTTATTTCCCCCTCATGGCTTGGTTTTTTGCTCTGATATGCATTGTCAGCTGTGAGACCTTATATAGACAGGGCTGTGTTTTTCCAAATCCTGTTCAATCATCTGAATTTACTACAAGTGACTGCAGTCAAGGTGTAAAAACATCTCAGAGATGATCAACAGGAATGGGAGGAGCCAGAGCTAAATTATTATTAAGTATACCAAAGGGTCTGAATACTTCTGAGCATGCCACATTTTAGTTCTTTGTTTTAAAAGTAAAATTGAAAAAAATGAAAAATTCTGTTTTCCCATTATGGGGTAATAATTACCAAATGATGGTGAACAACTTTTTTTTTTTTTTGTTTCATTTCTTTCATTTTATTTTAGCACAAGACTGCAACCTCACAAAATATTAAAAAGTAAAATGCTCTGACAACTTTTTAAATGCTTTGGTTTTACTGATATAGCCCTTAAACTTAAACAGTAAATTGGGAAAAGGAAAACTGAATATGAGATAGATAGATAGATAGATATGAGAGAGATAGATAGATAGATAGATAGATAGATAGATAGATAGATAGATAGATAGATATGAGATAGATAGATATGAGATAAATATGAGATAGATAGATAGATAGATAGATAGATAGATAGATAGATGTGAGATAGATATGAGATATATAGATATGAGATAGATAGATGTGAGATAGATAGATATGAGATAGATAGATAGATATGAGATAGATAGATAGATAGATAGATAGATGTGAGATAGATAGATATAAGATAGATATGAGATAAATAGATAGATAGATGTGAGATAGATAGATAGATAGATAATAAATGGATAGATAGATAGATAGATAGATAGATAGACATGCGATGATAGATAGATGATAGATAATGGATAGATAGATAGATAGATAGATATGAGATAAATTGATGAATAGATTGATATGTATATAAATCCTATACTGCTGTAAATAATAATAATAATAATAGATCTCTCTATAGTGCCCAATCCTCTCCAGCCCACTGACATGATGTTTCTGCTTCTCCGATCACGTCCTCCTCTGACATGTTTGTAGAGACAAGTACTTGGCAGGGAAGAGATGGCGGCTACAGGTGCTGTCTACAGGAGACGTTCTCTTTCTTCAGATGAATGTGGATTAGCTGTAATTGCTGGTGCTGGGAATATTAGATGTCTGGGTCACTGTAAATCCCCTCGCCTCTCCCCCGGCCTATATTAATTATGCCAGAAGACCTATCGGAAATGAAATCCATACCCTACTCCATATCATCCTCCCACCTACATCCATCCAATAGATCATGTCAAGAACTTCACAATCCTATTGATTTTCATTTGATGTAGTGTTTTATTGGGGAGATGTGATTTTTCAGCGTTGTTCTACGGATGCAGTATCTATTAATCCCTGCAGTTAAAGCATACGTGTATATATATATACTGTGCAGTGTAATGAGGCATTGGGACCCATCTATGTTTGAATTCCATATATATATATATATATATATATATTTTTTTTTTTTTTTTTTTTTTTTTTTCCTTCTGTGGCTTGACAATGGCCACATGAGATGACCAAAATGTTGCTTGGCATTCAGTGTGGAATTAAAACCCATTGAATTGCTAATGGTAGTGCTACTGTGCATAATTTTCTGACATTTATCTATCTATCTATCTCATATCTATCTATGAATCTATCTATCTATCTATCTATCTCATATCTGTCTATCTATCTATCTCATATCTATCTATCTATCAATCTATCTCATATCTATCTATCTATCTCATATCTATCTATTTATCTCATATCTATCTATCTATCTATTTATCTCATATCTATCTATCTATCTATCTATCTCTCTCATATCTATCTATCTCATATCTATCTATCTCATATCTATCTCATCTATCTATCTATCTATCTCATATCTATCTTATATCTATCTATTTATTTATCTATTTATCTCATATCTATCTATCTATCTATCTATCTATCAATCTCATATCTATCTATCTATCTATCTATCTATCTATCTCATCTCTATCTCATATCTATCTATCTATCTATCTATCTATCTATCTATCTATCATCTATCTCATATCTATCTATCTCATATCTATCTCATATATATCTATCTATCTATCTCATATCTATCTATCTATCTCATATCTATCTATCTATCTCATATCTATCGCATATCTATCTATCTCATATCTATCTATCTATCTCATATCTATCTATCTCATATCTATCTGTCTATCTCATATCTATCTCATATCTATCTATCTCATATCTATATCTATCTATCTATCTATCTATCTATCTGTCTCATATCTATCTCATATCTATTTATCTATCTATCTATCTCATATCTATCTATCTCATATCTATATATCTATCTATCTCATATCTATATCTATCTATCTATCTATCTATCTCATATCTATCTATCTATCTCATATCTATCTATCTCATATCTATCTATCTCATATCTATATCTATTTATCTATCTCATATATATCTATCTATCTCAGATCTATCTATCTATCCCATATCTATCTATCTTTCTCATATCTATCTATCTCATATCTATATCTATCTATCTATCTATCTCATATCTATCTATCTATCTATCTATCTATCTCATATCTATCTCATATCTATTTATCTATCTATCTATATAACACGAAACCAGCAGCACACGAAAAAGTCAAGCTCAAACTTGAAAATGGTGACGAGAGGTCGCAGAAACGTCACTTCTTTGGACACTGGGATGAGGCAATAAACCTTCACCTATTTTTGCACAACTTTTTCGTGTGCTGCTGGTTTCTTGTTTGATATGAAGCAGTGAACCAATTACCAAGGTCCACATCCAGCGTGCACCATCTTGGCTTGTTCTTGCTTGAGTTGTGCTGCTCTTCTTGGATTTTTTTAAATCTATCTAGCTATCTAGGTCCGTCTATCTATATAGCATATCTATCTATCTCGTATCTATCTATCTATCTATCTATCTCATATCTATCTATCTATCTATCTATCTAGATATCCAATAAAAACAGCACCTCCAAGAAAAAGTAGAAAAAAAGAATTTGGGGTGCCCGCATATTCTGAACCTCGCTCCACTGGTTCCTCAATGTATAGAAAAATATATAACCAGCACTACACAAGTAGGCTTCAAGCAAAAAGTGAATGTATTCCATGATGTGAGAGACAAACTTGAGAAAGCCAGCGTGAGGCTGGAGAAACGTAGTCTCCACATCATGGAATAAATTCACTTTTTGCTTGAAGCCTACTTGTGTAGTGCTGGTTATATATGTTTATTTCTTTCTTTCTATCTATCTATCTATCTAATCTATCTCATATCTATCTCATATCTATCTATCTATCTTTCTAATCTATCTCATATCTATCTCATATCTATCTATCTATCTATCTCATATCTATCTATCTATCTATCTCATATCTATCTATCTATCTATCTATCTATCTCATATCTATCTATCTATCTCATATCTATCTATCTATCTCATATCTATCTATCTATCTATCTATCTCATATCTATCTATCTATCTATCTCATATCTATCTATCTATCTATCTATCTATCTATCTCATATCTATCTATCTATCTCATATCTATCTATCTATCTCATATCTATCTATCTATCTCATATCTATCTATCTATCTATCTCATATCTATCTATCTATCTATCTATCTCATATCTATCTATCTATCTATCTATCTATCTATCTGTCTATCTCATATCTATCTATCTATCTCATATCTATCTACCTATCTATCTCATATCTATCTATCTATCTATCTATCTCATATCTATCTATCTCATATCTATCTATCTATCTATCTATCTATCTATCTGTCTAGATAAGCAGGGATACCAGAGTCATATATGATTTATACCTATTTACTATATATATATATATATATGCATTCCTCTTTCCAGCCTGGACTCCATGAATGAGCCTTACATTATACTAGTGCACATCCATACAGTTTGCAACCCAAAGGCAACAACAATATGATTGCCACTAGAAGTCATGTGTGGTACACTGCAACATGTTTTATACTCTGATTTTCTACAAATCAAATGGGTATAATACCAACACATGCACCAGTGTTTCCCAACCAGGGTGCCTCCAGCTGTTGTAAAACTATGACTCCCAGCATGCCCGGACAGCCGAAGGCTGTCCGGGCATGCTGGGAGTTGTAGTTTTGCCACAGCTGGAGGCATACTGGTTGGAAAACGCTGACATACACATACACATCCCCTCGCCCTAAAAGGCATTCACTTAGGATATATACAGTATTTATAAAGTCTATATCTTTTTTATATATAAGTCTAGGCTGATATACTCTTGATAGTATACATTTTTTCTCCCCCATACTGTATGTGGTTTTGTAGAGGCAGGGATAATTGTGGTCAGTATTACCTTGACATTATCAATGTGTTCACATCTTGCATCCACCCACACACACGTGTAATGTGACTGTAGCCCTAGAACATTTCATACCATATTATCGCATCCACACATAGGAATGTATTTATTACCCCACAAGGTTCAGCGCGGGTGAACACATCGGTAAATCCGCAAACTCTATATAACCCGATTCACTTTCTTCGCTCACAAACTCTTCTATTTTAGATAATAAATAACTAAACTTAAAGAAAACAATGAGATAATGTTTGTAACCACTGGATAATGAAATAGTCTTAATAATAAAATATTTTGGGTCATAAACTCAGTGCCCTTATAAATATAAGTCAACCTGGCACCAAAGGCGTAACGTGTAGCTTCTGGGCTTCCGAAGCAAAATCTCTAACACGGCCCCATGTGCCAGTTCTAATATTGGTCTCTTATAGGGCAGATATGCATTGGGACCACATTAGGCACTAGGGCCCTGACGCAGCTGCTATCTCTGCACTCCCTATAGCCACACCCCTGCCCGACACCCTGGTGATCATCCTTAAAGGGGTACTCTGGTGAAAACAATTTTTTTTCAAAATGAACTGATGCCAGGAAGTTAAACAAATTTGTAAATGACCTTTTAGTACTAATCAGCTGCTGTATGCTCCACCGGAATTTGTATTGTTCTTTCCAGTCTGACCACAGTGCTCTCTGCAGACACCTCTGTCCATGTCAGGAACTGTCCGAAGAAGGAAGGGTTTTCTACGGGGATTCGCTCCTACTCGAGACAGTTCCTGACACAGACAAAGATGTTGGCAGAGAGGACTGAAAAGAATAACTCAACTTCCTCTGTAATATACAAAACAAGACTTCAGAGAGAAACCAGGATTTTCGGCGCTGACCATAGAGAAGGTATCGGAGCCCAGGTAAGAGAAGGAGGTTTATTAGCAACGCGTTTCACCGTCGGCCGGAGGAAGCACACTTAGTGTGCGAAACAGGAGCTCGGTCGCATATCACTATCCCCCCACCACCCTCTCCCTTTGTTATATTTATGTGAGTATGCTTCAATAAAAGAAGAACATACCAGCTGATATGGTGAGTTGCCGATTTCTTTCTCTTCTCTTGGAATATCATATGAATATCTCATTGTGTCAGAGCACCACCAGCAGCACCTAGCTACACCGACGCATATCCAACACGTTAGTTTCCACCAATACCGCAGTGCTGTGCTACTTCTTATATGAACAGTTTTCAAATATGCCTTTGTGTTTTAGGATAAAAATGAGATGAATAGGTACAACTGGACATCTACAGTATTTAGAGGTAGATAAGATCTACAATATGATCACAGAATCTGGTGGGTCATTTGTTTATGCAGGTATTATCATTTGTTATAAAAGTTTCTTCTAGGCTTCCATTTCTGCCACCTAGTCACAATGATGTTGAGCCTGATGATATATGAGTAACTACCTGACATGCGAGGTAGATGAAACAATGGTACTACACTAAACTTCTGATGGCAGCTGCAGGTAGTATTCGACACCAGTGGCCCCATAGATGACATAACATTATAAGAACCATGCAACGAGGAAAAAGCCACATGACTATGAGTTAGCCATATCTGTCACCCATTAGCCATATATTTGCTAAGTTTTTCTACTAAGGTAGAATTTGTAAGGCTAAAATGCAACGGGTGTCAGTAGTATAAAGTGGCATATTAGAAGGATCTACGGAGGAACTACGCAAGTCATTGGAAAATTAAGGGCAAGTGGTTCTTGTTGTGTAAACTACACCAATTTCCATGTCAAGAACGATGCAGTTCACCTTCCTTTGACATCAGTGGAAGATGGACCTTGTGAAATTTAGATGACATGCCACTTCTCTACTTCGTAGTTCTTCACACAAGTTCCCATTAAATTCAATGGGAGCTTCTTGGCAGGAACCTGCCTCGGAGAAAGTCACAATGCAGCGTTGCACACAGACAAGGTTTTTGACCATGTACATTCCCTTATAGTAATGAGGTGTAAAAACCATTCTACTTTTTAACAGTCATATGGAATATTACATAAGTGGCTCATTTTAACTTGAGATAATATATTTATCTGGCCTTCTTTTATCTAATGGGACATTACAAGCCCAAGAAGTTACAGTGGGCCCTCATATAAAGGGCATAGAAAACATTCACTATTAATGACCTAAGGAATGTAATTCTTTGCAGTATGATAGAATTACATAGACAGGGACCTATTAAAATTGGAATATTGCATGAATTTGTAAAATATAGTGTATCTTGCCCACAAGCAGACTGCTATAGCTTAAGGATGTTAAGTAGAATTCTCTGTTTGCTAAGATTGCACCATTTTGACAAACCACCCACAGTCTGTCTCATTTATACTCTGCAGTTTACCCCATGGAAATCAACAGGAAAATATAACATCTGTTTCCAATTAAGGAACTACATAGTCAATGGAAGTGTTTGTTCCTGCTGCTCCAACGTGTTACTTGTCAGGTCATCATAAAAATATATATTGATCATGTTTACTAAGCTGTGCTTCCCAAAGATGTCTCACTGTTAATGGGAAACTAATGGAACAGTTTGAGAGAAATCTGCAGCTAGACGAGTAGCCCCACTAGACCACCGAATGTGACTGCGTCCACCTCACGCTGGGTTCTCAAGGAAACATTCTCATCAAGGAGAGCTCCACATAGCTACCGTATAACACTAATTCAAACCTAATATTACAAACATGACTGGAGATATGTAACCTGATACTGTAGGCCTAGAACCTGGGGGCACTCTAAGACCACCCATACTATTGGTGAAGCTGGTCAGAACTCTGTAAAGCTTTGCTGCTTGTGTTAAACAGGAGAAATTCTCTTTCCTCAGTTTATTCTTATTTCAGATATTCTGCAAACAAAGCTATCGGTATTCCCTGAGTTGTTTTTCTATTCTTTATTGAAGGGCCTTAAAATAAAGCTAAATTTAACCCCTTAAAGACCAATGCAAATAAACCTGTACGCCCCTGAAAGGCCAGGCCTGTTTTTTCAAATCGGGGATGTCTGTCTTTATTAGAGAATAACTCTGGTAACGTTTTGCCAATTACGATAATTCTGACATTGTTTTTTTGTCACAAGTCGTCCTTCATGTACATAGTAAAAGTTGCCGATATCATTTGTAGTTTTATTTTATAATGCAAAAAATCATGAAATTTTTACAAAAATTACGATTTTTTGCTATTTTAACACTAATAGGGTGCATACATTTATACATACTGACCAAATAGTTTATGAAACTTATACTTTCAGATGTCTACTTTATTTTGACGTCGTTTTTTTTGTTTTTAACATTTTAAATTAGTTAGAAGCCTAACAATTTAACTTGAAATTTTGAAAATTTTGAAAATTTGAAAAGTACATTTTTTTTTGTGTGCTATGCAAGGTTTGCAGAAATTAAAAGGTAGTAGAACATAGGAAAACCCCCCCCAAATGACCCCATTTTAAAAAACTAGACCCCTTAAGGTATTCGCTAGGGGGTACAGTGAGTATTTTAACACCATAGTTTTTTGGCAGGAATTATTACAAAGTCAGTGTTAAAAATTCGAAATTTGCAATTTTTCACAAATGCATCATTTCGGGGGCATATTTTTTGTACATCACTTCTGATATTGAAAGAAATGCACCCTATATTTTATTTAGCTGTTTGTCCCATGTTCGGAAATGCCCCCACTTTGGCCATATATGGTTGCTTGGCCGCGTGGTAGGACTCAGAAGGAGAGGAGCGCCATTTGGCTTTCAGGGCAGAACAGTACCCCCACCCCCACAAGTGACCCCATTTATATACCGCACTCCTACAAGTTATTGGCTGCACCAGGGACCACTCTGATTAGTCCTTGGTCGGCTGGGGGTATAACGCGTCTGTCTGTGACAGTTAAGGCTCCTGATGGATATATCCGCCATGTTGTGGGAATAAGCACCCGCTCATGGCGAATATATCCATCACTGCTGCGGCTGGGTAGCTCAGTGTGTCCGCTCATGACTGCTGGCGGGAAATCCGCCGCTATGAGTGGACACACAAAGCTACCCAGCCGCAGCAGGGAGCTCATTCCCGTGACTGCTGCATAATGTGTAGGATCACATGGTGGACATCCGCAGCATATTACATGCTGCGGATGTCCGCCAATGCGATCCTACACATTATGCATTTTTTTAAATTAGATTCATTTAATAAATGTATTTTTAATATATATATATATTATATATATATATATATATATATATATATATATATATATAATATTATTATTATTATTATTTTTTTTTTACACTTTTATTACATTTTTATTTATTTTTACACTTTTATTTTATTTATTTTTACACTTTTTAATGCTTTGGAATACTTAGTATTCCAAAGCATTATAGTTATATGCTGCCTGCCAGTTTTCACTCTGGCACGTCCTTTCAGGCAATACCCAGGGCAGACCTGGGGGTCTTTGTAGGACCCCCGGCTGCCCAGGTAAGAAGCAGCACCCCGCGATCGCGCTGCGGGGTGCTGCAGGAGAGACAGATGGAGCCCCCTCCCTCTGTCAGAACTTCTTACAGCGCGCGGTCACTTCTGACCGCGGCTGTAAGGGTTAAACTGCCGGGAGTGAAGTGAACATCACTCCCGGCAGTGCGGCAGGCCCCGGCCAGCCGCGCATTACACACAGCACCCCGCGATCGCGATGCGGGGTGCTGCAGGAGTGAGAGAGGGAGCTCCCTCCCTCTGTCATAACACTTACAGCTCGCGGTCACTTCCGACCGCGGCTGTAAGGGTTAAAACTGCCGGGACCGAAGTTTACTTCGTTCCTGGCAGTGCAGCAGGGTCCCGGCTGTGTGATACAGCCGAGTCCCTGCCGCGATCTCGTGGGTGCACTGGGCAGCACCCACGAGAATAATGGACGAGTATAGACGTCCAGGTGAGGGAACGCCCGCCAACCTGGACGTCTATACTCGTCCGTGGTCGTTATCGGGTTAAACAAAACAATTAAAAATATGCAAACTGAACAGAAGAGAATTCTGGGTAAATGCTATAAAAATTGAGAAGTATAAATATACAGACTAATATAAAAAAATAAGATAGGCCATTATGGTTCAGATGCTTCCACTGACCTCCAATTCCTAGTTCCATATTGATACATAGTTGGAAATGCCGATCACCGCCTGAGGTGGGTCACTGCTCCAGACTGATTGGCTGATCAGGCATTTTCTTCCATTTCCCATTTGTCGAGATAGAAAAAGGGAGTGGGGGTCAGCAGGGGCCCAAAAAAGAATCAGAACAAAAGTCGTGGGGGAATGGTGAGGATAGCAATCCTTATTTCCTTCAATAAACACTGTCAGATTAAAAAAAAAACTTATATGTTGTATATCTTGGAAAAACATTAACCTTTCTAATATATTTTATAAGAAAATGTTACTTCCTTTTTATAGAAATCATGGTTTATAAAATCATGGCTTTGTCCAAACTTCCCTGTGCTCTCTCCTGTCTGATAGCACTCTTCTGTTCTCTCTCCTGTCTGATAGCACTCCTCTGTGCTCTCTCCTGTCTGATAGCACTCCTCTGTGCTCTCTCCTGTCTGATAGTACTCCTCTGTGCTCTCTCCTGTCTGATAGTACTCCTCTGTGCTCTCTCCTGTCTGATAAGGCTCCTCTGTGCTCTCTCTTGTCTGATAGGACTCCTCTGTGCTCTCTCTTGATTGATAGGACTCCTCTGTGCTCTCTCCTGTCTGATAGTACTCCTCTGTGCTCTCTCCTGTCTGATAGTACTCCTCTGTGCTCTCTCCTGTCTAATAGGTCTCCTCTGTGCTCTCTTCTGTCTAATAGGTCTCATTTGTGCTCTCTTTTGTCTGATAGTACTCCTCTGTACTCTCTCCTGTCTGATAGTACTCCTCTGTGCTCTCTCCTGTCTGATAGCACTCCTCGGTGCTCTCTCCTGTCTGATAGTACTCCTCTGTGCTTTCTTCCGTCTGATAGTACTCCTCTGTGCTCTCTCCTGTCTGATAGGACTCCTCTTTGCATGTCTGTGCTTTAGCTTGGACAAAGCCATTATATAAGCCATGATTTCTATAAAAATAAAATACCAATTTCTTATGAAGTATATTAAAAAGGTTAATGTTTTGCCAAGTTGTAAAACATATAAAAAGCTTTTGAATCTGACAGTGTCCATTTAAATGTATTTTTTAAAATAATTTGGCCCTAAAAAAAAAAAAAAAAAACTTTAGAGACTTTTTTTAACTGGAAAACCCCATTAGGTTATTATTACGTTATGCGCTCTGGCCGCACACGCACGCCATGAGCGCATGGTCCCGTTACCTGCTGCTGCCGGCTGCACGTGTCCCCGTCCCCTAAATCGCACGCAACCGAGATTTAAGACTTAAAGGGCCAGTGTGCCCATAGTGAAGTAACACCTGTGGCTCAGTGATAAATTCCTCCACCTCCCACACTTCCCTGCTGGATCTTTGTTGCCCTAGAGCCCTAAAGAAAGAATTCCTGTGTATCATACAAGCCTTGCCGTGTATCATACCCTTGCTCTGTGACTTGACCTTGCTACTGTGCCGCCTGCCCTGACCTCCTGCTATCCAGACCACGAGTTGCCTTATCCCACCTGTGCCTCAAATCTCCTAAGCCGCCTCTGTGGTTGAGCCGTGTCCGGGGTAGCGACCTGGGTGCTGCCTGCTGCAGCAAGTCCATCCCACTTTGCGGCGGGCTCTTGTGAAAACCAATGGCACCATAGACTCCGCTCCCTGGTACAGACTGAGTCATCTACCACACAGGTCCAGCGGATCCACTATCATCAGTGTTCCAGTCTACAGAAAATGAGTGTTATAGTTATGTAGCAGACAATACAATGTTATGTAAATGAATCACAAATGTTCTGTATGCCATGATTGATAGTCGAGAGTCTTTGTACCCAAATAATTAATTCCCATAACAAAATATTTTTTTTGTTATCTATACAAATATGTGGCTAAAAAAAGACACAGTAGAAACAACTCCTGACATAAAGTTAAAAAATTATTGTTATTTTTTAAATAAAGCTGGTGATCTCACTTTATCTCGCATATGTTGAGGTAAGCAGAACGCTATAGAAGTACAGTACACATCTATACAATCAATTGTAAGACATAATAACAAGTATTATCTACAGTATAAAATGACTAATCACATTTCTAAGTCTATAGAATTAAAGTATGATAAACAGCTAGAGTTGGAAAGGCCACATCAGATTAGACTACATGTAAAGTACATTAAAACAATGTGGGAGATAGTACAGATGGTCACTGCAGGGGACACTAATAATAAATGGGTTTCTATTAATACTGCATTTCAATATGCTCAGACGTTTGCTAGAAGAGTGATTTCTATGACAACTCCCGGATACATGTTATAGATATTAGTTTTTATTAGGTATTGCTTACTTGTAAACATAAAGTATGGGAACATTTTCAAGGTCAGCATTAAGATAAAAATTCTACTTTTTGGATAGTAACATTGAAAACAGAAAAATTGAAACTGTCTCAACAGTGCCACCCATACATGGATGCCCAGTATATCAATGTCTGCTTCCTAAAAAAGCCTTCAAACACAACTTGGGTTGTCAGGCAAGCCAAAGACCCCCCCCCCCCCTGTCTGTGGACAGCATATATATATATATATATATATATATATATCACAGAAAAGAAAACGTCCGGCACTCGAGAAGATGCAGGTAAAACTTGTCAATGGCTTTATTCACACGCTTAGGCAGGACACAATCTGACGCGTTTCGCACCCTCAGGTGCTAAATCGTAGATAGACATACATTCAATAATGCAGGTTAAAATACACATGAGTTTGGTCACATGACCACATGGATCTTAATTAAAAACAGTTGGTTACAAAACATGGCATTGGGAATCATGATCACATTTAATCGTTCAAAGGGAGTTCACACCAGGATGCAATCAATGCGGCTTTCACATTTTAAGTAAAATTTCAAACTAGAATGGTCCAAAGACTAATCTACCAATACTACCGATATTCATACTTATTTAGGGGTGCATATTTAACCGCAATAAGCAATTTAAACTATATCTACACATCAAAAAATCCGAGATATTTATATATATAAATCGATAACCGCATGGTGTGTATCACACCATGTGAACAACCCCCTATAATTTGCGACAATTCAAAATTTATCGTATGTACCGATATTCATATTGGTTTAGAGGTACATATTTACCGAAATAAGCACTTCGAACTATATCTAAACATCAAAATCCGAGATATTTATATATATAAATCGATAACCGATTTATATAATTTATATATATAAATATCTCGGATTTTGATGTTTAGATATAGTTCGAAGTGCTTATTTCGGTAAATATGTACCTCTAAACCAATATGAATATCGGTACATACGATAAATTTTGAATTGTCGCAAATTATAGGGGGTTGTTCACATGGTGTGATACACACCATGCGGTTATCGATTTATATATATAAATATCTCGGATTTTTTGATGTGTAGATATAGTTTAAATTGCTTATTGCGGTTAAATATGCACCCCTAAATAAGTATGAATATCGGTAGTATTGGTAGATTAGTCTTTGGACCATTCTAGTTTGAAATTTTACTTAAAATGTGAAAGCCGCATTGATTGCATCCTGGTGTGAACTCCCTTTGAACGATTAAATGTGATCATGATTCCCAATGCCATGTTTTGTAACCAACTGTTTTTAATTAAGATCCATGTGGTCATGTGACCAAACTCATGTGTATTTTAACCTGCATTATTGAATGTATGTCTATCTACGATTAAGCACCTGAGGGTGCGAAACGCGTCAGATTGTGTCCTGCCTAAGCGTGTGAATAAAGCCATTGACAAGTTTTACCTGCATCTTCTCGAGTGCCGGACGTTTTCTTTTCTGTGAGAGTTCTACTAAGCCGGGAGCGGTACCGGTGTCCGTAGCACGAGATAGTGCAGCAAACGCAAGAGTGGTGAGCAGCCTGACCTTATCTGCATATATATATATATATATATATATATATATATATATATACTTCGTTCTTGTCGAGATGAAAAGTGCAATAGACCACAGCCCCAGGATCTACAGTGGTTAAAAGAGTACTCCAT
The DNA here is from genome assembly GCF_029499605.1 of Hyla sarda. Classification (NCBI taxonomy): domain Eukaryota; kingdom Metazoa; phylum Chordata; class Amphibia; order Anura; family Hylidae; genus Hyla; species Hyla sarda. The sequence goes on from NC_079191.1 coordinate 395,343,505, forward strand.
TCATAGACATCTTTTCCTCTAGGGGATAAGATGTCTGATCTGGGATGGGACCCTCGCAATCTGGAATGTGACCCTCACAATCTCTGCTGTGGCACCCCAGTCATCTGGTGCACGGAGCAATCTCCACTCCATGCCGGATGATGGGCGACCACAGTGGTCCTGCACCCTCCATTTGTGTCTATGGAAGGGGGTGTGACAGCTATGTAACAGCCGTCAAGCCCTCCTCCCATAGACATGAATGGAGTGGGCATGGCGTAATGTCATGAACATTTAAGCTCCAAGCTTCCATGTTCATGAATGCCAGGGCATTGGCCCAGAGATCACAGGGGGTCCCAGCGACCGGACATACCACAATCAGACATCTTATCCCCTATCCATAAGATGTCTTGGGGCAAAGTACCCCTTTAAACTAGTGGGGTTAACTACCATATGCATACAGTTATACAATATATTTGGATTTAGTGGCCACCCAATTTTAGAAAGGGGTCCGCTGAGCCCCAGAGCTGCAATCTCTCTCTCCTTGCTCTCTCTGCTTGTTGATCGACACGTAGGGCTCACCTGTCAGTGGCAGCCCTGTGTAGATTGCCCACATATGGGTATACCACACATACACAGTGATTCTGATTCTCAATAAATAGCTAGAGGCAGAGAGCTTGCTACCTGCCTCTAGTGATCACGTGCATGCATGGACAGTCTACACAGGACCACTGGCTGTCGAGCTCTGTATGTCAGTCTGATATCAGAGGAGATAGGTGTTGCGGCGCTGGGGCATAGTGGGCCCTGGGCAACTCATCTCTGACACTCAAGAACACTGTAAAAAATATGTTTTTTATTTTCTTGAAATCAAGCTTTTTATTGAAATAAAGCCACCCAAATACAAAGGTATACCTTGCATATGGTAGTTAACCCCTCTAGACCACTGTAAACCACTGTAGATCAAGTGACAGATGCACTTTAAGTATACAATATTCCATTCAAGTCAGTTCTCAGAATATATTAGTCGTCTCGCTGTCGATAAAAATTTTTATAAATGTTTTAAGAATATGATACAATTCCCCGAATTTTTCGATTTTATTTTCTAATTGAAAGAGCATACAATATAGTTACGTTGAAAGCTATATTTATTGCATCCTTTGCTTCCTGTATTTCACAGCGCTTCAGGGTGTTTTCACAGAACATTTTCTCAATATGATATTTTGATGGACTGAGAAAAAATGCTGATTCCTTCCTTCCTTTATTTCATATTGTAGATGTCAATAAATTGCACAGGAACCACTCGGCTAATCCTGAGAACATATTATTAGGTGTAAGGTACAGACTGTAATATGTCATCCTTTTTAGACCTTCGGAAATGATTCTGAACAAGTTTTTAGTTTCTTGTACATTACTGAATAATTATTGAGTTTCCAAAGAAATTGTAGTTTCCCCCAGTGATAGATAAAAAAAAATAATAATAATGGTTCATCAGGTCTTCATTGAGACAGAGATGTGTGATATTGATTGGGAGATTGTCATGAAAGAAACAAAAAGCTATACCAATAACCTGCGGAGATCATGGAGGCCCCAGAGTTGTGTCCCATCTACTGAACTCCCGACCAATGACAATTATTCCCTTTTGTTGAAGAAAAGTTAAATATCATTTTTTTGTTTTATATTATACATCTTCTTATGTAAAAATGTAAATGCTGCAATTCTTTACATAACTTAAGACTCCTTACATAAAGATATGTCAGTAATAATTAAGAAGAATCCTGCACTCACTGCAACTCTGTACTTCAATGTGAAAAGTTCCTCATGGAGATCCGGAGATAGCACGGGGGGCTCTGAGCCCCCTGAGCTATCTCCAGATCTCCATGATGGACTTCATAGATTGAACTACAGATTTGCGGTGAGTGCAGGATTCTTCTTACTTATTAAGTTATTTTTGTCTTTTTGGTCTTTTCCGAGCACCAAAAAGGTTTCTCAGGACAATTTTTCACGTGGTATTTTTTTTTTGCATTAGACCACGTTATGAATGGTGCCTCTGTTTTGTACTTTCTCTACTTATTTATTTTGTATAAACATATGTTCCCCATCATTGAAATTGTCTTGGTATTATAGAAATCACAGGAACGATAGAGATGCCAATGATATGCACATGATAAAAAAAACAAAATATTCATAACATCTGAATTTATTTAGTATTGAGTATTGCCAACGCACTTAGAAATACACTCACTTACACGCATTGGCATGCCATCAGTGAGGGTAAATATGGTTGTCTGAGGAACATGCAAATCATCAAGATTCGCTCCTGGCAATGGCTGACCATGACTTCCAAAATGTGCACAATAGAAGTTTAATGGTTCTGCATGGTAGCACATTTAGACAATGTAGGCTGCTCACAGTAGGACGAACAACATGTGAACTGTCATTGTCATGTTTCACAAGGGAACATCCCGCCAGTATGGTGGTGTAATGTACAGTAGCCAAGTTGTCTAGTCTTTATTCCAGGTACTTTTAATTCTAGGCATTACAATGATTTGGTCATAGAACCAATGCTATGGGTTCTCTGAAGAGTCCCAATGACAGTTAACATGTTGTATGGCCTAAATGGGCTACCAGGACCTGTGTCACCTCTGAACTTGTCTCCCAAAGGGTGATGCCAGAACATTACTGACAACCATTAATACCTTCACAGTCAACATGCCAAAGTGTGTAAGTGTGTGAATTTGTGCACATGGTGCTCATACTTAATACTGATGAAATTGAGATGTTTTAAATATTTTGTTTCATTTTTTTTTTACTTTTTAACATATCAATAACCTTTCTCAATCCTGTGATTTCTATAAAGCTACAACTTCTTGGTTTTGCAATTTTAATATTGAGAAGGGTTTAATGGCTTCATTTAACCCTAATGTATACAGAACCTTAAGATGAAAAATGTACATGCGCAATTCAGCTACACATTAATTTGAAAAATGTTAATATCCAGTTGAATATAAACAAATGTGAGTAATTAAAAAAAGATTAAATCATTTTTAAGTATTTGTATTTTATTTAAATTCTATAGAAAAAAAACACAGACAATTTAAAACCTTTTATAAATTTAATAAATTAAAATTGCAAACCATGAAGTCAATTTTAATTGCCGCAGTATATTCCAATATTTATTGTCATGACCATTATCCAATTACAATAAATAACCCTCTGTGAGTAGAACCGTGTGTATGAAGGCATAAGGAGTCCCTGCAGCTATATACTATTCCACTGTATGGTGCCTCATGTGTCTCTAATTTTCAAAGATATTGCTTCCAATTGAATTTGAAAAGTTTTTCATGTGGAATCCGACAAAAATAAAACCTCTGCAATCTATGCCATATGACTTCTGTCGGCACTGTATTAAAAATGTGTGCAATGCACAGATAATACAGAGCAATAGTATAGTTATGTGAAACTGGTCACAATATGGCCTGTTGTGGGAGAGAAAGCTGACCATTGGGAGATGCCTCACAAAGAGCAGTAGCTCGGTATTTCTTTATCTAGAGCAAAGATTCAGGTTTCCATCCTTCCCCTTAGACACACACACATACATACCATTCTGCAAACATAATATTGATGGTGTTTCTCCCACTTGTATTGTTCTACTGAACACAAAATATTATAGCTATACTGCACAAAAAAAAGTGCTGCTATAAGATATGCACATACATTACTACATTACTTAACCACATGCATATGTACACCTTACAAACACATTATAATAAACATAGGTCACATGCATTCAAATATACATACACACTAGAGATGAGCAAACTTTTCTAAAGTTTAGCTCTGCCTGTTCATTGAACTCTGGCAAATAGTTCTGGTTCTGATCGAACTAGTTCTGTCCAAACCTGCACTTCACCAATAGCCCACAGTGTGTGTATAACACTGTCTAAAAGCACTAAAGCTTTTTAATCTAAAACTCATCCCATATTTGGGAGTAGCAACAGGTTTTTGCACCTGGAAAGTGAAGAAGTGATGACTTTTTAAATCCTGGGAAAATGTATTTCCATTTTGGGGAATAGCAACAGGATTGGCATCCTAGAAAGTGCACAAAAGGGACATAAAACCCTCTATGCACGGCTTTCCACAATTAGCAAATAACAAAAAACACATAACTTCAAATAAAACCAGATTTTGTAAAGACAGAACAAATGCAGAATGCTCCATGGGTGTTTCTACTACTATCTGTGTTCTTCACAGCTTGGTGTCCCTCACAGAGATCTTCTCCTAACACCTACCATCTCTAAAATGGCTTCTGAAGCTTTGTTTATAGGTTTTTATAGTATCTTTAACATCACATCCCCCCCCCCCCCCCCTCGCCCCTATACTGCCTCCTGTTTGGCTGGGAGAGCTGTTTAAAAAGCATTATGTAATTCCCTGAGGTCATGTGATCTTTTTCCTTTCTGCCATGTGGCTGATATTTTTCTAGCAGAAACGGCAAAACCGAACTGCCCGAGGTTCGAGTTCCAGCCGATTCAAACTTTTAGCAAAGTTTTGACCGAACTCGGGTTTTACAGGTTTGGTCCGTTCGTCTCTAATACAAACACACACCTTGTGTAGTAACACACACTGCTCACACTTACCTCTACTGCAGAACTGTTACATTTAAGAAGATGAGATGAACTGTGAGAGGAACTGATGCTCCCTCCCCCTCAACTGTCTGTACAGACAGAGCTGTTTCCTTAGTTCAAGTCACAACAGCCATTAAGTTGCTCCGGTCTTTGTAACTTAAGCAACACTGGCAGGAGAGGGAACAGGAAGGCAGGCCCCCCCAGACACTCTCATCTTTCACCCCCTGACCACATTTTTACTGAACTTTGCCAATAGCAAGTTCCCATCCTGCCCCCTTGCAATGCATTTAATTTACCAACCGTAAGCAATAAAGGGGTGCTCTGCTGCCCCAGCATTCGGAAAATTTTGTTTTGACTTGGAGCAGGTGGCAATGGTCGTGACATCACGGACACACCCCCTTGGGACGTCATGCCACCCCCCTCAATGAAAGTCTATGGGAGGGGCCATGCCCCCACCCATAGTCTTGCATTGAGGGGGCGTGGCGTGATGTCATAATTTGCGTGGCCATGACTTCACGACCATTGCTTCCGGCACCCAGTGGTCTAAGGGAACGCTGGGTGCTGCACAGAGATCGCGGGCATCCCACCTGCGGGTCGCCCGCGATTAGACATCCTATCCCCAATCCTTTGGCAACAACACAAATACTAGTGAATAAAATAATACCTTCAATAAAATACCTTCTTGAATTTAGAAATACAAACCTACATGCCTTAGTTAAATTGTTCTGTGATCTTATGAGAAATAAACGCCAGATCACGATGAGTCCTGTGCAGAACTCTTTTGTGACTTTGGTTATCACTCATCATTATCCTGTAATAAAATGACTTAGAACTTTAAGGAAGAAAGCCTGTAAAGATGATTTTGCTCACAAAATAGAAATGGTTTTATTTTGCTCACAATGCTACTGTAAGGTGCGCTCTTGAGATTTTATAAGGTTTAGGGTAGGAATGTTATTAGGCTGGTTGTAGAGAAAATATTACAAGATAAATGTCAAGTAAAGCCATTTCGTGCTGACAATTCACACTGGAGAATTGGTGAACTTAGTGCTTATTGCAATGACAAATATATTGCTGTGTTTTTCTTCTGGATTTTTTAGAAATAAGTAGATGTTATGCTTTCATTATGCCTCAAAATAGACTACGTGGAAGATAGGTTGAGATATAGATCAACTTAATGATGGACTGATTTATCATTGTATTGGTGTTGGTGAGGCCTTGCACCATCTTTAGACAATGCGTTCTACTTAAAGGAATCTCAGCTTATGACGCCCCCCCCTTATAACTGCTTAGAGTTAATTTACACTGTATTCTTTACCACTTCTAGGGTGCATTCATACCATTCATACACTTTTTAGTCCAGCAACATAACAAATACAATTCAAATATGAGCTGACAGGAGTCACTAGCTTACTCCGCCTCATTGAAGTGAATAGGGTACGGCACTTAAAAGGAGGTGTGAATGCACCCTAACAAATATTATCAGCAAGTCCATAAGTTTATGTCTTCTGTCGAGTAGTTAGTAATAATTGTATCTAACAATTACATTGACGTTATCTAAGATGGCACAAGGTTCTCAACTCCAAGTGCAGTAGTGCACCTACGTTGGAGTGGAGGACCTGCACCTATGGATCACAATATGGTTT